>NW_026542595.1:135771939-136464808 GCF_028750875.1 Macrosteles quadrilineatus | reverse complement strand
TAAAAATTGCAAGGACTTGAAATTTATATCATCAATATTAGAAGCTCAGTGTTATACAAGCTGGGACGATGTTGCTGTTTTATAATTTAAGAGGTCACGAATTGTGGATATTTATTGACAAGCACTGTGGGTGCGACGATGCTCCCTGGTGTGGATTAACGTCCGCACTAGTGAGTACAAAAAAAATTGGTTCGGATTCCACTATAATATGTAGGTACCTTAGTAGCCTTTGGATGTATGGGCTATTAATTAACAGCTGCGTCTAAGGAGTACGTCGGTCTTAGTCACTATCAAAAGTACAGGATCGCACCACTCATCCTACACTTATCTCCATTCATACTTGGCTTAAAATACCTACATTCGTATGGTCACAATTTCCAATTACAGTTTTAAAGCAAAATATTTATTTACTTATAGTTGTGGTTTGCCTTTAAATTCCATATGGGGGTATATTGTTACTCTTAGGGACCGAAAGAGTTAAAATGTGTTTAAGGACTAATTTATAGTCTTCCCAGCTTTAAAACCACGTATTAATTTATACGACTATTTTTATTACGTATCTTGCAGTATATTTTTCAATAAAAAAAAAATTAAGACTAACTGACCATTTATTTATTTTAGGTCCAAATTTATTGTTATTAGGATCAAGAATTCTTTTGAATCATTTTAATTTGAAAATATTTCAGGATCTATGCGAATTTGTATATGATTTTCATTAGAATGTTCAATGTAACACTCGCTTTAAAGTTAATGTTCCTAGAATCCTTCGAAATGCAGCCTGTATTCTTTCTATATCATTGAAATGGATTATTTATAGGAAACATCCTCTTTCTGGACGTTAATTATTTAAAAAGTAATACACTTATAAAAAGGTGTAGTGTTTTACTTTATTAACTCAATCCGAACAATGTGACTATAGAACGAACGCTAAAGTAACTTTAGACGTGACCCAACCCTTGTTGATTCTACATAACTACCAAAGTTTGTCCATTACAATGGGTTGATTACCCTATTGTCTTCCACCAAGTTTATTAGCTCTTCTAGCTTCCAATGTATCAACTTAAGCAACATGAGATTTGCCGCTATTTGATTTTGGAACTCAAAAACATAGGCCTACTTATTTTTTGTAATTATTTGTACGTTTGAAAAAAAATTTTAGAAAGAACTTAATCTTTTGAAACCCGTAGGACTTTAAAAAAGTTTAAATGTAGTGCCTATAGATAGTATCAAATCTAAACATGTGTATTTTTGCCTTTTAAATTACCTTTTTTACCTCATAAATTACACTAAATATGCATATTTATATAAATGCGATATTTAAGGCTTCATCCTTAATTTGGTAGTTTTGTCATTAAAGTCATTAAGATTTTTTCCATTATTAGGTATAAAACCAAAATGACAATGTAACTCATTATTTTATTTACAAATATATTGTGTAAAAACATTTAAAAATACAGTTTTCTTTAAATACATATTTATTAAATGTAGTAATTTACAATTAAAAAACTTATCTCATAATATATGGAGGTATAAAAAAACTTTGGGACTATGTACAATTCAAAATCACATTAATAAAAAAAATATATTATTATTTTATCGTACACAGTGCTATCATATAACCCTACAGCCGTATGTGTGAGGATATTCCGAATTTCGAGTATACTGAACATTTTTTAAATAAACCGTATTTATCATTAACTAAACTAATTTATGAGAGCATTTGTGAATCAGTATTTTACGCATAGATGCCTACAATAGGATGATAATTATTATTTAATTTGAAATTTATGCATTTCCATAATTTAATATTCGTTATTAATTCGCTCTAATTATATTGCAGTTATGAAATTTAGATAATGTGAGCTGAGCTTAATAATGTGGCAAGTCTTTTGTCTAATAATCGTCATTGTCCTTTTATAGTGGCTTTTGTTTAGTGTGCCATATTTTTTACGTGTACGTACTAACACAGTTCGTACTTAAATGACAGAATATTGAAAAAGATCTTACTATTTTTTTTTCATTTATATAGTTTTACAAATTGTTTAAAGATGTTTATTTTTATTTTTATTACATATATTTACCTAACTTCAAGTTTTGATGTAAAAAACAATTAAAAGCCTTTATATGGTTTGTAAGCTGAAGACGTTATTCACAGCTGTGATATCGTACTCGTAAATATAAGTACTTCTAAAAAGCGAATTGAAATTAGAATGTAGTAGGCCTAATGGAAGGTTTCACCATTTCAGAGGATGCATAAATAATCTATAAAAATATATATTAAGTGTTTATAAAACCATGAAGTATCTTTACTGCTTGATGACTTTGACCTTGGAAAGCAAAGGGGTAGTTTCAAAAATAGTTTGACCTCATGTCAAAAGCTAGCAACTAAAATCAGCTTTCTCTTTGAGCGAAGGCTGCTAGTTAAAGTACTTACTAATACCTTGATAGCCTAAATTAAAACTTATAAAGTTGACTTAGGGGTTTATAAATGGACTAGAAAGACATAGATTATATTAAAGTTATTTCCAACATAAACTAGAGTTGTGGGTCGTTAATATGTTGGGGTATTCGAATAGTACATTGAGAAAGTTTTGAGACTAATATACCGACATTTTTGTTCGTACATGCTTGGTTAGTAAATGTTTAATCCAACAAACTATGTTCAGACCTGTCAAATAGTATAAGTAATAAAACTGATTTTTTTTTTGTTAATTAATGTTGTTAAATCGAGGGAAGCTATTTTTTATTTAGTGAAATATATTTAAAGACACATACTATGCATATAATTTGCCGATTTTTATCTAAGTGCATGAGTTAAGATGAACCTAGATGCCTGAATACCGATAAGTTAAACTAAATGAGTACAGCTCTTAAAATAATTTTACTACGTCATCCATTTGTAATAAATGTTTCAGTTAAAGTTTTTGTTGTCAATCGTATCATACTCTCAGAGACTACTCTTTATTATTCTAAGTAAGTAAGTGAAATTACTATAAACTTGGTCAATTATTTGTATATAATGTTCTTCTGCTTGAATGAATATTTTATACTTTATTAGGTTAATACTCAATTTTGTGACCATCATTGGACAACTTATGCGATAACAATGTCGCATATTGAAATGCATAATTATCTACAGCAGAATTACTCTGACGGTTATTAGAATGGTCTAGGTTTACACAAAACTGTTTTCCTAAATGTTCGTAATTGGCATGATCACCCATGGAAGCTTTCGACATGACAGTTTCAGTTGGCATTTACTTTAATGTGTTTATGTTTAGTATTTCTTTCTAAAAACTAAATAGCTAATCATATAAACTCCTTAGTCTTCTACCATTACTGTTTATCTGATATAAACAAAGTCACACTGTTTATTGGCAGAAAATATTATTTTCGGGTCTTATTTGACAAAAGAAAAGGTCAATATGTATGTACTGAATATCCAGCATCAATAGGGTAAAACCACACCATCTATCCACAATCAGCTTAATGTAGCAACAAACACAACTCACCATGCATCTGGACTAGTTATGTTTGTTTTATAGCGTATTCAGCTATGCTAAAATGAATTCAGTTCATTAATTAAGTCCAGCTAAGTTTATTTTTACTTCAATAGAACGTTTTAAATGTGTGTTTGCTTATGGCCTGTTAAGTTAATGAAAACCTATACAATATAAAAAAATAGTAATGGGGCATATTTAGAAATGAACTTTGCAATAAGTGCTTTAGAATAGTGCGTTAACAAATAACTCTAAGTAATATTCACTTATTTATACATCCATTTGTTATCAGTTTTTATATCACATAAGATGTATTTTGTACTTTTATACTCGTATGCTGATGATAAATCTTTCAGTAAATATTTTACGAGTACTCAATGTAATAGTACTCAATAGTACGTAATGAGTACTACTCATTAGTATTGTAATTTTACAGATACATTGAAATTGTGTAATTTTTCCGAGTAGTTTTAATTAAATATACTTTATGATTTACAATTTAATCAAAATTTAGTACAGTTACGCATTTTCGTTTTCAGTTTGTTTAAATTTTTTTAATACATGCAATTTCATACATTTATTTACTGTGGCATTCGTACTCTATAAGATATATGCTATAAATACACAACTATTTAAGTCTAGATGTTGTCTAATGTTGTTAAATCGCGATAAGCTCATAGATTTACCACCAACCTCTAGAGGCCGCCAACCTCAAAAAAAAAAGAAAAGATTAACATTACAAAGGCAAAAAGTGAAAATTTTATGTTTCATATAATAATAATTGTTTTTATTACCTTACGAAAAGCCAAAGGGTTAGATTAAACCAACATCTATGCGAATACAATAAAATGAAACGGTGGAAAGAGTAAAGACTTTAATTCCTTATTACGTAATCAAGATTTTTATCACCAATTGTATCTACCTCAAAGCTTACGATAAGCTCTTCGTTTGAGGAAATTGAAAAGATTTGCACTTTTATGATGTTATATTCGGAATGCAATATGTGCCTACAAAATAAAATAAAAAACAATATTTCATCGGATAATATTATGAGTAAATGCCAAAAGACACGCTTCATATTTAGATGATCATAGGTTTAGAGGCTGTGGAATAATCTAGCTTACAACAGTATTGTTTAAACATTAGGTAAGTATTGTTCTCAAGAAAAAAAAATGGCCAATCCATAATTTGTTCCGAGAATGTGGTTAAGAGTATTTTACAATTTTATATTTTCTCATTATTACATAACTGCAAGCAAAACTACGTTTACTACTTAATATGTGATTTGCACAGCTAACTATTTTTTTTTAACCAAGATAGATTTGTTTGCTATCTGTAAGTCATTTTTATCACATTGTCAAGTTTTTTTATTTATTATTTTATATATTGTATAAAATACTGTGGTATACTGTAAATTTAAGTCAATTTATTTGTTTTAATTATAGTACAGTTTATCTACCCAGACATCTCAATCGTGACACTTTATTTTTGTTTCTGTGACCAAGGGTGTATATAAACTTTGTATTATATTTGACTAAACAATGTTTGAGTTGCTTTACATATATTGATGATATATAATCAATGTTATGTATAATAAATAATGTAAAATGTGTGTATATAGATATGAAAAAAATTAGTATTTCTTTGATAATTAAAATTGAGTAAGACCTCCAATATATAGTTTAACATTATTTGGACAAATCCTGAAAATTAAAATAAAACAACTTAAAAATTGTAAGTATCTAAATTATGCTTCGAAATATTGCATATTGGAAGCAGGAGCCACAAACCAACAATCCTTATTTCAACTGCTGTTAAGTAAACAATAGAACAACAGCAAGATAAGTGAACCAATCAGACACTTAGGAGGAATTCCATTCAAGTCATTGTTTTGTCAATTGCTCTACCTCAAGAACCCTTTCGTCTAGAGCTTTGGTTGTTAAGTGAAAAATATAATCTAAAGACTAAAGGAAACTAGACATTGTTAATGTGTTTCTTTTTTAAAGGACAATCCATGGACTAGTCATGAATAACCTAGTCTTAGTTGAATATCCACAAACTATTCTAAAGAATAATTTTCATTTCTATAAACTCATCATTGTTTTACGTATGTTAAAATGCAAGTCTCATTGCAAAACTGGAAAATATTAACTTGTTATGAAGCTCTATCTTATAATATCCTTAACACTGTAACAATAATTATGCAGTTTATATGGTTGCAAATGAAGCTAGAAAACCAAGCAAATCAACGTAAAGTCACCAATCTTGGGTTACAATTGAGAAGCTGTACGCTTAGAATCTAACGAACCAAGTACTGTATTACCGCAGCTGGTATTACGTTCCCTTTCTAAAGTAAAATTTATTGTTTGACTAAAATAGCGGGTTAACAGTCAGTTGTTAAGTGATTCTAGAGGCCTTCTATCTTGATAAACTGTTAGTATAGTTTAAAAAAATAAACTACGTCTAAGGCTTAGTTTGGCTACTATAGGCTTTATCGACTATTTTCCTGTCTGGTTCAGAAAAAAATATTTAATTTTTATTTAATATTTAGAAAGTAGTTTTGTATTTATCCTAGGTGTTTTTTTTCGGGCAGCAATACAAATCTTATGTAAAAAATGGGCAGTTTCAGTAACTGGTATTCACAAAATACAAATGTTACGTTTGAAAATTTTAGTTTTTTATGGTTTACAATAAGATATAAAAAAAATACTTTGACACTGGTAGTTTTAAAATAGCTATAAAACGTGCAAGCATAGTTAGAAAATCATTTTTATAACATAATAACAGTTTTTCAGAAATTAAGCCTAAGAATAATATAACCGTTAATGATTAATAATAATAATATAACTGTGTTTTTATAATTTAACCTCATTTTAATATATAGGCCTATCGGTGAACTTTTCAGAAAACCTTTTCACACCAATCCGAACAACAGAAAATTGTATTATTTTATGGTTGGTTTGAATCATACCTAATCACATTATCATATTACACACGCATAGTTTTAATGAGTTGTATCCTAATGCTAGGTACATTGATTATACAGCTCACCAGTTTTCATCAGAGATGGGATGCACTGTAGAGATAGGACACCACTATCAGCTGATCACTTTGCTGATTGCCTGAATGTCAGTATGGGGGTTGAGTACGTAACTATAAGCTTCTGATTTATCTTCAACATCGAAATAAATAGTTCTGGTGTAAATTTTTCATTGTTAACTTTAAATAAATCATTACTAAAAAGACTTTAAGAATTTTGGAGTTACATTGTACGTTATTGTAAAAAGTGTATACTTTTTATGACAACACTGTGTAAAATAACAATATAATTTAAATCAGTTAAAATCGTTAACTGAAAAATATCTCGAGGAATTGAAAAAATTCCAATTTTATGTTACTATAAATCGAAACAGATTAACACAGATTTGTCTCTATTTGTATTGTCAAGCTAATTTTTGTTTGGAATCAATTTTAAAAGAATACCTTTATAATATAAACTATCAATAAGAACCTCTAGAACCAAGTCATAAATGCGAAACACACGTAGTTGTAGCTTTAAATTGCTTCACCAAACTTTTGACATCTCCATATTTCACACCTTTGTACCTTCACTGTCATCCTTTTCTCGGAGGAAACAACCTTAACACTACGTTTTCAAAATATTTTTTTTTCTAAATTTAATGGCTTATGTGAAATTCGTCATATAAAATACAAAACTCTTCTAATGATTTAGTATGTTGGCAGATTTTGTTGTAAAACATAAAACAAACAAATAAGAACCTATTTAATCTACAACATTATTTAGATTTTTTTAGATAAAAAAAACGATTAGATTTCACGTATACAAATCTGACAAACCTGTTTTGTCCTGTGTTGTGTTGGACCTGTTTTACATTTGTAAACCAAATAAATATATAAAATAAACAAATATAAAAAAAATGAGTCTCATAATAGTAATATAAAATAAAATCATATGCTATAGGTACTTTAATAACAATGTAATAACAATAATAACAATTTAATAATGCAAGCG
The DNA here is from genome assembly GCF_028750875.1 of Macrosteles quadrilineatus. Lineage (NCBI taxonomy): Eukaryota > Metazoa > Arthropoda > Insecta > Hemiptera > Cicadellidae > Macrosteles > Macrosteles quadrilineatus. The sequence continues at coordinate 136,457,275 of NW_026542595.1, read as the reverse complement.
TTACCCCATTAAAAATAGCATGTTCCTAGACGTAGGATATCTTTACTAAACAAAGTAAAAGTATAAGTTGGGAAAATAAAGGGACAGGTATGTTACTAACTTAATAAATCATATTTTTGTATGAAGCAACATTATTTTGTTAATACTATTCAGGCAAATCTTATAACCGTGCAAATATCCATTTGTTTATTTTTCTTTGTAATTTTTAAAATTTTCGTTCAACGATGTTTTATAGTTAAATAACATATACACATTTAGGATAATTCTCCGCATAAATAACAATGGTATAATAAGTATCCCGACTCCTAAATACGTACAGCAAACAAAATATTTTTTAATACTTTTGATTTTCATTCTCAATGTTGGGTTTTAATTTAATTCATTTTCCTATAAAGATAACATAAAATACATGTTATGCTATTGTGTACGTAGCCATTTGCAATGCCATACACATTTTATTGTAAAGATATTCACTAAAATCTTTAACGGAACGTCTTGGTTTAGATAAGCTCATTTAATGAATGAATTGTCAATCCCAAAATAAGATAGATGCCTCTTTGAAATTAAGGGTAAGCCTAGTCATTCAGCCACATTTGATACAACAAATAAAAATTATCCATCAAACTATATCGTTATCGTGTACAGTATAAAAAGTTGTATACACCGGGAAACTGTTTGTACCGGTATGAACTTGGCAATAAGCTTATAACTTTCCCGAACAAATACTTCTACATAGTGAATATGTCAAACTTTGTTGAAGGTTTCCAAAACTGACGAACCAAATTTTACCTGCTATCTTTGGAATATTGCGGTGCAGCGATGTTCAGTTGAAAATATATTTAGGAGGAAAGTTTATGAGTAAGCTGCGAGAATATTTTTATAAACAATAAATCTGACACGAGATGTTTTATATATATATAAAATCCAATGTATTTTTGTTTGTATGTTTGTTTATTTGTCCTTCATGGACTCCGAAACCGCTCTCCAGATTGTAATGAAACTTTCAGTTATTATTAAGCGTTATTCAAGGATGGTTTGTGTGAAGTTTGTTGCAGATCCACCAAAAGGGCTCCGCCCCAGTGGCTCTGGAGTGTCCCATGTTAACCTTATGAGTATTCATATTTAAATGGAATTAAAGAATTTTAACAGCTGGTTCAACTAAAGAATTTGATTCCGTGATGTCCAATAGCATTAAAAATTTAATATGTTTACCAACAGGGTGCAGCGCTATTATTTTTTTTATTTATGACAACAGCTAATTTGCAACCAAAAGGTGAGTAAGCGTAGCGAACGAACTTCAACCAGGACGTGATTGAGCCATGCGAACGAACTCATCTTGAAAATAAACGAGCATTTGACATAAAACCACATTAGGACAGGACGACGTCTGTCGGGCCAGCTAGGATTTATATACAAATCACGTTTACAAGCCCATACATAACAAATAATATTTGTACAAAATTTAATGAGAAGGAGAATGTTTCAACTCAATTTAACCATTTTACCTTCACTGACAATAGTTCAATATTGCTACTAATGAAACGCTCAATACGTGTGTGTAGCATAAGCAAGATAGTAAAAACTGAACCTCAAAGCCTTACCCGAGGCCAGATATTTGCAGCTGTTCAAAGGAACACTGTCAAAGTAGGTAATTGCCTTAAGCGAACATGCTGAAACACTGCATGGACAAAGAGAACTGAGAACACAACACACACCCTTACCTACTAAACTGTCAATTATATTGTATGTTCTTTGTTACTTATAATTATACAACAATTTAAAACATTTTCAAATTTCTTTATTTCTTTTTATGAAAGTGTATATTTATTTTTCATTAGAACATAAAAACAATTGATTGTTGTGTGACTTGTTATCATAAGTCTTCTTAAGGGTTGTTTTAGCTTTAAATAATTAAAGAATTATACCAAACAGTTTTGCCAAAACTACAAATGTCGTTCAGTCTCTAGGGAAAACATGAATCGTTAATCCTTACTGCAACTGTTACAATACTGCATTGATAATTGTGGTAACTGATATCCTATTATAACTGTTACTGCATAATTATATCACTTTCAGTTCTTCGTGTTGAAGATAACTATGTATTTAACGAAATATATATTATATTATGGTGTGAGTTTTGATATTAAGCGTGTTATTTTCTAAATATCACTTCATCGAGGAAGAATCTAGGCTAGTCCGGATTGCATCCAAATCACAGATACAATCAATTAAAAAATTGTGTAAAAAATTACTGGTACAACAAAATTTATAACATTTTATCATGCGGTCAACAAATATAAAATTAACAATAATTAATGCGACAACAAGGGTGTTACTGAACGGGTAGTAAACTAAGGCAATGTTAACTGTTCCGGTTTGCCTTAATGAGATCCTGATGTTTCACAATTTCCTGTCAAACTCTGATACTCGAATATTGTAGGAGAATGATTAATAAACGTATCGTAATATGAGTGGCTTTAATATATGGTTCCAGAGAAATGGCTAAGGTTACACTGAAATAATTTATTAGTTTATGTAAACTTTAGTTTTTAATATGTATGTTTTGTGTTGGTTCTAATGAAATAGATCTAGCACTTTTAATTAAGTCAGACGGATCCAACCTATAAGCTAGGTAGTTGCTTTACTAAGATACGAATTTATAAATAACAAACTTTGATAAAAAAATTAACAATTCACTCGCAATCTATATGTAACTTTTTAACAGTTCCCTGAATCATTGAAGTTTTATAAAAAATAAGTATTCGTAAATAAACAACGAATAATCATATTTTAATAAATATAACATTTCCATATCATTTATGGGCTAAGATCTAAACAACAACCTCTTAATGTTTAGTAAATAAACGTCATTTAATTTCTTGATATGCCTTTAATATATCTTTAATCAATACTTGCTATGTCTGATGGTGAAAAATGCCAATTAAAACGGTTTTGAACTATGTAGGAAAGTATCGTTCCAATAAAACAAATATTACAGTATTAAACTATATGAAAATTACTGATGAAATAAAATAAAACATAAACTCATCTATTGTGAAAAATAAAAATAAATAACTGAAAATCATTTAAAAACACATTTTTTTTCAAATCGAAAATTAAACGTTATAAATTTCGGCCTCACATAAATATTACGAACAAATATAATCTTGACTACAAAAGGTTAACATTATATATGTGTAAATGTATTACGCCTTAAATTCAACGTTTTTAGAATTGTATTGTATGTTTCATTTGTTTGAAGTTTCGTTTTGTCAGTTGATTAATCAAAGCTGTTTAGGTAATGGGACGTGGGTTTCAGCAGAGGCAACACATGGTTCGTTAACTTCAGTGTATACGGTGCCCGAATTCTATCTAGAGGTTAAGCGAATTTCTGTTAGTTTCCTTTGTGATCTTCTTTATTATAAATTGTTTTTGTTAAAATCCTATTTTAATGGAAATCTAACTTCTAATAGTAAACTTGTACCTGTTAATAAGCCTATGGATATTTTTGTACATTTTAAATATGCCTCTAATTATAATAATATAAGTAAGGTACTTTTTAAATATCCGAAATTATTAAGATTTTAAAAATTTTAAGGTTACTTTGTAAACACAAACTAAATACAGTTAAGTTATTGCCTTGTGGCTTTGTTTCTAATATGTATGTAAATCGGCACATTCATTAAATACAGATTGTTGACTAGCAATGCAGTCTTGCATTATAAGCTACATTTTAAACAGATATAATTCTATTAGTTATCATAAAATATTGTTATTAGATTTAAGGTGTATGTAGCGTAAAATATATCTACAATCATCTGTTGTGTAGAAAATATTTAAGTGTACACGTAAAGGTAAGAGCCTGATTTAAAAAGTGGTCTTCGAAGACAGTGAGAAAATTGTTTTACGAAAGTATTAAAAATAACCGTCGTACGCAATTTATTTACTGAGGTCTGTAATTTTATTTTTATTTGCTAGCAGGTTATATTCAAGTAAAATCAAAGTATATATTGGTCATCATGGTAAAAAATAGTAAGTACTTAATCAACTTCTGGCACAATCATTAGTAAGATTTAATGATACTTAACATTAAATTAATTATCATTGTAATACAGTTCTTTGTTAAATTTAAGGCCTTCCCTAAACCAACAACTTGTAAACTAAGCCAATGTTATCTGCTGTGGTCTTCCTGATGGTAATTTAATATCTGCCGGCTTTCAGTGTTACACGCTCTTGTTCCTTTTTAGCTAGTTATCGTTATAAATACATAAATACAATAGAATTTGGTTAAAACCGTAGTTTTATTTCATAAATTAAAAATTATTTGAAAATCTCATTGAAGAAATTATCCAAAACTTACTTTTTAGAGGTTCAGTCTAGCTAAAATACAAAACTACAAAGGTAAATATATTGCCAACAAATAAATAAATTAACATTGAAGAAACTAAATCATATTATTCCTACCAGTTAAAAATGCATTGCCATTAACGAATCGGCCAGTCAATAATAATTATTAAGTTTTCAGAGACTAGAATATATTTATCTTTAATTTAATAAAATAACTGATAAGCTTGGGAATACAACTTTCTACACACAAAACAAAAGCCTCAAGTTTGTTCTAGCTCAAGGGAGATATTACAGCTTCCTGCTGCGTAAGATGGAGTTACTTTTTAGTTATCGTACATTTGGGCACCTTTAACAAGCGGACGAATAGTGGAAACTGTCATTATAATATATTGGAAACAATTAAGCCACTAATACGCGTCGTCTGTTTAGCTATTGAAAACCGGTTTTTTCTTTGACTCTAAGCAGGAGTACGGAACTGTTTTTCACATTACTTCAGACTGGACCTAGGGGTTGTGGCATAATTATTTAAATAAAATCAATTGATGATTTGTCTGGATATGAACCCGTACCTTAGGGACCGAGGCCCCATACTCTACCACTAGACCAGCTCGCACCCAGTTTTTGAAACACGTTTTATTACAGAGTGTGGATCTTGGTCCGGTCTCATTCCCACTTGCCACCTATCCAGCTTCTTAGATTTGAATGCAGCCACTAAATCGATTCCGCTACCAAGAAGTTATATTATAATGTGTACATCAAACATATAAGTAATTGTATTTAAATACATTCACCATAAACAGTTATATACAGGGATATAGCAAATGTTTAGTGTTTACTTGATATAATCATAACAGATAAAAATGGATAACTAATTACTATACCCGTAAAGTCTAATCTTAAATATTTCTTTAACATATAAACTAAAAATTACGATATATTTTAATTTAAGTATATTGGTAAGTCTGTTAGTGAAAACAGTACTAACTTTTATCCTCAAAGAAATCTATAGTGTGGAAATGAGATTCTCTAGAAGTAATTACATTAAGTAACCTCCCTTAGTGTCTTTTGTTTCTTATATAAGGTATCAATGTCAGTGTTTAATGTTCTTAGCTAAGAATGATACAATGTAATTAAATATACAAATTTTTTTCTAACTTTGATGATTAATATAAAATTATCGGAATTTGATATATTGCTATTATTAATAGCTATACCCATTGTAAACATATTTATAGGTGTAGCAGATATCTCATTGATTTTATACGTAAATAAGTAGAAAGTCTTTCTGGGGAAAAACTAATTCTTAAATACTGTTTTATGTATTTGAGAGTTTGGAGCGTAAAACTATCTTTGTGGCATTAAAATAGGCTTACAGTAATATACTATACTTGAAATACGTAGTTCGGACATAATATGGTTCAGTATACACTGTTATCAATTTGTCAAAAACCAATTTTTCTTGATACAAAAACTCTCTCTAAGACGTTTTATCGTTAAGGTTAGGTAACCCAAATGTATCTCAAGACCCACAAATTATCTAACACTCTTCATGTGTGACTTTCTATTTAAAAGTGTGACCCAAGAGGTTATACTTTAACGTAAATTGGATAATAAACCTCCGGTTTTCAGTCTGTTTTAGCTTCCCCAACTTTCCAGAATATAGTAAATGGCTTTTTCCTACAGTCACCCGACAAAGTTGGCTTCCTTGTACTGTTTATAGTACAGAAAGCTGCTAATTGCTGCATATTTATACTTTGCCGTACGGTTTATACTTTGCCGTACGGTTTATACTTTGCCGCACATCAGGATTCCAACGAAACAACACAAGACAGCGTGGTTCTATTATGCACGTGATCCGTGTACGCTTGGAAATAGGTTGGCAACACTTAAAGATAATAATACTATGAGCAGCTGATTGACTATTATATCTACGATTTAACCTGTCATTTCGTGTTTATAGTTTCAGTATTTCTGAACTTTCTGGACTTTTCTTTTAAACGTTTTAAAAACATTCCTACGATCTTAATAAACAAGAAAATACCTTTAAAGCATTTTTTTAGGCACGGACACCACTTCAAATTACAAAAACATACGGAACTATATTCTCAAAACGCGGAGCACATTTCTTGCCGAGGAAAAATAGCGGAGTGATACGGACCGCGGGTACTTTTTTCTGTAAGGCACCATTTGTGTTGCCAGCTGAACCTAAAAACGTGTCGTATAGTGTTTGAAAGACTAATTATTTATATGCTTTATAGTGACTGTAGAAAAAATATAATGTGTAACACGAGTGAAAAAGGCCTTTGCTGCACTCGAGATCATTCCACACTCGCCTGCGGCTCGTGCGTAAACATTGCTCTCGTGTGCAGCAAAGTCCCACCTTCACCACTAGTTACACAAATAACTATTTCTGAGTCGTACGCACAACTCCAGGTAGCAATAAACTAATACCACCCTGAATATGAAAAATTGCAGATTTTCCTAATAGATCAACAAGATACATAGGATTTATTTCAAATAGTGTATTGTGCTAATTATTGTAACATACACACATATAAAACACAACAATTTTAACCTTAATTTTCACTATTTCGGGGGAACGAGCTGGCGTAGTTGTTGGAGCGCGGGACTTCAGTCCCTGAGGTCCCGGGTTCGATCCCCGCCAAGTCACCAATGGATTTTATCCATATGATAATCCCGCAACCCCTAGGTCTAGCCTGAAGTAATGTGAAAACAATCCCAGACTCGTGCCTAGTGTCCTAGGAAAAAAAATCACTATTTTGCTATGAATCCATCCATGAATTAAAATTTAAAATTATATACACAACTTAAAAGCTATTTAATTAAATCTTAAAGATATTCCGACATTCCTAACAACCATTCAAGCCCAATAATCGTTTTAAATAATAATTGAATGTACATGTTGCATTCTTTATTTTATCTTATTCAAGAGGTGTTCAGGCTGAAGATAGCAGTCGTTGAGGTAATAACTTCAGTTTACAAAGCAAGAAGCCGGAACTTCCATAGAGTGTGAACTAGGGTGTTGGATTTGTTTAGTGTTTATAAAGTGAATCCACTGTTGTACATTTTATTACTCTTTTTTACGAATATAGTGTTAAGTATGTGTATATTTAAAAGCTATGGTAATGGAAGTAATTTACAAATAAAATTAAATATATATTCTAATTCAGTAGAAGTTCTCAGCAATTGACTATTACATTAATAGTATTTTAAATAATAGACTCCCGAACAACACTCGCATACTCTAACCAATGTTTCTCGATTATTTGTTGGATATTTTACACATGTAGATCCTAACTTTTAAGGCAACATGCATAAGGTAAGGTCCTTAAGATAGGTAAGTGGTAGACCAATAAATGTCAACTGTTTTTATTACTAAGCTAGTTTTGCCAACCATTGGATTATAGGTAACTAGATATATATACCTTTTAAATAGAAGGGAAAGTTGTTCATAAATTCCCCTTTCTTTTCCTATTAGTTTAAATATTGACGTTGACATAACGCTGACATTATAAATATTCATTGACCTTATTAAAAATATTACAAGTACTTTAGCCCTCACACTTATACGAATAAACTCATTTGCCAATTTGATTGGCTAATGATTGGAGTCCATTGTCCAATCGAAATTCATAACCGCATTAACATTTTTAATATACTGTATAAAACCGTCTTTTTAAAAACAGTATAAGTGTGGATGTACGTTTTAATTGTTAGGAACGTTTTTTTTTTTAGTTTCCTTGTTATTCTGAACCGATTTAATTTATGCGAAATTAACTGGAAATTGCATTTTGCTTAAATAAACTAATCTCAACAATATTTAGAAAATTAACGTTATTCATTTAAACCTCAATGTCCATTTACTGTTTAAAAGGCCAGTAGCTGAATATGCAGAGGTTGAGTTTAGAGAAGGTCCTAAATCAACATTATCTTTAGTCAACTTAGGAAGTGAGTGGTTTAATATCCAGTTCAGTAACATAATTAATTGCATTATGACGGTATATTTGGTTATCAATTGAATAATATAAACCACCTTGACAATTAATATTTACCGGATTACTCTATTAATAGAAAAAAAGTTAGCATAAGTGTAAAATCAAAAACTTTCTTCGAAGATAGGTTTTAAAGTTATGTTAGTTGGCTGAGAAGTTAGTTTTTTTTACTATAATTGACTAAAATAAACGTATACGAATAAATTACTATATATCTTAGGTATAAATCTAGTATATTTACTTAGGAAATATAAAATTGTTACAATATTATTTAGCGGTGAGCTCAAACATTTTTATTTGACAACAAATATTTTATTTACTTGTCAACATATATGTTACTCTTAGTTAGCAACAATATAATATAATACATGAAACTTATTACTTTATCTCCTCAATTTATAAGATTAGACCTAATAAAAAAATGTTTTGATGCTAAAATTACATGACCAATTTTGGTTTCTTATATGAATACTGAAACTGCTGTTTTATTTGCATTACCAAACTTTTGAAAACAGTAAAACTCCTTCAGCTCGATACTACTATATATGGAAATGTAGGGTCGAAATACAACACCAACTGTTTTATGCATCTGCATTGTGTCTCAAGAAATGTTTCGTTTAACAAATATTTATAAATTAAATACATTAAATTAGTTTCATGTTTTGCTTTAAACATAACGATATAAACCATAGTTTTTTTTTTTTTTTAATACTGCTCTTTGTAACAAGCTTTGCTGTTTAAATTGTTTATCGCAACATTCCTGTCAACAAGCTTAACTTGTAGGCTAAAGAATAGGAAGTTGCCTAAAATAACGTGTGTATTTCATTCCTATTTAAGATTCAATCCCATTTAGCATTTACGTGAATATGTATATGTACTAATATTCTTGCCATATAAGATCCTAGTGCAACCAGACGTATGTAAAATATACTATAATTTGTTTTATTGTTTACACACGACCAAAACAAGGGTTAAGTCAGTAGACACGTTACTAAACTTTAATATGATAAGCTTTCATAGACTCGTAAAAATGATATGTCGAGCTGTGAATGTTAGTTGCCTTCTTAGCACGGCCTACAATTATTACTTCAATTGTAAACATTATACTGACTTAATAGGGCCTCAATTTAATATTTTCAAAACTAAGCCAACTTTAACGACCAAGGCGAAGCTATTGTTGCCTAAACTGCCAGACACAAGTGTGCGTGATAATCACTTAATTGTTCGTTATACTGTACAACTATTTATGCTAACTAGATCACAAAACAATAATTTCAAAAATTGTTTACCTTTAATAATTACCCCTAGACTATTAATACTTTTGTTTCACTATTTTATACAACTGTTACTATCATATAGAAATAGTGCGTATTACTCCACCAAGACAATAGAAAAAAAGTTAAAATTGTCTCAACATGATAAAGGCAAATGACCATAAAACTTTAGGGAAACTTACAATTATTTAACACAAAACTGTTTTGGAATATATAAAAATTACTTTTTTAGGATTCAGCTGCATTGTCTTTTGCAAAATCTGTTAAAACATTTTACAGTCATGAAATATACAACTGGTGTTCTTGAATCCAGTTGATTAATTTTGTTCGTAGAATATGTTTTTAGTATGAAGTTTACTGATGTGACATCTTTAGAAATATTCAGTGTCAATACAGTTCACAACTAAATGACAGATATATCCATCGCATTACAGTTTAAAAGAGCGAATCCTTTTTCACTGGGATTTCAAGGTTTTTAAATGCTCCATTGACGAATTTTTCCCCTAATTGAAATATAAAGCTATATAATAAGTACTTTATTTTCCGTAATAGTTTTAAGTTTATTTAGATGAATCTATGTAAGAAAGTTTGCAGAAATCTATTTAATTTTATTAGGGAATAAACTTTATATAATTCAAAGCTAGTAAATTGATTTGTTCAACTTCTGGTGCAACCGCCTGAAGGCAGATCTAATTGCTTATTCAGTTTACTGTTAGACTTGGGAAAGTTAGCGTTTGTTCTGTGTTAATCAGCTTATAACGGATCTGTTTGATTTATAAGATCAATTATTAGGGTTCCTTCAAAGGATTAAACTACTGATCTTTAATCGATGGTGAAATAAATATATACTTTAACAGCTAATTGATTTGTTTTTATATTACATTACATATCTAAGGTCATCTTGACTTTTTTCGAAGTGATTTTCATTTCACCTTGATTAGGGAATGGCCGTTATGCAATAATCTTAAGAGATGTTCTTAATGAAGTATTATCAATGTTTAACACACCATAAAAATGTTTGTTCAGTAACCGATGTTCTAGGATATTAGAATTGCCCAATATAAATACTCCATATATTGGACTTCAGGCAAGTAAACAGTTTTGGCAGGCCTACTTATTTAATGAAGGTATATGATATGTTTGAGAAGTAGTTATTAAAATATCATAAAATATTAAAACATATAAATTTACGTCATATGATACCATTATTTTAAAGCTGCCAAAAAATATAAGTATATAATATAAGTATAAGCAATTAGTAACATTATAAATATTATAAATAACCTGTTAGTGAATTTCCCGTATAGAAAAAACAAACTTTTTCCGTACGTCTATCTCATGGTTGGGACTTGGGACAGGATAACTTTATTGTTTTGAGGTCCTCATAAGCCAAAAATTGCCTTTATTGACCTTTGATTGCATTTATAAATGCATCTATTTATTTTCCCGTTAGCACAATAACTTAAGTAAATACAGGGTGCTCATAAAGGAGTGCACAAACTTCTGGGGCTGATAGTACTCATCAGTATAAACAAAAAAGTTTATTAAAACATAGGTCGAAAAATTAATTGTTTAGCTACTAGCCACCATTTTGTATTTTTTACAAAACAATTTATATCTCAAGAATTATTAAGGCTATAAAAACCAAACTTTGCATGTACAATAATTGTGTCAAGAAGCAATAACAAAATATGTAATTTTATTTTAAATTACATAATGGTGGCCATTTAAAATCTTTACGTTTTGTAGAGCATAAAGATAAAGTTATCAATAAGCTTTTATTGAAGCGTTGTTAACAACAAATGGTTTTGGAGAGAATTCCCCCAAGTTTTAAAATTTTTATTATTATCTTAAATCCTTGTTTTATTAAATAATAAAGTAGCGATTGTTTAATAGAACTAGGGTTCAAGATAATAAGTAAACGGTTGTACTTTGCTTGTTTATTGATCTTACGAAAATTAATTGTACAAATAAAACTACGACAAATCGCATAAATATATTTTTTTATTTGATAACATCGTGGATTTACAATAAATATAATTTATACACATAATTAGGGAACCAAGATTAAACTAAACTGACCGCATCGTAAGCTAAAGCAATGTTATCTGTTCAGGTTCGCCTTAATGGGATTCTGATGCTAGTAAATTTCCTGTCTAACTCTACAATCCTTGCTCAAAAAGATAGCAACATTTATATTAAAATATTTAAAAATAGTTTACGTTCTTTATGGATATCACTAAATAGAGAAACGAGTTTTACAAATTGATTTTGGTTCATGCTGTCATTATCTCCTAATCGAGACTTTACATTGAATTTGCTGATTGATGTCCACGTCAACACATGGTTACGTTTTTCACTTACTCTTCATGGGCTGCCCCATTATAATGTAAGAACAAAAGTTCCAGTTCGGGGACTTTTCTAAAACTCATTGTGATACAGAGATATTTAAAGAAACGTCATGTTGGCAATTTTACACATGTAAATTAAAAGTTACAAAAAAAAAGATACAATACGTTACACCTTTCGTCAGCTTGATTTGCAATAAAACGTAAGCTATATACTACATACATACCATTAGATGTCAATGTAAGAAACTCTAATGTTAAGTAAACTACCCATGACTCTTATGGTTCGTTAAGGCTGAAACCTAAAGAACAGTTTTCATTACACGTTCAAATATTTATGTCTTGGTTTATGTTTTGTTTGTTTATATTATTTTCTCAAGTATTTAATTATTTGTGTCAGCTAAAGTTTGTTTAAAAAAACAGAAATAAAACCAGAATAATTAAAATTCATTTAGTCTGCAGGTTTGCTATGGCGGGGGTATTATTGACTACACGAAATATTTGAATTGCTAGAAAGTTATAACCATGCTGTAAATATACGAATTCTATTTTCATTATAATACTATACGACAATCTGCATGATAGTTTATGAATATACATACGTATAGTAATGAAAGGTTTTAGCAAAATTACACATCCTTTGTCACGTTAAACTAGGATTTTACAATAAAACATCTCGTTCTATATAATAAAAAATACCTGTTTGCGAAAATACCGTGTCACGAACATAAAAAATAACGTTGTGCCTCATGGATCTTTTGGAGAAAAGGCTGAATTCTGCAGGAATAAAGGCTTCAAATCTAAATAAATGATTTAAAGGTCTAGTTTCTTGCCAGTGGAAAAGTCAATATTCCAAATGGAAATTTTGACCAAACAATACACTATCCACTTACTGCGCACAAGGGAAGAAATTAAAAATTCGTGTAACGCGCAAATTAAAAAAAGAATACCTTATGGTATATTTTTATTAAAAACATATTGTGGGCATTTTACGTCCCAATTGATAGAAACGTACATTTACCGACGCCAGAATAAACCGAACAAAGAACATAGTTTCAATGATAATTTTTTGCTACCTTTAATTATTTAAACATTAACGGTAAGATGTCTCTAGCAACGTTGTAAAACGTAAATACCCCCACCGCAGCAAACCTGCAGACTAAGTGAATTTCAACTTGTCTGATTACATTTTTACTAAAAGATTTCCATTAATAAAACATAAGTTATATATTTCCAATTTAAATAACATTAGATTTAACGAGTGCTTAATTTTGCTGCTAAAGGGAAGGTAAAAAGTGTTTTTTGACAATATGTCAATAGTATAGGATGAAATAAATAAATTTGCCAAATTTTATCAACATTATATCCATAAACAAGTAAATTACAACAGTTTTCAATTTCTCCATAAGAATAACATGGGAATTTTAAATTACACTTTTTTCGAATTTTCTCCGTGACCGTTAGGCATACAACAGCGCTTCAATATACTAAATTATTTGTTTTTTTAAGCTCTACAAAATGGTTTGGAAATAAATTGCTAAAATGGGTCAAAAATGGGAAAACCATATTTTTACCCCATAAAACCCCCCATAAACCCCTGTTCCCATGGTCCGATCATGCTGGTTCGCAAACTCGTTCGAATAAACGTATGTTTACACGTTTGTACCGAATTTCATCAAAATCGGATCATTTTTGCTCGAGTTATCGAGCTAACGGACACATATATAAATATATATATATATAAATATATATATACATATATAAATATATATATATATATGAATTTTAACGGATGGTGTTTTTGGCCTCTGGGGACCTCACAACGAAAAAGAAAATCGGTCCCGGGTCTAGGTCTTACCATGAGACCTACGGAAATAGCTTATTCCCTATATGGGAAATTCGCTAAAAGTAATTACTTTATCAAATATTACAGTAAAAAAAGATACATTAACAAAGAGTCGTAAATGGTTTCTAGGAATAGCCCGCAGAACTTTTATTTTGTTTGATATTTGTTTATAAAAGTTACAAATTTAGATTTTAATGTTTTATTAATGGAAACTAACAACACGTGTTTTTGTTTTCTCTTTATAAAAGCCATGTTTAATGACACGTGTTCTGTGCAAAAAACATTTAAGCGATAATGCTGTGAATTTCACCACATCTTCTAACATTGTTCGTTTTAACTAATAACTTTTAAAATTATGTGTTACTTGATAGAGGTTTGTATTTTTTTAAGTTACCCCAGCGACCCCTATTTCGGAGGAGTGAATTTCAAAATACCCCCAAAAGTAATTTACATTACCCTAGTAACGTGTATTGAAACTCCTTTAAATATATAAAACCGTGAACCAATAATTTCTTGATACAATAATTTGATAGCGCGAATACCACTCCAATGTTATTCTTATGGGAAAACATGTGATTAGATAGGTACATTTATTTTTTAAACCGTTAGAGATATTGACTTAAATTTTTTTTTATTCATTCCTTAGATTGTTTTCTATGATTTCATGCTATACAAACAAGAAATTAGGTCTAGTTTTTAAAATATAAAATTAAATAAAAATTACTAATTTTTAATTGTGTTTTTTTTTTAAACAATTTATTTTTAAAGTAAAATTAATGGTAACATTCTAGAAATGCATGAAACTATTCACCATGGTAACAGAAAGTATTGTGCAAAATTTGGGCTTGATGAGTTAAGTAGTTTTCTTTAGAATGGTACCTAAACTTATAAAAACTAACTTTCGGATATTCACTTTGAACCCTTGAAGGGCAGGCTCAGTAGAATCCAGAAGGGCCCTCTTTAAAAAATCCGGGAAAATTATTTTTATTTACAATATTAGACTATGGGTACTGGGTACTCAAATTGTTCAGTTTTTTATCCTAAATGCAAATATGCAGTTTGCTTGAAGATAAGACTATTACAAGCTTAGTAAATCAGGAAAACCCGGGAAAATGGGTAGTTTCCTTAATTTATCTTAATGGAGGATTAAAGATTCCTTCTTATGTAAGAAAATATCCAAAGTATAAAGTGTTATATATTTTCTCAAACAGCACAAAATACACAATATTTTATCATCATTTATTAAAAAAAATTAATTTTTTGAGCATTTTCACGCACTGCTCCCCTTTAAAATTTACCAGGGATGGACTATATTATGGGACACCCATTTTTATATATTTTGTAAATTTCACCACAGCTTATAAATTATAATTCCTAGATTTGTTTATGAACAAGTAAACCATTGTAATAACAAAAGATAATACTTAAACCTATATTATTGTTGGGATATACTAATTGTTTTACATTTTGCTCGGATAAAGAAATTATCATTACATAGGACTAAATAACTGATAAATCATTCCACCACATATAATACAATTACAATCCTTTTTTATAAGCATGATGGCCAAAAGATTAGGTTTATTGTTATTAAGTAGAAAATTAATATTATTTTATTATCACAAGGAACTGGTTATTTTTGTTTTTGTGAAATCAAAAATGTAATAATTTATATTTTTCCTGAATGGCGTTTGTCGTTCTTAACTTTTTGTTCTAAAATTGTATTTTGTTAAAAAAATTTTTTTACCATTGTAGCGGTTGTGGATCAGATTAAGTTTATATTAATATAATGAATGAGCTTAATGAATTTAGGGATCACCGTTGTAGTTCCCTGATGACCTAATCAATATATTTATTACTATACCCACGTCTTAGATTTGTAAACAAAAAAGGCTATTAATTACTGCTGCTATCTTAATAAACCAGGACCAGGATATGCAGGTTTTAATGTCACTGCGTGACACAAACGTGTTGTTAAAGCCTACCCAAAGGTGTTTGAGTCTGCCTCTGACATTTAAGTAACACATTTTGGTGATATCCTTTGTAAGCTATAAATTACTTAGACATTTTTTTTGCAGAACACCTGCATAATATGTATCATGTAAAAAAAGATTTTTTATGATTTATATTTTACATATTAAACGGTCTGGGTTTCGTTTGCGAATTAATCGTCTCTTCTTGATTATAATAATGCAGTAGAAGAAATGAAATGATTTAAAATAACTACATAAATTACTTTGTTGGATTTTTAGATGAGCATTTTTAGATTTTTGATGAAAAATTCACAAATCATTCGTATATTATTTCTAATCACAGATAAGAAAAATATATATTTAAAACACATTATTTAGTTTTTCCTTGTTTCTTACTATTGTATATATCAATCATATGTTGATTATGTAAACTAATATTTAGCTACCCCTTCTTCAATGCCTAACCTTACTATTAATTTGCCTTTTATAAATGGATTGCGACGTTCTCGTAGCCTTAATTACAATTTGTATTTTTTTTTATATTTTTAGTGATCTTAATTGTGATTTTAGGCCATTTATACTTATCAGGGGTAGTATGGGATTTGTAAAATATTTAATAAAGTAAACAGTGTCTACATTGTTGTATATTTATTTAGATAAGGAAAGACTAAAATTATCATTATTTGTATGGTCTATTGTATTACAGTATTATTTTATGTATGTTTGAAGGTTTTTATTTATTACGCGTGCTTGGTACCTGAATATGTTTCTACAATAAATATAAATTAGTTAAAATATTGTTAGTTTGTGTTAAATTGTTCAAAAGATACACACTTAAGTAAGGAAATGTGTTTTGAATGTACCTAATAAAATAAAATGTATATGCTCAACTTAAGTATATTGGAATATATTATGTAAATACAGAGTACGGTCAACAGATGGTCCAGTCTGTTGCACCGATTTCCATAAGCAGTGCATACTATAGTACTGGTGGCCAGTATTAGGATGATTTGCATTTATTTATTTATATACATTTTTAAATGCATGTAATACTATTCAACTCAAAACAGCATGCTTTTATTATGCACCTAATCAGGGTACGCTTGGAAATAGGTTGGCAACACTTACAGATACTACAACTGCGATCAGCTGTTGCAGTGTTTGTGTTTGAAAGACTAATCATTTATATGGTTAATAATAACTGTAGGAAAGATTAAATGTGTAACAAGAGTGTAAATTCACCATTTAGTTACTAAAATGACTATTTCATTTTATTCAAACGTTGATATGCATTTCGAGGTAAATCATGCAAAAATTTGCATTTTTGTGAGTTCTATATTATGCATTGTCAGTGTTCAGAGTCAAGCAATTGTCAAGTATCACGGGATGTATTTCACAACTAAACACAGTAATCTTGTAGAACCACAAAGTAGTGCTAATGTTAAATCACGTGTTGGCCTGTTTTCTATAAAGAATATAGATGGATAGGCATGGTATACTTATGACAACACTTAAAGTTAAATATTAGAACATGCTTTTGTAATTATATTTTTTATTATTGATATAAATAAATGGCAAAGTTGACAACAAGGTGTGTCAAAGAAAGGACAAACTTTGTGTTAGTACAATATATCCAGCTGTCACTGTAAATTTAACTAAGCAGTACTTGTTAAGTATTTAGAAGGAAAAGGAACTATTAACTTTATATTAATTCTAAAGAAGAATATTTATTTTATTTTAAATACAAATGGTAATGCCAAACGCCAAAGCCACAGAACCCAAGTCCGTTTTATCTTCAGACAACAATCTTATCGCTCTATTCATGTCATTGTCCTTATCGCTTGTCGTTCGCCTCAGACAGGTATCCTGGTCATTCTCTCTCTGTCCACGGCCCTATTAATATGGTCTAGTACCGGCCACCTCTTTTAATCTCATTTCCATTTACATTATTTCATCAAGTTGTTTCAGTTTTCATTTTTATTGCAATTAATATTGCCCAATCTTATTCTGAAGTTATTTTTGTTGTTTTAGTGACAAGTAGTATTTTTATTTGCGTTTTATTAACTCACGACTCATGCACCATCAAGTAATCAAAGTGTCCTGTGCGGTGTCGCGACTTCCGTGTAATTAAAGTGGCCACGAACAATAAAAGACTTAGCGTTACGTGCGAACATCAAGCCTTCAAGCAGAAAGAAGAGCGAAAATCGTCTCATCCAACATCCAACTACCAAGGGTTCGTCACAGCGCCGACACTAATCTGAAGTTCAAATACGCCATCTTTCCCACTTCCCCCCTACGTCTGCACTGGAGTTTGTAAAGGTACATGTTTTCAAGTTTCTTATTATTTTCCGCAATGTAATTTGCGGTGGTCCTTCGTAATTTACCTATGAATAATCACTTTTAATATTCAATTTTTAAATAAATACACTCATACGTAACATTTGGTCATTTCGAGCCATATCATTTTCCAGTTTTATGGAAATATATCCATTGCTCATTTCCGCCATTTTGAATCTCTCTTTCTCTTTCTGACTGACATTCTGTCATTCTGTCCAGTCAGTGACGTCAGTCCGTCAGTGTTCAGTTAGTTCATGTCCATGTCATGTTTTAAATCATACCACTTGGCGCATGCGCGCACATAACCTGTTCCAGCTCAGCCAATCATATTGTCACAACAATATTCCCAGTGTTCATTACATGCAATAGTAGTTCTCTAACTCTCCGCGTCTTGCATAGGCGCTGCTTTGCAGCTGTTTCGGCAAACTCCAATATTTTCTGCAACGATCAGCTGATCGTTAACTGTCATTATCTTGTTTGTTTACATTTTCATTTTGCCGACCAAACTTCAACTTCAAAGTGGCAGTGGTTAGTTTGGCATTATTTTTACTTTATGTAGTGGACTTATAAAGTGAAATGTATTTTAGTTAATGGGTTGAGAATATTTTCTACTTTTTCAACTTAAAGTGTTACAAAATAAAATTGAATAATCTATACAAGAAGAAAATGGACTTTCTGCTGATTGATTTGAATAATGAAATACTGTCATGTTTTGGACTGTGGCTGTAAGTAGGCCTATTTACTGAAATATAACTAATTATTCCAAGTTTAAATAGTTAGGCCTACAGTACTACACTTGGACAACTTTATTATATTTTTATCATCATAGCCTATGCTTTATTATTTTATAAAGACAAACCAAGCTGGTTATTTACTGGTTCATGAACCTAACCTTCAGTGCTCACTAAGATATAGCAATTTATTAATATTTACTCTCAATTTTTGGAAATAGGCCTAAATTAAGGTTAAAACAGAAGATTGCTAGGCAACCATGGCTACCTCCCTTGCTGTTGTAAATGCAAGAAAGGATAATGCCTTCACTCAAATTCAGATGATATATGATTTGTCCAAGAAAGTGTCTGATAAGGATATTCAGCAAAGGTTTTTGATTCGGGCTAAGTCTGTAAATAAACTCCGAGATGATTTCTCTGAGGCTTTAGATGCCTGCCATGAACTTGAATTAGCAAAAGATCCTAACTTTCAACCCAACTATGCTCCTCTAAATAGTGTTGATGAATTAATTGACTACATTAATGCCAATGTTGCCAACCTTGAAAGTAAACTTCAATCCTCAAAAAATAAGAGTGATAAGACTCCGACTCCACAACCTTCGGTTGTACGCTTACCCAAGCTTGAACTTAAACATTTCAGTGGTGAACCTCTGGAGTGGGTGTCCTTTATAAATTTGTTTGATTCTAGCATTCATAAAAACTCATCTTTGTCTGATGTGGTGAAATTTCAGTATTTATTAGGCATTGTTTCTGGGGAACCCTTGAATTTAATTAAATCCCTGCCTATTTCTGATGCAAACTACACAGTAGCCTATGATTTGTTGAAAGAGCGGTATCATTCGCCTAGACGATTAGTTACTCTGCACTTAAATCAGATTCTTGACTTACCCTCAGTAAATCACACCTCAAAACAAATGAGAAAATTTGTAAATTTATATAATGAAAACATTCAAGCACTCAAAGGCTTAAATAGTAAAATTGCTACAAAAAATAATCACCTTTTGTCTGCCATGCTTTTGAGAAAACTGGATAGTGATTTAAGGAAACGATTTGAGATTTTTCGTGCAATTAATAACCCCACTGACAGTGATGGTGATAACCCTGCCTTACCTAATGTGACTGAGTTAATTCAGTTTCTCACTAAAGAATGTAATCAAATTGAAGAAGCAAACCTCCACAACAGTCATAATGTGAAAACAACACCTGATAATTCATATATTAACTCAAGATTCAACAAATCATCGGTAGGTAATAAGGTGTCTATGCTGACTTATCATTCTGGTGATCAAAGCAAATCCTACCCTAAGTACACTTAATGTTTTGTATGCAACAAAATTGATCATAAGGTGTATACATGCTCGGTCTTTAAAGATAAGGATCCTAAGGCCCGTTACCAGATTGTAAAGGAGAATAAGCGGTGCACATCGTGTTTAGGGAATCATCTACTGAGTGACTGTAAATCTAAGTCGAGCTGTTACACATGCCATCAGAATCATCATACTTTATTACATTTTTATGGTAAACCTCGTCAATCATCTAACCAGGCTACGCCTCAGACTTCAACTCGTGATTCTTCCTCAGCTCATCAAGAAAATTCATCATCTCAACTCTCATCAGCCCTGACTAGTCAAGAAAGATGTTCCACAACACATCATCCCTCAACAGTGTTGTTGGGCACTTTACTTGTGAAGCTGGTATCGCCCACCGGAGTTAGCCATGTATTTCGAGCTCTCGCTGACTCTGGTAGTCAATCATGTTTTCTCACAGAACATGTTGCTCAACTTTTATGTGTCTCACGCACAAAAAGTGCGCCTAGTGTAGTAGGCCTCTCTCAAATACCTAATCGATGTAAAGGTGCCACTTCTCTCAAGGTAGAGACATTGAATGGAAAAACTATCTCTACTGAATCAAACTTTTTTAATTCTTGATAAAATATGTGTTGATTTACCCCGCATGCCAATATCCTCTGGTGTCATTGAGATGGTAAATTCTTACGTTTTGGCTGATCCCATGTTCCATTTACCTGGTGGGATTGATGTTCTTTTAGGTGGATCACTTTTCCCTCTCATGCTCACTCAAGCAGTTCACAACCTCGGGCCTAACCTACCAAGTTTAATAGGCTCACACTTTGGATTTTTGGTAATGGGTGACGCACCCTGTGCAATCAAGCTGGATGATGACACTAGTTCTCACATGTCAACCATGCTTTTGGCAGTCAATGACATTGAACTGCACAATTCTATCCAGCGGTTTTGGCACCAGGAGGAGCCACCAGTCGCATCAAAGCAATCAGATGATGATAAAATGTGTGAAGAACACTTCCTCTCTACTCACTCTCGGGACCAATCTGGCAGATATTGCGTCCGACTACCGTTCAAGACTGAACACCCTGCTCTAGGAAATTCTGTCTTTGCTGCCGAGAAAAGACTACACTCACTTCAGAAAAAGTTTAAGGCTCAACCTCAATTCAAATCTCTATATTTCGACTTCATGTCTGATTATTCGTCTTCGGGACATATGGAACTTGCTCATAATGTTGACTTATCCGCCCCGCATTACTATTTACCTCATCATGGGGTGTTGAAGGAATCAAGCAGTACCACTAAACTACGTACTGTGTTCGATGCTAGCGCAAAAACCTCCAATGGTACATCTCTCAATGATATTTTGCTTACAGGAAGAAAAATGCAAACCAACATTTGTGACTTGTTGCTCATGTTTAGAACTCATAGTGTAGTTTTTTCATGTGATATAAGGCAGATGTACAGACAGATTAAAGTCCATCCTGAGGACCAGAAGTTTCAGTATATCCTATGGCATACTCGTCCAGATCAACCACCCTCTACCTTCAGACTTACCACAGTAACCTATGGAGTCAATTGCTCACCATACCTCGCAATCAGGACTTTGCACCAACTTGCCAATGATGAAGGCGACTCGTTCCCTGAAGCGGCAGAGATTCTTCGAACACAAACCTTCGTTGACGATGTGATTTCTGGTGGAGATTCTGAAGAAGAAGCTTTAAGACTCCAGAGACAACTCATCGCCCTATTAGCACGTGGAGGCTTCGAGCTAAGGAAATGGACTTCCAACTCCAGTCGACTTCTTCTAGATCTTCCAGATGGTCATCGAGAGACTCCGGTGTTCCATCAAGATAGTTCACAGCCTCATCACACCATTTTAGGCATTCACTGGTCTCCAGTTACTGACTGTTTTACATACAATTTTAATTTTTCCGCAAGCGCAACTACAAAGCGTCAGGTGCTCAGTGTGATTGCACAAATATATGACCCCTGTGGTTTCCTCTCCCCAATTGTGATGTGGGCAAAACGTTTTATGCAGCTCTTGTGGACCAAAGGATTGGATTGGGATCAAACACTTCCGGCTGCCCTACTCGAAATGTGGCAAAGTTTCACTTCATCTACAGACAGCCTGAGAGAGATTTCAATTCCTCGAGCTCTTCAAGTGTCACGAGCATGCACTACTGCATTACATGGCTTCTCAGATGCCTCCGAGAATGGTTATGCTGCAGTTGTTTACTTGCGCTGTGAACTCAGTGATGGGACTGTCACAATCAGGCAGATTATGTCAAAAACTCGGGTTGCTCCCTTGAAAAAACTTACTATTCCACGCTTGGAACTATGCGCCGCCCATCTTCTTGCCCAGATAGTAGCCTATGTGGTTTCTATTTACAAGATAAAATTAAAGATTTCATCCATCATTCTCTGGTGTGACTCTACTATCACCCTAACTTGGCTGCAGACACCACCTCATCGATTGAAGACCTTTGTTGGGAACAGGGTTGCGCAGGTGCAAGAATTAGTACCTAATCATTGCTGGCGACACATATCCAGTGAATATAACCCCGCTGACTGCGCGTCACGAGGTATCCTCCCATCAGAATTGTCTAACCACGAACTTTGGTGGTCTGGTCCCCCATGGCTTCAATATTCGAGTGAATCTTGGCCATCCTCAAACTTTACTCCTCTAGATATTACAAAAACAGGAGAAAATAAACCTCAGTCACCTACCACTCTTATATCTACAATAAAACCCACTCAAGAATGGGAACTCCTCACTAGATTCTCTCACTTCAGCAAACTTACACGAGTGATGGGTTACATTTTACGATTCATCTATAACCTCCGGCACTCAAAAAGGTGCTCAGGCCCTCTCACCTCATCTGAGTTAACTCAAAGTCGACTGACAATCTTCAAGAAGGTTCAAGAAACGGTTTTTGGAGATGACATCCCAGCGTTGAAAAACAACTCATCTAAAACCACTTCATCACTTCGACGTCTCCATCCTTTCATTGATAAATCAGGTTTACTTCGTGTTGGTGGACGATTGAATGCATCTCAACTTTCAGAAGACGTTAAGCATCCTGTAATTCTACCAAAGAAACATCATGTGGTTGACATTCTTATTGATTTCTATCACAAGAAATATTTGCATTCAGGGCTTCAATTAACTCAATCCCTTCTAGCTCAGAGCGTTTGGATTCTTTCTGCCCGCAGTGCAATACGCTCTCGAATTTTTAAGTGTGTTGTCTGCTTTCGACACAAACCACATAATTCAATTCCACTGATGGGTGATCTCCCAAAACCCCGAGTGACACCTTCCCGTCCATTTCTCAACACGGGGTTGGACTACGGAGGTCCTTTCAACATCAAGGTTCATAACCTCCGTTCAATACGTTTGACAAAAGCGTACATCTGTATCTTCGTCTGCCTTGTAACAAAGGCTGTTCACATTGAAGTAGCTACTGACCTATCAACTGATGCCTTCATTTCTGCACTAACTCGTTTTGTGTCAAGACGTGGCCTCTGCAAGAACATATATTCGGACTGCGGGACAAACTTCGTTGGTGCTAATAACGCCTTTCAAGCTCTCTTCAAGTCAGCTGAACGAACATCTCTTCTTGAATTTTCCTCAAACCAAGACATTACCTTCCATTTCAACCCCCCAGCTGCTCCTCACCAAGGTGGTCTCTGGGAAGGAGCCGTTAAGAGTGCCAAGCATCACCTCCGCCGTGTCATCGGCGAACATGTCCTAACCCTCTCAGAGTTCATGACCCTGACTACTCAAGTGGAGGCGATACTTAATTCGAGACCTCTCACACCAATGTCAAACGACCCATCAGATGTCACTGCGCTCACTCCAGGACATTTCTTGGTTGGAGCTCCACTTGTCTCTGTTCCTGATGAAAATCTGGAAGATGTTCCTGATAACGCCTGAAACACTGGCATTTGGTCAAGGCCCTAAATCAACGCATCTGGAAGAGATGGCAACTGGAGTACATTCACACCCTCCATCAGCGGGTTAAATGGACTGAACAAAATTCCAATCTTCGCATTGGTGACCTCGCCTTAGTACATCAGCCTACTCCTCCTCTTTCTTGGCCGTTAGCTCGGATTGTGGGTGTCTCCCCTGGAAAGGATGAGGTTGTACGGGTCGTCCACTTGAAAACTCAACAAGGACTCTTGACTCGACCAGCTCACAAGGTTTTTCCTTTGCCTGCTTATCAAGAGTAACTTCAAGAACTTTAATTTGTAAATAGTATTTTTTCTCAACCACTTTGGAAAGAAGATTTATTTTATTGGAATATTATCTTTGTGTTGATTTGTTGAATCCTGGAGGATTCAAGGCCCCCTGTATGTTAAGTATTTAGAAGGAAAAGGAACTATTAACTTTATATTAATTCTAAAGAAGAATATTTATTTTGTTTTAAATACAAATGGTAATGCCAAACGCCAAAGCCACAGAACCCAAGTCCGTTTTATCTTCAGACAACAATCTTATCGCTCTATTCATGTCATTGTCCTTATCGCTTGTCGTTCGCCTCAGACAGGTATCCTGGTCATTCTCTCTCTGTCCACGGCCCTATTAATATGGTCTAGTACCGGCCACCTCTTTTAATCTCATTTCCATTTACATTATTTCATCAAGTTGTTTCAGTTTTCATTTTTATTGCAATTAATATTGCCCAATCTTATTCTGAAGTTATTTTTGTTGTTTTAGTGACAAGTAGTATTTTTATTTGCGTTTTATTAACTCACGAATCATGCACCATCAAGTAATCAAAGTGTCCTGTGCGGTGTCGCGACTTCCGTGTAATTAAAGTGGCCACGAACAATAAAAGACTTAGCGTTACGTGCGAACATCAAGCCTTCAAGCAGAAAGAAGAGCGAAAATCGTCTCATCCAACATCCAACTACCAAGGGTTCGTCACAGCGCCGACACTAATCTAAAGTTCAAATACGCCATCTTTCCCACTTCCCCCCTACGTCTGCACTGGAGTTTGTAAAGGTACATGTTTTCAAGTTTCTTATTATTTTCCGCAATGTAATTTGCGGTGGTCCTTCGTAATTTACCTATGAATAATCACTTTTAATATTCAATTTTTAAATAAATACACTCATACGTAACAGTACTAATGTAAGAACTGTCAGACATGATTATAGCTAAGTAACACTGTATTAACAATGCTTTTGGATGGTAAGTGGAAAGGAAATTCTGTTCTTTCATTGTCACAGTATTGTAAGTGTTGTTTGTCTGTAATGATTCAAATTTTCATTTAAAGAAATAAAAATATGTACATTAAAAATAATACTAAGTCCTTAACCTTATCAATAAATTAAACGATCGGATTCAAAAATGTGCAGTGGTTTGATTATTATTTATATTTTGTTCTTTTAGCGACTATTGACATTTTATAATTCAAATTAATAAAAATTCTGCTAATATCTATTAATACATATTATTGTTCAGTGGTGTTAAACAAATATTTGGTACATTATCAAATTTCTTTCACTTCTTTACTCTACAAAAGTAGTGATTGCCAATATAAAAAAAAGTATTTGTCATTGCAAATTAAAATGTATAATGCACAAGAATGTTTCTTTTAAAATAGTTTCATGTCTTGAAAATATAAAATCTCATCCCAAACTTAAAAACGTATAGTTTTTTTATGATATTTTACAACATTTGATTGCTTTCACACAAAAGTTACACAAATCTATACGTAAAATTATTAAATTTATAAATATAATCGAAAATATCACATTTTCCAACTATTAGAAAAGGTTTGACAGTTGTAAATGTGGGAAGTTAAGAAAAGCATATACCGTATTTTTTCGCTAAAAGAATGAAGGAGAAATTAAATATAGATGTAGGGTTTATTTGATTTATTTAGCACATATTTAACTGTAAACCCATATAACATTCACTTGTTACACATTCCAAAACATGTATGTACTTAAAGATGTGTCGTGTTGGGAACCAATTATCAAATGTTTACCACCCATTTGACATTCCCTTAAAATGTAAAATATTATATAGAAAAAAATATAGAATATGAAATAGAAATAAAGAATTTCAAACATGGTCTACGAACCATGAAAAACAAAGACAACCAAATATAAAGGCACTCCAAAGAGAATTCTGTAGATTATAAAGCATAAAACATGTCATTACATTCATATGTTTTAGTGTGCTGCCAAAATTACTTTGTTTCAAGTTAAAGTACCTTCCAGAAACAGCCTTAGAAATAGTATATCAAGCTATCTTTGATCTAGAAAAAAAGATAAGAATGTAAACATTTTGTTTATGCATCAACTGGATCTCGCAGACAAGTAAACTTGGCGAGGCCCACCAATCGTAATTTCTTTAATAAACATATTTGAATTTATTTGAATTTTGAATAAGAATAGAGTTTTTGATTAGAAACGAATTATTTGATATATTTGAAAACATTTATAAATAGTGAAAATTTGTTTATACAAATTATTGTATGCAGGTTTTTATATAGAAAGCTGCACTAAATAAAATTGTTATATGTTTTCTTCGTATCCTATAACATGACATTTTCCTCTCAGTTTGACGTAGCCAAAGTGAGCTTTACGCAAAAGTAAATAAAATTTATTTTTATTATACCTACGATGATTGAAATAATTTTAAATGATAGTATTGCATAAGTTAAACCAACAACATAACTTATGAGAGATGAAGTACTAGTGACAGATAATGCCCGAGAGTTATTCTGTGTTTCATGTTTAGTATAGTCCCCCAGCGTGTAATGCTTTGGATAATATTAGCTATCATATTGCTGAATTTTCCAGTATGATATTATGACTGGAAATCTAGCAACGATGGGTTTTATTTTTAATATATTTTTCCTAACATTGTTGGGGGTATTTGGGTTTCTAGTCATCGATCGATGGTGTACTTTTATTGAACTTAGAGTTATTTTGGGTCAACTTTAGTTTTTTTCATTAATACCCTGGTTTAGTTTTACTTTTCTAACTACTGTATTAGAAGTAATCTCGTCGTTTTAAATGAAAGATTTTATAAAAATGTTTATAATCTCAGTTCAGATTTAATCTATTTTTGGATAAATACTAAAGAATAAATTTACATTATCTTTAGATTAGACTGCTGAGAGAAATCCAAAATTTCTCCTAGATCTTGAAACTCAAGATTAAAATAAGTGGAGTACTATTTTTGTTCGAATAAGGCAAAAACGCTTACCCACACCACATTGAAAATGCGGTGACCAAGATTAGAAAACATAGCACTTGTTTTTATCTCGCAAATATACTTCTACTCTATATAATTTTATTTTCCAATTTCGGATAAGTGTTTCTAAGTTAGATTATGTTAAGTTATAATTCTGTGAAAGCCAATGCTTTTTCGTGATATTTAAAAGTATAAATGATAATTTATAATATTGCATTGTCGATAGTTTTGTGGATTTTTACACCTTACAATTTTCAGTCCATATTTGACCTATGTGTATTTAGTGTCTAGCAAAGCAAGGGGTGATCCAGTACAGTACAAGAGTGAACTGAAATGAAATGAAATGAAATGAAATGATGAAATGATATTTATTCGTCTATAGACATTATATAAATGCATGAGACACAGTCAAATTATATAAATACATGCTGGTAGAGGCACAAGTCAAGTTCAAGCAACTAATAGTAATAATAAAGAATTATTACAAATCATGCAAATAAATAATCATACAAAAGCAGATAAGCTACAGACAGGCTGAAAATACATGCAAGGCTGGTATTAAATAATCATTTGAGGTTATGTCATTGGTTGTAGAGCAAAAAACTCATCAATCTTATACAGGGGGTTTCTGACAAGCCATTCATAAATTGCATTCTTAAAACTATTGTAAGGGAGTTGAATTATTCTTGGCGATAGTTTGTTCCACAACTTTCTACCCATAATAATATGGCTTCTTTTAATCTTTTCCAGTCTTGTAAAAGGAATGTCAAGGTTTTCTCTTTTCCTAGTGTCAAAGCAATGAAAATCACCCCTTAGAGCAAAGGTTTCATGCAACTTAAAACTAGAAAACAATACATTATAAATATAAAGGTTTATCACAGTCAAAGCATTAAAGTTAATAAATAATGGTTTACAATGTTCATTTTCATTTTTTCATCTGTACTGATATAAAGTAGTGACAGGTACCAGAACCCTAACCCACGACACCGTTACCTTCGGCAGGAAGTTCGAGGCACTACCTACTGGGCCACAGACTCACTAAAATATATTTAAAACCCCGTTAGCAAATAGGTTAGTTCCCATTTTGCAAGACTTAGGTTGTGAAACACAGTTTAAAATTATAACTCAGCCTGCAAGAGTTTGGTAAGAACCATTTGGTGTAGGCCTATCACTGCAACAATCATTACAGTCTAGAAAGGTTATGCTACAAACAATTTAGCATTTCTTACAACAAAACATGTCTAAGTAACCGATTGTGTTTACAACAATTTATTAAATTTCAATGCTGTTTTAATGGATCAAACACCAAGCTGCTATTAGACCTGACCATTTTGGGACAAACCCTTGTGCCCCTATAACTACCAAAGTTTCTCTATTACATTGACTTGATTAGCCCATTGTCTTGCGCCGAGTTTATTACCTCTTTCGAACCTAATGAATCTAATTCAACTAACCGGCTTAACTTAAGTTTACTTTTGAGCTTATAACGAATGGTTAACAGCTTTACTTATACACTTATACTCTTACTTGTATGTAAGTAGGTTTAGCCTTATTAATAATATGTGAGATTGAAAAGAGATTTTTCTCAATGCATATTTTTATCGATTTATTCTGTATGTTCAATAATTTTACATTAGATGTATATAGTATATAGGGTGATCAGATATTGCCATTAAGTGGTGAAAATGTGTCTTAACGAAAGCTATGTAATTTCTTTTAAGATTTAGCAAAATTCCATGTTTTAAGACCCTACGGTAAATAGTTTAACAAACCAAAGATGCATAAACAAATCTAATATTAATCATATTTTTAATCCGTTTATGTACAATCAGAATATGGTTACCGAGCTATGAATATAATATAGAGTATTATTTCTGCGATAACCGGAAACTCATACATTGCTAAAAATGAGTGATGAACTCGTTTCATTCCTATCAGGCAAGAACGCTTGTTCATACTAGAAAGGAATTGCAGTGACCTAACCTTAATCTAGCCTTTACCTTTGCACTTAGATTTATATACATTTACCTATTTATATATATCTGACAAATGTCTGTTAATGATAAAAGTATATTGAACTGATACATTTTAAACAATGTTCACATAGGTAAAATAATATAGTATGTGTAAGACTTTTTTTATAACTGAGTTTTTCACCTATTTCTATTATTACTATAAGTAACACTTATATAATTTCTTTACCTATCTTGGGGAATTTGTTATTTTTAATAGCTATAGAAATGGCATAACAGTTATAACTGGTCGCAGAGTGCAGTAATATCCAGCAATTTTCAATAAACATTGTCTAGTATTTATACATGGGAAGATAACGTTAATCTTATAGGGTAGGCAATTATAATACATACGATTTTTTGTAAACATATTTAGCTTTTAATAAGTGTACACATAAATAACACAACATTTTATAATTTGGTTGCATTATGTTTATTAGCTTTAAATGTTAAGAAAAATTAAAGTTTTAAAACATGCTGTGTAGAATAAATGGGAAAAGTCCAAAATTTCGTCGTTTTGTTTTCACCACCAAATAAATTAAAGACAACCTAATGCTTATTTAGTTGCAAATACATATCCTTTTTCATGGGAAACCAAAATAGAATCGTTTGTGTATATAAAACACAATATTGCGCTAACTTATAATGAATAGATAATTGAACTAAGAATTTATATTGTTTTAGTAAAGAGTTAAATTTAATAAGTTTTGTAACAACACGGGAGCTTTGTATCAAGCAAAACATAACCATTTGGTGGAAACTAATGATGCAAAACCATATTCATCAGTAATTAGACTAATATTGAAACAGTATTGACGCAATTAGTGACAAATGTTGGTCAAACGACAAACGAATGGGTTTTCAAAGTTATAACTTTAAGTAAAAATTTTACATAGTATAATGTTCTACATAACGGCTTCATTTTTGATATTACAGCTAATAAGCTGTATAATAATTTGGAAATCACGTCTTCGAAACTCTTTGTAAATGTTATTCCACATATTAAGGTGGTCTTTCCTTAGTGGCGTAAATGTCAACTATTAATAATTAATTGCTACCAACAATGGATGCAACAAAATTTTCAATGAGCATGTGAAATCAATTAGTTCAGAATAATTGTAGATGTAATTTTCGACGGGGTGAAAACTATTGCTTTTTATTTTATTAAAATTAAAAAAATATTTAAAATATTTATCTCCTACCAAAACGCTTATCTATATTTGTATCTATATTTGTATTCCGTGATAAAATAAAAAATTAGTAATGACAAGCCATGCTCTAAGGAAAAATTATGTGTCATAAATTTTATATCTGAGATTCGGATTTATAGGAATACAAAAGGAAGTTTTAATGAGCTGACCTAAGTGTCAAAAGGTCATTTACAAACATTGTCACGTCTCACAGACAAAGTAACTTTTTGTTATAAATATATCTTTAAAGTGAATTCAACATGGTTATGAAAGGGACGCTTTGTGTTATTTTTTTATTTTTGCATATTTAAAGGATATTTTGCAAAGGAAAAAACTGTGTTATCAAATATGTATATTTGACCCTTACCACTCTCTTGCCGGCTTTGAACCGACATCGGCAGTTTTGTGATCGTATGACTTGTCAACTTCCAGAAAAAAATAAACAAAAATTCATAATTTTTTTATAGTTTATTTTTTAATTTTTCATTATAAGTGTAATTTGAAGTTTAAATATTGGTAGGCTTATTGACCTGCATAATAAATTAAACCTAGGGTGTGGTTTGTTGCGGGACCCTAAACTAAAAATTTTAAGGAGTTATTTATGTAGCGTGCTTTAAGAATAATACGAATAAAAATTTTCAGAGTAAGTAATTTTTGTTTTCACTTTAAATTTGCATCTTAAATTATACCTTAGATTTACTTTATTTATCACAAGTATTTATTGTTGAACAAAAAAAGCATGATGATGGAATAAAAGCTATAGAAAGACCAGCTAAGATATTGACACCATTAAAAGTTAAAAAGATTAAAAGGAACTAAAGAGATGGTGTTATGCATAATACAAATCTTTATTATATCAACACAAGTTTAAAACTGGGAACGGTTATGGATTAAGAGCTTAAACGCCTGGAGTTAAATAAAACTGAGAGAAAAAGTACAGCCTTTAACCCGTTTAATATGCAATAAAGGTTTTTATCGCCAATTGTATTATCCACGAAGCCTACACTAAGCACTTATGTGCAAGAAAGTGAAAGCTTATCGGATTTTTTAACTATCACTCCTTTCATAAATGTATACTCGACTATTAGTCCAATTTATCAAAAAATTTCCTTTCGATAAAATACTATTAATGCAGGATAAACATAACTATTTAAATGTACTTGACTAGCCTATGTGAGTATAAGCTGTGAAATAAACAAATAAAACGAAATAATTAGGATACATCCAAAGCTACAAAGTACAAAGTTGGCTTACTCTGAAAATATTTTTCACACTCCAGGTACATAAAATAAGTTATATACATACTGTATCACGGAACAATTTCTCTAGTCTCAATATAAAAAATTGGGTACTGGATTTTCATATTTTAGTTTATGTTCTTTTATTATTATAATTTTCTTCTGTGGCCAGGTTTCAACGAATAAGATATTTTTTGTAAACGAAACCAAGAAACGTCCTTGGTATGTAACGATAAATATATAAACATTTGCTATGCCTATTTACTTTTATATAACTTAAATGTACTCATAGACTAAAATTGAAATTAAATAACAGTTTTGAAAAAGTATTTCTGAATGGTAATGCAGAATGGGAAACAATCTTTTTAATTGTTATTAATTTCATGACACATTTTTTACAGAATTTTACTTAATAAAATATGTAGACAACAATCTTGTTTCCTGTATATCTAATTAAAAACAAAGGTAATGCAAATCACGCCAAAATCTGTAATTTTTTGCATAAACCACTATTGCAGAAGAGACTGATTACTCCCTCTTGGTTTTAAATAGGGTTTATTTTCATTTTTAGTTGAATTGGTCATAGTGAAATTTTTAATTTTTAAGTTTTATTTTAAGTTCAATATTATTATACTCTATATAAAATATATTTTAAAACAATCAATCACATTGGATGTACTGTTATTATAAAAAAAAACTTTCGTACTTGAACTAGTTTGCATAACAACTGATTTTTCAACATTTCCTTTTACTTACTATGGCTGGGAAATATAAACCTAGATCCGCCTACGGTAGTATTATTGTTGTACGAAACACTATTCATCATACAGCCACACTAATAATGTTTGCTCCAACGCAATGCGTATTTGGCCATGTAATGCTGACTCCCATTCTAGATAGTTATGTACGCTTAAATCCAAACTGGGCAAATTAAACGTGTGATTGGGAAATATGATAAAGATGTTATTATTATTTATGGTATTTGATATATCATAAAAGATGCTACGGAAAAAAAACATTGTTTTATGTAAATGCGTTTGAGCCGGTTGAATACTCTGATGTGACACAACTGCCAAGAATGATTTAGGTAGACGAGTGTGACAAATTTGAAGGTCGCTAAGTTCTTTAAAAAGTTAGATTATTAACATAATCATACACCCTTAGTTTGTCGTTGAGTCATTAATGATGCCTTCTAGCAACAGATCAACGTTAGATAGTATCAAGACCAAGATTTCAACCTTTTCCTTACAAAACTAAAATTTCAATAATCCCACTGGAGTGGATCGAAACAATTATAATGGTAAATACTGTAAATGAAAATTTTAAGCGAGTTAGAGAACCTCCATTAAGAAAATAAAAAATAATATTTGGTTATCCTACATAAACACACATTTCTTTCAAAATTGTTATTATATTTTTCATTTTTATTGGTTATTGTTTGTAGTTATTTAAAAATATTAATTACAATTTAACAAAGTGAGAAGTCGTAAAATTTCCCAAAGTGTGAGCTGACAGGAGTGGTGGACTCTCAATCAGAGTATGTTATGAAACTAAGACTTTAACACGTTTACCAAAAAATGAAAGGTGTATTCAATATTATTTTCGTGTTTATAACCCCCTAATAATGTTTAAAATAACTATTATAGTTCGGTTTATATATGAATGGCACTATTTAAGTAAAATTACACAACTATAACATATTATAATGAAATTAAAAATATTTAAGTATAACACCCAGTTTCTAGGTAATTTATCACCACATTTATATTGTAAATATTACACGTTTAGTGATAATAGATTAGGAAGTTAAGCAAAAATACAACTAAGAGTTTCACATTTTACTATCTTTATTAGCCATTTTAGGTATCGAATGGTTGATTGTCCATTAGTTTTTTTACGTTCATTACTGCGCTATTCTAACCAAAGTATCTTGCGTTGGGTAAATCTATCCTTCTTTTTACTTTCTCAAAGAGTTAGCAATGGATATCATTTTATTTACAATCATAATTCAACCTAATACTTATGCTACTAGGCTACATACAATAACCAAAACTCTTTTACAAATTACTACTTTATCACGAGAGTTGACAATGTTTAATTTTACGTGTAGTCTAAAATTGGTTATCTTGTGTAGTAACAGGAGAGTTAAAACTACCCAAGATAATAGTGTGGATACCTTTTACTAAAAATTATAACCACGGGTAGCGTAGCACCGGAGTCGGGTAGACATTAAATTATCATTAGGGGGGCCGGAAGAGATAACACTGGCTTAGTTTACAAGTTGTTGGGTTTAAACAAGCTCCCATTGCCAAAAGTCCAACACGAGACTAAACCTTAATATAACATCAAGTAGTTGTTACTTCCTTGGAGGATATTTTGACACTTGTTAAACATGCTTTAAACTAGCATGTTTCAAAACTAAAAATATATCTAATAGAAACATTTATTACACTATTTTTTTTGTCCAAACTTTACATTTTTTTCGCTGAACTGCATTTAAAAATCAGAGTAGGGCTAAAGTGCCGTTGTATGATCACATAGCTAAACTGGATACGGGTGGGATCTGATTTTGGGACCACTTGTCAATTCACATAAATAAACAAATGTATTTTTTTTTTTATTATTTACATGAAAATATCTTAAGTCATTCTGAGTTTGCCTGCAGCTCTAAGTACTTATATGCAACACATCATTCCAATTTGTTAAATTGTTGGTTGTTAATAAAATATAATTCAATTTTTTACTTCCATTAAAGTAAACAATATTTGTTTGCTTACTAAAATCACCAAGTTTTATATTAAATTGAAATAAGGTGTATAACCCCGTTATAGGAACTCGGAAAGTCAATTTTACATCATACTACACAGAAACAGGTACTTTTCCATCCGTATTGATACGCTGGATAGTCGCCCTTTAGCTAGACGTGAAATCAAATACGCCTAGCTTCAAGCTCTGCTTTGAGGTTTATTTTTTAGAAGTGTGTGTTCTACTCTTACAAAACACACTTTCAATAATTATATTTAAAGTAATCCATAAATAAACTTTTTTTGTACGTAAAGAAGGGGTTTGTGTTTCTTTATATACATTTACGTAATTAAATGTTTAAGGTAAATTGTATTAATGGTTAAAATGTTTATATGTTCATTTATTGGCCTCCCCTCTCCTCTACCTTTATTCAGCAAAGTTGTAAATTATATTTAACCATAATACCTTTTTTATACCACCTTTTATAAAACCACTTTTGCATTCTTCTAGCCCAAAATGGTATGAATGTTTAAAGGATAGATACCTTTAGGATAGATACCTTTAGGATAGATACCAAGTAGTACATAAGGACTAGTCAAGTTAAAGTAGTTAGTTAGTTAAAGTAGTTAAAGTTAGTAGTTAGAGAAGTTAGTTTAGTTAGTAGTTTTAAGAACTAGTCAATAAACATCATATATCATCGTTCACAATTTGCTTTTAATAGAAAAGTGACAAAAAGTAACACTTGCTTACGTTGTATGAAGACCAGTAAAATAATTATCGTCTATAAATTAACCGTTTATTACATGTTCACCATAGTGCCATGCCATGCAGATATACAACCGGTAGCAATGATTGCTAGATCCATGACAAATTAATGTTCCAATCATTCCATTACTACCACAGTCGTGATTGGTTTCATGTAACGGTGTTGGTGTTACTTCGATATGCATACACGTGCACCGTAAAGCTTTACATGTATATTGGCTTGACATTTCATGCCCTCCAAGCTATTTATATTAGCAACAGTAAACAATAAGACTTGAAGTTATGTTTTTACTTTTTTCTACGTCAGTGGTATTTTTATTTAAGTGAATTCAAATACTGTTCGGAAAGCGGTCCTTACGCATTAAAGTTTTGCGAATATGCCTTGATTCGAACCTTGCCCTCCTCACCGAAGTTTGAGACTCGAATCAATAAGCTATACCCCCTAAAATGAAAATGGTTTGCGTTGTTTTACATTTGTTTTGTATTCGTGTCATGTGGACTATAATATTGGACTATTGTAATCCATTAGACTCAACTATGGACGTCCGATGAACTAACCACACACTGGAACCTGATGATGGATTAAAAATTTGCTGAAAACTTGACTAACTAGTTTTTACTTCCGCTCTTATTTGGAGCATAACGCCTCAACGAACACTCTTCAGCGGTCCCTTTAGCTGAAAATTAGGTCGTAGGGAAAACTACTACATTTAAACCAGAGAAGTGAATGAAATAAAAAACATTGCTAAGTAAATTCAAATTCATAGGTTTAAGGCATGTGAGCTTAATTTACTTTTAGTTTACCCACGAATAAAGTTGGTGGAATACAAAAGTTGTATATTTTTATATAATTATTTGTCTTATCAATCAAACAAGTTTTAAGACGACCAATAATATTAATAATATAACGTCAAAATACAAAACATGCTGTCAGGTATTTATTTGATTTTAGTACGTTGTAAACTAATGCTTTGTCTTGCACTATTTTCATGGATAGAATGGAAACAAAGTTTTATCCCAGAGGAGATACAAAAGCCCGTGGCTCGTCATGAACACCTAGACAACTCTGGTTTCCTGTCAGTAAGTTTCTGTACCTAAAGGGATACAGAACTTGGGTTTGATTCCCTGATTTATTAGTATCAATGCTATAATTTACATCATTAATTTTTTATTTTACTTTTACAATTATTCTTTGCTTGCTTATTTTTATATGTATAAACAGTACATTTTAATCTGTTTAATGTTTTACGTCCTTTTTGATTACAAATAACTGATTTATGTACCTGAATATGTACGTATCGTCTTCTGAGACATTGCGTTTATTTGAGACATTATATAATAATTGGTACAATTTTACTTTGTTAATTTTTATGTGGTGTAATACTAGTATATAGTATATATTTTCGGGTTAAGAAAGAACTAAAGAATAAAGAAACGATTGAATAAAATATTTTTGGATTTTAGTAATAGTTTGGAATTTTTAGTTTTCATATGCCCTTTTGCTTAAGTCAATGACGTTTACACCCATGGACCCATATTTTATTGGCTCTCATTATAATACAAATTTACCAGAAAACAATATATTGAACCATTTGTATACTTATTGATGATTTCCTTTAGCATAGACTCTAGGCTATTCTTATTGTTTTAGATCAACGCTAGAACCATTTCATGCATTTATAATACGTCACAGGCATATTACATATGTGCTGCAATATACATGCCCACTGACTTATTTATACACTTTTTGATCAAATGGACTTCTATTTAAATTAAGGTGTGTTTGATCCAATAGTAATTTCTTGCAAAATATGAGTCACAAGGTGTTGGCGTTATATAAAGGACGATATAAATCTAAAGAAGATATAATTAACGCTAAAAACTAATTAACGAATTAACTAGCAATGCCTTTTTGTGTTTTTAGCGAATTTCCCATATAGGGAATAAGCTATTACCGTAGTACTCATGGTAAGACCTGGACGCGGGACCGATTTTTTTCTTCGTTTTGAGGTCCCTACAGGCCAAAAACACCATCCGTTAAAATTCATATATATATATATATTTATATATATATTTATATATATATGTGTGTGTGTCCGTTAGCACGATAACTCGAGCAAAAATTATCCGATTTTGATGAAATTTGGTACAAACGTATAAACCTACGTTTATTCGAACGAGTTCGCGATCCAGCATGATCGGACCATGGGAACGGGGGTTTACGGGGGGTTTTATGGGGTAAAAATAGGTTTTTCCCATTTTTGACCCAAAAAACATAAAATTTAGCAATTTCTTTCCAAACTATTTTGTAGAGCTTAAAAAAAACAAATAATTTAGTATATTGAAGCGTTATTATGCGCCTAATGGTTACGGAGAAAATTCAAAAAAAATTGTAAATTTAAAATTCCCATGTTATTCTTATGGAGAATAAGTAAACTGTTGTAGTTTGCTTGTTTATGAACATATTTTAATAAAAATTTGGAAAATGTTTTTATTTCTTACTAACTATTAACATTTTACAAAAAAAAAGTTTTACCCTCCCTGATGCAGCAAACCTAAGTACTTGTTAAACTAATTCTTTTTAAATCGGGAATATATTTTTAACTAGACATTTCAGTGTAAATCAAATCAGTCAAAAGGAAATTCGCATAGTCTGCAGGTTTGCTGCGGCGGGGGTATTTTTTCTTTCATTTGTACAAGTAATTACCAAAAACCCCTTGTGAAAATAATGTTTTTGAAATAATATTGAAATGACTGCGTGACACAGTTATTTATACTTTTATCTTAAAGACTAATGACGGAGAAACGTTTTTGTTCATAAAATACCAGTTTTTTATCAAGCTGTATTCTAGAAGAATATTTAACTAACAGAAATGTCACAATATCTAGAATTGGAATTAAGTGAATGTGTATCGTGTATCACTGGGGAAATATGCCTTGGCAACGTATACACACTCCATAGCTATCTACAGTCTTTGTACATCACCGAACAGATATGAGGGACGGCATATTCCCAAACGATTGTCACGTTGATACAGGGTTTTGATCATGGATTTGCTTCACGATGAATATAGTTTTGTTCTCCAAAAACACCTTTTAGCTCGATATCGGTTCTCTGTACTATTCATTTCCATGACAATACAATTCATGTTTATTATTTCAGTTTATAAGGGTTGACCATTTCAGCCTATAAAGGTTTTTAGTTGTCCTTTTTTGCAATTTTTAGGTTTTCTGCTTGTAATCATTGGTTTCTCATATTATATCATACGTATATTTTTTTAACTTTGTCACATAAATTTTTTATTGTATCTTACATATTTATTTAAAAGCTATTAAACTAAATGACAAAAAATATATATCTTCACGAGGGTATTGTATTATTAGTGTTTAATGAATTAGCAGTATCACTTTGATTTACATGGGTTTACAAATTTCCATTTTTACTTCTGGTTTACTTACAACTGTGAGTTTTATTGTACTTCAAAGGTTGCATTTAATATTATCTCCATTTCTAAGAAATTAAAAGACTACCTGAATAGCATGACGATGGTTTTAAACATTTTTGTCTTCCGTTTGAGTCTTACTTGCTCTAGATGGTGAAATTTGTTTCACTAAAACTAGTTTTTAAAACAGCTGATATCTCAAAATGTTAGTTAACTCACTTTTATGGTAAACTAGCTGTAACCCGCGGGCTTTGCCCCGTTTAACTTCTTAATTTTCAAGATTTTCTCGTTCGCATGGCTCAATCACGTCCTGGTTGAAGTTTGTTCGCTACGCTCACTCACCTTTAGGTTGGAGCTCGTTCGCTACGCTCACTCACCTTTAGGTTGGAGCTCGTTCGCTACGCTCACTCACCTTTAGGTTGGAGCTCGTTCGCTGCGCTCACTTGCCTTCAGGTTAGCTCGTTCGCTACGCTAACTCGCCTCCAGGTTGAAGTTCGTTCGCTACGCTCACTCACCTTTTGGTTGCAAATTAGCTGTTGTCATAAATGTAAAAGAAATAATAGTGCTGCACCCTGTTGGTAAGCCTTGTAACTTTAATGCTATTGAACATCATAGAACAGAACCAACTTGTTTAATTGAAACAGCTGTTAAGATTCAATAATTCCATTTCTCATAAGGTTAACATGGGAAACTCCAGAGCCACTGGGGTGGAGCCCGAAAGGATTTTTGAAATAAGAATATGCCTATATGTTAATCGGGAATGTGAGCTATCATCATGCCAAATTTCAGCCCAATCCGACCAGTATTTTTCGAGTTTACTTTTCCCATACACACATACAGCAGCCACCTCTTTTTTATAATAGTATAGATAGATTTTGTTTGTACAGTTGGTATCTGGATTTAAGAAATAAGTTACTAATGTTAAAATGTAACATATTACTATTTTATAAATATGATACAGGGTTTTTCGTTGACAGTTATGTCTCCGACACAGAGGCAGTTCTAGACCGTATAACTTGCCCGTTTTTAAAGACAACAAAACCTGCAACTAAAGTTGAAAACAAACAAAAGAGCACAATTTTATTTATACGTTATGAATTTGTATTAAAAATATTCTAAAAATGGATTAAAAATTATAAATGAATTTGTAGGTAGTACATACATGTATCAAAATAAGTAAAAATGTTTCCCACCTTGTAACCTGGTTACATTTCAATTTAAATCTCAAATAGAATTGTTGTAAAGAGTGGATGTCACAATGGCAAATTAACTAGGTGAACAGGTAGTAATCAGGACTTAGGTGCTCTGCAAGTTAATGTACCAATCATGACGTCACATAGAGCTAAGTGATTGGCCCACGTGTAATTATTGTTACGTCGACTCTGGATAACACTTAGCGCTAGGGTCTATCAGAAAGGGATTGATTTAGTTATATTTTTCTGCATGTGAACTATCTAGGATATAACAAGTTGTTATATAAATATACTAATAAATACAAGCACTTGTAACTTGTATAATTATTTATTCATAACTGAATAGTAAATATTATGATATGAAAATTGTAAATAATTAACACATGGATAATTTATAAAAAGTACAGAAGCAAAATATATAACAGTGGTCTCCCCCTAACAATGGCCTCCCCTTAAACTTTCGTACGCAACATTTGATCAATGTGGCGTCTCCAAATTTGTCCATCGTCCATCTTGATAAAATAGTGAACATGACCGTCTCTACTTTGGACA
The DNA here is from genome assembly GCF_028750875.1 of Macrosteles quadrilineatus. Classification (NCBI taxonomy): domain Eukaryota; kingdom Metazoa; phylum Arthropoda; class Insecta; order Hemiptera; family Cicadellidae; genus Macrosteles; species Macrosteles quadrilineatus. The sequence continues at coordinate 136,416,751 of NW_026542595.1, read as the reverse complement.
TTTCCGTAACCCCATTTACATTTCCCGGAATAGTTCCGTACTTGTACTCGTTCGCCTGGTTTGAAATATCTCACTATTCCTTTGGGTTGTTTTGTTTCTTCCTTTGTCTTAGGCAAGAGTAAACTTAAGTATGTTCGGATCCTTCTATTGAACATCAAGAAGTATGAGCTGTTACCAGTTGAATTCGGAGCTTGACGTAGTTTCATCAGCAGTTGGTGAAGCTTTTCTTCCAGTGTACCAGGTTCGTCTGACATGCAGTTGATAAGTTTCTTTATCGTTTGTACGAAGCGTTCGACTTGGCCGTTCGAAGAAGGATGGTAAGGAGCTGTCATTTTGTGCAAAGTTCCACATTTCTTCAAAAAGTTACTAAATTCAGAAGAGGTGAACTGACGACCATTATCAGAGACTATAACACTTGGTAGTCCAAAGGTGGTGAATATTTTACGCAGCTCTCTGATTGTCCATGAAGATGTAATACTTTTCGTAGGTATGACTTAAACCCACTTGCTGAATGCGTCTACTACCAACAGAAAGTAATTTCCGTTGGTCGGCCCAGCAAAATCTATGTGGACCCGCTCCCATGGTTCACTTGCTGGCTCCCAGGGATGGTTAATTTCTTTTTTCGGTAAATTTTGTTTTTCCCTGCACTGTCTGCATTTTGAAATGTTATCTTCTATATCTTTGTCCAAACCTTTCCAGTAGCAAAAGCTTCGTGCTAAGGCTTTGGTTTTTACCATTCCTAGATGACCAAAATGTAGTTCTTCGAGGACATGTTTTTGTAAAGATCTAGGAATCATTACTCTCCAACCTTTCATGATACAACCATCATGTAGACATAGCTCACCGTCATGATAACCATGGTGCTCCAGCGATTTTCCAGTTTCCAAAGCTAGTAGCAAGTGTTGCATGTTTTCATCCTTTTTTGTTTCTTGAGCAATTAGGTTATGGTTTAGGTTGATTGTTGCAATTTGGTTCATATAGAAAACATCAGTCTGGTCCATGCTGGTATTTGAATGTTTTTCAATAGGGAATCTTGAAAGGAAGTCCGCATTTCCATGATCATTTGTTCGTCTAAACTCTATTTTGTAGTCAAAACCTGATAAGAAGTGTGAATAGTTAAAAAGTCGTGTAGCTGACATAGAAGGTAGGTTTTTATCAGGATTGAATATTGTAACTAATGGCTTGTGATCCGTTACTAGGATGAATTTACGTCCATGGCAATATTGGAAGAACTTTTTTAGTCCCCAATAAATTCCAGTGGCCTCTTTGTCAATTTGGCTATATTTCTCTTCCGGTTTTGTCAGTGTTCTTGAAGCGAAGGCTATGGGTCTTTCACTTCCATCTGGAAATCTATGTGACAGTACTGCACCAAGTCCCACCGGAGATGCGTCTGTTGCCAATACCAAAGGTAAGACTGGATCAAAATGAGTAAGGACAATTTCATTTGTAATGATCTCCTTGACCTTCTGAAAGCTTTGTTCACATTGATCTGTCCACTTGTATTTCTTCTCCTTTTTCAGTAGTCCATGTAACGGATTGAGAATCGTTGCCAGGTTTTCGATAAATCTGTTATAATAGTTGACAAGACCTAAGAAGGTTCTTAGTTCACTAACATTCTGGGGTCTTCTTGCTTGCCTGATAGCCTTAACTTTATCTTCTGATTTGTGGATTCCGTGGGCATCTATAGTGTGACCTAAGTACTCAATTTGTTTGTGTAGAAACTTGCATTTATCTCTATTTACTCTTAGTCCGTTCATTTATATTCTCTGAAGTACCATTTCCAACCGAGTGAGCAACTCTTCTTCTGATTTTCCTTGGATGATTATGTCATCGAAGAAGCATTGAGTGCCTTCTATACCCATTAAGACCTTGTCCATGATTCTTTGCCAAATTCCAGGAGCTACTTTAACGCCGAACATGAGTCTATTAACTCTGAACTGTCCCTTATGTGTACTTAAGGTTTGTATGTCAGCACTTGCTTCATCCATTTGTAGGTGTAAGAAAGCCTTTTTTAAGTCCAGAGTACAGAAAATCTTGCCACCGCTCATATTTGCAAAAATATCTTCAATTCTCGGTATTGGATAGTGTTCGTCTTGAATTTGTCTGTTCACCGTAACCTTATAATCAGCACATATTCTAATTTCACCTGTTTCATTCACGGTTTCATTACTGGTACTATGGGTGTTCCCCATTCAGAATTGTCCGTCTTTGTTATTATTCCTGAAGTTTCTAAGCGCTCTAGTTCCTCTTCTACTTTTTGTTTCAAAGAATAAGGTATTGGCCTTGCTTTCATAAATATTGGTCGAGCGTCAGGTGCCAGTTGTAAGTGGCCAAGTTGATCAGGTATTTGGCCTATATCTGGCTCGAAAACATCCTTGTATTTGTTTAGAAGTTCATCTAAACGTCCTCCAGTTTCTTGTTTGATTGCTTTTACTTCTTTCCAGTCCAACTCTACTTCCCGTAGCCAGTCTCGACCGAAAATAGGATCCAAGTGACCGTCTACAATATAGAGTTTACCCATAAAACTCTGGCTTTTGTATGAACATTGAACAAACACAACGCCTTTGGGCTTGAATAATTCACCTGTATACGTTTTAAGTCGTAGCTGTGTATTGAAAAGTCTTCTGTTTGTGTTAAGTTTCTTGAACATATTATATGGTAACGTGCTGATGGCTGAACCTGTATCCAGCTCCATCTGGACTGGATTCCCTTCTAGCAAAATATCAATAAGTATTTTATCACTACTGCTATTGTTCAATTTGTAAATTTCATGAGTTTCTTCTTGACAACTATCGTTTCCATCTTCTTCAGTCTGGTGAACTTTTGTATGCTTTGTTTGCATACAGACACTGGCAATGTGGCCCTGCTTTTTGCATTTGTGACACGTTTCAGAAGCAAACTTGCAGTTGTTGGCTCTATGGTCCCGTGAACCACAGCGGTAGCACCTTCCTTTCAGTTTGTCAAGGGGTGAAGGCTGAGATTTCTTAGGTATATAGTTCGATTTTTTGTTTCCAATCATGTGAACAGTATTGTTTGTAAAATCCGTTGATGTTTTGACCAGAAAACTTTCGTCTTTGGTTAGTTCCATTGCTGTTGCCAATTTAACAACGTCTTGAAATGATTTAGTTGTTTTTTCTTGTAGTATCCTTGCTCTAACATTAGCATCCTTAATTCCTCTGATGAACTGCATGCGTAAAAGTGTGTTGGCTATGGTTTTCCCACAATTCTCACATGAAAAATCACAATCTGTTGTTAATTTTTGGAGTTCAGCAGAATACATTTTCACCGATTCTGATGGGTCCTGTACTCTTGATAAAAACCTATGCTGCAGTGCCCATGTACTCGGCTGAGGGTCAACATAATCTGATAGTAACTTTACCAGATCTGAGTAGGTCTTATCCAGTGGGTTCTCAGGCGCACACAAATCATACAATTTCTGATGTAGGGTAGGAGACAAGGCATGAAGAAGGGTGTAAACCTTGTCCCTGGGCTGTAGTCCATGTCCATGTAAATGCATAAAAATCTCTAAGCGCCTGATGAAGTTCTTGAACGTTTCATCGTCTTGAAAAGGAGTGAATGATATAGCCGAAGTAAGAGAATGGTACATATGATTACTTCTGTTGGTCGTACTACCTTGTTGCAGATCTTTTTCTAGTTCTATTTGTGTTTTTCTAATTTGTAACTGATCTTTTACTTTGTAATATCGTTCTTCCATGTCAACTCTGTATCTAACTTCTTCATCAACATCTTCTTCCTTTGACTTCAATTCTATCTTCAGTTGAACCGCCTCAAATCTTTTCCAGTTTTCTTCTAATAAATCCATTCTGTTTTGTAAGACTTCTGTTGGTATGGTGGATACATCATCTAAAAGTCTGTCTGCCTTTGTAATCTGGCCTTTTACAATAGCCCGTACTTTCTTCAAATCTGTTATTGAATCAATGTTATGTAATATTTCCATTATGTAGTTGACTAGTGCAGATATGAACAATTAAAATAGGTAATTAAATAATAAAATGTAAAAAATTGAAGGTAGTAAAGTGTAGTTTCTTTTTTTTTATCCTCGTCGCCAATTAATAAATACAAGCACTTGTAACTTGTATAATTATTTATTCATAACTGAATAGTAAATATTATGATATGAAAATTGTAAATAATTAACACATGGATAATTTATAAAAAGTACAGAAGCAAAATATATAACATATACTATAGCTAAAACAGTTGATTTCGTCAATTAAGTGGTCAATATCAGTATTCGTGCCACTCATCAATGTTGCTGATTAAATAATTTAATTCTATTTACTAAAACAAAAGTACCTCATTCTTCTATAAGTATATTTCATGCCCTACAGATTAGTTTAAGCTATCATTTAAGCAATATGATACAGCGTATATTATCTTTAAATGATTACACGCTGGGGGACTATAAACAAGAAACACAGAATAACTCTCGGGCATTATCTGTCACTAGCACACCATCTCTTATAAGTTACGACGTTAGGTTAATTCCAGCAAAAGAATACTTGGAAAATCAAATATTACTAAATAGAAAATTACAAAATGAAAAAAAATTAAAAATGACAATGAAAGTTACATACTTCAACGAAATACTGGTTAACAGTGTAAAAAAAAGCAAATACAGTTTACTTAAGCAATATCATAGCAACCCCTAACTCGGTGAAAATTGCAATAGTTGTTTCGGATTCCTGAAAATATAAATACATATTAAATGTACTCCAAGCTAATAGGATAAACAGTCTTGACCAAATTACGTTATGGAAATTCAAGATGTAGTTTGTATCATGCATTTGCAAATGGCAATAATGGGGCTATAGGGGGAAGACTAGAACGGTTAAATAGCTTTGTGGCATGACAAAGCTCTAAATATTTCTAAATTTCTTAAGCTAAATATTTTATAACCACAAATCACGCAGCAGCATTTGTATTCATTATTGTCAATTTTCCATACACAGAATTTTTTCTAGAAATATGTGTAATAGTTTGTATTTTGAGTATTTTTTTTATAAACGCGAAACATACGAATCGTTCAATCAATTGCATCCTAAATTAAAGTGAGCCTTACCTTGTGTACGGGGTTTACCCATAAACATACAACCATCAAACTAAGCGATCCTAATTAAATAATAAGTAAACCTGTGCTTAGCAAACTAGTAGTAGGGCCTACAGTTGAATATCACTTGGTACGATATTAAGAAAAACTATATTCTCCTTAGAAATAGGCATTTAACTAAGACTAGATCAAAATACTCTTTAAGGTTTTTTTTAGTTATTTCGGAGAAATAATATTTAGCTAGATGAAGCTACACTATTGTGTTGAAATAAATTTAAAAAAAAAAGCTATTTCCATCACTCAAGAGGTATTTATTGTAAATATCTTCTAAAACTATGGTTTAAAACGAGAAAACTATATAAAATATCCAAATAATGCCCTAACAAACGAATTACGTATTAGATATGCATCCTATGCTTAGTAGGTTTCATTATTTAATTTTATTCCGGAAACGGCATCAAAATTCTGTCTCTTCGCCGTCAAAAAGAAAATTTGAAGAAAATGTGATTTAATAAAGAACAGAATAACTGTTTTACCCTCCATCTAAAAGCATTGTTTATGCAACGTTACTTAGCTATACTTAGTCTGACAAGCCTAACATTAGTATGGCTTTATTTAATTTAAATGTAATCCAAGTAATGTTTACTGACTAAAAGTCTTTTCTGTGATACAACTTGCTTTAGTAGTATTTCTTAAATTATGCTTATTTTTGTATGTTAAATCATGTTATAAATAAATAGACAAATTCGAATAAAAAATTTTATAGTTATATAGCTCAAATATTATAGTTATATTATGCTGTAAATATTTAGGGAGTTGATATGTTAAGCACGCCAAGCATTTTTAAATTGTTTGTGTTTTCAGAAAAGATAAAATGGTAGCCTAAGCTTGTGAAGGCTATACGAACTCTATAGAATAACTTAGTATATAATACCAGTTCAAATAGGACCATCTAAATTACAAAACGTGTGCTATATAGGGCAGAAACGGATTAATAGCGTCTTGATTAACATTTAATTCGGACGCTATCTTTATTATATGTTCTTACGCTATCATACTTAAATATAATATCATACATTAATACTTTTGGATGTACTGATATTAGATATATTAAAACCCTGTAAATGCACGTGATCTCAATTTCGAAGATTCGAAATTGATTCGAACCTAACCAATAACCTATTATCTTTGAATTATCTTTGCAATATATTTTATAAATATTTTCCGACTTGTATAATATATTACAGTACGTACCAAGTAATTATTAAATAAAATATTTATTATATTTATCCTTTTTTGTTACAAATGATCAATTTTAAAATTAGTCAAGGTGTTTTTTTATATAATGGTCCACCAAGAGGTGCGAATCCACGATCTAGATAACATGGTCGTCTCTGGTTGGGACAACTGAAACATGTATCGATATGTCCTAATGGAGATTAGATGGTTAGGTAATGGTAGAAACTGGTTACTGGACTCAACCACTATAATTACATTGGCAATCCTTCTTATCAGTCTTAAAAATGCATCCAAAAATATAATTTCGTACAACTTTAGAGAAGTACATTGATACAACAAAATAATGATTAACTTTGTTTAAAATATTAGTTTCGGTGTTGTAATGTAATATTCAAACTGGTTATTTGGCTTTAAACATATTAACAAATATAAAAATTTTAAGTAAGGCTACGTTTATGGAGTCTAGCTGAAATAATACTAAATATTGTTTAAAAATACATCATGACATAAAAGTAAAATAATCCCATCACTACTAAAAATCATGTGCCGAATATTGTGGATTAATTCATATGTTACCTATAATTTTACTTCAAAAATATAAAAGCAAACAGTCATTTATTCTAGGAAAAGATGTAATATGAATTTGTAGTTGGCAAAAGGATTGGCGAAGGAAAAATATTTTCTACAAAGGTACACGTATCAAAAACACGTAAATTTCCTAGTAACTTTGCTTTATTATATGTTTCTGTGTAGCATGCAATCAACTTGGTACGAGTTTCCCGTTATTGCACAAGGAAAGAAATATTTTTAAATTGTTTTCCAAACCACTACTATCGGATTTTTATTTAAAATATTTTCTGATACCGAATTAACTAACTATATTTTCTTAAATTGTCCTTATCGATTCAAAATATTTTAAATTTGAAAACTAATTTTCATGCAGTATAGATGTGTTTTGTTCAAATAATAGGCACAATGTGGCTGCAAAAAAAAACCTATAATAGGATATCAATTACATTGTTTAAAAAGTGTATAACACAGGATCAACTATTATCTTTTACCGAATTTGAATAACATATTTTGATATACAAAACTGGAACATTTGATTTAGTTTCATTTCATAAAGTCATTGAAAACACCTTAATTGAAACGACACACCTTATGCCAGTAAAAATCTTATATGTATTTTTATCATTAAAAGGAAGAAAACATGTAAATAATGTTCCTAAAATATAACAAATTGTAAAATATTAAGTAAATAAGTTAATAAATTAGGGCGAATAAAAAGTAAACACGCGTACAGCATAATCCGTCTTTATTGTTATCGCAAATTTTGTTTTGCTAAGTCTTAACATTTTTCATATACCGATTTTCTTTAAAATAATCCATAAGAATTACTATCTGTAAGAATGAAATGACATAGTTTTTAAACTCAACCTAAACCTTTTACACCCCTAAACACAAACACATGTAGGGATGGAAAAATTCGACGTAGATGTCTGTAAAAACACATGTACCTAGTTTAACCGTTTATAAAGGATATCACCAACAAAATGTAACTTTGATGTCAGAGGCAGACTCAGCCACCTTGGGTTAGCAAACAACATGTTTGTGACGCAGTGAGCCTGTAATACAGCGTGACATGCTATCAAACCAGCAGGTGGGAATGTGTATATTTTAAAAATATTAATTTGATAACAAAGCTGTTTGGTACATAAGTGAACCATGCTGTTCATAATTCTTACAGGCAATTTAAATGTTTACCTCATTTATTTTTTATTCTCATTTTAAATCAACTATATTTACTGAAATATATTCGTTTATTGATGAAACATAAGTTTAGTTTTTGATTTTGCTATGCTGCTAGGACATATTGATTTTCAAACTAGGGTGTATCTTAAAACCCCCAAAAATAAACTTAAAACTTATAAAAAAAGTTAAGTTAATAAAAAATTAACTTAAAATTATTTGTTGTTGAGATTTGAACAATTAACGTAAAACACAAAATATACACAAGTGTATAATCAGGAACGTTAGAAATACAAACAATGAATAGTAATGTACTTAAATTTGTCAAAACTTCAGGTCATATTACATTGGTATTTATTTTTAGTAACGCAAACAAGAAATTAGTTTTGAAAATAAGTGAGGACATAACAAGCGTGGTTAGTGGAGTGTAATAAAACAACAAAACTAGTTTTTTGAGCGGAGCGAAGCGAAGCGAGCGAAGCTCTTATACTACACTCCTGCTTTTGTTTTACAAATACTCCTCCTGAACGGCTGAAGCGATCTGCATGAAATTTAGCACAGTAATAGTAACCAACCATGGGAAGGTATAAATCTGAAATGGTACAAAGCGGACTACAGGGTTTTTCCCTATGCGAATTTAAACTTTTAGTAATTTAACATGGGCCTTATGGGCTAATTGGTTGCCATGACAGTATTTGCAAGATAACAATAAAAAGGTAAACAAAAGTTGTAACATGTGTTTACCAATAAATCATCTAAACTAGCACATTGCAAAATAAAGAACAAAAGGGAAGAACAATTGGATTGATACCGTTGAGCATTATTTGCTACAAAATGAATAAAACCAATAAGGATTATGAACCATTGGCTTTTGATGTTACAAGTAGACATTTTTCATTAACGTGAACCAGACGTACAATTTACTTTGAATACTGCACATAGGGATTCCAAATTATGTGAACCAAATATATCATTAACTCTGGATACAGCAATTAGAAACGTGAACCGGATGCATTATTGACTTTAGATACTGGAAGTATAGATATCCCATTTACAAGAAACAGAGACATTGACTTTGGATACTTCAAGTAGACATTTAATATGTAAACCAGATGAACTGTTGACTTTGATACTGCAAGTAGACATCCGATTTACGTAAACCAAATGTATATAATTAACTTTGGATAGGTACTGCAAGTAGACATTTCATTAACTTGAACCAGACGTGTCATTGACTTTAGATACTGCAAGTAAACATGTAATTTATGAGAACCAGATCAACCATTGACTTTAGATACTGCAAGTAGACATTTCATTTACGCGAACCAAATGTGCCATTGACATTAGATACTTCAAGTAGACATTTAATTTATGAGAACCGGATGAACCATTGACTTCGGATACTGTAAGAAGACATTCCCTATAACACATTTGGGTTCTGCAAGTAGGCATTCCATTATTTATGTAAATCATACGTACCATTGAATTATGATTCGTTAAGGAGACATCTCATTACGTGAACCATATGTACCGTTGACTTTGGATACTTCAAGTAGACATTGCATTTACTTGAACCAAATGTGTTATTTGCATTGGATACATCACTAGACATTTAATTTATAAGAACAGAAAGACCATTGACTTTAGATACTGCAAGTGGACTAGACATCCCGTTTACGTGATATAAATGCACTATTGACATTGGATACTGCAAAGAGACATCTCATTTACGTTAACCAAAAGGAGCGTTTCTTTTGACTTTGGATACTGTAAGTATACTTCCCCTTTACGTATAACAAATGTAGCATTACCTTTGGGTTCTGCAAGTAGACATTCCATTATTTATGTAAACCAAAAGTACCATTGAATAAGGATTCGACCAGGAGACGTCTCATTTACGTGAACTAGATTTAGCATTGACTTTGGATGCGTAGCATTTACTAAAAAAAATGGATCAATATACCTTTATACCATGCATCCATCGTTTACCAGTAGGGACTGGATAGATTTCGTCAAAACAAAAGATTTTAGTTTTAATACTTTAGATAGGCTATTTAAGCGGTTAACATGGCTGTAGTTACGAGGTCCATTCCATACTTGCTCCGCTCAATATTGCAAGCATACAAATGGATTCCACACCTAGTAATAAAATTACAACACTAATTTTATTCCTGTTAGTTAAATTATTAATTGGCATGAGTGCTCTGGGCTATTTCCAGGAAATGTAAAATAGTTTGAATAAATATAGTTTAACATTTTTTTCCTCGTTCTTATGATGTTTTATATTTTAAATGCATTAAAAAACTTGGAGTTATATGATTATGTGTGGCTACCTAATTGTTGTTAAGATGACAGGATGTATATTTTATTAATGTATTTTATCAATCAACCAGTAGGTGTACCTTTCCTATTCTCTAACCAACGGCCAAATTTCAACAAGCAAGATCATAACTACATTGAGCTCCCATTCAAAACCCCTTTACTAATTAATATATCCTAAAGTCATTTATTTTGTTTCTCAATTGTCAACATCCTGGCCATTGTAAAGAAATATATTGTTACAAATAATTTAGAAGACACAAAATAAAGTTAGAAAAACAGTAAGGTTAAATTTACAACAGTAGCTTACGTGTTATAACAGTTAAGTCACGTAAAGAACGTATCTGTTTAGGTTTCCAATAGATGCGTTTATACTCCATTACCTTTCATTGACTTTCCATTATACTCCATACATTTCGGCACGAAGCTCTAAAGAAAATTGGTAAGAAACTTCAACTGATACTTTCAATATTTAATTTTAACTAACTTGAATTTCAAAGGTGGTTTTATTAATACAAATGAATAATGGCTACTAATTACCAAAACAAAAGTCGTTGTGTATCAACTAAGTACTGCATTAGTATCAGCAATAAATGTTTTGTTGTGATTTAAACTATAAACAAATTGAAATTTAGTTGCAAACACAGTATAAATAAAAAAAAATCTATTGTTGGTACGTTTATTGGAATATGTTTTCTTTTTGACTGATCAATTTTTTCATCAGTATTCTCATATAAAGTTTGTGTCTCTTATCCTTTTGTTAAACTTACTCCATTCAAAGTCATTATGAACAACCTACGCAAAACACGAGACTAACTTGGATACCAAGGAAATACTAACGAATTCAAGAAAAACCCTAATATTTTAGTTTATGATGCATTATTTAACCATAATTGTATATTTATTTGCAATAAAAAATCTGTTTAAAATTAACTTAACATAAATGGGGCGAGATCCACAAACATGTTAAGAGAGAAAGAGTGATAGTTTTTATAGAAAATATAGAGTTGTAGAGAATGATGTAGGGATGAAAAGGGTCCTATTTAAATTGACCCCAGGATATATAATAATACTGCTTATAATGAGCTATAACAATAAATATTTGTTTTATAGTATTAAACCTAATTTGACCATGCTGTTTACAATATTATTTTAAATTGGACATCAATCCAATATTCTTCAGATTTTCAGTTAGTTTTTTTTTTACTGTGCGTCATATACATTAGAGTAAGTATATTTACATGGCTAACTTTATCTCACATTTTAGAAAAAAAGTCTAAATAGGTACATTTTTAAATGTTTGTTTTTCTTTTTTATGCAGGTTAACTTGCACCCTCACCTATCCATATCATTCCTTTTAGGCTAGTTGGAAAACGAGTATTCACCCTAAAGGTGGGAGTTTTACGCTCATCATTAATCTTATTTACCTTTAAGTAAAAAGAAATCTAAAAATAATAAAGGATACAAACAAATTTTGATATACTATTAGGAACACATAATAAGTCGAATTTATGAGCCAATAGTAAGCTTTGAAACGTATACAAATTATCACTATGTTGAAAAATTAAATGATTTACGTATGTTTTCAGCCTTGCAGTTTGTACATCAAAATCTATTTACTCTATTAAAAAGGTATGCTGTACTGTTAGTTTTGTATGAGCGTAGCATTAATGAACCCTATTACCGTGGTAAAGCTTCCATTACTACTAATTATTCAACCTCTAAAACATTTTAGGAACCATTACCAATTCTAATTCTTTCTGACTAATTTATAAATGTTTATCAATCAAGTAATGATGAGTATACAATTTTATTTGTATTGACAATTAAATCCTAAAAACCATTAACCATACCAACCATTAACACATTGGCGGTTTCCAAACAGTGACCTTGTACACACATACAGTATGAATTACGGCTTAAACAGTTGGGTAATGAAAACAAATGTTTTCATCTGTATTGCTCATGATAATAAGTAAACTGTTTCATATTGTAATTCTACTATAAAATGTATATATTTATAAATACTTTAAATAAACTTACGGAAGAACTGAAATAAAATTCACCAACATAATGACATAGAAGTCCTACTGTCTTACTTTAACATGTCAGATAAAGATTATTCTTACCTCAAGTCACATTTTAAAATTGTAGTGAAGGTAGCAAAGATTAACGAACCATCCTATGGCGCATCGGCTTATCGTCTTGGTTTTCAATGGTAGCGCTATAGCATTTCTGTTTGTAAGATATAAATGTAGAGGATCAAGCACTAGTTTATCATATTATATATTTATTATTCACCAGCTATGTTAGAATTTGCTTATTTACAAATTTATCGATTTCTTTATTTTGCTTTTGTATTAAAATATTCTGTATCTACCTAGTTATTAGTGAATTAACCAGTCTTTGTATTAGAACGTAATTATCTTTGGAAGTTTGTATTATTTGTACCCTTTGAGTTGGTGTAATAAACGCTGTATATCATCTTCATTTGGCTATGTGTTAATTTGTGGATTTTATAAATTCGTTTTGTATTTTATTTCATGTTTAATTTTTTTAAATTGTTGAAAAAAAAATTTTAATTCGATTATTGTTCCCAATATATCTTTTGATGAACAAAGGTTTGAATAAAAACCCCGTTAGAGTCTTATTTTTAAAATAACGATTTACAAATATACACCTATGTTAGTAAAATCCTTAAGTGTTACTTTATTTAAATTTTAATCTCAACGAAACATTTCTTGAGACACAATGCAGATTCATAAAACAGTTGGTGTTGTATTTCGACCCTCAATTTCCATATATAGTAGTATCGAGCTGAGGGAGTTTTACTGTGATACACAACTTGGTAACACAAATAAAACATAAGTTTTTTTGTATTTGTATAAAAATATGAATAATACTTTTTGAACATAAAAAATATAATTTTTTTCAGAGAGTAAATAATTTAAGTTAATAAACATCTATTTAGTAATAAACACATATTTAAACTCAAAATACATAGATATAGTAGGCATACAAAATTGACATAGAAATTAAGGAGTTAGATAATAATTTATAATATTTTAACAAGTAAAGAAAAAATGCGTCTAACATAATGTAAAAACAAATGTTTACACGTATTCTGTTAACAAACAGTAAATACCAATAAAATAAGCAAGATACGTTGTGATCGATTTCGACTGAAAACCCTAATCATGATCAGGCCCAATCGTAATAGGTTACCATTTTGTTATACGCTATCATGGTCACGTAAATGTCGTTTTTGACATGGTCATTGCCAGGGGACCGCGATTCAGTATATATTACATGTATTGATTATCTCAATAATGTAAAAAGAATAATACTATCATAATAAAAAATTACAAAGATCCTCAATTAAGTTATATGTTATACGTAGCCTAGGATGAAGAAATAAACACTCAAAATACATTTGAAACTACAAAATTTTACTTCTTAATCTGTGAATAAAAATGTGCAACTCTTTTATAAACAACCTCTAAACAAAAGCCAAATAACACCCCTGTTGTTTTTCACTCCGGGGAGAGATTCCGGCTTCCCAGTTGTGAGTTGGAGTTATTACTTTAATAACTGCTATCTTACGTCTGAACACCTCTTGAACAAAGAGAACCGTGAGCAACAGAATTTCCTTCTTATTGACCTTTTAAAACGAAAAAAACCTATGCGATTCTGGAATTGTGTAAATGCAAAACAAAACACAACCCAAACGTCTGGGGCACACTTTATATATTTAAAACCGTTGGGGGTTTTATTGTAGCCCTGAAATATAAGCTATGGTAGTATTAACCTGATAATTTTAACCGTGAATTTGTCAGTAGAAACAAAACTTTACTTATATTTAACTCATACTGTTATAACCTCAACGCAAAAAGTAGTGAACTTCGGTTATGTATAAAAACATGTATACTGTCACAAACACGTATTTAAAAGATACATTACATTCCTCCAACATTAATGATTAACGACAGAAGCACAGGTTTAAAAAGAATATTTAATACTCTGGACAAATCGAAAATTGAATTGTAAATGTCAAATCAGAGTCCTTCATCCTTACTTTGAACTAATTAAAAGAAAATACTCGTTGGATTGGGTTAAAAATATTTTAATTAATAAATGTTGTTAAAATAAATAAGAACAAATTTTTATTATGTATCAACCAATGCATAAACCACATAAACGCAAACTAAAAAAGCAAGAGAAATGGATAACAATATTTGAAAAACCCATGAATCAACTTGACACTTCATCAAACCGTATGTATTTTGTGTAAAAACTTTTAATACACCGGTTTATTTTCAAAATACCACGTTTTTTAAATTGTAATGTATAAACCCAAGGTGATCTCAATGTTTTAAGTCTACAACAACTTCCTAAAAATACTTTTTGAGAATCGTATTTTGTTACTTATTTATTTTGAAACAATTATTGTAATAATTTTGTTTTTGTGTAGGTCAATTACCATTGTTGGACATAATAATACACCGGTTTATATTTGAAAATGCAGGGTTTTTAAATTGTAATGTACCAAACGAAGTAGAGCTCAAAATTTTAAGTCTACAACAAATTCCTAAAAATACTTTTTGAGAATCGTATGTTGTTTCTTATTTATTTTAAAACAATTATTGTAATAATTTTGTTTTTGTGTAGGTCAATTACCATTGTTGGACATAGATGTGTTTAGTAGCCTATAGAAGGTTAGCGTAATAATAAAGTGCTATTTAATAACAATTAACGACAGTTAAGTCATAAAAATATATCTTATTCTTTAAAAAACAAGGTTAAAATGTGCCAAAAAAGTTGTGCAAACAATGTGTAGCTGCCATCAAAATATGAGTATTTTAAATTTTAAATTTTTCGTACAAATGTATTGTGTCTTTTAACCAAAGTCTGGTGCATTGAACATAAAACCTTAAAAACTATGTTTGTCAGCATCTGAACCTTACGGTACCTTGCCTTGTAGGGCTTTCTGTTTCGAGGAGTATTAACTTAGATTACGTTCATAAAGTAAAGTATTTACCTGGAGTTTACCGATGTAGATTAGTTAGGAAATAAATCCAGTTAAAGCTTTTATTTAATACGGCTAGGGTGGTATTTTGAAAAATGTTAGTAACTAGACCTCAGTAGTCAGAATGAAACGTTTTTAATCAGCTTCTTAACGTTGTGAGAAAACGTTTGTTTAAATTATTGACTAGTCTTAGAACGATTGTGATTCTGCAACTAACTGTTTACCGCAGCTCATACAATGATTTAAATTCCAAACACAATCCTTTCAAAAACCTGTCTGTGTAAATGAAACAGTGATGACGTATTTAAAAACTGGATCCTGTATTATGATGGACCAAAATGTTTTGTTTTTCCCAATAAAACTTCTACAATATACCAGTTGGCTGGATATATTCAAAATAATGATACAATCTTGAGATTACTAATTATTAACTATCACCATCATAAGTATGATTATATTACCACATTTTCCCCAACCACTAAGAAACCAGCAAACTTTTAAGAACGTATTTTAATACCAAAGTGTTTCAAGTCAGTCCCATATGTGGTTCACACGCAGTTCTAACTTTATATTGCTTTACCAAACTTTCAGAATTCACCTTTTCCCAGTTTTGCGCTTTTACACTCCTGCTTACATAAATATTTCTTCATCATAGTATTCAAAATTAGTTTTCATCGTTACTTTGCTTTTCTACATATCAAAGTATGCTTTGTTTATATAACAGAGTACTTAACTAATCAAGTTTATATAAGAAAACGTATAAGAAAGCTTAGGGTGTATATTTTATATGAAATAATTTAATTTTATATAGTATAAACAATTTAAATTAAAACATGTTAAACAATAATTACAATTATAATAACTTTATTTGTTATAATTATTAATAATTAATACTTAATTTTAATTTTGACAAATTAAAATTTATTGAATATTTATTGCTAATAATGTGATATGAGTTATAAATTACATTTCATTCCAAGCGTATAAATAGGTTTTTTTTTTTTAGAATCATATTACAACTTGTATTATTTAGTATTAAACTACTATCGTACTACTGTTAAATTTAAGAGAATAGAATTTTGTGATGTGGTTCAAAACTTATTGAATGTGTTTGGCTTGAATGTGTTTGGCTTACATTCAGTTATCCAAGTCCAAACAATTAAAGCACAGTCCTTGTGCTCTACTTAACGCACGTGTTTTAAAAAATTGACAAATCGTAGTATAGCAAAAATACTACTACTTGGAGAAATTCAATATCTTGATTTACTTCCCCTTCTCCATGACTCCTTATCTTGAGAATTGCCATTCTTGCTGGATATTTTACTACAAGATGATAATGGTATATGAGTCGATATAGTAATAGTTTTTTTTCCTTGTATTACTAAAGGAAATAAAAGACAGCTCGGAATCTACGGATAAAGTCTAAAGCTATTTAACACAATTTTCTGAACACCATCTCCCTGGAAAATGTAAAACTAGTGCGAATAAGTTATTGCTAAGAATCATGTCTTACTCTTGAGAAAATACTGACTGGACTATTATGAAAGAAGAAGGACACAGTGCCCTCTAGCACGGAAATGTATTTAAACACTTCAAGAACTGTAACGAATGTTTGCAAATAAATATACCTAAAATTCCACTTTTTGAAGCAAATGCCCATTTCGATATAACACAAAGTACGAGTAATTTGAAATTAAATCTTAAATGAGTGGGTCAAATAGTACGCTATCTTAAAGATATTTTCTAGAAGAACAAAGTGCCTCAAGCCCAGTGTGAAAAAGTTGATCGTAGCAAACATGGTGGAGATATAAAGTAAGGAATTTGAACTTGCGAAATGGAGATGAATTGTCATTCATGGTCCTAAAAATATTATTTTTCCCAGAGAGTAAATTAAGTTAATAAACATATATTTAGTAATAAACACATATTTAAACTCAAAATATATATAGTAGGCATAAAAAATTGACATAGAAATTAAGGAGTTAGATAATAATTTATAATTTTAATGAGTAAAGAAAAAATGCGTCTAACATAATGTAAAAACAAATGTTTACACGTATTCTGTTAACAAATAGTAAATACCAAAAATAAGCAAGATACGTTGTGATCGATTTCGACTGAAAACCCCAATCATGATCTGGCCCAATCGTAATAGGTCACCATTTTGTTATACGCTATCATGGTCACTTAAATGTCGTTTTTGACACGGTCATTGCCAGAGGACCGCGACTTAATATTTATTACATGTAATAATTGCCTCAATAATTTATATACAGGGTGATTGGAAAGTCTGGGTATGGCTTAATATTTTAAAATATAATGCAGATTGAGCTACAATACTTGGTACAAAGTTACAGGGCATAAAATTATATTTTAACACATATTCAGTGATCCAATAACTCTTCAGGGGGACGGCCCACAAGGAGTCGGAAGAAAATCTTAAATGGAAGCATAGGTCAATATGCACATCAAATTAAAGGTCTTTTTTTGTAGAATACAATACCGCACTTCAAAAGGTTGATCCTGCGCAAAATGGCAGATGTTCAAAGATTTCTTGAATCCGCCATTTTGAATCTTTGAACGACTGTTATTTTTTACTCCGGCATTCTTTTGAGCTTGAATTTACGGCATCGTAATCTACTAGTGAAGACCTTTAATTTGATGTGCATATCGACCTATGCTTACGTTAACAATTTTCTTCCGATTCCAAGGGCTGTGCCCCCTGAGGAGTAAGCGTATAATAGCAATGTAAATTTAATGAATCTTTGAACAACTGTCATTTTGCGCAGGATCAACCTTTTAAAGTGCAGATGCGGCATTGTATTCTACTAAAACAGAAATTTAATTTGATGTGCATATTGACCTATGCTTCCGTTTAAGATTTTCTTCCGACTCCTTGTGGGCCACCCCCCTGAAGAGTTATTGGATCACTGAATATGTGTTAAATTAGAGTGTTATGCCCTGTAACTTTGTACCAAGTATTGTAGCTCAATCTGCATTATATTTTAAAATATTAAGCCGTACCCAGACTTTTCAATCACCCTGTATATTAATTATATAAGTAGAATAATACTATCATAATAAAAAAAATACAAAGATCCTCAATTAAGTTATAATTTATAAGTAGCCTATGATGAAGAAATAAACACTCAAAATACATTATAAACTACAAAACTGTATTGTTTAAAGCTGTGAATAGAAATGTACAACTCTTTTGTAAAACAATCTATAAACAAAAGCCAAATAACACCCCTGTTGTTTTTCACTCCGGGGAGGGATTCCGGCCTCTCACTTGTGAGTTGGAGTTATTTCTTTAATAACTGCTATCTTACGTCTGAACACCTCTTGAACAAAGAGAAACGCAAGCATCAGAATTTCCTTCTTATTGACCTTTTAAAACAAAAAAAAAGCTTCAAAACAAAACACTGACAACCAAACAATCTGAGGCACACTTTATATATTTAACAGTTGGTGTTTTATTGTGGCCCTCAAATATAGTTTATGGTAGTATTAATCTGAGAATGTTAACAGTGAATTTGTCAGTAGAAACAAAACTCTACTTATATTTAACGCAAACTGTAATGACCTCAACGCAAAAAGTAGTAAACTTCAGTTATGTATTAAAACATGTATACTGTCACAAACACGTATTTAAATATTTCATTATATTACTCCTCCAACATTAATGATTATTGACAGAATCACAGATTTAAAAAGAATATGTAATACTCTGGACGTATCGAAAATTGAATTTTAAATGTCAAAATAGAGTCCTTCATCCTTACTTTGAACTAATAAAAAGAAAATACTCGTTGGACTTAGTTAAAACTATTTTAAATAATAAATGTTGTTAAAATAAATAAGAACAATTTTTTATTATATCTCAACCAATGCATAAACCACAATACGCAAACTAAAAGGGCAAGAGAAATGGAGAACAATATTTGAATAACCCTTGAATAAACTTGACACTTCATCAAACCGTATGTATTTTGTGTAAGGGCTTTTAATACACCAGTTTTTTTTTTTTTTTCAAAATACCACGTTTGTAAATTGTAATGTACCAACCTAAGGTGAGCTCAACGTTTTAAGTCTACAATAACTTCCTAAAAAATACTTTTCGAAAATCGTATGTAGGATACTTATTTATCACAAAAACAAAATGATTACAATAATTGTTTAAAAACATTATTGTAATAATTTTGTTTTTGTGTAGGTCAATTACTATTGTTAGACATGGATGTATTTATTATAGAACAATGGTTATAATAAAGTGTTATTTAACGACAATTGAGTCATAAAAATGTATAATATTGCTAAAAAAACATGGTTAAAATGTGCCAACAAACCTGTGCGAGCCATTGTAGAAACCATCAAAATACGAGTAATTTGACACGAAACTTTTAATTTGTCATACACATGTATTTATTGTCTTTTAACCAAAGTCGGGTGTATTGAAAATAACACCTTATAAACTATGTTTATCAGCATCTGAACCTTACCGTACCTTGCCTTACAGGGCTTTCTGTTCCGAGGAGTACCATCATGTTCTTACATCACGACCCGTTCATAAAATAAGCATATTACCTGGAGTTTAATACGGCTAGGGTAGCATTTTTACAAATGTTAGGAAATAGACCTCAGTAGTCAGAATGAAACGTTTTTAATCAGCTTCTTAACGTTGTGAGAAAACGTTTGTTTAAATTATTGACTAGTCTTAGAACGATTGTGATTCTGCAACTAACTGTTTACCGCAGCTCATACAATGATTTAAATTCCAAACACAATCCTTTCAAAAACCTGTCTGTGTAAATGAAACAGTGATGACGTATTTAAAAACTGGATCCTGTATTATGATGGACCAAAATGTTTTGTTTTTCCCAATAAAACTTCTACAATATACCAGTTGGCTGGATATATTCAAAATAATGATACAATCTTGAGATTACTAATTATTAACTATCACCATCATAAGTATGATTATATTACCACATTTTCCCCAACCACTAAGAAACCAGCAAACTTTTAAGAACGTATTTTAATACCAAAGTGTTTCAAGTCAGTCCCATATGTGGTTCACACGCAGTTCTAACTTTATATTGCTTTACCAAACTTTCAGAATTCACCTTTTCCCAGTTTTGCGCTTTTACACTCCTGCTTACATAAATATTTCTTCATCATAGTATTCAAAATTAGTTTTCATCGTTACTTTGCTTTTCTACATATCAAAGTATGCTTTGTTTATATAACAGAGTACTTAACTAATCAAGTTTATATAAGAAAACGTATAAGAAAGCTTAGGGTGTATATTTTATATGAAATAATTTAATTTTATATAGTATAAACAATTTAAATTAAAACATGTTAAACAATAATTACAATTATAATAACTTTATTTGTTATAATTATTAATAATTAATACTTAATTTTAATTTTGACAAATTAAAATTTATTGAATATTTATTGCTAATAATGTGATATGAGTTATAAATTACATTTCATTCCAAGCGTATAAATAGGTTTTTTTTTTTTAGAATCATATTACAACTTGTATTATTTAGTATTAAACTACTATCGTACTACTGTTAAATTTAAGAGAATAGAATTTTGTGATGTGGTTCAAAACTTATTGAATGTGTTTGGCTTACATTCAGTTATCCAAGTCCAAACAATTAAAGCACAGTCCTTGTGCTCTACTTAACGCACGTGTTTTAAAACATTGACAAATCGTAGTATAGCAAAAATACTACTACTTGGAGAAATTCAATATCTTGATTTACTTCCCCTTCTCCATGACTCCTTATCTTGAGAATTGCCATTCTTGCTGGATATTTTACTACAAGATGATAATGGTATATGAGTCGATATAGTAATAGTTTTTTTTCCTTGTATTACTAAAGGAAATAAAAGACAGCTCGGAATCTACGGATAAAGTCTAAAGCTATTTAACACAATTTTCTGAACACCATCTCCCTGGAAAATGTAAAACTAGTGCGAATAAGTTATTGCTAAGAATCATGTCTTACTCTTGAGAAAATACTGACTGGACTATTATGAAAGAAGAAGGACACAGTGCCCTCTAGCACGGAAATGTATTTAAACACTTCAAGAACTGTAACGAATGTTTGCAAATAAATATACCTAAAATTCCACTTTTTGAAGCAAATGCCCATTTCGATATAACACAAAGTACGAGTAATTTGAAATTAAATCTTAAATGAGTGGGTCAAATAGTACGCTATCTTAAAGATATTTTCTAGAAGAACAAAGTGCCTCAAGCCCAGTGTGAAAAAGTTGATCGTAGCAAACATGGTGGAGATATAAAGTAAGGAATTTGAACTTGCGAAATGGAGATGAATTGTCATTCATGGTCCTAAAAATATTATTTTTCCCAGAGAGTAAATTAAGTTAATAAACATATATTTAGTAATAAACACATATTTAAACTCAAAATATATATAGTAGGCATAAAAAATTGACATAGAAATTAAGGAGTTAGATAATAATTTATAATTTTAATGAGTAAAGAAAAAATGCGTCTAACATAATGTAAAAACAAATGTTTACACGTATTCTGTTAACAAATAGTAAATACCAAAAATAAGCAAGATACGTTGTGATCGATTTCGACTGAAAACCCCAATCATGATCTGGCCCAATCGTAATAGGTCACCATTTTGTTATACGCTATCATGGTCACTTAAATGTCGTTTTTGACACGGTCATTGCCAGAGGACCGCGACTTAATATTTATTACATGTAATAATTACCTCAATAATTTATATACAGGGTGATTGGAAAGTCTGGGTATGGCTTAATATTTTAAAATATAATGCAGATTGAGCTACAATACTTGGTACAAAGTTACAGGGCATAAAATTATATTTTAACACATATTCAGTGATCCAATAACTCTTCAGGGGGACGGCCCACAAGGAGTCGGAAGAAAATCTTAAATGGAAGCATAGGTCAATATGCACATCAAATTAAAGGTCTTTTTTTGTAGAATACAATACCGCACTTCAAAAGGTTGATCCTGCGCAAAATGGCAGATGTTCAAAGATTTCTTGAATCCGCCATTTTGAATCTTTGAACGACTGTTATTTTTTACTCCGGCATTCTTTTGAGCTTGAATTTACGGCATCGTAATCTACTAGTGAAGACCTTTAATTTGATGTGCATATCGACCTATGCTTACGTTAACAATTTTCTTCCGATTCCAAGGGCTGTGCCCCCTGAGGAGTAAGCGTATAATAGCAATGTAAATTTAATGAATCTTTGAACAACTGTCATTTTGCGCAGGATCAACCTTTTAAAGTGCGGATGCGGCATTGTATTCTACTAAAACAGAAATTTAATTTGATGTGCATATTGACCTATGCTTCCGTTTAAGATTTTCTTCCGACTCCTTGTGGGCCACCCCCCTGAAGAGTTATTGGATCACTGAATATATGTTAAATTAGAGTGTTATGCCCTGTAACTTTGTACCAAGTATTGTAGCTCAATCTGCATTATATTTTAAAATATTAAGCCGTACCCAGACTTTTCAATCACCCTGTATATTAATTATATAAGTAGAATAATACTATCATAATAAAAAAAATACAAAGATCCTCAATTAAGTTATAATTTATAAGTAGCCTATGATGAAGAAATAAACACTCAAAATACATTATAAACTACAAAACTGTATTGTTTAAAGCTGTGAATAGAAATGTACAACTCTTTTGTAAAACAATCTATAAACAAAAGCCAAATAACACCCCTGTTGTTTTTCACTCCGGGGAGGGATTCCGGCCTCTCATTTGTGAGTTGGAGTTATTTCTTTAATAACTGCTATCTTACGTCTGAACACCTCTTGAACAAAGAGAAACGCAAGCATCAGAATTTCCTTCTTATTGACCTTTTAAAACAAAAAAAAAGCTTCAAAACAAAACACTGACAACCAAACAATCTGAGGCACACTTTATATATTTAACAGTTGGTGTTTTATTGTGGCCCTCAAATATAGTTTATGGTAGTATTAATCTGAGAATGTTAACAGTGAATTTGTCAGTAGAAACAAAACTCTACTTATATTTAACGCAAACTGTAATGACCTCAACGCAAAAAGTAGTAAACTTCAGTTATGTATTAAAACATGTATACTGTCACAAACACGTATTTAAATATTTCATTATATTACTCCTCCAACATTAATGATTATTGACAGAATCACAGATTTAAAAAGAATATGTAATACTCTGGACGTATCGAAAATTGAATTTTAAATGTCAAAATAGAGTCCTTCATCCTTACTTTGAACTAATAAAAAGAAAATACTCGTTGGACTTAGTTAAAACTATTTTAAATAATAAATGTTGTTAAAATAAATAAGAACAATTTTTTATTATATCTCAACCAATGCATAAACCACAATACGCAAACTAAAAGGGCAAGAGAAATGGAGAACAATATTTGAATAACCCTTGAATAAACTTGACACTTCATCAAACCGTATGTATTTTGTGTAAGGGCTTTTAATACACCAGTTTTTTTTTTTTTTTCAAAATACCACGTTTGTAAATTGTAATGTACCAACCTAAGGTGAGCTCAACGTTTTAAGTCTACAATAACTTCCTAAAAAATACTTTTCGAAAATCGTATGTAGGATACTTATTTATCACAAAAACAAAATGATTACAATAATTGTTTAAAAACATTATTGTAATAATTTTGTTTTTGTGTAGGTCAATTACTATTGTTAGACATGGATGTATTTATTATAGAACAATGGTTATAATAAAGTGTTATTTAACGACAATTGAGTCATAAAAATGTATAATATTGCTAAAAAAACATGGTTAAAATGTGCCAACAAACCTGTGCGAGCCATTGTAGAAACCATCAAAATACGAGTAATTTGACACGAAACTTTTAATTTGTCATACACATGTATTTATTGTCTTTTAACCAAAGTCGGGTGTATTGAAAATAACACCTTATAAACTATGTTTATCAGCATCTGAACCTTACCGTACCTTGCCTTACAGGGCTTTCTGTTCCGAGGAGTACCATCATGTTCTTACATCACGACCCGTTCATAAAATAAGCATATTACCTGGAGTTTAATACGGCTAGGGTAGCATTTTTACAAATGTTAGGAAATAGACCTCAGTAGTCAGAATGAAACGTTTTAATCAGCTTCTCAACGTTGCGAGAAAACGTTTTATTTAAATTATTGACTAGTCTGAGAACAATTGAGATTCTGCAACTAACTGTTAACCGCAGCTAATGATTTAAATTCCATACAAATGCCTTTCACGAACCTTTCTTTGTAAATGAAACAGTGATGACGTATTTAAAAACTGGCACCTGTACTATGATGGACCAAAATGTTTTGTTTTTAAAAATAAAACTTCTACAATACGCCAGTTGACTGGATATGTTCAAAATAATAAGCGTAATAGCGTACAAATGGTTTTTTTATCATATTACAACTTGTATTATTTAGTATTAAACTACTATCGTATTAATGTTAAATTTAAGACAATAGAATTTGTGATTTGGTTGGATTGAATGTGTTTGGCTTGAATGTGTTTGTCTTACGTTCAGTTATCCAAGTCCAAACAATTAAAGCACAGTCTTTGTTTTCTACTTAACACACGTGTTTTCAAAAATTGACAAATCGTAGTATAGCAAAACTACTACTACTTGGAAAAATTCAATTTCTTGATTTACTTCCCCTTCTCCATGACTCTTTATCTGGAGAATTGCCATTCCTACTGGATGGTTGTCCTACAAGATGACGGTGGTATATGTGGCTATATATAAATAGCTTTTTTCCCTTTTAAGAAACATGTTTTACTCCGGAAGAAAATGGTGACTAGAATATTATGAAAGAAGAAGTACACAGTGTCCTAAGGCACGGAAATGTATTTAAACACTTCAAGGACTGTAACGAATGTTTGCAAATAAATATACCTAAAATTCCACTTTTTGAAGCAAATGTCAATTTCAAACACAAAGTACGAGTAGCTTGAAATAAAATTTTAAATGAGAGGGTCAAATAGTACGCTATCTTAAAGATATTTTCTAGAAGAACAAAGTGCCTCAGGCCCAGTGTGAAAAAGTTGATCGTAGCAAACATCGTGGCAATATAAATAAGGAATTTGAACTTGCGGAATGAAGATGAATTGTCCTTCATGTCCTAAAAGGTCTGGTCACATGATTTTATTTCCAATGTTTTTTTATAGGAAACAATCATTTTTCGTAAATCTAAAAACAAATAATTCAGTAAAAATAAAAATGTCTAGGTTTAAATAATTACCATGTCTCTCTAAATACAAAGTCTAAACAAAATCCCAACCACTGGTGCGTTTACTCCCTAGGGAGTTTCCGGCTTCTAGCTTTGTGTGTTGAAGTTATTACTTTAATAACTACCATTTTACGCTGGACCAACTCTTGAACAAAAGGAAATAAAAAACTTCAGAAAATATTTATATCTAATTCGGTTTATTTTTAATTTTTTTTATGAGGCTAGTGTAAATAAAACTAAATCTCAAGTAAATAAAACACACCTTGAACGATATAATTAATATTAGTTATCGGAATTACCTTTATTTATCACAATTTAGACATAACTGAATTCCTAGTAGTTTTTAGTACAGTTACATTTTAATAATGTAATAATGCAGTTATATGAATGATGAAATGGAGTTCCTTGACATTTTATAGAGTTGTAAATAACATTGTAATACTATTACCAGACACTTGTTTATATACGAGTGTTATTAACATGTATTCAGATAAATTTTCATATAACAATAGAAAAGTCCGTTCACATAATTAAAATCCATCAGAAGTTTGAAAATGTTCGTAACTGAATACAGTAGTGTCCGTAAAGTTCCAGTAAAACACAGCCTTATGAAAAAAAGGTTGCCAGGTTCGTATTTTATGATATTAATATTATACATTATTAAACAATATGCATATCTTCTTTAAGATATATTACAAACACAAAAAACCTAAACACATATAATGCGATTTTGAAACATGTATAACTATTTTAAGTATTACAAAGTCACAATAAAAAACATGTGTAAATATAATTTTTTATAAATGTTATAATTTTTATGAATCCGATGCTGTTTAATAAAACAAGTAGACTATAATAAACGTCGGGTTTCCAATTTATTTATCAGCCATTAAAGCTATATAATCAAGAACGAAGTTTTGAGTATACTGGTCACCCATATTAGTAACTTGAATGTTTATTTTCGATTAAAGTATTTACCCTTAAATTAACTCGACAAATAGGTGGAAGTTAATTCCAACTAATTTCTTAATCAGCAACTGTCTAAATATCTTATTGAGTTAAAAGATAACCCATTGATTTTATTGATACATTATGTTAATATATAATAATATAAAAATATAATAATCAATTGATATTACGTACTATATAGCAATACAGTTTTTTTGTATATACTACGATTACAATAAACCAAATGATATTTACAACATTTGTTTGAATGTATGAATGTTTTAAGTATTCCCTAAAAAGTTGCAAACATATACAAATGAGACAAACTATATCATTTTTAATTTGCGTATTTAATTTAAATTGAAAGGAAAAATATCGTATAGATAATTTCAGAAAATTTACATTTAATTATCGTCTAAGAATAGATATCAATATGATCAAATAATTAAGAACAAGGTTTTGATGTAAATGCAGAATTAGGTACGTAAAAAAGAAAATCCTAATTAGTCTTAAGCTACTATAAAATAAGTATTAGGTAATGAATTTGCAAATTATACAACTGTTTCAAAAACACGTACTAATATAGTTTAAGCTAATAACGTTTAGTAATCACCTAAATTGTTTCTGTCTGTCACATACTTGGATTAATGTACCTTCTAACACTAAATAGCCAAAAAGGAAACAAGAGTGGTGCAGTACCGGAAACAGGGTAGACATTAAATTACCATTAGGAAGGCCGGAGCAGATAACATTGGCTTAGTTTACAAGTTGCTGGTGCTGAGCAAAATTCTCACGTCCTGAATCCTACCACGGATCTAACCTTCGAAGTTATAGTGTAGGAGGATTGAAAAACTGTATGAGAATGAATTAGTCTACAACTGATTTAGAATGTTGTAATTTTACACAGAGATGGTGGAATGAAGTTTGAGGTTCTATTTGGGTTATTTTATCTACTGAAAAAGTATTCTACTTTGATGTTTTTGCATTTAGGTTTTTCTAGTAGAATAATTTGGAAAGTAATTTTAAATTTAAACTTTTTATATTGCTTGGTTAGAAAGGTTTAACTAATAATTCATACATAATGAAATTAGAGCCATTGCACGAAGCAATCGTCCACCGATCATTGCTTGGTTTACAAGCTTGCAGTTCACATACATGTTAAAAACAAAGCAACCAGGTATTGTCACGATTTTGCACCTACGAAACTTGTAATTCGCCGATACTTGAATGATACTGGTACCATGGTATCATCATGAAATCCAGCTACTTGGAGGTCACAACTGTGGATATTTGAATTCATTATCTGTGGATGCGATACTTCCTGGTGTGGATTAACGTCCGCACTAGTGAGTAGGCCTACAGCGACTATCCGTAGTACTATCCTGATGATAAGACCAATTCGTAAATTAAGGGCAAAAAATGTGGTTCGGACTCCACTATAAACTGTACGTCCCATAGTTGCGTTTGGTTGTATGGGCTATTAATGAACAGCCCTGTCTGAGGAACATGTCGGCCTTAAAGATTGCTCATCTCATTCTACTATCATCTCCATTCATACTTGGTCCTATGCATGGTCGCCATTTCAATTTAAAGTAGTATTTAAAAGATTTTGAATTTGCATTAATACGTTCAAATAGGGTATTTCGCTTAAAAATAGTTTCAATTTTTTTTATTGGTTTTATACAGACCCAATATGTTACATTGGCACTTACTCAATACCTCTATAGAAGCTTTATAGTAATAACTGAACCTCAAAGCCTTACCCAAGGCCAGATATTTGCAGCTGTTCAAAGGAACACTGTCAAAGTAGATAATTGCCTTAGGAGAACATGCTGAAACATTGCATGGACAAAGAGAACTGAGAACATAACACACACACACACAAACACACACATACACACACTTAGTAAACCTTCAATCCTATCAAATGACCATGTTACGCAATATGCAGTAGATAATGGCTTGGGTATTAGGATCTAACTATTTTCTTAACTATCTTAAAAAATTATATTTGAATTTACAAAGCTTAACAAATGCCATTGTGTCGTTGTTGTTATTTTGTTAAATACTTAGCTTCTTTTACTGGATTTGAAATAATAATTGTTGAAAATGTAATATAATAAACAAAAGTTTAAGGAAAAATTTAATAATAGAAAGTGTATAGCATGTTTACCTTATTCTCTAGTTCATGGTATGATCCCTAAGATAGCATTAACCTCTAGACGATTAATTGTATAATCAAAAATAACTGCATTTATAGTTTAACATAAAAAAATAAAATCCAAAGTTAAGTTAAAATATATATTTATAACTGGAAGTAATATACGAATACATTTCGTATCAAACACAAAGCTCTAATATTGTATTGGTTCATAGAATCTAGATATTCCTATGGGTTCATTTAAGCAAAGTATTGATAGAGAAATACGTATGAAACAACACATTAATGTACAACACTGCATTTGTTGTCAATTAGATGTATATATTTCCCTTCCAGTATAAAACTGTTTAAATAATCCCTTTTAAACGATCTTGATGAACCAGTTTTGCTGGATCAACGATAATAATTTTAGATAAAAGGTAATGACTTATCAATTTACTGATATTACTTTATATAAAATGGCTAAGGAACGAATTAAGGCAAGTCTATACTTATTAATAAATTTATGAAATATTAATATCCGCAACAAAAGTAGTGGTCTATGTAACTGCAATAAAGTAACGTCTAAAACTCAAATTATCACCAAAATAATAATAATAAAAGCCTTGTCAACACATTTATTTTATTTTGAAACTTTACGCATCTAAAGGATTTTATTTAGTTCACATCGTGTGTAAAGCTGTTTCCTCAGCTGACTAATCAAAGCTGTTTTAGGATAATGGAACGTCGGTTCAACTGCAGCAATACATGGTTCGTTACGTTCGGCTTCTACAAGACCTGAATTTCATCCAAAAGTTAAGATACTCTTCGTTTATATATTGTTGTTGTATGTTTAAATGTTTGTCCTTTACAGAGTTTGAAAAATTAATATTATATATATAACTTTAGTTACTGTCACTTTCATGGCCGAAAACACCAAGTTTGCATTTTCCTTATCCCCGCAGATAAAAAATACTGTAGGCCTACTCTCTCACTTTCGTCAAATTAAAATCAACATAAAAAAGCTCCTCTCTAGATCATAAAAATCTTATTTCATTTAAAGTAAACAAATATTTATTTTTGCTTTTCAACATGGATTTGGGTCAAAAGTTTCCAATTTTAAAATACTCTTCTATTTGGAAATTATAGTGTCAACACGTAATTTATAGAAAAAATACAAATAAAATAAACAAGTATTCATATACCATTTCTTTTATTTAATCATCTTTCTTTTGCTAAGTCTAGTTGTAGTGCATCAACTTCTGAAGGCTGCGATGTTTCGAAAATAAAGTAACATCCATTCTAATATTAAATATACACGTTTTGTAATATACATTTAATTTTTTTTTTATAATTTTTACTAGCCCTTAACTTTTGATTGATTTAACTTCAAAAGTATGTTAAGATAAATTGATATGCTGTGATAAATTACGATTCCATAAACAACATTTTACACCAAAATATTGTAAATATATTATATAATCAAATATTTACTGTAAAAATATAAATAAATTGAAAATAAATTTAGTGGTAATATTTGGAAGTTTCGGTATAATGTTGGAAATTCTCTAAACCAGTGAAGGTACAAAGGCGTGAAATATGCAAGTGTCCAAGTTTGGTGAGGCAATTTAGAACTACGTGTGTTTCACATATATAGCTTGGTTATGTATGTTTTTACTACCAAACGCATATTTTCATGATTTTAGTTGAATAAGACATGATAAGTGTTACGAAGTCAGTCATAAAGGGAAGAAGGAAGTTAAAATAAGTCGTTACAATTTACTCTATTACGTAAAGTAATTTAAAATGAGGTGTAATACTACGTTGAATGTGTTATCGAATGTTTGAAAAGTAAATGTTCAAGGGTTATTAAAATAAATGCCATTAAATGTGCATAAAAATAATAACACGAACTATGCTGAAAATGAATTTATTAAATTTCCCCTTTAGACAAATACATTAAAGGCAAATCTGATTTAGAGGGATGGGTACTTAGAAGTTTCATTGTCATCCACTAATAATCACCATTTGGTTTTTGAATAAGATCAAACCTGTTTCATCAGGTGGATGGATGGATGGATGCCTTTTAACATTTCAATGAAGCTATCATAAATTTGGCTAGTGTAAAAATCGTCCAGGAAAAATCAGTTTTTATAAATAAAATTTTCCCTACAAAAGATTCACATTAAAGAAGTGATTTTTATATTTAATTGAGACGCTGGATATTAATCAGTAGCATAGAGTGTCATTAGGTAACCACCATACTGATTGAAGGTAATCAGTAAAGTAATCAGCTGTTTGCTCCAAACAGGGTTGCTCCACCAGTGATGTGCTATATATACACAGTTACCTTTGATCAAGGCAAAGGATAACTGACCAAGATACTTTTCAGTTGGGTGTTAGACATAGTTTGTATTTCAATTATAGTTTAGCCTACCTTATTAGCCTTTTTTTTTGTCAATTTAATCACTTGAAAATAAGATTATTTTGTGATTTACACACTTACATCACATGAGAATCAACTTATCGTACTTAAAGTACCGTATTTGTTTTCCTAACATGTATTAAGTGTCCATAATTTTCTCGTTTCATGTAAAAAAAAAATACTAAAACAACTATAGTTATCTATTAATTATTATATACTTTTTTAGTGAATCACAATAAAGTATGGCTAATATTCTGTTAGCCGCAATTCCCCTAACATCCTTTGTCAGGTTGTAGAGAGTTCATTCCATTAGTTTACCTTCCAAACAACATCACTGTGACCAAAGGTGGGCCTTTACTTCATTCAGTTAGGAGAGGTCTTTGACAGTGTGTTCCAACTTGTAATAGAGGTGATTTTGTTAGCTTTGGAATTTGTTATACATAAAAACCCGAGGATAAAATTCACTAGTATGCTTAAAATAAATCACAGTTAAAATCATTTCTGGCTGTAAGATAAACTATGGAAAAACTAAAAATAAAATGCTACGTTTATGTTTCAGTTGGTATTAACTAGGCTTATTTTGATGACACAATTTTTTTATAGGCTAGATTTTTTATCACTATCGTATGCTTATAGTGATTTAACTTTCTTTTTCAACCTATTATATCTAGAAGAAAGTTTGAGCTAAACAAAGTCATCGAAAAGTCGAGTTCGATTATATCTAGGTAACGCTGCATAAGAAATTCTTCCAGATTATTGAGAGGAAATATAAAAGAAATTGTTGTTTATTATTTATT
The DNA here is from genome assembly GCF_028750875.1 of Macrosteles quadrilineatus. Lineage (NCBI taxonomy): Eukaryota > Metazoa > Arthropoda > Insecta > Hemiptera > Cicadellidae > Macrosteles > Macrosteles quadrilineatus. The sequence goes on along the minus strand of NW_026542595.1, from coordinate 136,384,740 downwards.
TTAGTGATTGAATCATCTTATTTAGTCCCGTTCCGGCTTTCTTGACTGTCAGGGAATGTTTGAGATTTTAAAAGAATAAACTATGCAGTAAATTATATGGTTTTATGAAATATTCTATAATAGTATAGATTAATAAAATATAAATGAATAAATATTAAAAAGATAAGTCGAGTAGTAATTAGCAAGTGAATATTAGCACAACAAAAGATAGTATGAAATCTTTAATTCATATTTTTATATTTTTATATTTCATGTATGTTGCATATAAATAACTTCTTCAGCAGTAGAAATGTTATTAAATTTTCGGAAAGTAAATAAAAGTTTCATATAGTACTCGGTTCTGTTTCGTTAAATAAACCAACATCGTAACTTATGAGATAGAGTGCTAGTGACAGATAACACCAGAAGGTTATTCCAGCGTTTCTTGTTCATTGCCCTCCAGAGAGTAGTCCAAAGATGAAATAGCTATCATTCTGAATATAATAGTTTATGAATGGATACTTACTGTAAAACACCAAGAGTATCGAATACTATTTTCGAATACTATTTCATTAAGTTTAAGAAATTGTTTGATGCATTCACCCAGATTTTTAAATCTAAAATAATAATATAAATATTATTAGTAATTTACAACCATACTAACGACTTGTAAATATATTCCTGACGGTAAAAATATTAATATTGCAAACTGTCCGTGCATTCTAAGGTTTGAGCAATTATTGCGAGGTTGATTCGTACGCGTCTTCCAAACATTAGGTTATATGCTGATATTTCAGTGGGATTTGGGGATTGTCTGACTTAAATTATAAGTTTTTGATTTTATTTTGTAGTGTTCCCTTTTCTCCCTCCATGGATTTCAACGCCTTCTTGTCAGTCTGCACGTATCTTTCAGCCTGGCCATTTGAGTTTGGGTAGTATCGTGCCATTGTTCTGTGAATAATCCCAAACGCATTAATGAAGTTCTCAAACTCTTGAGAAACGAACTGTCCTCTATTATCTGAGACTAAGATGTGAGGATAACCAAAAGTTAAACAGATTCTTCCTAATTCCTGGATTTTCTATATACTGAGCTTGTAAGCTCTACTTGTCTGTCACCTCCACCAATTTACTGAAAGCATCCAATAATATCAGGTACTGTTGACCAGCATTTGGTCCTAAGAATTCGATGTGCCCCCTCTCCCATGGATTAGAAAGATGTTCCCATCGATGGATAGTTTTCTCGGGTTGTTGCATTTTTCATTAGAATGTCGTTAGTGTATGCTGATTAAACTGCAATTATGTGAAAATATCTGTGTTGAAATTTTATTTCTGTACTTGTGCTGTGAAGAACTAACTATAGGACCCCACGTCTTTATTTCATTGGAGAAACAAATTTTACATAATCCAAGGCAGGCAATCAACGCGGTCGAACGTTTGACTGTGTGTAGTCTCTTGCATTGACTATGTGTTATGTGATGTACATACTCTAGGTTCATTTTGTGTTCACCGTTACAAAGGCAAAACGATCTTCTAGAGAGTCTAGATTGTTTTCGTTTGGTTTTATGTCATCGATGTCCAATGTCGATGAATTCGGTTTAGGTTATGTTTCGTATATATTTTTATTACAGGCCTCATCAAAATAAATGAAATGTTTTGACGTATATTATATATTTTTAAGTTGCGAAATATTGGCCATAGAGGGGGTTAAGGGAACTGTAGTATTAACGATATATTATTTAGAAGTTAAGTAATTTTATTCGTAAAATATACCTTAGATTTTCGGAAATGATTCATTTAGGCCCGCAATAGGTTCACGATCGACGTGTATTAAATATGATGTAAGCCCAGCCCGAAAAATAAACATTTACCACCATAGTCATCGTTAAAAGTACATGTTGTAAAAGGATTAGGGTTCAATCCATGACAATAACAACTTAAAACTAACAATTTTAATATTTGTTTTTATATTCAAAGTAATTGACCCTGTTCTTTGTAATTTACAATTATTTAATTTAATAAAATAAATAGTAAATTCTTACCTTAGCAATCTTTATTATGGTTGTCCGATATTAATATTAACGATATTAATATCGGACAACCATAATAAGGATTGCTAAGGTAAGAATTTACTATTTATTTGATATATAAGCAATCCAGAGGCTGAAATAATAGATGATAGATATTTAATTTATTTTAAAAGTATTTACCAATTTGAAACAGATACGACAAAGATTCATGAAAAAAACTTGTAATTACTGTTTGAGTAAATTAAATTATATCTAAAAGTTTATTTTTTTTATCATGACAAATGGGAATGTATATTTCAATGGCAGCATTATATGGAACACACGTAAGAATGTCCACAACATAGTATATCTGTAGCATGTGTTGCTAAAGCTAATATAGGACTGGGAACAGGCACCTTGCACAATATTATCAATATATTCTAGGTCCTAATATATTATGTCATAATATATTACACCACTCAAATTAATCGAGACGTTAGAGAAACTACAAATTAAATATCTTCGTCAAGCTCTTATTAATGAAGTATAAAAAAATAGCCTAATATTGTAAAATATATTTTTAAAATTGATTTTAATTATCAGTTGATTATCCAAGCAAAAGAATGCCAAGCCACATAAGCTTACTCAATAGTATCTATGGTAACATAATGACACTATCTTACATTATAATCACTACCAAATAGTCGACAGCTCCAAGGATGTCTAAAATGTGTCCGTAATATCATGAAGATAAAAATTTAAAAATTTTTTTTTCAAAATTAAGGAGAAAAGCATTATTGTAAATGTAAGGTAATAGCTATTTACATTACAAGTGTAGTAAGAGCGTTTTTACATCACGCAAGTGAATGTTGTGCAACGAGCGGACGCGAGTTGCATAATTCGCCTAAGTGATGTAAACACGCTCTTGCGTAACGTGTAACGTACAAGATTTTACCTGACCCGACAATATACATGGGTTTATGTACAATATTTTTCATTATCCATTTCACTCATCTTCTAACAGTAACGTTCTTTTACAAACAAAGGCTAGGTTAGGAAAATACTTTAAAGCATAACAATAACACTCAAGCGCACAGCTGATTTCTAGTGTTGAACGTCGTTGGCTCCATAGAGGTATATTTTTTAAGTTAAGCACTCAATGTTATTTAAATGGGTTTCTTTACATCACCGAGTGAGTTTTTGATACTTTACAGCACTCGAGAAGTAAGGAAGTTGTATACATCACGCTTGGGATAGGGAAGTTTAACATGGCGGGTTAGGTAAAATATTAATAATATGTAAGATTAGATTATCAATATTATAATACAAAATGAGAATTAAGATCTAAAACAAAATTTCAATTTTGATCGACATCAATCGTTATAGTCACATTACCTTATGAAAAGCATAATGAAAATAATTAATTTTCGAGTTATCAATTCTTTATAAATGTTTTCTTTAACTTTTTTGGCCATTTAGTACAAAAAAAAACTTCTAAGCAACATATTAAACACGCATATTCTATCCCTGCGGAAACATTAACTATAAAAAGAAGCTAGAGTTGTTTTTTGTTTTTTTTTAGGTTGGCGGTTGGTATTATAGTTGTTTACGTGTTCGTGACTAGCTAAATACTATTGTATCTCCTTTAGGATAAACTCTGGTTTCATCCAATCCACCACAAGTAATCTATACTATTATAAAAAAGAGGTGGTGTCTGTGTGTATGGGAAAAGTAAACGCGAAAACTACTGGTCGGATCGGGCTGAAATTCGGCATGATGATAGCTCATATTCCCGATTAACATATAGGCATATTTTTATCCCAAAAATCCTTCCGGGCTCCGTTCCAGTGGATCTGGAGCAAAGGTTCCCATGTTAACCTTATGAGAAATGGAATTAATGAATCTTAACAGCTTTTTCAATGAAACAAGTTGGTTCTGTTCTATGATTTTCAATAGCATTAAAGTTACAAGGATTACCAACAGGGTGCAGCACTAGCACTATTATTTCTTTTACATTTATGACAACAGCTAATTTGCAACCAAAAGGTGGGTGAGCGTAGCGAACGAACTTCAACCTCGAGGCGAGTGAGCGTAGCGAACGAGCTAACCTGAAGGAAAGTGAGCGCAGCGAACGAGCTCCAACCTAAAGGTGAGTGAGCGTAGCGAACGAACTTCAAAAAGAACCGAAATTTCTTAAACCATGTCCTCAATCATAACTGCTATAAGCATTTGATACTTATATGCCAACCCCGTACGAAGGACGGGTACTCTGCTAGTGCATGATAAAGTAAAGACAGATTGTTATATCATATGTGTTTAGACCGAATTTAGTGATCCATGCTCTATAAAAACTAGTAAAATTACGACAGTTATGGATCACTCGCCATTTGCATTATTACGCAAGACAAGTCGCTGGGTAAATGTATAGCATACACAGGCCTACTTTTTTAACAGGAAAATTTACATATACTATACTAAAATTACGTTTACTAACTTAATCAATGTTAATGAGTTAATGGGTTTTAAAATGTTTAAATAATAACATATGACAACTTTTTTGGAAAACATAGGTCTTACACAGTATAGCTTCAAATTACGAAAATATCTATTAAACTATTAGTGATAAATATATTGATTAAAACGATGTACTAATTGTTTAGATATTTTAATGATCTTGCTAACCTCTTATACCTTGCATATCCAGAAATACAATGTAAGTAAGTCAAAAATGTCAGTACAATCTAGGTAAGTCGATACAGTACAAGGGTGAGCTGTACTGATGAACAGTATTGGCAGGTGCCTGAATCCGAATCCACGATATCGCTGACTTGGCTTGCCGACTCACCAGATTGAGTGATTTATTTATATGTCAATTTATTTATACAATTTTACACACTATAAAATACCCTACACTACCAACAAAACATTTAAATACACCATAAAAAATATAATTTACATATAAAGAGTTAGTTTAAAGACAGAACATTTGCCGGGAAAAAAAAATTGAATAATTCAAAATTACGTATACAATTTTCAAGGCATAAAAAATAACACAGCTATTTAATAGTACCCATATATTTAATTTTGTCGTATAGATTATTATTCAAGCCATATAATTAAAACATGTCTTATAGCTTATTATTTATACAATATAATATAAGCAATTGTATTTTTTAGATTGTAAATAAAAACAAAAATATATCCTTAATCCACTTTGTTGAGGAAATAGCAAAACACTTTCCAGAAAGCTGAAAAAACGAGTAAGGAATAATTAAAGCCATTCTGGAATTAACACTTTATCTGATTATCAAGCGTTCTCTCCTGGAATTTATTTTCTCCCAGACTCCTTTATTTTAGCTGTAAGTACAACTGTACACTATGAACCGACAAATTGATAAGTAAGTAAATAATGACACAGATAAAGAGCAACGACTGATTATTTTGAAAATATATGACGGAAATATTTATCATAAATATCGTAACTGGAATATTATCAAAATCTATATATTAATATGAAACTGTATGAAATTAAAAGTAATACTCGTTTATAAATTTTATTATGATTCTCCTTTTTGTTTGGTTACCATTCAACTTTATTATTCGTCAAGATTTTTTTTACATGACTGTCTATCAAGAGGTACAAATCCACGATCTAGATAACATGATCGTCTCTGGTTAGGACAACTGAAACATGTAGTGACATGTCCTAATGGAGATTAGATGGTTAGGTAATGGTAGCAACTGGTTACTGGACTCAACCACTATAATTGCATTGGCAATCCTTATTTTTAGCGTTAAATATGCATCCAAAATATAAATACGAACAACTACGGATAAGTACATTGATACAACAAATTGATGATTGATTTGATTGGTTTAAAACATTAGTTTCAGTGTTGTAATGTAATATGCAAACCGTTTATTAGGCTTTAAAAATATTTACAAACATATACATGTTAAGAATGTCTAAGTTTATGGAGTCTAGCTCAAAGAATACTAAATATTGTTTAAAAATACATCATGATATTATAGTAAAGAATCATCACCAAGAAAAATCACGGGCCTAATATTTAGGATTAATTCATATGTTACCTATAATTAAACTTAAAAAATATTAAAGCAAGAAGTCATTTATTCTAGGAAAAGATGTAATATGAATTTGTAGTTGGCAAAAGGATTAGCCAAGGAAAATTTCTATCTTTTCCACAAAGTTACAGTTATTAAAGACACGTAAATTTCCTAGTAACTTTGCTTTATTACATGTTTCTGTGTAGCATGCGTAATCCTTGGTACGAGTTTCCCGTTATTATACAGTATTAAGGAAAGAAATATGTTTAATTGTTTTTCAAACCACTACTATCGGATTTTTATTTAAAATATTTTCTGCATTAACTGACTATATTTTCTTAAATTTTCCTTATCGATTCAAAATATTTTAAATTTGAAAACTAATTTTCATGCAGTATAGATGTGTTTTGTTCAAATAATAGGCACAATGTGGCTGCACAAAAAAAAACAACCTACAATAGGATATGAACTACATTGTTTAAAAAGTGTATAACACAGGATCAACTATTATCTTTTACCGAATTTGAATAACATATTTTGATATACAAAACTGGAACATTTGATTTGAACTGGAAGTCATTGAAAACATCTTAATTGAAACGACACACCTTATACCCGTAAAAATCCTATATGTATTTTTATCATTAAAAGGAAGAAAACATGTAAATAATGTTCCTAAAATATAACAAATTGTTAAATATCAAGTAAATAAGTTAATAAATTATGGTGAATAAAAAGAAAACACGTGTACAGCATAATCCGTCTTTATTGTTATCACAAATTTTGTTTGTCTAAAGTCTAAGTCTAAACATTTTACATATACCGATTTTCTTTAAAATAATTCATAAGAATTACTACCTGTAAGAATGAAATGACATAGTTTTTAAACTCAACCTAAACCTTTTACACCCTTAAACATAAACACATGTAGTGACGGAAAAATCGACGTACATATTCTGTAAAAACACATGTAGTTTAACCGTTTATAAAGGATATCACCAACAACGTGTAACTTTGATGTCATAGGCAGACTCAGCCACCTTGGGTTAGCTTTTTCAACAAGCTTGTGATGCAGTGAGACTATAATACAACGTGACATGCTATCAAACCAGCAGGTGGGAATTTGTATATTATAAAAATATTAATTTGATAACAAAGCTGTTAGATACAGAAGTGAACCATGTTGTTCATAATTCTTAAAGGCAATTAAATTTTTTTTTTAATTTATTTTCTATTCTCATTGTATATCAACTATATTTACTGAAATATATTCGTTTATTGATGAAACATAAGTTTGTTCTTTTTTGATTTTGCTATGCTGCTAGGACATATTGATTTTCAAACTAGGATGTATCTTGAAACCCCTAAAAATAAACTTAAAACTAATTAAAAAAAGTTTAGTTAATCAAAAATTAACTTAAAATTATTTGTTGGTGAGATTTGAACAATTAACGTAAAACACAAAATATACACAAGTGTATAATAAGGAACGTTAGAAATACAAACAATGTATAGTAATGTACTTAAATTTGTCAAAACTTCAGGTCATATTACGCTGGTATTTATTTTTAGTAACACAAACAAGAAATTAGTTTTGAAAATAAGTGAGGACATAACAAGCGTGGTTAGTGGAGTGTTAAACAACAACAAAAACTAGTTTTTAATAAAATTTCAACACTAATTTTATTCATTTTAATTAAATTATTAATTGGCTTGAGTGCTCTGGGCTATTCCCAGGGAAACTATGTAAAATGGTATAAATAAATTTAGCTTTACATATTTTTCCTCGTTCTTATGATGCTTTATATTTTAAGTGCTTTAAAAAAAACTTGGAGTTATATGATTATGTGTGGATACCTAATTGTTGTTAAGACGACAGGATGTATATTTTATTCATGTATTTTACTAATCCACCAGTAGCTGCACCTTTTCTATCGTTCAACCCACGGCCAATATTCAACAGGCAGGAAGAAATAATATACCTTGAACAATATTTAACTTCCATTGAAAACCCCCTTTAAGAATTTGTACCCCCTAAAGTACCTAGTTTATTTTGTCTGATAATTGTCACCATCCCGCGCCATTGTAAATAAATGTTTTTTACAAGTAATACAGAAGTCACAAAATAAAGTTACAAAAAAACTGGTTAAATTTACAGCAGTAGCTTACGTGGTATAAAAGTTTAGTCACGTATAGAACGTATCTGTTTGGGTTTCCAATAGATACGTTTTTACTCCATTACCTTTCATTGACTTTCCATTATACTCCATACATTTCAACACGAAGCTCTAAAGAAAATTGGTAAGAAACTTTTAAGCTGATACTTCAAATATTTAATTTGAGCTAACTTGAATTTCAAAGGTGATTTTATTAATACAAATGAATAATGGCTACTAATTACCAAAGCAAAAATCGTTGTATATCAACTAAGTACTGCATTAGTATTAGCAATAAATGTTTTGTTGTGATTTAAACTATAAACAAATTAAAATTTAGTTGCAAACACAGTATAAATAATAAAAAAAAATATTGATGGTACGTTTATTGGAATATGTTTTCTTTTTCACCGATCAATTTTTTTCAGTATTCTCATAAAAAGTTTGTGTCTCTTACTCTTTTGTTAAACTCACTCCATTCAAAGTCATTATGAACAACCTACGTACAACACGAGACAAACTTTTATAACAAGGAAATACGAACAAATTCAAGTACAATCCTAATATTTTATTTTGTAATGTATTATTTAACCACCATGGTATAGTTATTTGCTATAAAGAGGTTAGTTAAATTAACTTAAGATAAATGGGTTGTGATCCACAAATATGTTCAGAGAGAAAAGGTGATCGTTTTTACAGAAAATATATAGTTGTAGAGAATGATGTAGGGATGAAAAGGGTAATATTTTAATTGACAACAGGTTTAATAATACTACTGCCAATAATTTACAATAACAACAATTATTTAACTTCTTGATCAACTATTTTACTTTCCGTAATAACTATTTGATTGTAGTATTAAACCCTAATTTAACTGTGTTGTTTACGTTATTTTTAAGTTACATCTAATATTACTGTGTTCCTCACTTTTTTTACCAAACATCATATTTATTAGGGTAACTATATTTACAAGGCCAACTTTATTTCACATTTTAGAAAAAAAGACTAATTAGGTATATTTTAAAGTGTTTTTTTGTTTGTTTGTATTTATGCAGGTTAACTTGCACCCTTGCCTATTCACATCATTCCTTTTAGGCTACAAAAAACGAGTATTTGCCTTGAAGGTGGGATTTTTGTGCTCATCAATAATCTTATTAACCATTTAAGTATAAAAAATTTAAAAGTCACAAAGGATTTTTACAAAAAGTATTTTGATATACTGTTAGGAACAGCGAATAAATTGAATTGATGAGCCAATAGTAAGCTTTGAAACGGATACAAATCATCACAATGTAGAAAAATTAAATGATTTAAAAATTTTATTACTCTGCGATATTTACTTATATTTTCAGCCCTGCAGTTTGTACATCAAAATCTATTTACTCCATTCAAAAGGTATGCTGTACTGTTAGTTTTGTATGAGCATAGCATTAGTGAACCCTATTACCATAGCAAAGATTCAATTAGCACTATTTAACCACTAAAACCTGTTTGGAACCATTACCAATTGTAATTCTTTCTGACCAAATTATAAATATTTATCAATCGAGTAATTATGAATATACAATTTTATTCGCATTGACAATTTCTAGTCAACCATTAACATATTGGCGGCTTCCAAACAGTGATCCTGTACACAAATACAGTATAAATCACGGCTTAAACAGTTAGGTAAAAACCAATGTTTTCATCTGTTTTGCTCATGATAATGCAATAGGTAAACTGTTTCATATTGTAATGCCACTATAACATGTATATATTTATAAATACTTTACCATAAATGAACTTACGGGAGAACTGAAATATAATGTATAAACATTATGACCTGGAAGTCCTACTGCCTTACTTTAAAATGTCAGATAAAGATTAATCTTACCTCAAGTCACATTTTAGAATTGTAGTGAAGGTAGCAAAGCTTAACGAACCATCCTATGGCGCATCGACTTAACGTCTTGGTTTTCAATGGTAGCGCTATATCCTTTCTGTATGTAAGATAAAAATGTAGAAGATCAAGCACTTGTTTATCATATTATATATTTATTATTCACCAGCTATGTTAGAATTTGCTTATTTAAAAATTTGTCGATTTCTTCATTTTGCGTTTGTATTAAAATATTCTTTATCCACTTAGTTATTAGTGAATTTACCAGTCTTTGTATTAGTACGTAATTTTATCTTTGGAAGTTTGTATTATTTGTACCCTTTGAGTTTGTGTAATAAACGCTTTATATTATCTTCATTTGGCTATGTGTTAATTTGTGGATTTCATAAATTCGTTTTGTATTTTATTTTATGTTTTATTTTTAAAATTTGTTAAAAAAGAAATTTTCAATTTGTTTATTGTTCCCAATATCTCTATTGATGAACAAAAGCTTAAATACAAACGTAGGTACTAGAGTCTTATTTTTAGCTAAAGATTTAAAGAATATATAGGTGTGTAAGTAAAATCTTTAAGTTTTACTGTATTTAAAATTTAATCCCAACAAAACATTTCTTGAGACACAATGCAGATTCATAAAACAGTTGGTGTTGTATTTCGACCCTCAATTTCCATATATAGTAGTATCGAGCTGAGGGAGTTTTACTGTGATACACAACTTGGTAACACAAATAAAACATAATTTTTTTTTAGTATTTGTATGGAAATTTGAATATAATACTTTTTGAACATAAACAAAATATAATTTTTTCCAGAGAGTAAATTAAGGTAATAAACATCTATTTAATAAACACATATTTAAACTCAAAATACATATACTAGCTATACAAAGTTGACATAGAAATTAAGGAGTTGGATAATAATTCATAATTTTTTAACAAGTAAAGAAAAAATGCGTCTAACATAATGTAAAAACAAATGTTTACACGTATTCTGTTAACCAATAGTAAATACCACGATCACTAGAAAAATACCGGTATGGATCATAAACATAAACAAATGACGTTGTTGGCCCGAATCCTATACTAATAGCATTGAACATATGTTTTGGCAGTTCTATTTAAGCAATGTTAAATAATGTTTATTTTCGTGCCAAAAAACGTCATTTGTTTATGTTTATGATCCATACCGGTATTTTTCTAGTGTTTGTGGTAAATACCAATAAAATAAGCAAGATACGTTGTGATCGATTTCAACTGAAAACCGAAATCATGATCAGGCCCAATCGTAATTGGTTACCATTTAGTTATACGCTTTCATGGTCACTTAAATGTAGTTTTTGACACAGTCTTTGCCAGAGGACCGCGATTCAATATATATTACATGTAATAATTACCTTTAATAATTTATGTATATCAATTATTTAAATAGAATAATATTATAATAATTAAAAAAATTACAAAGATCCTCAACTAAGTTATAATTTATAAGTAGCCTAGGATGAAGAAATAAACACTCAAAATATATTCTAAACTAAAAAATTGTATTCCTTAAAGCTGTGAATACAAATGTACAACTATTTTATTAAACAACCTCAAAACAAAAGCCAAATAACACCCCTGTTGTTTTTTCACTCCGGGGAGAGATTCCGGCCTCTCACTTGTGAGTTGGAGTTATTACTCTAATAACTGCTATCTTACGTCTGAACACCTCTTGAACAAAGAGAAATGCGAGCATCAGAATTTCCCTCTTATTGACCTTTTAAAACAAAAAAAGCCTTTGCCATTCTGTGAATTGTGTAAATAAAAAACAATCAACTAAACAATCTGAGGGACACTTTATATATTTAACAGTTGGTGTTTTATTGTAGCCCTCAAATATAACTTATGGTAGTATTAACCTGAGAATTTTAACCGTGAATTTGTTAGTAGAAACAAAACTCTATTTATATTTAACGCAAACTGTAATAACCTCAACGCAAAAAGTAGTAAACTTCGGTTATGTATTAAAAAATGTATATTTTCACAAAAATGTATTTAAAAATAGATTACATTCCTCCAATTTTGATGATTATTATTAGAAGCACAGATTTAAAAAGAATATGTAATACTCTGGACGTTTCGAAGATTAAAATTGAATTGCAAAACAGAATCCTTCCTTCGTACTTTGAACTAATTTAAAAAAATACTCGTTGGATTGGGTTAAAACTATTTTAATTAATAAATGTTGTTAAAATAAATAAAACAATTTTTTATTATATCTCAACCAATGCATAAACCACAATAACGCAAACTATAAGGGCAAGAGAAATGGAGAACAATATTTGAATAACCCTTGAATAAACTTGACACTTTATCAAACCGTATGTATTTTGTGTAAGGGCTTTTAATACACCGGTTTATTTTCAAATTACCACTTTTTTAAATTGTAATGTACCAACCCAAGGTGAGCTCAACGTTTTAAGTCTACAATAACTTCTTAAAAAATACATTTTGAAAATCGTATGTAGGATACTTAATTATTTTTAAACAATTATTGTAATAATTTTGTTTTTGTGTAGGTCAATTACCATTATAGGACATGGATGCATTTATATAGGAGATTGATTATTATAAAGTGCTTTTTAACGACAATCAAATCATAAAATATATATTATTGTTAAACATGGTTGAAATGTTCTAACAAAGTTGTGCAAACAATATGTAGCAACCATCAAATTAAGAACAATTTGACACGAAACTTTTAATTTCCCATACAAATATATTTATTGTGTCTTTTAAACAAAGTCGGGTGTATTGAACATAACCCCTTATAAACTATGTTTATCAGCATCTGAACCTTACGGTACCTTGCCTTGCAGGTCTTTCTGTTCCGAGGAGTACCAAAATGTTCTTAGATCATGACCCGTTAATAAAATAACTTATTACCTGGAGTTTAATACGGCTAGGGTAGCCTTTTTTTAATGTTTGTAATTAGACCTCAGCAGTCGGAATGAAAAGTTTTTAATCAGCTTCGTAGAATTGTGAGAAAATGTTTCGTTTAAATGATTGAGTAGTCTTAGAACGATTCAGATTCTACAACTAACTGTTAACCACATATAATGATTTAAATTCCATACAAATGCCTTTCACGAACCTTTCTTTGTAAATGAAACAGTGATGACGTATTTAAAAACTGGATCCTGTATTATGATGGACCAAATTGTTTTGTTTTTAAAAATAAAACTTCTACAATACACCAGTTGACTGGATATGTTCAAAATAATAATAAAGTCTTGAAATATGTATTTAATAGCTATTACTATCAGAATTATGTATTAGTATGTAATAATTTTTTTCATAACCACTAAGAAACCAGCAAACTTTTAAGAACGTATTTTAAAGGCAAAGTGTTTCAAGTCAGTCCCATATGTGGTTCACACGCAGTTCTAACTTTATATTGCTTTACCAAACTTTTAGAATTCACCTTTTCCCGGTTTTGCGCTTTCACACTCCTGCTTGCATAAATATTTCTTCATCATAGTATTCAAAATTAAGTTTCAACGTTACTTAACTTTTCTACTATCAAAGTATATATTGTTTATAAGGCAGAGAACTTAATTAATCAATTTTGTAGAAGAGAAAGAATAAGAGAGCTTAGGGTGTATATTTTATATGAAATAATTTAATTTTATATAATATAAACAATTTAAATTAAAACAAGCTATACAATAGTTACAATTATAATAACTTTATTTGTTATAATTATAAATAATAAAAATAAATTTTAATTTTGACAAATTAAAGTTTATCGTATATTTATTGTAAATTATGTGATATAAGTTATAAATTACATTTCATTACAAGCGTACAAATAATTTTTTTTTCGTTTTTTTTTCATATTACAACTTGTATTATTTAGTATTAAACTACTATCGTATTACTGTTAAATTTAAGACAATAGAATTTGTGATGTGGTTGGATTGAATGTGTTTGGCTTGAATGCGTTTGGCTTACATTCAGTTATCCAAGTCTAAACAATTAAAGCACAGTCTTTGTGTTCTACTTAACGCACGTGTTTTCAAAAATTGACAAATCGTAGTATAGCAAAAATACTACTACTTGGAGAAATTCAATATCTTGATTTACTTCCCTTTCTCCATGACTCTTTATCTGGAGATATAACTTAATTCCGACTGGATGTTTGTCCAACAAGATGACGGCGGTATATGTGGCTATATAAAAATAGCTTGTTTTCCCTTGTACACTAAAACGAAATCAAAGACACCTTGCAATATACAGATAAAGCCTAAAACTATTGAACAAAATTTTCTGAACACCATCTCCTTGGAAAATGTAAAACTAGGGCGAATAAGTTATTGCTAAGAAACATGTTTTACTCTTGAGAAAATGGTGACTGGACTATTATTAAAGAAGTATACAAGATCCTCTGCCACGGAAATGTATTTAAACACTTCAAGAACTGTAACGAATGTTTGCAAATAAATATACCTAAAATTCCACTTTTTGAAGCAAATGTCCATTTCGAACACAAAGTACGAGTAGCTTGAAATAAAATCTTTAATGAGAGGGTCAAATAGTACGCTGTCTTAAAGATATTTTCTAGAAGAACAAAGTGCCTCAAGCCCGGTGTGAAAAAGTTGATCGTGGCAAACATGGTGGCAATATAAAGTAAGGAATTTAAACTTGCGGAATGGAGATGAATTGTCATTCATTGTCCTAAAGAGTCTGGACACATGATTTTATTTGCGACGTTATTGGAAACAATCATTTATCGTAAATCTCAAAACAAATAATTCAGTAAAAATAAAAATGTCTATGTTTAAATAATTATAATGTATAAATACAAAGTATAAACAAAATCTCAACCTCTGGTGCGTTTACTCCCTAGGGAGTTTCCGGCTTCTAGCTTTGTGTGTTGAAGTTATTACTTTAATAACTACCATTTTACGCTGAACTAACTCTTGAACAAAAGGAAAAAAAACTTTAGAAAATACTTATATCTAATTCGGTTCATTTTTAATTTTTTTAAACGAGGATAGTGTAAATATAACAAAATCTCAAGTAAATTAAACGTACCTAGAACGACATAATTAATATTAGTTATTGGAATTACCTTTATAGACCACAATTTAGATATAACTAAATTCCTAGTAGTTTTTAGTACAGTTACATTTTAATAATGTAATGCAGTTATATGAATGATGTATTGGAGTTCCTTGACATTTTATAGAGTTAAGTAAAGAACATTGTAATACTATTGCCAGACACTTGATTATATACGAGTGTTATTAACATATATTCAGATAAATTTTCATATAATAATAGAAAAGTCCGTTCACATAATTAAAGATCCATAGGAAGTTTTGAAAGGTTCGAAACTAAATACAGTGTCTGTAAAGTTCATGTAAAAACGCAGCCTTATGAAAAAAAGGTTGTCAGTTTCGTATTTTATAAAGATTTTATGCGATTAATATTATACAGTTCTTATGAATATGCATATCTTCTCTGGAAATATTACAACCACAAATAACCTAAAAACATATAATGGGATTTTTAAACATATAACCGTTTTAAGTATTAAAAAGTTACAATCATAAAGATGTGTAAATAGTATTTTTTTTATATAAGCATTTTTATGAATACGCTGTGTTGGTAAATGCAATAGGTGGACTAAAATATACGTTGGTTTTCCAATTTATTTATTAACCATTAAAGCTATAATATAATCAAGATTGAATGTTTGAGTATACTGGTTACCCATCTTTAATAACAGAGAACAGATTTTTGTCGTCACAGTATTTACCCTTAAATTCACTCGACACAGAGGCGGAAGATAATTCTAACGACTTTCTTAATTAGCATCTGTCTGAAAATCTTATTGATTTCAAAATAAACCCTTTGATTGTATCGATACATTATTTTAATATATGATAATATTAAAATAAATTAATCAATTTATATTACGTACCATATAGCAATACAGTTTCTTTTGTTATACTGATATTACAACAAACCTAATCATGTTTACAACATTTTTGTAAATGTATAAATGTTTTTAGTATTCCCTACAAAGTTGCAAACATATACAAATGAGACAAACTATTTAATTTTTAATTTGCGTATTTAATTTCAATTGAAAGAAAAACTATCGTATAGACAATTTCAGAATTTTTTACATTTAAGTATCGTCGAAGAATAGATAGTCAAAATGATAAAAAAAAAGAAAAAGGTTTTGATGTAAATGCAGAAGAAGTTACGTAAAAAAGAAAATCCTAATTAGTCTTAAGCTACTGTAAAATTAATATTTTGTAATGGATTTGTAACTTACACAACTGTAAAAAAACATGTACTGATACATAGTTTTTAGCCGATAACATTTAGTAATTACCTAAATGGTTTCTCTCTGTTACATGTTACTTGGATTAATGTACCTTCTAACACTAAATAGCCAAAAAGGAAACAAGAGTGGTGCAGTGCCGGAAACAGGGTAGACATTAAATTACCATTAGGAAGGCCAGAGCAGATAACATTGGCTTAGTTTACAAGTTGCTGGTGCTGAGCAAAATTCTCACGTCCTGAATCCTACTACGCATCTAAACTTCATAAGTTATAATGTGGGAGGATTGAAAAACTGTATGAGAATGAATTAGTCTTACAAATGATTTGGAATGTTGTACTTATACACAGAGATGATGGAATGCAGTTTGAGGTTCAATTTTGTTATTTTATCCACTGAAAAAAGTACTCCAATTTGATTTGTTTGCATTAAGGTTTTACTAATTTAAAATTTATATTGTTTATATTGCTTGGTAAAAAAGTTTTGACAAATAATTTAAGGTGAGTCGGTGGCTCAGTTTTTAGCGTCACGGACTTCGGGTCCAAGGCAGCGATGTCGTGGGTTCGCATCCTGGTCACTGCCATTAAAATGTATCAGTACAGTTCACCTTCGTACTGTACCGGCTCACCTCTTGCTTTGCTGGATACATTCCACGCACAGATCTGTAGTCTATGTGGACGGTCAAATGCAAGAGAAGCCGCCAACCTCTACAAAAAAATCATACACAATAAAATTAGAGCCAATGCACGAAGCAATCGTCCACCAAACGTTGCTTGGTTTACAATCTTCCAATTTACATACATATTAGAAACAAAGCAATAAGGAAATCTATATTGGCACGATTTTATACCTGCGAAACTTATAATTCACCTATACTTGAATAATACTGGGACCATGGCGTCGTCTTGTAATCCAGCTACTTGGAGGTCACAAACTGAGGATATTTGAATTCACGATGTGTGAATGCAATACTCCCTTATGTGTATTAACGTCCGCACTAGTGAGTAGGCCTACAGCGACTATTCGCAGTACTATCCTGATAATTAGACTAATTAGTAAATTACAAGACAAAAAATGTGGTTCGGACTCAACTATAAACTGTTCGTCCCATAGTTGCGTTTGGCTGTCTGAGGAACATGTCGGCCTTAAAGATTGCGCAGCTCATCCTACTCTCATCTCCATTCATACTTGGTCCTATGCATGGTCGCCATTCCAATTTAAAGTATTATTTAAAAGATTTTGAATTTGCATACGTTCAAATAAGGTATTTCGCTTAAAAATAGTTTCAAATTTTCTTTTGTTAAATAGGTTTTATACACACTCAATATGTTACATTAGCACTTACTCAATACCTCTATAGAAGCTGTACAGTAAAAACTGAACCTCAAAGCCTTACCCCAGGCCAGATATTTCCACCTGTTCAAAGGAACACTGTCAAAGTAGGTAATTGCCTTAAGCGAGCATGCTGAAACATTGCATGGACAAAGAGAACTGAGAACATAACCCACACACAAACAAACACACACATACACACATAGTAAACCTTCAATCTTACCAAATGACCATGCTACGCAATATTCAGTAGATAATGGCTTGGGTATTAAGATTTTACTATTTTCTTATATTTTCTCTAGAAAACTTATATTTTAAATTACAAAGTTTAGGAACTGCCATTGTGTTGTTGTTATTTTTTAAATACTTAGCTTCGTTAACTGGACTTGAAAAAATAATCGTTGAAATAAAATATAATAAACAAATATTATAGCAAAAATTTAAAAATAGAAAGTGTATAACATGTTTACCTTATTCTCTACTTCATGGTATGATTCCTAAGATAGCATTAACCTCCAGACGATTAAGTGTATAATCAACTTAAAAAATAACTGCATTGATAGTTTAACATAAAAAAATAAAATCCCATGTTAAGTTAAAATCTATATTTATAATTGGAAGTAATATACGAATACATTTCGTATCAAACACAAAGCTCTAATATTGTATTGGTTTATCGAATCAAGACACTCCTAATGAGTTCATTTAAGCAAAGTATTGATAGAGAAATACGTATGGAATAACACATTAATGTACAAAACTGCATTTTTGTCAATTAGATGTATATATTTCCCTTCCAATATGAAGCTGTTTAAATAGCACTCTTTTAACAACCTTTTTGGATCAACGATATTTATTTTGGATATAAGGTATTGACTTATCGATTTACTGGTATGACTTTATATAAAATGGCTAAAGAACACATTAAGGCAGCGGCCTAACAAATAGACTATACTTATTGGTAGATTTATAAAATGTTAATATCTGCAACAATAATAAACATTTTGTATGTAACTGCAATAATTTACAGTCTAAAACTCAAATTTACACCAAAATAATAATAACAAAAGTCTTGTGACCCCATTTATTTTATTTTGAAACTTTACGCATCTTAAGGATTTTATTTTGTTCACATAACGTGTGTAAAGCCGTTTCCTCAGTTGACTAATCAAAGCTGTTTTAGGATAATGGAACGTTGGTTCAACTGTAGCAATACATGGTTCGTTACGTTCGGCTTCTACAAGACCTGAATTTCATCCAAATGTTAAGATACTCTCCCTTTGTATTGTTTTTAATGTTTGTCCTTTACAGAGTTAGAAAAAATTACTATTATAAAATTTCACTTTAATTAATGTTACTTTCCTAGTCGAAAACATAAAGTTTGCATTATTCTTATCCCCACAGATAGAAAATACTATACTGTTTCACTTTGGTCAAACTAAAATCACCATAAAAAAGCTCATCTATAGAAAAAAAAAAAATCTTATTTCATTTCAAGTTATAAGTTGTTTTGGTTTCATTATGGTTTTTGGTTAAAAGCTATCAATTTTAAAATACTCGTCTATTTGGTAATTATAGTGTTAACACCTAATTTCTAGAAACATTACAAATAAAATAACAACTACTTGTACATTTTCATATTTTATGGTAATTTAATTGTGTTACATTTTTATAATTTATTGCAGTGCATCATCTGATAAAGACTGCAATGTTTCGAAAATAAAGTAACATCCACTTTACTCTATGTTTATTAAATTTTTTTACAAATCATTTTTTCTAGCCTTTTATTTTAAATTTATTAAACTTCAGAAGTATGTTAAGATAAATTTACATGCTGTAAACACGGATGATACTATAGACAATATTTTACACCAAAAGCTTACGATATAAATATATAACGGAATGAAATATGTATCGTCAAAAAATAAATAAAATTTAAATAAATTTAGTAGTTATATTTGGAAATTTCGGTATAAGGTTGGAAATTCTCTAAACCGGTGAAGGTACAAAGGCGTGAAATATGCAAGTGTCAAAGTTTGGTGAAGCAATTCAGAACTACCTCTACGCGTGTTTCACATATATAGCTTGGTTATGTATGTTTTTACTACCAAACGCATATTTTCATGATTTTAGTTGAATAAGACATGATAAGTGTTATGAAGTCAGTCATAAAGGGAAGAAGGAAGTTAAAATAAGTCGTTACAATTTACTCTATTACGTAAAGTAAATTAAAATGAGGTCTAATACTTCTTTGAATGTGTTATTAAATGTTGAAAAGTATTGTTTAAGGGTTATTGAAACAAATGTTTATAAAACTAATAACACGTACCTACTAAACTGAAAAATAATTTATTTAATTTCCCCTTCTGACAAATACATTAAATGAAAATCTGATTTAGTGGGATGGGCACTTAGAAGTTTAATTGTCATCCACTAATAATCACCATTTGGTTTTTGAATAAGATTAAACTTGTTTCGTCAGGTGGATGGATGGATCGATGCCTTTTAACATTTCAATGAAGCTATCATAAATTTGGCTAGTGTAAAAATCGTCCTGGAAAATCAGTTTTTATAAATAAAAATTTCACTACAAAAGATTCACACTAAAGGAGTGATTGTTATATTTAATTGAGACGCTGGATATAAATCAGTAGCATAGAATGACATTAGGTAACCACCATGCTGACATGAAGGTAATCAGTAAAGTAATCAGCTGTTTGCTCCAATCAGCTGTTTGCTCCACCAGTGATGTGCTATATATACACATTTACCTTTGATCAAAGCAAACGATAACATGACTAAGATACTTTGCAATGCAATTGTGTGATAGACATAGTTTGTATTTCAATTAAAGTTTAGCTTATTACTAGGCTTACTTTTGTAAATTTAATCACTTGAAAATAAGATTATTTTGTGATTTACACACTTACATCACATGAGAATCAACTTATCGTTCTTAAAGTACTGTATTTTTTCTCCTTACAAGCTATTAGCGTCCATTATTTTCTTGTTTCA
The DNA here is from genome assembly GCF_028750875.1 of Macrosteles quadrilineatus. NCBI lineage: Eukaryota > Metazoa > Arthropoda > Insecta > Hemiptera > Cicadellidae > Macrosteles > Macrosteles quadrilineatus. Next base: position 136,363,966 of record NW_026542595.1, on the reverse strand, counting down.
CGTGAAAAAATACTCAAACAACTATAGTTATCTATTAATTATTATATACTTTTTTAGTGAATAACAATAAAGTATGTCTAATATCCTGTTAGCCGCATTTCCCCTAACATCCCTTGTCAGGTTGTAGAGAGTTCATTCCATTAGTTTACCTTCCAAACAACATCACTGTGACCAAAGGTGGCCCTTTACTTCATTCAGTTAGGGGAGGTCTTTGACAGTGTGTTCCAACTTGTAATAGAGGTGATTTTGTTAGCTTTGGTATTTGTTATACATAAAAGCCGAAGATAAAATTGACTGGTATGTTTAAAATAAAACACAGCTAAAATAATTTCCGGCTGTAAGATAAACTATGCAAAAACTAAAAATAAAATGCTACGTTTATGTTTCAGTTGGTATTAATACGGCTTATTTTGATGACACCAATTTTTTATAGGCTTGAGTATGTATCGTATGCTTATGAGTGATTTAACTGCCTTTTTCAACCTATTATATCTAGAAGAAAGTTTGAGCTAAACAAAGTCATCGAAAATTCGAGTTCAATTATATCTAGGTAACGCTGAATAAAAAATGGTTCCAGATAATTGAGGGAAAAAATATAAAAGGAATTGTTGTTTATGATTTATTTTAGTGATTAAATCATCTTATTTAGTCCCGTTCCAACTTTCTTGACTATCAGGGAATTTTTAAGATAAACAAATAAACTATACTGTAAACTATATGTTTTTTTTTTTTATTCTAAGATAAGTTGGGTAGTATTCAACAAGTAATATTTACACACAAAAATATAGTCTTAAATTGATATAATTTATATTTTTATATTTAATATATGTTTAATATATTACTCTGTTCTGTATTGTTAAATAAACCAACAGCGTAACTTATGAGATAGAGTGTTAGTGACAGATAACACCAGAAGGTTATTCCTGCGTTTCTTGTTCATTGCCCTCCAGAGAGTAATCCGAAGATGAAATAGCTATCATATTTCTGTATATAATAGTTTATGAATGGATACTTACTGTAAAGCACCAAGAGTATCGAATACTATTTTCGAATACTATTTCATTAAGTTTAAGAAATTGTTTCATGCATTCACCCACATTTTTAAATCTAAAATAATAATATAAATGTTATTAGTAATTTACAACCATACTAACGACTAGTAAATATATTCCTGACGGTAGAAATATTATTATTGAAAACTGTCCGTGCATTCTATGGTTTGAGCAATTATTGCGAGGTTGATTCGTACGCGACTTCCAAACATTAGGTTATATGCTGATATTTCAGTGGAATTTGGGGATTGTCTGACTTAAATTATAAGTTTTTGGATTTTATTTTGTAGTGTTCCCTTTTCTCCCTCCATGGATTTCAACGCCTTCTTGTCAGACTGCACGTATCTTTCAGCCTGGCCATTTGAGTTTGGGTAGTATGGTGCCGTTGTTCTGTGAATAATCCCAAATGCATTCATAAAGTTCTCAAACTCTTGGGAAACGAACTGTCCTCTATTATCTGAGACTAAGATGTGAGAAAAACCAAAAGTTAAACAGATTCTTCCTAATTCCTGGATTTTCCATATTCTGAACTTGTAAGCTGTACTTGTCTGTCACCTCCACCAACTTACTGAAAGCATCCACTAATATCAGGTATTGTTGGCCATCATCTGGTCCTAAGAATTCGATGTGCACTATCTCCCATGGATTATAAGGTTTTTCCCATTGATGGATAGTTTTTCTCAGGTTGTTGCATTTTTAAATACATTGTCCTTATTGAATGCTGATTAAACTGAAAGTATGTGAAAATAACAGTGTAGAACTTGATATTTTTGTAATTGTGCTATTTATAACTAACTATAGGTCTTTACGTTTTTCTTTTATGACAGAAACAAATTATACATAATCAAAGACAGGTAATTGACGCAGGCAAACGTTTGACTATTCGTAGTCTCTTGCATTGACTATGTGTTTGATGTACAAACTGTATACTCTAGGTAGCCTTTTGTGTTTGCCATTGCAAAGGTAAAATGCTCTACTAGAGTCTAGATTGTTTTCGTTTGGTTTTAAGTCATTGACGTTTATGACAATTCATTCATTTTACGTTATGTTTCGTGTGTTTGTTTATTTTATCTGAATGCCTTATCCGAATAAATAAAAATGTTTTTGTGTTTATATCAAGTATTTTATATTAAACCTCAATAGTAACGATTTAAATTATAGATTTTTTCCTGAAATTTTGTTCATTGAGAGGGTTTAACGGAGTTGTCATATAAACGAACTACTATTTAGAAGTTTAAGTTGTCTTGGTAAAATATACCTTTGATTTTAGAAAACGACCCATTTAGGCCCGCAATAGTTTAATGATTGACGTGTATACAATACGATGTAAACCCAACCCGTAAAATAAACATATACCATCATAGTCATCGTTAAACGTGCATACTGTCAAAGGGTTAGAGTTCAATCTATGACCAAAATAACTTAAACCCAACATTTTTAATATTTGTTTTTACATTCAAGATAATTGACCCATGGCAATCTCTTACTGGAAGTTTTTTTTTTTCATTTACAAATATATGTTTTAATTTTATAAACATTAATAGATTTGAAACAGGTGAGATAAAGATTCAACAAAAGATGTGTAGTTATTGTTTGAGTAAATTAAATTATATCTTAAAGTTTAAATTGTTTTCTTTCATAATAACATAATTGAATGTATATATCGATTGCAGCATTATATCGAACACACAAGGGAATGTCCACAACGTAGTATGTCTGCTGCATGTGTGGCTCGCTTTAATATAGAACTAGGAACCTTGCACATAATATATTACAACACTCAAGTTAATCGAGACGTTAGAGAAAACTACAAATTAAATATCTTCGTCCAGCTCTAATGCATGAATGTATTAATATAACCTCATCGTGTAAAAGATGTTTTTATAATAATTGCTTTTAACTAGCAATTGATTACCCAAGCATAAAAACGCCAAGCTTACCCAATGGTACCTACGGTATCATAATTACAATTCCTTACGTTATGAGGAAAAACAGAAAATCTTTAAAATTTTAATACTATATGTTTGTAGGCTTACCATAACTTAGATAAAATAATATTTATTGTCAATTTTAGCTCAATAAAATGATTTTATTTTATTATAATTACACCCGATTAAGCGACAGCTCCAATCATGACTAAAATGTGCGCGTAATAGTATGAATGATTATTTAAAACAATATTTTTTTATTGAGAATAAAAATACTATCGTAAACGTAAGATAAAATACTTATAATATGTAAGATTATATAATCATTAATATAATACGAAATGAGAATTAAGAGGAAAACGAAATTTCAAGTATGATTGACATCAATTGTTATAGTGACTTTTTTGGAATTGGAGAGTCGATACAGTACGAGGGTGAACTGTACTGGTAAAAGTAGTCGCAGTTACAAAGATCTGAACCCATGACATCACTGCCTTGGCTTGCAGTCAGTGGCGTTACCGACTAACCAGATTTAGTGATTGATTTATATGCCAATTGATATATAACATTTTAAACATTATAAAACACCCTACACTAACATTAAAACACTTAAACACCCATAAACAATATCTGCATAATTTACATATAAACAGTTAGCTTAAAGACATAAAATTTTCCGGAAAAAAAACAAATTTGCATAATTCAAAATTAAATATATAATTTTCAAGGCATAATAGATAACACAGCGGAACCCTTTGTTTTAATTTTGTCTTATAGCTTATTATTCAAGCCATATAATTAAAGCAATTGTATTTTTTAGATTGTAAATACAAACAAAAATATAACCTTGCATCCTTAATCCACTTTGCTGAGGAAATAGCAAAACACTTTCCAGAAAGCTGTAGAAACGAGTAAGGAATAATTAAAGCCATTCTGGAATTAACACTTTATCAGATTATCAAGCGTTCTCTCCTGGAATTTATTTTCTCCCAGACTCCTTTCTTTTCGCTGTAAGTACAACTGTACAATATGAACCGACAAATTGATAAGTAAGTAAATAATAACACAGAAAAAGAACGATGAATGGTTATTTAAAAACATACGACAGAAATATTGATCAGAAATGGCGTCACTGGAAGATTAACATGGTTATATCCATATTAATTCGACACGGTTAAAAGTAATATTGGTTTGTAAGTTTAAGGGTATTTAATAAGAACGAAAAAATATTTTCGTTATATATAATAGCTTAGAAGTACTTATACTAAGATATCCAGTAGTACAAGTAATATTAGAAATATATTAATAGTACAAATATGAAAGATAACCTGTGCTGAAATCGATATATATATTCAAGACGTAACCAAAATATTTGTTAACAGTTTAATTATATTTAACACAAAGGACTTTTAATTTGAAAAGGTGCAGCTATTAAACTTAAGTACTCTACATTTTTTCGCTCTTTGCTTTTATAGTGAGGGCATATATATGTGGTATTATTTTTAAAATTATATTTAATACATCATCGAAATAAATAAGTATTAATAGTAAACGTAATATATTTTTCTTAACTAAAACGCATATGTCCTTAAATGGTTTTTGTGTTTGAATAGAAATTAGGATGCTCTTCATGTCTTTACGCTTAAAAAGGATATTATATTTTAGGATTGAAGTCGTATTCCAGACAAAATAATCATTTATAATTTATATAACTTTTTTGCTTAGGGTATTCGTATCAAATGTCGATGGCATTCTGAAGTGGCTTCATTGATAGTGTGTTTTAAAATTCACTATATTAAGTTACTCCGAGGTCTAATTAAGCCAAATCACAGCCTAAATAAATCTTATGCAAGCGACTAAGGTTAAACAGTCCTATCTTCATTTGTACCACATTTACGTTGATTTGTTTTTAAGAAGTTTTACATTCAATTGTTTGTTTGAATTTTAGAAGGCGTACTTATAGGACTAAAATCAACATATGTTTTATTATTTATATTTCTTACTAAGGTCTTCTTACTTTATCTTCTTCTCTATGGTATATTTATGTAATTTATCATACACTGAGTCCGGAACCATGATGTTTTTGTACTATAATTTAAAGATTTGTCAGCAGAATTGTGACTGTATATTAGACAAAGCCGAACAAATGTCACAACTAATTATAACTAAGTAGCGCTGCATAAACAATGCTTTTAGATGAAGTGAAAGGAGAATCGTGTTCCTTACTTGGATCAGTTACTTAGTATTGTTTAGTTGTCAATTAAGATTCTTGTTCACCAAATAGCCATTAAACGTAAAATGTAAAGACATAATAGATAGTCTTTATACTTTGTGTCGTTAAATAGCTTTGTATTAGAAGTACAGTTTGTTGTTTTTAGTATTATATTTCTTGCAGCGTAGCAACGTAACAGTAACTTATTATTGGAAATATATTCAAACATTCAGTTATAAATTAAATTTATAAGGGTTTTCAAAGGCTTAGGTTGTTTTTTTAACTATTAATTACTAACGTTTGAATAAATTAAAAACTCTTGATATACAGAGGTCCAAGAGAATTTAGGTCTTACTAAATTGTCTAAGCTAAATAACTGATCTTATACAGTCATAATACTGTTATCCCATCCATATAATACTTATTTTAAGTAAAGCAGAATAACACATTATTTTAAGAAATGAAACATTGATCTAAATCACTATATGCCTGGAAATAATCAAACAAATCTAACAGACATTTATTAACAATTTAAATTAGATATATAAGACTTGAAATGTCGAGAAGCCTGTGGTAAGGATGGTTTCTAAGTATAATACTCACGATTTTATAAATAAATTTTAGTATTAGAATTAAATTAAATATTATTATTATCATGTTTTCAAATTTATATTTGGTTTACTCTTAAATTAAATTGTTAGGTAGACAGGTAATCTTATGATTTTCTTTAAGGTTTTATGGCATAAGCCATGGGAGTAAAATGATTGAAAATGTTTCTGAAATAATGTATTAAGAGTAAAACAAACTTTTTTTTAATTCTCCTTAAGAAATCGTTAAATATAACGATTTAGTTTAAATTTTTGATAAAATATATCATATAAAAATTGTAATCGCAAACATTATTTCAAATGATAAAAGAAAATTAAAATAAACTTTTTTTAAATTTCAAAACATTGCACTATTGAGGCACATTAAATACTTCATTAAATACCAACAATAAAGTTCTTAAAGTGAGAGAGGTTTTTGCTACCAAAGCAATACTGAGGCCATTACACGGGTCCAATCACTTCACTGCAACGTCATGATTGTTACATTAACATGCAATACTCCCAGTGATTGGCAACTACTGTACTGGTCTACTTAATAACACATTAATGTGTTTGATCTATATATAATTAAGATTATGAAAATCAGCAGTAAGAAAATTAGATAGAATAAATGTCATATTTATGAATGAAACTTGGTATGTATGTTAAGGTGGAAGATACTCATGTTAAAAAAGTAATCTTTATTCACCTTACAATTTTTAAATTGTGGCCATTCAATTCTTTAAACATAAATTACTAAAATATGGCTGATTTTGTGAAAATTGTCAAGAGTACTTTTATTTGGAATTGTTTAATTCACTATCAAACGATACTAAGTTCAAAAAGAACAAATAAAAAATAGCTGAAATGTCAAGATTTTCAACCTTTTTTTTCAACAAAAAGGTTAAACTAGTCAGGTTTGCCTCATTTTACAACTAAAAATCGTAAAATTTAGTCATATTTTAATCAATAACTTTGAACTTTGGCATTGTTAAAAAGAACTTAAAATGCTAAATAAAAGTGTTTAGGGCATCTTTTCATGATATCAGCCATATTTTATTAATTTAAGTATAAACAATTAAAATCGTCACCATTTAGACATTTTTAGTTGAATCAAGATACTTCTAACTTAACATATATAATATGTTTAATAAAGATCGGTTAAATATATAAAAATGTTTTATTTAAAATACAAAATGGCGAATATTATGTTAACAAAGCATTTTTTTTAAAACAATGTTATTAATGATTTCTCTTTTTTTACCCAAGAAATCAATATATACATCTTGTGTCCTACCTTTATTGAACACTTTGTATATTGTTCCAAGTACGTGTATAAAAAACGTGAATCAATATTTATTGCCATATAGCTTTTTCACATAACTGAAAATACAGTATGTTGTCATAACGTTAACGCCAATATTTGCATTTAAAAATATTAATAGTGATGTAATTTTCTTTCTATGTTAGCGACTTTTAAAGTTTTTCGTGGGGAAAATCTCTTGTTATGTGTCTAAGGGCAGAAAACGTTATGAGCTTTATAGTAAATCGGTGACACTGCAACATTATATAATTACCTATTATGTTGTCTATACTGGCATGCAGGTAATCAGTAAAGTGATCAGCTGTAAGTGGTGTACTATTTCCTCCTCCAATATCTGATCAAAGCATGATACCAGAGTGCAGTGTATCCAATCTACATTGCATCGGGTAATGAGTTACTATTTTGTTGGTTCGTGAGCGGACTTTGGTATTTCGAAATCAGAAACCACGAATTAATTTCATTTTTTGACAATGTCTTTCTTTTTATCGTATATATTGAAATAGCTAATTTATCATGTTGATGCCTACAGAAGCCAAAAAACATTGTCTGTTCAAAATAATATACAGGGTGATTGATATAAGTGTGCCAGCCGTTTTATTCGAAAAGCATAAGAGATACCAAAAAAAGTTAAAAGGTAAGTTCCTTGGATTTTTAATTTACAAAATTGTAGTCAAGTCGAAAAAAATATTTTAGCCGCCATTTTTCCAATATTGCCGCCAACTTTGATTTTTTTATGGAACACCCTGTATTTTATGATGTATTCCGGTAGAAAATGTAATTTTAAGACGATTTTATACTTGTGATTTTTTTCATAAACCTAACCGTTTCAAAGATAATAATGGTTAAAGTTTTGAAATTTCAGCATGAGAAAGAGTTTCAATAAAGGCGTAAGCAAGCATGCCAGCTGTTTTATTCGAAAACTATTAGAAAGTTCACAACTTAAACCATTATTTATCTTTGAAACGGTTAGGTTTATGAAAAAAATCACAAGAATAACATCGTCTTAAAATTAAATTTTCTACCGGAATACATCATAAAATACAGGGTGTTCCGTAAGAAAAATCCAAGTTGGTGGCCATATTGGAAAAATGGTGGCTAAAATATTTTTTTCGACTCGACTACAGTTTTGTAAATAAAAAATCCAAGGAACTTAGCATTTAACTTTTTCTTATATCCCTTATGGTTTTCGAATAAAATGGCTGGCACACTTATATCAATCACCCTGTATACATTTGTCCGTAAATGCGTTAACTAGGCCAATTTTGGGGCGGTTTTGACTAAATTTGTCTTGGATATACTAGAATTAGTTCGTGAACCAGTGAGTCATGTAATTTAAGTGTTATATAATGAAATATTTCAATAATTTAAAAGATGTTATCTTAAGATCTCTGAATTGCCCTATTTTCATTGCACTATCCTGTAAAGCTTACAAAAAACTCATTTTGTATATCGTTGAAGGCCACAGAATAAACTGCTAAAAATGTTTATTTACATTTATTATGTCATTCTTAAACAGAACCCCCAAAACTTTTTAGTTTGCTTGTTTATAGATATATGTTGATCACGTTGATTAACTTTAACTATTTCATCCTATAGGCCTACCATGAACATACAAAAAAGTTATTAACTTCCACTCTAGCAGAAAATTAAATACTCTTAAAATATGACGTTATTTAAATAGGGTAAAAAAATTTCTTTGGAAATATTTAAATAAAAACTCAAGAAGACTAATTGAAATTCGTTTGGTTTACGTATTTTCTGTGATGGCGGTGTTATAAGGAAAATAGTTAAATCGTTAAACAAATATTTAGGCAGTGGTAGGAATTTGCATGCTTCAAAACAAAAGAGAAGATTGTTTAACGTTTTCATTAAAATACAATAATATTATGTTTAATATCAGTATAATTTACGTAATAATAATTAATATTAGGTTATAAAATATATTAAATGTAAGTTAATATTACTAACATAAGATTTTACTGGAATTATTTGATAAACGTTGATATTTATTTATCTCAAGTACAAATTAGTTTAAAACTCACAAACAAATAGAATTTTTGTTAAAATGCTGTATCTAATCAGTTCATAAAGAGCAAAAGACTTTCCAGAGGCTGCAGGATCAAGTGTGGAATAATTAAAACCATTCTGAAACCATATTATCAGATTATCACGTCTTCTCTAATAATACAACCATTTCCCCCTAGACCTTCAAATCTTTCCTGTCTTCTTTTTACTTAAAAGTAAATCATTTTTCTAATTATGCTAATATAATCTGGCTTTTTAATGTCATAATTACATTTAAATGTTAAAATCTTTTAAAAATGCTTATGACAAATATATAAATTTAAAAGATATGAAGTAAAATTTATGTAAACGCTGCATAGCCAAAGAGTATGAATAAAAATCCATTTCTGTTGAGGTCACTTGAATTTTTTGCCCAATTGAAATAAGCTAACATGATGCTTATGGACATGTTACAGGTTTAGGCTATACCGATATCCTTGATGAAAAGCAAATAGCAAATCCATATCTTATCCTAGTGATTCTTCCCTATCCTTTTTCCCAATTTCAGAAGAAATGAGCCACGTACTTCAATAACGTATGTTAATGTAAATTATACGACTTCTTATATTTTCAATGGCCAATGTATGGAAATGTATAACAATTTATATCAACAACTTACCAAGCAATTACAATCTTATTTCACATACATCAGGTATTATACGGGGTGTTTTTTTAAGTGTGCCACCATTGGGATCTCAGTAACTAATGCTTTACAGCAATCTTTAAATGGGGAACATTCCCTTGTTCATAAAGAGACTCAAAAATAATTAATTTTTTTTTTAAATGGCCACAATTTTCCAATATGGCGGTCACTTTGAAATTTCTTATAAACACCATATCATCTCTTCGGATAGAACATGCAATTTAAAAACTTTTTTATTCCTGACATTTTTTCGATAAACCCACTCGTTTAGGAGTTACAGCCTATGGAAAAATGACTTCTGGTGTACATTTTACATCATGTAGCTCCTAAACAAGGTGGTTTATAGCGAAAATGCGAAGAGTGAATAAGTCAAAAAAGTTTAAAAATTGCATCCACATTCCAAAAAGACCATAAAATCTACAGGTTTCCACTTTTCAAGTTTGCCACCATTTTGGAAAATGGCCGCCATTTTTGAAATAATAGAACTAATATTTTTAACGAATGTTATGGTGTTTTTGGAATGTGGATGCAATTTTAAGACTTATTTGACATTTTTACTCTTCGCATTTTCGCTATAAACCTACTGTACTACTACTGTACTAAAAAACACCCTGTATATCGAACTTAGAGTCACTTCGTATTACTCAAGTAGGACAGAGTAACGTACCTTTACTTAGCTTTAATCTTCATTAGACCATGTAACTGTTAATCTGAACTGTCCTAGGTAATCAAAGTTAGTTGGTTTATCAATTTACCACTTGCTAATGTATCTTACAAACTTTTTTTAATAGTAAAATATTCAAATGATCTTGTAACACTACTCCAACTGATAATGCTTAAGCAATGTTAAAGCTTAATATTTTGTCAACACGATGTGAACGGATGTAACTGTCATTAAAGAATACTTGACAGATGTCAGACCAGATTATAGCTAAGTAACTCTGCATAAACAATGCTTTTAGATGGAATGAAAGGATAATCATGTTCTTTGTTTATCACAGATACTTGGTACTGTCAACCAGTCAAGAAACTTGTTATCATTTAAGAAATAAAAAATGTACACATGTATGAATAAATAAATGCTACCCATGTACAAATTCTAGTAATACCTGATAATGTTATAATATGTTTAAGTTAAATGTTGAAATGGTACCTTTGTAGTTCTTCCTCAGTTTAGTTTTAATATTCAAGATTGATAACAATTTGTGAACAACATTTTATAGAAGCAGTATTTAATATTCCAAAATTAAAATGTAAATACTTTTAATTCATTATAGTCTTGATGACTTTTCAACAAAGCAGAACACTTATTTTTATGGAGAAGAATTCGGATTAGATGAACAAGAATTTGAGTAAGTTTAATTCAGTAATATAAAAGTACAATGTGATTCACAGAATGAGTGTGTTATTAATAAAACTAATAAATTATTAAATAAAACAACATAAGGCTTTTTCGCCAAAGGTGTGTAGTTAGAAAGTAATGGTATGTGATCTGCCATGCTTCTTATATTTGCATTACCTTTCAAACCACTTTATTTATTTGATTTTAATTAGGTTTTTGCAGAAAACTATTGATATTAACGAACAGCCCATGCAGTACTATCGATTATGGATGTCAGAAAAATTAAGGGAAGGTAAAAGCTCGTCTATCAGTTCAGTGTGATAAACCATAAAATAATTTCACTGCATTACCGATGTATGTGTGATTTTATGTAGGGTAAACATAGCTTGAAACCTTTAAGTTTAATTTTACACCACAATAAGTAGGAAATAATATTTAAATAGTTAAGGACAAAATGTGAGGCTTTTATGCTTTGAGATAGGGTAAAATGTAAGGATTAACTCTGTGAGCTTCAGAAGGCAATTTTGAATTACATAATATACATAGGGATCATCATTATACAAAGCAGTTTCCAAAACAGTTTTGTACCTCATTGCTTTTATTTTCATTTTAATTTTACTAAACGTATGTAATCTTATGACAGAATTTCGTTCCTTTATGAAAATAACTTTAATGGCATTCAGAATCATGTATAATTGATAATGATACGTACTGTTTTAAATGCAAAGCGGATCAGTAATCAAATCGTTATAAATAGTAAGCATTATTTTTAAATCAAACACCATTTGTTGGTGTCGTATTTAAATTTACTGTATAGGTGTATGTAATATATGCTCATAATGTCGTATTTATAATATAATATGTATATATTTATTTATAATTATATAATAAATTACATTTATCATAGAATACCAGTAGGGAGACAAATAATGTTTTGGTATATTAGCACTGAGAAAAATAAGAAAGTTAAAACAACTCCGTTTATTTATTTCGTATTTGAAGATACGCAATTTAACTAAATAAGTAAGGTTATGTAGTACCGTAAAACGGTTGTACCTTAAGTTTGTCAAGCCAAGCAGACGTCTACCGTGGACTGATAATCACAGTGTTCTAGGAACACTTTTTTCACAGATTTACAATCTTAATATTTTGAAACCTATTCAATTATAAACAATTTTTATAAATATCAAGTATTTTATGGCGTTTAAATTTGTTTACTATGTTGGGAGATGTCTCAAATGGTGGGGTTAAAAATCATTAATAACTATAAAACAATGTTTTAGTTCATATCTAGTTCCAGATTACTCTAATCGTTTAGCTTTCATATACTGTATACTGTATGTGCAATTTAATTCGTAAATTAGTTAACAATCAAGTGTAACTTGTAGTAATAATAATAAAAACTCAATCGTAAAATGCACACCTTGCGTGTCTTAATTTTGAAAATTTATACAACAACCTAATCACTTTCATCATGAAATACGTTTCTTATAAATATTGTCATTGTATGTTTTATAAAATCTATAAATATAAATATAACTTTTTTATTTCAATATAATGCAAGTATGTTTAGCTGTTTTAATTATCGTTTAGTTTTAAACTAACGACGTACCTTATGAGAAATGGAGTGCTAGTGACAGATAATGCCCGAGAGTTATTCTGTGTTTCTTGTTTATAGTACCCCAGCGTGTAATCCTTTAAAGATAATAAGCTGTATCATATTGCTGAATATAATAGCTTATAAAACAATGTTGGGTACACATTTTTTATTACATTAAATCTGGTGATGTTATCTGTCATGAACTATGGACATGTACCGTATACACAAAAGGAAGAATACTACCATTCAAAGTGTTGTTTATAAATCCCTATTTAATTATTATTTTATGACCAATGTTGGCTAAACACAAATGCTTAGCACTCAAGGCTTATTATTGTATTTATTCATTATAGATTATGAAAAAAATCTGAAAAATGCAATGTTGTCTTCAAACAATGTTACGGTTAAGGTCAATATTTCTCTAAAGTAACTAAACAATACTTTAACTAACTAACTATACGTAGCTTTCACTACGTAATAACTAATACGTTCTAATTAACAAGGTAATAACTATTCTTTCTAAGACTTTTTTACTCTATCTCGTTAATTTCAAAGTACGAATAGGTTAAAGCTATTTACATTTATTATTGTTAAAGATCGAAGCAATGTAACTAGGCACTACTGGGAATTCATTGCTATCATCTGTGACAGTGCAAATAGAGATAGAAAACTCCAGATTGTAACAATTGACCTGAATTGGTGAGAGTACCACTATTATTCTTATATACAACTGATACTTTTGCAATTCGTGTTATTATTTTTCTTTTATAACCACAAGTTAAAATTGTTTGTCTCATTACTTTAATGTATGCCTCTAGTATGTTTCCATTTTGTTTAGTAATAGATGTTCATTCAATTTTAACTTTCATCAATTTATAATCTGATTCTGTACCTAAAGTAAAATTTATTTAAATAGTTTTCTGTACATGAATTTACTATAACACGTCGAATAAACATTTACAAATGTTATCAAATGCAAAAAAAAAAAAATGAAAATACTCCCATGTCATACCCACATCTAGTATGTGAATAACAAATGTTTTTTTTAATCTATACATTAAATTACTTGTAAGCATCATTAAAGATATTTAACTCAAAGGGACTTTTTATAGAACAAAATAATTTATTGTATTTTTATTTAATCTAATTTATTATTTATAATGTTTTATTTATTTATACGCATGAAAATATCTCTTTGGTTTTAGGTTACTAACGTCCATAACTTCACCGCACTCAATTCCCACTTTGTATATGAGTATTGACCTAGAAGGCTCTGACATTAACTTAGAAATGCAATTTTGTTTATCTCAAATGTAAAACCCTACGTTCAAACAAATATAACACACTTCATTAGCAACATAATAGTATTCATATTTGATATCTAGTTATTGTGATAATTAATTCATTAATACTCTATACGCCTAAGAGTTTCACTTAACCAATAGTTTAATTTATAAAGTTTATTAGTAGTGTTTTCTGGTTTGTATGTTTGTGTTACCCTTTGACATAGGATAAAATCAATTATCTTTTCGAAAATGTTTGGTTAATTTTTAGAATGAAAAAATTTACGCTTGAATAAAAAAAAGATAAGTTAAGTTAGTTCAAGATAAGTTTTTTTATTTTACTATTTATTTGATATTTTACATGTTCTACAGATATAACTTGGCCTAACTATGCATATAGTCAATAAAAATATATAATTACTATTATAATTTTCAAACTATTATGTGTTTGCCACTAAAAAGGCGATTTTAATAATCCATGTATTATGTTATTACAAATTAATTTATCGACAAATTAAAGTAATGTATTATTTTATTGTTGCATTAAAATAAACACTAATAGCTCTTGGTAATTTTAAAATCCGAAATTAAAAAAAAATCTTAAATTTTGAATGTCAGATACTTTAATATTGTTGATTAATGAAATATATTATATCATGAGACAACTTTATACTAAAGCATAGATGTATTAATTTTTTTTTAAGTATTTATTTACGAAGGCCCTTAAAGAATAAACACGTACAATTTGCACTTTTGCATTAGGCTAAAAGAACTTAATATATGTTAAATTTAACTATATTATCCTTATCTACGATGCTGTGTCTTTGCCATGTAAACAAAACAACAATATCCGTATGAATTTCCTTTTGATGAACCAATGGTGAATTTTAAAGTCGTGTTTGGAAGGGCAGATACATACTGGCTGCAATCAAAGGCATTGGCAATCAGCGCGTTCAAACGTTTGACAGAGAGTTGTCTCTCATATTGATAGCTGTGCGATATACATAGACACGATTTTAAATGCTTATAGTACGGTTATAGTAAAACCTAAAAATATTAGTATCTACATTAAATTGACGTTACCTTTTTCTTTGCATAAGAGCATCGATTAATAAAAAATATGTATAACGACTTGATGTACCAGATGAATATAAAATTAAAAGTTGAAATAAATACATCATCAGCATGATATCTAGTTATTCTTTTAACTTTAAATTTTTAACAAAGGTATTTTTGTAAATTTTTGTTTCCATAATAGGCCTATTATTTTTATATTATTCTTCTCCATTGATTACATTATGGAAATAAAGAATCATTTTTTGTAATAGTATTCCACCCAAGTTTAAGCTATTTAATACCAGTTGCTGTTTTAGGCAATTAAGGTTTAAGATAGTTAGTGAAAAGTGTTGAAATTGTCACCTTGGTAATGGGGTTGGTCTGCGTATAAATTTACTGGTGGGTTATTTCTCAAATATTCCGTGTCGTAGTTGTTGAATTCTTATCAAACGTTACACCATGCTGAACAAGAATAAAGAAAAAAAATCTTACGTACATGAATTGCATATAAAGTTTTAATTTAAATAAGATAAACAGCAAGTTACACTTTGTTGACGTTTTTGTTTAAAAGGATCATCCTTCGTGTCCTATATATATTTAAGCTTTTTGACCAAGAAAAAAATTAACTTAGTAGTACTTAGTACTACTATTAGTAGTAACAAGTATTACTTATTGGTAGTAACTTAGTAGTATATTTTGGTATTTCCTAACTCATAGTGTACTGGGAAAAATCTTCGTATATTATTTTAGCCTAAGATATAGGTCCTTATAAATAATACTTTTTCACAGTGATTTAAAAACCTAGAAAGAATTTTACCCTCAAACCTATGCTTTTCATAACGCAACCCTCTCCCCATGTGCATTCAAGCTATATTAACACATATAACATATGTGGCGAATGCAATCTGCTGTGGACATGGTCACATATGCGCCTGTAATAAACCTGTCTGCCAGTTTATATACAACCTGGTGTGATTAAACTAAAATCATAGGTCAAGCAAACACGGAAAATGTAATACGCATTTGGTTGGAATAAAATCCTTGATAAATCATAGAAAGAGATCTAGACAATTGTTTTTAGTATGTTTTACCTAATAGCTTTGAGCACTATTTAAATAATCTTGCGTAGTCCTTAAAAACTTATAATTTATAATTTTTTTGCAGAAACTTATTTACTTAATCGATTGATCATACAGTAAAAAGTGTTAGGTATACCCAAAAATTTACTATTCCTAATATCAATATTTATTTTCTTTAACAATTTTGATTTATTCGTAACATAGTCAGAGTTTGGCAAATATTTTCTTTCTCCAAGATATTTTGCTATTATTTTTTAATAAGGCCTTTTCTTTGCCATAAACCTGTCCTAATTTTATCTAACGTCTTGAATTATTGTTTCTCCTACTACATATGCTTAATTAATTATCTTCGTTCATTTTTGTTTTTACACTTAACTTTTTTATTTCATTTGCTAGTTCTGATTTGCTCTAAGAATTTTACTAATAATTAATAGATTCACATAATATGAAATATATTTTTATTCTTTTATGATTTAAATTATCATTTTAATAAACATTGTGTAAATCTTCGAGTAATTTAAACATAGGCTACTAGTCTTATTGTAGTCTAAGAAATAGTCTTGGCTTTTAAATATTATCTTGGAATTATTTTTAATATATAAAAAACCTTGATTTATTCTATATTATTTTTTCCTTTGTTTTGTTGATTGCTAGTTACTTATTATTATTGAAAATTTCCACAGATCATACTTTAGGCTAGCTAAAATATAAGTTTTTTTCATATAGAACGTAATCTAATTATTTGATTTCGTTAACACCTGAAACGCAATGGCACCAAGCTGAAGTCATGTTTTCTACTCGTATCAGTCATCATAGTCTCCTCTGTTATGTATCCGTGGTTTTTAGCCTTTATGTCGAAAGGAAATACAGGGATTCCAGTAAAAATCTACTGAAATGAACAAAATCACAATACAATATACAATTCTCAAAGTATGGTTTTAAAAGTTTATGCTGAAAGCTGAAAGCTTGTTAGGTTTTTTACATGAACTGTCTTCCTATTTTACACGATAGGTTGAGGATTCTGTCGAAGGTGCATTTTATTGTTATACCATTAATTTACATGGTTGGAATAACAAAAATATACATTCAACAGATTTTTCAGCATTTTATGAAGCCCTGTTATCCATAATGATCTTTTTGGTTGCGGTCCCAAGAAAAACTTTTTCATCACATATTATTGAAATATAGCCGATAAATACTTTCAGAAATATTCTGTTACCTAATATTAAATTAAAATTTGTATTTCTTCAAAATAATGAGTTAAAACATTAATTTAGAAAATTGTGTATAATATTTTAATATTACCATTAATAAAACTAATACATTTTTTTATATGAATTCAAATGCATTTATACTGCACTGTAGACTGTGTTTTTAGCACGTTTTGTAAACTAAATAAATATATTGAGTTCGTCAATTACAACAGGAACTCGTTATTTCTACGAAACTTACCCTAAGCAACAAATTATGTTAATATAGTTACCGTATGGATACCGTACATATCCAAACCAATTCCAAAAATTGAAAAACAAATAGGTGTTCAAATTATGACTTGTTCTTACATTGAAAATAAATTTGAATTACATGCTATAAAAAAACAATTTAAAAGAATATAATTTTTAGATTCCGAGGCTAAATATTGTTTTTTTTTTATTATAATATATTTATGTGTTCTAATTAAACCCAACATGTTAATTACTGCGTTCCCAAATTTTCAAAATCCCCACATTTCATAACAAACAATTTTACTTCTGCTGAATCCATATTTCGACCCGCCTCAACCAATCCCCATTTCCAACGATAACAGGATAGTAGACAATTATTAGCAGGTCTATATGATAATATTTAAAGTTAAGTAGGCCAACCCAAATATCAATGCAGCAGCAGAGACGTTACATATAGCCAATCACGGCACTGGTAGTATTGGAATGATTGGAACATTAACTTGTCATGCGGCTGTAATCATTGCCACTGCCTGTATTACTACGGGATATCGGAGTGAATTGCAACATAACACTCTGTTTATTGATAAGGGAATAGAGTACATTAAGTTTAAATAAACATATAAAGTATATATTTACTGTTTTAATCACTGATTCGTAGAGGTTGTTTGGAGCCTCCATGCTTAGTCCTGAGTTGTTATGGCTTGCAGTTGTTGAGATCTAGTGATCAGTGAGTCATATTTGACTTTTATAACCGTAGATTTATAAAAAGATTTTTACAAATCGTCAGATTTTTATTAATTAATTGGAACATATAATACACAACTAATTATTATACTGACAATTGAATTGAGTATTTTGTGTGTTTGAATAGGAGTGTATATTTGTTTTAAAATAAATGGAACTGCTCTACGTAAACTTAGTAGGTCCATTGAGATGAAACATTAAAAATTGAAAATATATACAAATAGTAGAATACTGTATTAGTACACGTCATAATTTTCTCGGGTTTTTATTTGTTTATTATTATTTTATGGAATTTAATCAGGGTTTTTAAAAATTATAGTAAAATATGACAAACGTTGTGCTGGGGTTTAGAAAAACTCCTTTTTAGTGCTCTATCAGAGTATCGTTGTTGCATTCCGGATGCTTACTTACATAGTATATATGTACAGACATAATTTTAATTCCTTATGTTTGATAACTTTCTTAATGTAATAATATTTTTAATTGTTAGTTTATAATCATTTGTAATTTACTTAAGGCTATCCTAGAATATAATCCAGAATAACTGTTAATCACTTACCGTAAAAACCCTATACATTTAATATTCCTTCACTATTATACCACTTAAAACTTAGTCCTCAAAATCAATTATTTCAAACAGTGTGTCAAACACGTAAGCATCATTTTTAATATATTGTCTTTTCTTCCCAAAGTCAATCAACTGATAAACAACCTCCTTCATAGAGTCCGGTGCTGGATTGTCTGTAAACAGATACATTGTTTGAGATTAAAAGATATTAAACATTTGTGTTTGTCATTCAGCTGTTAATTTAATTATCCTTGCTTGAATACCACTGATGTACGTCAATAAACAGCTCTCATGTATTTTTTTCAACACTATCCTTCACTTAAATTCGTCTTTTAAAACGCTCCCCTGCGTGTGTGGGGATCGTAACAATCTAATGATATCAAAATAAACCGTATCCAATTAGTTGCATACATTCACCCTATCATCATTATAAGTTAATACTAAATTAGATTGGCACATAACAGGAAGTGTAAACTTCTTTTATTCTATTCATTTATGAATAGAAGAATAAGAATAGAAAGGAGTTGAATGGAGCAATATTATTTATGTATCTTTGTTTCTAAGACTCGTATGTACAGGGTGACACACGGGACACGGACGGGTTTTACCTGCATAGTACCTAGTACTGAGGGTGCGGTGGTGGGAGGTGGCCATAGAGGGCAAAGTTCTGTTCTACACAAGACGCCATTTCATTTACTCTGTCACTATGGAACAGTGGGACTTGTAACGTCAATTGTTTGGCTATGGCAGTTTCATGAGGAGTGGTGAGTCTATCAAAACTACACAACGATTGTTTCGTACACGGTTTAATTTCGGTTGGCATTGACCTGTTCCGAGCCGTAACACAATCCTGAGATGGGTCAAAAACTTCAGATTGACTGGAAACATACTGGTATCAAAATTCGTCTAACCATTTAACGAATAATTCGCAGCCCACTAGCATGACCTCTAGCTGACCGTCCTGGGCTTCTGACTACTACTTGCGCTTCCCTTACGCTTTCAACATGTTCTGGTTTCGTTACACTGCGTTTTGGGCAAGGATGCTTCTTATTCAGTATTTTTTCAGCCAACTGTTAAGATTTTCACTCATCTGAGGAATGTGCTACGACTCGAAACAATCATTTATGTAGTTGTGATAATACTCACCACTTTTCATGAAACTGCCATAGCAAAAAATCAACGTTACAGGTCCCACTGTTACATAGTGATTGAGTTAACAAAATTACATTTTGTGTAGAGCAGAACTATGCCCACTACGACCACCTCCCACCACTCTCAGTACTACGCAGATGAAAACCATTCGTCTCCCGTGTGTTACCCTGTATTGTAAGTGTACAAAAATATAAATAAGGGAACAACAATATTGAAAAAACCGTTTCTTCAAGTAAAACCAGGTGGTGTTGGAAAAAAATGGGGGACAGAATTGTCATAATTAAACAACAATTGAAGAATCAATTGATGTTTGTAATAATATTATCTTACGCTGATTCCAACGACCAATGAGTCCAATTTTGAGTCCATCCCAGTACGAATCTTCCGTCAACAAAGAGTTCCACCCTCTACCTTCATACACGTTGAGGTCACCACCAACAAGGAAGCTGAAGAAAATAACTTATTAGGAATTTGCCGTAAGAATGTTGTGATGAGGTAAAAGTCCAGGGAGCTTTTAACTTAAACAATACGAATTCCATTAACATTTTCAAACCTACAAGTCCTCTAGAAGTTTGATATTCACTTATTAGGAAAATGGGATAAGGTTTAATGATATTTTTTCACAAATAAGGTTTACAGCTTACATCTTTATATTGCATGGATATTGTAAAAGTGTTTATTGAACTTAAAATTATTAACTGCAAGGTAACAACCCCGTTCACCTAATTGACTGTCAACCAATTATAGTAAGTATTTTAACAAATCAGGACTCATTTCCCTAAATCTGGTTCTAACTTATCCCATGAAAAAAATGCATTATTTTGAATCTCCAAACTTGGAAAGTTTTGTATTTGTTGATTTGAAACATACTCTCAGTGAGAAATTCTTGCTACTTTAAAATTATCCAAACGTTTATACTCAATTTCTCTTAATTTATACGTTTATATAAGTTTATACTTAATTTAATACTCATGGTTCAATACATCTGTTAGACCTGTAAGTGTTATTTAACCGGAATGCACTGTTACTGATTTATGCCATTTTATGTTAATAAAGCTAATTTAACCGTCTTTTACTGGTATGACCAAACAAAACGTTTCTTAGTTACTTCCTAATGCAATTAAAAATGTTTTAATCAACAAAACGTATACCGTACTTGAAACCAATGTCAGAATGAAAGTACGGCCACTCCATAGCCATTTTCTGTATGGTTCTGCATCTCTCCATGCATTCCTCTTTGGTAGTGCATGGCTCCCATAGATTCTTCTTGTTAAAGGCAACAGGGGTCCAGTGATGAACCGCAACGTTTGACACGGGCAATGGGAGGTACCGTCGTACCGTTGGTTCCATAGCCCCCCAATTCTCCCGTACTATTATGTTCGGTACCATATTCCCTAGAATTCACCCGGTAATAGTTCAGTAAACATGTAATGCTATGCTAGTGCAGTTGCTACCTAAGTAGATATTTAAAACTGTTCTTGGAATATGTCTATTTTTTAAAAATAGTAAATCGTACTTACTGTTGCATTACCCTTCAAAGATAATTTCAGCTGTAGATGAAATACCTTGAAGTAAACATTCCCCCTTCAAATCAAATAAAAGAAATTATAGTGACATTAATCAATGTTTGGTTAGCATAAGAAAAGCTCAATGTTTGTTAGGCTTTATGTCAAATTAAAATGGGCATTTACTGTCAAGTACATATGATAAAAGTTGATAAAGTGACAACATTATGTTTTAAGATTTCATAACATATTACTGTATGAAAAATATATAATTAATTATATGAGTAGGTAGTTTAAATACATTATTTTTAAAAGAATAGTGGTTTCAGGTAGCAACAGAGAGATTGGTAAATTAACATTTGCACATAGTAGTGGATCATAAGATTTTAATATGGTTTCAATGGCTACACTATTGACTTTAGGATTTTTCTAAAATATGTTTGTTGTATTGATAAAATATTTGAATACTAACGTATCGTTTGGTGTTTTGATTGTCTCTCATATGATAATAATTATCATTTATAATTTCTATCTTATCTGAATTTTTGTCTAATGGCAAAGGAACTGTCACGCTTACCTTTAGATTTTGGCTACATGATGGGGGAATACATTCAATAACACCAATGGAAATAATGCTAAGATTTACATTATCACTCCCGAACGGAAAACGAAAGCATTTAAGTTTGTGATATCATTGACTAGTAAACATTAGGTGCTGATAATATTATCGCCATAATTTGTCTAACACGTTAACTTACTCGAATTTGGTGAGTGTTTATCAGTATTTATTTGATAAACTCTCTTCGGTTTTAGGGTATTAATAGGTCACACATTTTAGATTATATTCACTTATAGTACGATTGATTTATTATATAACTTCCAATTTCTGAGTATTTAGTTGTTGTTAGGGCATTCTTTAAATGGTTATTGTTTTCGTTCTTATAGGGAAAAGTATAACCAATTCGTTTTCTAATTGTCGTTTATATAATTGATAATAAAATGTGTGTAATACTGCCAATGATTGCATCGATATACATGATTGCCGAAATATTTTATACATCGTATTGTCTATTTTAAAACCCATATACCTTGGTCATAGTCATTAAATAATAATTTCTTCCTACTGTTCTTTATGGACCTAAAATTACTTTTTGTAAATGGTTTTTTCCCCTTTAGTTTGCCGTTAGTATTAAAGAACGATAAAGTAAATAAACAACATTATCTAGGCAAACACATTAATACTTGTACGATGTAAAAAAACTACAAATATTAAAGTGCTGATCTATTAAAAATTGATTATAGCTCATGGTTCCACTCTTAAAAAAGCAAGATTTACTCGGGCATTTTCACATGTTTCGGCAATGAATTGTTTTACCTATTTCGGAAACGTGTTGTATGTTAAGATGTACCGGTAAAACAGATTGTCTTGGACGAGTTCTCAAGTAAGTATACCGATAACTTTTTGGTGAGAAACATTTGTAAGATACAGTACTTATTGAATAACTCATAAATATTAAAATACTATAATGCAATTCAAATAATAATAATAGAACTCAATTTCAAATAGTTAATTTGACTTTATTTCCTTACGAGATGAATTCCACAATTTAGCTGAACAATCTATAAATATATTACTACGTACTTTTCACAATAAATTCCATTCTCAGCATTATATTGCAAACGTGTAGTGTTTCTCATTAACACTCCTTAACAATGAAGCTCTGTATAGAGCACGTGTGATAAACATTGCATAATGAACAAACTTTGGTAGTTATGGAGCTTCCTCAGACTAGAGAGGATCAAAAGACTACATTTATCAACCAACTATGCTGGTTGGAAAGGTGAAACTCATTATTTGTTAGTTCGTATAAGATTTTCTTGCGATTGCTTTCATAAACATAAGTTATGACTCAGTATTTTTGTTTTATTTTTGACTGCGATAGTTTTACCTGTTTTCGCATGGTTGTTACATGAAATTAGCTTTTAACAAAGTTAAAATCTGTATTAAATTCATTAATATAAACTTGTATAGACATATAAGGCATACACTCAGTAAAATTATGTTTGTTACCTCTTCTTGTCTCTATTATCAGTGCAACACATTCACTATTTTTAATTTCAGCCTGATATCTATTAATTTACGCAAAGTATATGGACAAATAACGAATGCATTAAATATGTAGGTAAATAGTCCATTTATTTGCTCTTTAGACTACGAATCCAAATACCTTATATCGTGGGTTCTCGTCCTGATTTCGCAACATATAATACTACCAGTCATAGTAGAAAACCTAATAAACTATTGAATAAAAACCCACATCTCTGAAATTTTAATGAAATTATGTCAATCAACTGCAAAATTTATTGCTAATATGTACAATTTACAATTGATCAAATATAAGAATATAATTTATATCGATTAATAAAATTAACCTGGAAATTATAATTATATTTGCCTGGAACAAGTATTTGCTTGCAAACGAGCTGACAACAGCAACGCATGTGTGTTCACTGATCACTGTTGGTCCCACACTGTATCCATCATTAACAAGCCCAATATTAGAACTTCAGTGACGCAGTTAAACGAATAACGTCCAGGAAAATGTGTTTTAAACATTTCAATTCCTATAGTTGGATACAAACACTAAGGTTGTTATTTTGCAACTTTATTGGTTCGTAATCACAGTAATACTAACGTAACGTTTAAGGATTAGCCTGTTTTAAAATAAACTTCTAACAGTTAATTATCATCATACGTGAATAGACATACTAAAAAATTTCAATTAAAATACATTTACGTAAGCCAGTATATTAATAACACCTAGAACCTAGCATCAAGAAAACATAAAGAAAATTATCATATTATGATTAAACATCAAACAAGTAAAGCACATGACGGATCAGGTGTTGTTTAAGCTATCAACAAATTGGTTATGTATTTAAACCATTGCTGATTTATTATTAGCTCAACTGATTTACTTTCTAAAAAAGAAATATCATGGGTGAACGCTTCATTGACCAGTAATTTAAATATACAAAATATTAAAACCAATTACAAATCAAGGCACTATATAGCTTTCTTACTAAGGTATGAGTGGAGTACCATCACCTAGAATTTTAATCAAGTTATAGAGATACAAGTAGTTAAAATAATTGAAATAGTGCTGAAATCGAAAAAAATAAAAAATCTTTTAATTAAAAACCATAATTTTGATTTCATGTAAAAAAAGGGTCTTAGATCGATTATATAAAGTTTCAACCCAGTAGGGTTGCAACGAGTCTCATTCTCCTCTAGATTCAATATTTAATACATTTAAAATTTTGCAAAGCTTTATGATTTGTCAATTTAAACGGTCAAGAATTTACCTTTACGGTTTTTGCTTTTAAGCTAGTCTAGTCGTGACGCATTGCTCTCCATACCGCTGTTACCGTTTTGTTTATTTTTTGTTTGACCGTATCAATGTTCACATTTGTGTCTATGTATATATTTAATAGATCGATGACCTTCTGCGAAGTGGTCATGAAATCCTTAAACACCTGAAGATGACTCCATGAATCTCGCTAACAGTTGCGACACTAGCAACTAGCATTACAATGCATCAGGTATTTACACCAATTCTGTATTTCAACATAAACAGATTATGCTTCATGATGATAAAATAAAAGCACATACGTTTCCAGTTCCCACTTATTTTTGAATTTGTAAATTTTTATATTTATTTGGATTACATCTTTAAAGTGGTTATTCTTAGTATAAAACGTTTATAATACATTAAATAAAATACAAAACTCTATGAAATCAACAAATGGCTTTTAATTGATAACAGCTCTTAGATTTTTGACTACTATAGGCCTACCTAGATTCTAGTTCAACCTCATGTTGTTAAATTGTTATTCTTTATACTTTTTACGTTCAATGGCATAAGTGTTGTAAATATTTGGGAAGTGAATCAAAGTTTAATCTACATCAACCTGCGCACAATCCTATTTTATTTATAACTTCATTAGCATCGTCAATTCATGTTGGTATGGCTACATACACAATGTGATGAAGCAAACATTATTAGACCAGCTGTATGACGAATAGTGTTTAGTACAACCTTGCACTGTCAACACAGGTAAATTTACATTTCCTACCCAGTAAATGGATCTTTATTCAATTATAACCAATCTCTTTATATTTATACATAATTTTCGAGACAGTAGTAGAACCATCGAAACTGTTGTATTTATATAAATTTAAGTAACAAGGAAATATGTACAAATCTGGTTTGGCAAAGCTAAATTTATGAAGCTATAACGTCAAAACTATTCACGACCTATAATTTAGAGCTTTTGACGATGCATAGTTGCTCATTGAACATGCATTGTTGATTAATATTGGAAATTGCACTTTAAAGCTTAGGTAGGTCTAAACAAAAATCGGATTTTCCTTTAAGTCTTCCTGGATACCTAATTTTCAAACTTTAAAATAAAGTTTGGATGGTTATAAAAAGGTTTTACTCCTTAGTGAGGCTTTCAATTCAAATATTTTACATTTTAATCTTTAATTTCCAATGACTGTAAATTTAAATAAAGCAATTCTGTAAGTCACCTCTGTAGTTTCCAGATTTGCGTCATTTAACATCATGTATGGGTAATACTTAAAACATTAAAACATAACGTTTGAGAGGTTCCTAATTACTTAGAACAACCGCATCAAAAGTGAGATAAATTTTTGATAGTATAATTACAATATAATTCTTAAATCTTCGTTATTAATTCTACAGCTGTATTCCAATTAAACAAGAACCAATTAGGAATGCAATTTTAACCTTCTCTCATTTTTATGTCCAGCAATAACTTTGTAAACGCGATTGTTTGGCCATTATTCTACGAAAATTGTGTTACTGTTGTTTCAATATTGGTCTAGTTAATGATGGATATAGTTTTGCATTGGCAATATTCAGCGATCGATTGAAATACATTTGCACTCGCGGTTAAATCTCAATGAGAATACCAATAAACAGTCATCTGTATATATTTTTAAAGCTTTTTAATAATATTTAATCAAATCAGTAGCAATATATTTTATTTTATATTAGGTTGGACAGGAGTCATGTTCGGTCAAATTTAATCGATTATTCAAAGACAAGGAAGTTTGAAAAGTACTGTTGCCTTTTATATATACGAAGATATATTTTTTCTGTTTATACAGCCAAATCAAAAGTTTAAATAAGTAGTACACATGTACAATGTGAATCAACTTTGTACAGAATTTTATAATAGCTCCAATATAAGCACCATTAAAAATAAAGTTGGTACAAATACATTGATATTATACAAATCAACAGCCTATCATCATGCAAATGTACTAACAGATACAAATTTAAATAAACTATTGTACCTCTTATTTTTCTCTTGTAATCACAACACCGAACCCAAGGGTCCTTGAGGTGGAGCTCTTGGCAAAACAAAGACTTAATGCAATCCAGCCTAAGTGTCTCTTAGGTTCACTTATCTTGCTGTTGTTCTATTACCAACAATTAAGAGAATACGTAGTGAATTTGAAATTATGACGTTATGCCAATAAACAGATTTATTTTTCTAAAGTATTACGGCCTAGAACTTAATATCTATAATTTTATTTTGCAATATTTGCCATCATAACTACTAGGACTAATATTAATTTTATTTATCAAAATAGTGAAATGTAAAATATATTTACTCAATAAAATAAAGATTGAAGTTTTTATTTGAAAATTTATTCCATTTAATTGCAGTGGGACACATTAAATTAAATAAAACAGTGAAAAATAAATTGTATGGCATTGTAATTATCCATACAGCATTATTATGCAATAGGTTTACACACTATTCTGT
The DNA here is from genome assembly GCF_028750875.1 of Macrosteles quadrilineatus. Taxonomy (NCBI): domain Eukaryota; kingdom Metazoa; phylum Arthropoda; class Insecta; order Hemiptera; family Cicadellidae; genus Macrosteles; species Macrosteles quadrilineatus. The sequence goes on along the minus strand of NW_026542595.1, from coordinate 136,336,520 downwards.
GCGGTTTTGCACCCGTGTGTACTCGTAGAAAAAAGTCTGTAAATCCAATTTTTGAGAAAACTTTCCAACAAATGGGGTGTAATAAATGTCAGTAACTATATGTTTTTAAAAGTTATGTTTTCAGTATTATGACTTTTTAAATAAACATTTGATAAACGCTCTACCTATAGAGGGGAAGTTAACTGGCGTTCGCGATCGTTTGGTCGTTTATTTTATGTGGGGATATGTAGAATACAAGTCTATGCTGATAGACCAGACTCATTGAAGGCATCATTCGTCATTTTATTGCAGGAATATGCCTCAGATGAATGTGTTGTAACGATTGACTTTTGGGCTCTGCTTCCTTCACGCAGTGCTAAATAAAAATAAAGCACAATGAAATTTGTTTCATTTTACAAAGTCTACACCTCTAAAGGAAAATAGCCCCTTCATAAACTACACATTTACATGTGTTTTGTTTGATTCATAAGGAACGTAGTTATAGCAAGTTATACGAAATAAATACTCATATTTAAGTATTAACCCTGGATAATCCTTTAAGCCAAGATGTTTAATAGAAAAACTACTTGTTCACCTTTTATTACTGAAACACCTGTTACTATGAAAATTAAAAAGTTCATAAGAGTATAAATATCGGAAACTCTAATATTACGTGAATTAAATTCATAGGGACCAGAAGAGCTAATACACTTGGTGGAAGACAATAGGGTAATCAAGTCATTGTAATGGAGAAACTTTGGTAGTTATAGAGGCAACAAGGGTGGGTCAGGTCTAAGAGGGCCTTAAGCGTTTGTTCTATTGACACATTGCATAATGAGAATAATGTAACTTGGAAATAATGAGTTGAACAATTAGTGACAAAATAAATATTTAATAAATAGTAAATCGTCTTAATCGTAATTGCTTTACAATGCACTTTACAAACCATTTAAAAATGTTTATTTTCAAATTTGTTATCTTTAAATTAAATTCCAACTATAGGCCTAGCTAAAATTTCATTTAAACAAAAAGCGTATTTTTTCATTACAGGCCAAAAATAACTACACCGAAATGAAGTATATATATTTTAAAGTAAGTTGTACGATTAAATAAATATGAATATTTAGAAACATTTTAAGCCAGGAATCGTATACCAAAAACTACTTAGGTCAATGCTATGTATGACATTTATTATGTAAGCCTGAATGTACCGTTTTGCCATCATTGTATGTATATGAAAATAGAGTTTTCCGTCCGTAAATAAATAAATGATTTTCAATTTTGTTAGCTGCCACAGCAGCCAAAACTAAATTATATAGTTAATTTACTCATCTTCTGAGTTTCACAGACCAACAATAAATTAGCCAGTTAACCACACTACAAGTAATATAATGCAGTAATATAATAAAACACTATAGACTACATAATTTACACCATAAATAAACGACAATCTCAATAAGATATGTCGTAAATACCAACTTGCACAATTTTAAAAATCAGTAAATTTGCCTGGAGATAGGCTTGAGCTAAGACAAAGACGTAAAAAATAACGTATATTCCTTTCTCTGTACTTGAATTACAGTACTTTGTTTTAAATTTCACGACTTGTACATAGATAAAAGGTTTAACTTCTTTTAATGTGATGTTTTGTGAGATTTTCTGCTATCATGTTAATTTACAGTAATTTTATTTAATACTAAACAGATTTTAAGAAATACGGGTATTATGTATTTAATAATTCATCGCTCCCGTAGGCAAATTCTTATTCCAATCAAAAATTATATAAGTCTATAAAAGATCATTCTAAATACACACTGTGCAATCGGATATTTTCAACATGCCTCTTCTATATTGTGTCCATTTGCAAAACAAAAAAGAATTACCTAAATAGAATGTTTTGTCGTGTTTAATTATTAGAAGAGAAAACAGTTTATCCACATGAAATAAACCACAGATACTCGTGTACATAAAATATATTATACTTTTCAAATTCAACTCTTTAAAATAAAACTGCTATACTCACTATCCTTGTTAGTTTCCCCTCTAAAGGAAATCGTTAGAGCTTTAAAATCAGTGATTAGAATAAAGTTATTGTAAAAAGATAAACTGATTATTGACTGCATGGAATGCACTGAAAAATTAAGTGTATAGTCAATGGTAATGCACTTTTATTACAAGAGCGCTTTAACATGTTTGTTGTTGTAAAGAACCGAAATAAACATGAAAACCTTAATTAAAAACATAGTACTGGTAAAAAAATCTTAATTTATCTTGGGGCTATTGAAATTTATGACGTTTTTACGAGTGAGAGGCAGAATCAGGTAAATCTTACTAAGATTACTTAATATTTAATTTTTGGCTGCTGAGGATTCGAAACTGTTTGCGGTTTTTTTCCAATAACATATTGGTAAAATTGGTGTATATTGATACGTGAAATAGGAGAAAGAAATTGTATATCAAATGACCACTGCAGAGTATTACCTGACAAAAATGAAAAAAATATATATAAATGGAATTTCTAAATATTTTACTACAACTTAATTTAAATCATTTATTCATCGTAAAAAATCATGATACACCTTAAATGAAAATTAAATCTAAATCTTTTGAAAATTGACTGATTTATTGATTTATTTGGAGCACGTAGGTATTTTATAGATTTTGTATTAAAAACTCCTGGTAATTAATTTGGAAATGAACCCATAGATATAACAATGCAGGTAATGTCAAGGTATATAGATACGCTTGTATATTCATGAACTTTGATCAGATATGTGAGGCAGAGATAGCGCACCACTTACATCTGATTGCCACTGTGATTACCAGCATGTCAGTATGGTGGTTAAATACGTCATTCTGTACTGGTAGTTTATATCTAACCTTCAAAGTAAAAAAAACATTTAACTTTGCGTGTCATTGCTAGATCATCATACAATCGTGTATGTATTGTTGCTTTTATAAAGGTTCAAGATAGGTAAGAAAAAATCATTTCCAACGAACAAGTGCCTAACAACAAGTATTAATTATTTAGTAAACAAACATTTACAAATCAGAATTAGTTTTAACTAAGCAATAATATTTCATGAATTTTTAATAACACAGTTTTTAATTATGACATGTACAGTTGGCATAGTGTGTACTATAGTAATATTCGGTAATTAATATAATAATATTGTGATACATTAGACAACAGACACTTTTGCCTTATTGTTTGTAACGTATACATGTTTAAATCTGAAAGATTTTTGTCGTAAAATGACTCATACAATTAAGTTATAGATAAAAATTACCATATTTATGTATGAAAAATGAATCTAACAAATACAGATGTGAACAGTCAAAATTTACGTTTACGTGTTGATAGAGGCTAACCCTCGTGTAACCTCGAACTGTAAATTGGCTCAGCTAACTTTGAACTGATGCTCAGCTCTGAGTCTCATTTGATCGTAGATTAACTCCCTGTATTGTTTTGTTTCAAATTTAATCCGGGGTTTCTTGATAAACGTGTGTTTTGATGCACGTGTGTTGATGAACATGACTACAAACAAAAAAGGGGTTTAAAATATGTTTTTGAATTAATTTACTCTGGTGCTTTACATGGTGGCTAAAAAGTAATAAACAACCCCCCCCCCCAAATATTTAACCATTTTATGTATTTGAACTCGGTTTGTGGCAACCTTCTTAGATATGAGGGGCTACAAAGCACAAAGCAGCTATGTTCGGTATGGGATACAAAAATGAGGGCTAATTTTTGAAATGTTACCAATATGTAGTGGGGCTAGGGGTTAGCTCAAAAATATAGTCGAGTTTGGTATCATTTCACAGGTCCTAACAAAACTACAGAATTAACATAAATAAAATAAATGCGGACCACAAATAACAAAAAGGTTATTTAAAAGCTATAATTGATTGCTATTACTACAATTGTAGTAAATGGTTAGGTTAAATGTGCAACTAAATAATTATTGTAATTATTTAAGAAATAATTAATTATTAAAAAACTAAAAAAACATGAATACGTAATTTAAACATATTCAAACAAATTACTTAAATATAAGAGTGATTTCCGTATAAAATTTAATCGAGAATTTGTTTCATAATCATAACAGCTAAACAAAAGCCACCACCCCTGGTGTGTTTACACCCTTGGGATGGATTCCGGCGTTTCACTTTGTGTGTTAGACTTATGACTTTAATATTTGTTATCTTACGTAGAACATGTCTTTAAAAAATATTGTATACATTTAAAATTGAATGGGTAATAGTTAATACAAAAACTAATCCGTCCCAGTTCTTTGTTTTGCCATGAAACACTAGAAGAAAGGATTTTGTTATATCAGGTTATTAAGAACATGCTTCCATGGAAAGGGATGAGGTAATGGAAAGAAACCGTTTTCTCTCTACGAGACACTTTATCAAAAATAACCTTGAACAATAGCTATATGTGTATTAAGTGCGCAAAGTACGTCATTTCCACTCGAGAACTATAGATGACCGCATGAAGCTTTAGCTGGTTGGAGCAATACATTTTGAGAGCAGCCATGTGTTGTGCTCATAATTCACATTATATTTTCCTTACCACCATAATTAATTTATCATAACACACGGATAACTTTTTAGTTATATATATAAATGTCATTTTGGTTTTGTTTGTATTTATTTAGGTTGTGGAATTTCTTACCGGTTGATAATTATCGTACTGGGTCTGTGGTTGTGGTTGTTGTTGAAACACTAACTGTGGAAACAGCTGATTAGCAACCGGGAATGAATCACTCCCGCTCTAGAGAGTAGATGAGCTATTTTGCGTACTGTTTCAGGCAATATCATAATTTCCATGCAGTTTCAGAAGAATACATTTAAACCAACTAAATACTGTATAATATATAAAAATCCTTTATGGATGTATATGACAAGGTTTGTGATACATAATCTTAAATATAATTTCTCAAATTTGAAAATAAATGTTTTTAAGGAATTAATTGATATTGAAATAAATATTAAATGTGTAAATTGAACACAATTACAATTTAAATTTTTAATCAAGGATTTTCCGTAGAGAAATATCGCTTTACGAAAACCTACGATGAGTCGTGAAAGAAAACCAACCATTATATTTATGGTTTGTTAACTTTGTAAGGTTATTCAATACCGGGTATTTTGAATCCTCAGATCTTTGATCAAGGTTATATGATCATGGATATTTGAACTAATATATTGATACGATGTAAGATTATTCTTATTATGTGGGTGTAGTATAAAAGTTTTATTTTTATTTTTATCACGTATATCTAATAGGAATTTACTACTAATTATTTACAGCCCTTTTGAGACGCAATTGCAAGGGTTTTTCTTTATTAGTAATAGAGTGTGCAGCCTCAAAACCACATCAAGAAGTTAACCACCCGTGACTTGTATGGTTTGTTAAACCTAACGCAATGTAAGATTAATCTTCTTTCCATTTTGTAAAAGTGGAAAATATTTCAATGTATTTCTCAACCAAAAAATGCGTCTTAAAGCAAAATCTAAATAGTAAAAGGGTTCCTTTTACAATGCTATATATTTGAAATAGAAATTTCAGTTTATAACAATTACAGTCGGCCTAACTTAAAATTCATCAGCATGTAACTGTATTGTAAATTAGTTTTTACGATATAACATGCTAAAAGAATATAAACGTATCCATTATATTTGTCCTTAAAACTCTAACAGTTAATAACTCGTATACTCACTGTCGACCAAAATAGTGATCTAAGAAGATCAAAGATTTAATACAAACTGACATTGCTAGAAAATCCTAAGAGAACACCAATTTTAACAGAGAAAAAATGGCCATTTAAATTGTTAGAAAAAATATTCAAGCTTACTTATTCAAGCTCATATTTTGTTGTTGATACTTGCTAGGATTTTCAGTTGGAATATAATCAATACTTCGGTAATTGAAAGCCGATAAAAGGCAGGAGTAGGAATGAGCTTCAACAGATACGATTCCTACGTGACTCTAACAAATAAGTTTTGGTTTTTGTTCTAGGTTAGGTTCTTGTTTATAAATAAAATTAATCTATATTCAAGAGGTTTATCATTATACCTATTTAAATGTCTTAGTACTAAATATTGAAATAAATCATAAAAAAATAGTTATTTATTTTATTAAAATCAAGATGTTTGTGTCGTCACAAGACATTTGTAATTTTTAATACATTAGGCTTACTTCTACTAGCAAAATCCTACTTATCCTATTAATTGTTATATTTATTTATGAACATTTCTTACGAATAACCGTAATCAGTATTCTTTCAACAACTATGGTTTCCCCTTGAAGCTAGTAGCTTTACGTATGTAAAAGGTGTGGAATATGTTAAAGGTAAAAGTTCACTAAAGCAATTTAAGGCCGGAACTACGTGTAGGTTGTATTCACAAGTTCTTTCAGCAGCTTTACCTCCAATTTTATTCCATAATTTGAGATCTTTATTTCAACAGCTATAGTTTTCCGTGGTTCAATTCTGGATTTTACTGGTGCATTTTTTGATATCCTAAATCAATTACTTATAATATAGTAATTCAATTTAGTAATTAATTTAGTATAATATTGTATAGGTTTTTCTCCGAATTTTCATTAATACAGGGTTTGATCATTATTGTATTTGAGCTGATAAGAATTAACCACACTCTCTGACCTGCACCCAGGCAAACGAATTGGAAGCGTGATTCCATGTACAGGGACGAGGAGCGGCTCACAGCTCTACCTAACAACATGAAAAACCATGGAGGAAAGATTTAAGAACAACTCGGCGTAGAGAGGAACAAGCTGTAAATATTACAAGACAAAACAAACCCATTTTAATGGGACAACAAAGAAACAATTGATACAAAAGGTAGTAGCCTAAGACATTTACATTTAAAGAACATTTTGGTGGCCTAGGCCTTGAATTGAACAGACTAACAACAAAACCTTGTTTTGTCAGATCATCTCAAACAGTGGTTTTCAACAAGACGTTGCTCGGCCAATTTCTGTCCCAAATATCCCGGGGAAGGTCTCGAAATAAACTGAACAATCTGATTAACAATCTAAACGACAAAATTGTCTAACGTCCCCCAATCCTTGGCTAAAAGGCCCAGTGAAAATGTGCTCATAGAATTAAAATAATTTCTAACAAAAATCACAATACTTACTTATCAGGCACTGACGGCGAATTTAATTCCTGCATGAAAAACAAGTCAGGGACGACGGAAACCCCACATAAAAGGCATTAGGTGAAAACTGAAAAGGATGCCAAAATATATATATGTTGACAGGAGTGACGCCGTAGAACCCATGAAATCGCACATTGACATGTAGGAAGAAGAAGAACTTCGTAACAAACACTTGACCTTGGATGTCAGAATATTTACAGTGGCAAAACTCATACTATACAAAATCTCACTCGAAACAAAACTCGAGTCGTGACATTCGTCGGTGGAACGTAGTCACGGCTCAAGAACATGGAAAACTACGAAAAGTCGTAAGTTAACTGAGCAAATACACAGATCGAGATTACATCTTAAGTCCATCAAAACCTTTGTTTCCTAAAGCTACGTTTATGGTCAGGAAAAAAACAACGAACCTTATAGCCGTGATGTTGAAATGTAAACAGTTTTACTTTGACGTTGAGTAGAAAATACACTAACGACTAGTACCTCCATTTCCAGTAATAACTGATTTCGGTTAGGCAGGATTATCACATTCGTTCCAGTCAGAAGTTACAATAATAATAACAACAGTTATTATTTCATGTAGTGTCTTCCAGTTTGTTTTATAAATGCAGTTTACGGTGATATAATATTATGATACCACATCGGTGCCAAATTACCAAAACGGAATTAGATGGTATATACTCTAAAGCGCATTATTTCAAAACAATACTATATGATGTTTTTCAACTATTCTAGCTTTTCCAATATTATTGCTATAAAGTAGTAAACTTTGTTTTATGTGTGCACTTTTATATTTAGTTACATTATTTTAGCCTGATGTAATTAATTAACTTTTACTTATTGTTTTTTGTTGTTGTCCATTGATCACTTTGAATTGCCATTAAACATTATTTTATTATTCTATAAGAACAACAAGTTAAACACCTAGAATAATTTGAAAACGTGTTTTATCTCTAAATTTTTATTTAAAATGCACGAGTTGTATTTCTTACGTTTATAGTTAAAAATGGCAATCATAATTTATTCAAAAGAGTACTTTTATTTTAAAATCCTTTATTTATTACTATTTTTGTCAAATGTCCAACTCATTTTTTTTATTACTTTAAGAAATTACAATCTTTGAGAAAACAGAAAAACAGTAATTAAGAATTGTTCGTATTTAAATTATCGTTCAATATTGTTTCAATCACTTTATGTTTGACGATTTTATGATTTTTGTGTATTGTTATGAGCAAGTAACTGTATTGTCACAATATTACGGTAGAGAGGCTACACATATAATAGCTTTACAAACATCAAAGCGGCCTCAAACACAATCGCCTCAGTGGAAAACCTTTATCTAATTTAATGTTCATTTGGCGTAAAACATTTTACATTCGCTCATTCAATTATCTCTCTTGAAACACATTTTTTTTGTTAGGAAACACAAGATTAAAATAGGTTCAAACAGTAGGTATTAACATGACATAGAAATAACATTATTTAAACGGTAAGAGCATCTATTTTTATATTCTGTTTCTTTGTTTGAGCTGTTTTTTTTTTCATTACTTAATTTTCAGCTACATATTATGTTTATTTGAATACAATTATAACAAAAAAATCTTTATGATACAAAGTGAACTGAAGTACTCATCTCAACTATTGCATTTACGTTAAGTGTGTATTCAATTATGTAATAGTCTTTTTTGCTTATTCAATGAAGGAGATACTCGTACCAAATACTCTGGTTTTCTGCAACATAAAGATTTTTATTTTAGGCATCATTTGTACTTTGTACCTTTGGGTGCAACTGGAACAAATTTCTTTGTTATTTTACTATTTAATTTAGATGATTAAGTTCAAGTAATCTCAACATAGGTTACTTAACCGTACCGTAGATATTGACGAAAAGAAATATTACTTACTCACTGAAAAAGTCAAGTCCTAAATTATTCATCTCCAAGAATAGTTTTAATTTAACGCCAAACTTGGTAAAAAAAAACCACGTATTTTGGTACTTTGTTAGGAACTAACTTAAATTTTTATCGTTACTAAGTAATCTAGATATTTGAAACCTATACTACACAAAATTGTAAATTGACTGTGAGAAAATTCTTTAAATATTAGTATTCCGAGTAAATTTTAAATGTTTTCAACACCTTTCTATAAAAGATTTTGTTTGAATATACATTGATTATTACATAGATTATTATTAACCAATGAAATTTATTTGCGTTCTATGATTTCCCCTCATATCTATATAATGAAATGTTCAGTTAGGCAGTTAAAGCGTGGTTTAGTTGGAAGTTTGCTGAGTTAATTTAGAGTTAAGGATCACATGTGTGTCCTAACTGACTTTATAGACTTTTTTCTACCTTACACCTACATTTTATATTGTTATGCGTTACTACAATCTTGTTATTATTTCAAAGTTGTAAAAACTATGATAAAAGAAACTATTGGGAAATCCGAAATCGTACTGTTATATTCTTAAGGGGTAAAGGTTGATAGGCGTTATCTTATTTTATTATTTAAAGTTCTTACTGTTGCTTCAATCATATATTTGATTTTAAATATTATTTTTTTATTAAACTTGTAGTTCAACAGAATATCTGAGGCGAAGAAAATATATCTGAGGAAAACGTGATATAAACGTAGCGTAAAGCAACAATACGTAAAAACTAATTATCAATTTAATTGATTTAATTAACATGTTGAATTTTAAAATGTTTTGAATGAATTTAATTAAACTTTTGAAAGTGCAAAAATGCGTGAAAACTTCAATGTATCATATTGAACAACTATTTATAGCGATGAGATATAAATCTTAATCCTACACAGTCTTAATAACAAATAATGCAGTTTTCATATTGTATCCATAGTAAAATTGATTAAGTTAATTAAACAGTAAATATGAGTAAATTTTTTAATGTAAACAAATATATGTTTATTGATTACGAAAGAATTGTTTGAATAAATAATATACTGAATAAAAGAATGTCAATAAAGAATGAAATGAAATTATGTATTTTAAAAACGATATTTTACGCTTGTCAGTTATTTTGGAATGAAATAAAATACTGTAAGCGGAAAGCTTACTCCAATAACCGAGCGAGCAATGCTAATTAAAGCTTTAACTAGGCTTGGAAAATAAATAGCTTCTTTGTTTGGATTTGAAGCAGATATTACAGCATTGTTTTGATTTATGCAACTGTCCAACGAATTCAGCTTTATATTTTTTTAAAGACGTTGTTGGCAGAAATTGTTTTAACTGTTTGTTTATTTAAAAGTAAAAAGTATATTTATTTAATTCAATCAAACAGTATCAACGGGATTTGTTTTTTTTCTTCCTTAGTTTAACCATTGTTTAACGTTCATATAAAATTAATTAAAAAAGATATATAGATTGCATTTAATAGTTGTTTATTTCACATTGATCTACCATTCTTTTTCAGTACATATTCTCGGTGTCATAATGGTATCTACAATACACCATTGTAAGCAGAAAAGTTTATAATACACTTTTAGAATTATTTATTATTTCATACCAGTGAAGTATATACAAAACCTGTTCACATATCTGAATGATTTGTGGAAATTTGTTTAAGATTATATGAGTTATAATAAAATACAGTAGTATTTTACTTCTTTTATCAAATCAGTCTGAGAGCCCGACCAGGTGTCGATTTAACAGCTATAATGTAACTATTTAACTACTCGTGCACATGAAATAAAATAAAGATGAATTCAATACTGAAAATAATGGTAGTTAACCCGTAAGAATAATTGCTTGGGATATTTTAGTAAGGCCTAAACTTAAAGGTATACTGTGCCAATATGAAATACTGTACATCAAGACCAGTTAAAACTATAATTCTTTATTACATGTGACCGGAAAAAATATGTTTGGCGACAAACAGAAGTTTATTGGCTATGGCTAAACTTTTGAACTACACCTCGTTTTAGGAGCTAAGGGAATTCCTCCGGTTTTTGAAATACGGTAATCTTTATCCTAACGCTAATTTTCACTATCCATTGAGCCTACATAACACAAGAGAAGGTTTAGATTACACATTTTTACACTTAGTAATACAACCTTACTGTGTGAGATTGATAACACTTATACTTATATGTGAATAAATGTAACAATTAAAAACTTAAAAATAAATCATTATGCTGTAACTCACATATTCATGTTTTTCCGTCAACAAATTTAACAAAATAAATATTTGTTTTTTTTTTCAAAAATAACAATTACATCTCAAACTGTGGTAAGCAGACGAACGACAGCTAGAGAAATGTACCTAAGAGACATTATGTTGAATTGCATTCCTTCATTGTTTTGTCACGAGCTCCACCTCAAGGGGCCTTTAGACTTGAGATCTAGTTGTTTGGTAACAAAAAAGATTAAATGGTTTATTTACTTCACTAATGTAAAGAGGAAATAACTAGGGATGAGCTGATGTTTTTGTATTAGTAGCACTTAAGAAGCAACGTTATATATATATATATATATATATATATATATATATATATATATATATATATATATATATATATATATGTGTGTGTGTGTGTATTTCTTAAAGTTAAATTAGTCAAATAATGATAGTGTTCTAGAAAAGGAATTTATTATTTAGAGTTTTCTTGTTTGTAATGTTAAATATAGTATTTCATCCTTGATAAGCCAGCTAGAACAGTTGAATATAGTTAAATTGATTCATAAACTATACTGAAAATTAAATTAATTGACTCATTTTCTGCAGCTCTAGTATGGACCTATAAAAACATTATAATTATTTAGGCCTTTCAAAATTGCATTTAACAAACTATTTATTCATTTTCTCTTGAATAATTGCACCAACAGTTAACATCCATCAGAACACATAAAATATTTTGGTAATCATCTTTACGCTATGTTATCGTAATACAACTTAGTATTAAATGGGAATTGCATAAACTGTTTTTAAAACGTATACCTAATTTTTTACAAAAGTTCCTTACACTTATTGAACTTGTTGCTAGCCTAGTGGTTCGGTTCCTGGCCAATCTTCCACATATATGGGTTTGGATCGCTTTCCCTAAAAGCGTTCGAATACTTCCACCTTTGAATTCTCTTGTAAACATTTTCCCGGTGAATATATACAGACAATATATACTTACTATACATAGAGAAAAATTTCATAAACTATTGAAAAACTACAAATGACTAAACTTGTCTTAATTTCTTTCATATCCAATTAACCCTAATAACTTTAAAGTATATTTTTGTCAAGTGCGATTATTCATAATGTATCACATGTAGATGTAATTGGCTAATTGTAATTATGATGCATAATTATTAATGGATAAATTCATTCAATAATTATATTGTGTAGTAATTGCAATGAAAATAAGTGGGAAAAGCAATATGCTTGTTCACTGATCATTGTTGTCTCCAAACCATATTCATCATTAACTGGACCAATATTAGAATAGCAGCGACGCGAATGGAACAAATAATGACCAGGCAAATGCGTTTTCAATATTTCAATTCCTATAATTGGACACAACAACTTTGCACAGTTAGTTATTTGTTTATTCAATACGGGTTAGTGTTTACTATAATTTCTTGTTTATGATAAGGACACTAAATTTTTAATAAACTTATTGTCATATGTTTTATTTGTCATATTAATTTTAATCATTATAAGCATCAGCATAATTTTATTTAGAAAACAATTCTCAAAAATATTTTTCAATTTAATTATTTATTACACTATTCTTCAAGGTGGCAGCAGTTTAACCTCTTTATTATGCCAAGAAAAAAATATCTACAAGAAATAATTCAATCAAATTAATCAATCATCAGGAGCAGAAATTTATCTAAAACCAAGACTTCGCCAAAATAGAACTTCGGCAGTCATGTTTCAGCCTATACAACCTTTTTATTTCAAACATCCTGAGCAGTGGAAAACATGGTGCAAGCGATTTAAAAGATTCAGAATTTCATCAGGACTGAATAATAAAGAAAACAAGTAGCTTGCCCGATATAAATATAAATTAAAATGTCTGAATTTACTAACCTGTTTCTTGGAAAACCAACCATTACCAACTTTTTCTTTAAACGCACCTAAAACCAAAGTTAAACTTTTTATTCGGAGGATTTAAAGAATGACGATTGTATAAGTTATGCCAATCTTAAAGTCACTTGTCTCAACTAATGGATATTGATACATAAAATTATCTTTAAGTCAGGAAACGTAAACCCGATTTTCAATTTGAGGTTAATATTCTTTTGAATGTAATGAGACCCCTTAAGGAGTTTTACTCTATGTCTAAGTTCAAAATTTCACAGCCAAATGATACGAAAGTCGGGATACAATTTTTTTGGAAATAGCAATTCTTGTTATTGAACAATCTGTGTTGGACTGGTAGATTTTTTATATATTTTTTATCTCCAAACACTAATTAATATGGTAACTAATTTGGTAATGTATATTTCTAGGTATTGGCAATGATGAGCTTCAATCAGATATGTGAGGTAGAGATAGCGCACCACTTACAGCTGATTGCTTCTGTGATTGCCAGCATGTCGGTATGGTAGTTAAATACTTAATTTTTTGTTTCTTGGTGATCTGTCACCTTTAAAGTAACAGTTTTATAATTATGTGTATCTTTGCTAACTGTGGTTTCTTTTCTAATGTTGACTTAACAGTGGCAGTTTACATGTACGGCTATCAACATTTTATAGTATAATAATTTACAGTATTCAGCAAAAGTAATCGGTCAAAAAATTTCCGTCTAAAAGAAAAATTTTTTTTACTTTGTATTGCAATGCAATAATAATTGCTAAAACAATTATGAATATCTTCAAGAAAACTGGTTATATTGGAATGAATTTAAATTTGGAATAAAAACTTTACCAATATTTTAAAAATCCTAAATTTTATTTTTATTTTTAATAAAGTTCTTAAAATATTGGTAGTTTTTATTTCAAATTTACAATAATGTATAGCTCACGGTAAAAAAACCTTTACCGATGTGAACAATAATTTTAAATCCGACGACGAATTAATCACTAGTTTACACACATTTAAATATCTAAATACTTAAATCTAAATGAAAACGGGAATTTTTTTTATGTACAGATGATTTGAATTAGAATAAAGTTGTTATTAAATTATTGTGTTGGGACATGCTGCGTTCTAATATTTCTTTATTTTAATATTTATTTGATTATATTGAATTGTATTCTGCAATTCTATAAATTCACTATATACGTCATTATGTTTTATTATACGTATACGAACAATGAAATCAATGCTGCAAACTAATAATAAAACCATCCAATATAAATATATAATGTTTGTTTCCTTTTCTCTTCATGCCCTACTAACCAATATAAATCAACGTTCCTGAAACTAATTAAAGTCAAATTGATGCTATGCTTAAAGTTTACCATTGTTGATAAGTTATTGAAATGTACTGTACTACACAACATTAAGATACTATATTACCGTACGCTTGCCTACTCAACATTTGAATAAATCCCTTCAAATCTGTTTATAATTACCATTTTTAAGTATCGACTGGAAAATAAACTTTCTTGATTCATTTTCTTATATAACTTGGATTGTTATATGTAACTGTTTTGTATACTAACAACCCATACAATAGACGATTGTTTTGCAATAAAATACGCTAGTAAAGCTTTTAAGTATTGAGAATGGAAATATTGAAGTTGGTGTAGATAGATGAATCGTGCAAATACAGATGCGAGCAGTCAAAGTTTACGTGTTGAGAGAGGCTAACGCTTATGTAACCTCGAACTGTAAATTGGCTTAGCTAACTTTGAACTGCTCGGAAAGCCCATTTCTGAGCTGACCATGGCCGAGTTTAAATGAATTAGATATTGATTCACTACATATGATTGGTTCAAATATAATCTTTTTTTGTTGACAAAAGTGTCGATAGAGTTTCTCAGATGTTTCCCTTTTTTATATCAAAGTAAAATAAATTAAGGGAAAAGAAACTGAAGCTTACTCGTATTATAACAAACATCTTTATTCGTACTGAGGTTATCTACTTCAAAGTTTTTTTGTTTATAATGTTTTTTTGTATTAAGATGTTATATTAATTTCCTCATTTAGTGTGCATTATATACTTTGAATGAGGTGGCTATCTCAGACAGTTTAACATAAACACGTAGCATTTAATTTATAATAAAACTATCGCACGTTTGATACAAGGTACATTATCTTCTTTAAATTGATTATAGTTTTTAACAATAGAAAACTTACGTGTCCGTCCAAAAACACGCCATAGGGATTGAGGTTGGTTTACTTTACCTCCACAAATACCCTCTTCTTGTTTTCCGTTACTTTTCACAGAACCTTACTAGTCTCAAACAACTCATTGCACTTTAAGCACTTTACATCAAAGTAACATTTGAAAGATATACTGTTTGGTATAACGGCTTGTATTAAACTACAATTAGAATACACATTTAGTATTGCGTGTTGTATCCTAGGAATATAGTAGGCCTACAAATCATTGTTTATTAATAACCGTATTAAACATGGAATATTTCAATATAATTTTTAGTGTCAATCTCAAAGTGACACAAGTCAATCCTAAGTCAATCTTAAAGTGTCAATGTTAGGGTTGTTAATATTTACAGTTACAAATTTTAGGTTTGATTGAAAAACCATTAGGTGGTAAAAGGCAATATAATGATCGGATAATAGTTACCGATGCACATTGTCTACTCTTTCATTGAAGTGAAACGTTGAAGTTAACGTTGATAACTAACTACTCTATGTTTTAAAATGTATAGAAATTTGTTTCTTAGAATTCAGTCACAATGAGGAATCTCTACATTACGTTCCAGCGTAATAACCATAAGTAATGTTTAAAATAGCATTCATCAACACATTTATTTAAATACACACACATTGGTTATTTATTTTGTTAAACTGATAGTTCTAAGTTAAAATTCTTATTTTTAAGGAAAGAATGTTGCCTTTCCTTCAGACACCCTTAAACTTAGTAGTTCTTAGGACAAACATAATATTACACTTTCAATATTTATCTGCAGATGTCTTAATCTGCTGTTTACGTCATAATCTACTGTTAACACCTAACTAATGTCCATAACTATTTAATGTGTCTTTAATGTACTCTTATTTTTATATGATTTATTTTTGACTGTATTAGGAAATATCTTTATTTTCCTTTAGCAGTCAGCTTAAAGAACAAGTAACTAATCCGTTTCCCTTATTGTTCCATCATAGTTCTATAATAATGTTTTTATAAATTAATGGGTGCCTTCACACGTTAACAAAATTGTATATGGTAAAACCAATATAAATGATCAATAAAATTACCTATTCTACATTTTTCTAATTTTTGTATTTCTTTGATAAATATATTCTTGTATTTCCTATTTTACGATTGAATGAGTCATCATTAATTGATCAGGTTATAATTTGATTTGTTTTTTATAAAACTCGCCACAACGGAAAAACACTTTCTATGATTTCTGCAGAACGTTTCACACTGAGGAATTTTAGTTCAGGAAGAAAGTGAAATAGAAAAGTCCACACTTGTGTATGTATTTCATATAATTGTGTCATATTTATTACACGACCGTCAAAAAGTGTGAAATGGATTGACTGGCTGCAAGCTTATGTCAAAAGGCAGTCACGTCGTGACATATTTTATTCTAGCTTTTTAATATTCATGTCACCTCCCTGCCACGTGTGAACATTTCATTTTTGTTTCAAGCTTCCGTCAAAAGGTAAATAACTTTTTCTAATTAAAATTTTAATATAGGCCTAAAGTTATTCGTTAGTTTGTAAAAAACAACATTTATCACATAATTCCAAACAATATGGCTCATAATTGTACTCCATATTCATATATGGGGTATATATTCAAACATGTTTAACATTACGTTTTATCTAAATGAAATGGAAACGTAATATGTAAGAAACATATCAATATACATAAGCTTAATATCGTTCAGATATAAAAAATGTATCTTGAAAGACGAAGCAGACTTATAAAACTGTTGGTATTATATTTTGGTTGATGTTGTGGTTCTCGATTTCCATATATAGAAGGGGAGGTTTCAACATGGACTGAGTTTATATTGTGATCCAAAAGTTTGGCAGTGCAAGTATAATAATTTTAGTATTCAAATGGGAACGTGGAAACTATACGCAATAACAATATGTATTTTAAAATAAAATTTTTTAATATAACTTAGAATTTTATTGATACAAATGTTTTTAGTGTTCATTAATTTTTTTTGTGCTTGCTCATACCAATTGTGCATTGATTGTATTAAAAGATATGACATTCAATAATCTAGTAGTGAAAAAAATAGTTAAAACTATTTTGTTGTTGATTGATAAGACAAATAATCCAGAACGAACTTACAAAAACAAGATACACACATTGATTAAAACTAAATGAGAAACTTAAACTAAATTTTTACGTACATTTGGAATTACATTTATTTTGTAATTTATTTATAATTTAGTACACGATTGGATAAAAGCTACGTCCAATTGTTATAACCATCACTAAAACCCCAGCTAAATGTATAGGCATAGTATTTCACAATATATACATTATACACTATCATACATTACACGTGATATATAGAAATATTTAATTGTTTAGTTACGTTTTACTTGAATAGAGAGTTATTTATATGTAATTGAAAACCCAGAATTTGTTTTATATCCTTAACCACTAACTTAAAAACCAAAGCCCCTGGACGGTGTGTTTAAACCCCAGGGAGAGACTACAAGGTACCGTTTATTGAATTCGAGTTATTACTTATTAATAAATGTTATTTAAAATATAATACTTAGTGACAAAATAAATCTTATCTCCATAGTACAACTAAATTACTATTTCAATTATTGAACTAGATATAAATATATATTTTTAGTAAATAAATGTGTAACGGATTCCTATTCTTAGTATATAATTTCAGTGTTACTAACTTTGATCAACGATTTTCTATGTAAAGATATCTGTGAGAAAACCTACGATACTTTGTGGGGAAACCCCGACCATTAAATTCACGGTTTGTTAAACCAGTAAAGTTATGCAATAACGTCTATTTTGAATCTTCAGCTCGGTGGCCTTTGATTAAACGTACACGTACTATGTATATTTTAAAAGAGTATTGTTTGGCCTATTTTACGAATTGGCACACCATATTGTGTATATTGTGAAATTCTTTTTGTATAAAATATTAAGTGGAAAAAACATTTCCATTGAAAAATTTTTTAGTCTATTATCTTCATTAATATCAAATGCTCATGTATTTGTTTGAGTATATCTATAATTTAGAAGTAGTTAGATGATTTAATCGAAGCGTGGTTAATCTCACCTTAAAAATACAATCAATCGAACAAAATGCGATAATTAGTATAAGTGGTTTAGAACCTGTTGTAAGCACCAAAGTAAACGTAATATGTATTAGTAATGGAGTGAGCAGCACTCTTTTAGTAATGATGCTGCATCAAAACCACATTACGAAGTAAACTACCCGTGACGTGCATGGTTTGTTAAACCGAACGTAATGTGAGATAAATCTTGAAAACAAACTTTACTTTTTAAAAAAGGAAACCTAATATCATTTTGCAAACAAGGTACATGTATTTCTTAATTGTTTGTAATAAAAAACTATAAGCTATAAGTTTTTTTTTTTTTTTGACGGCCTCTTTTAACCTTGCATTTGCCCGTCCACATAGACTAACTGCCCGTGAGTAGATTGTATAAAGCAAAGCAAGGAGTGACATGATACAACACGAAGGTAAACTTAACTGATAAAACGTTTTCGGCAGTGACCAGGATCCGAACCCATGATATCGCTGCCTTGAGCCCGAAGTCCGTCACGCTACTGACTAAGCCACCGACTCACCAAAACACATATATAAAACATCTTAAATGAAATACAATTTATTAAAAATATCATGCAATGCAAATGTATAAAGAAATAGGATCTTTGAAAAAATTATGTACAGTATATTACCTTTAACAGAAAAAATTACTTACTCGAGTGTTATTAAAATGGTAAAAACTTAGTTTTCTTTTGTTTTTGTTCCAGGGTTTCAGTTGGAATATAATCAAAGCTACGGTAATTGAAAGCCGATAAAAGGTAATGGAGTAGGAATGAGCTTTCAACAGATACGTTTTCTACGTGAGTCACACAAATGAGTTTTGGTTTTTGTTCTGGGTTAGGTTGGTAGAACTAGCTAGTAAATAAACCAAGACTACAGGAGTTATGATTATATTTAGTTGAAGGCGTTCAAATATTACAAATGATAACTTACTGTAATATAGCTATTTTATAATGTAATAATTAAATGGTAGTCAGTCTCCTTCTATAATGTGTTCATGAGAAGGTGAAAAAGTTGAACACATAAAGTTCAGTAAAGCAATTTAAGGCCTGTTCTACGAGTAGGTTGTATTGACAACCTTTTTGTTAAACATCTAATACCAACTTATTTAAAATAGGTTCTAAGTAAAATGTATATCAAAAGCTACAGTTTCCATGGGTCCATCTTACTTTGATGTATTTCCTAATAGGTTTGATTAGTAACCAATAAATAAAATTTAATTTATAATTTAATATTAAATTTTGATTCATTACAAGGAGTTAATGAAGTATTTAAACTAATACAACAACGGTTCAACAAGGAGAAGTCCTGTAAAATGTTAACTACGCCAATTAACAGGCATTACACAATAAACAGGCAACGGCGTTTCTTTACTTTTCATTTACTCTTGGCTATCTTGCAATCCAACTGTGACAAATGTTTTTTTATCAGGTCTTGTTTGATCAACGTTAACTTATCCGTTTGAATTGAGAAATTGAAACACATTGTAAATTATATTAAATGTACAAAAAAAAACCATCAAATAAAAATATAACATGATAAGTATCCATGTAATGAATCGACACAAATGTGTTAAAAATATCTGAGGGTACTCTTTGGGTGTTCAATCTGTCAATGAACATTCAGATTAAGTAAATACTATGAGTTAAAAGGAAATCTTTTTAATACCCTATTAATGATTTTTAACTAGTTTCTATTTTAATTTTTTAATTTGAGTTTTTTTTTACATAGTCTATATACAATAAATCTTTAACCATCGAGAATGTCCTACAATCTAAAGGTTTTGTACCATAACTAGTTCTATTAAAGACACTGAATTAAGTATGATTTAAAGTAATAGTTGAAATAGTTCATTTATTTATTTTAGTTGTGTAATATATAAGGCTATATTACATTGCCAGAAGAATATTGAGTTTGTGTGTGTGGTTGGCTGCACTGCTGAGTGACGTCACCGACGAGGAACGATGGCACGAAGCGGAGTGAAACGGCAGTCGGAGTTGTCATGCTAATAGTAAGTTGTCCCAAGTATCGGGTTCTTTTAATCTTACTAAGTATTGAAGAACAGTTATTACATTTGGCGACGAAATTAAATCCGCGTGTGCGTGAAATGTCTAGTATCGGTCGGATATCGGAGTTTAATCCGTACGAAGAAGATATTAGTTCGTATTTGTTACGTTTGAAACACTTTTTCAAGGCCAACGAGGTCAAGGACGTGAAGCAGGTCTCCATCTTGATTACTGTAATAGGCCCTAAAATATTAGCCGTCCTCACCGATCTTATTTCTCCTAAGAAGATTGATGAAGAATCTTACGATAATTTGAGCAAAATCTTGGAAGATCATTATTCTCCTAAACGCCTTGTGGTCGCTGAGCGTTATACTTTTTATAGTCGATGCCAGAAACAATCTGAAAGTATTGCCGAGTTCGTAGTGGCAGTGAAGCATTTGGCTTCGACGTGTGATTTTGGAACATTCTTATCGGACGCACTGAGAGACAAGTTAGTTTCGGGAATTAAAAATGAAGCAATTCGTCAAAAATTACTTTCCGAAGAAATGGATTTGAAGAAAACGTTGGCTCTTGCACTCAGGCTTGAACAGGCCGAGAAACAAACAGGTCTATTCTCGAATACAAGTGTTCAGGAAATTTCCAGGTTTCAGGTCAAGAAGAATGCACGTGTTTCCAACCGAGGTTCAAATTTTCACAGTGCGGGATCTAAATCAAATTCAAGTGATGTGAAGGGAGATATGTCTCAGATAAATAAGTGTTTTCGTTGTGGCAATCCAGAGCATAGGGCTAATAATTGCCCGTATAGTAATTACAAGTGCCATGGGTGTAAAAAGTTGGGTCACATCAGTAAGGTTTGCAGGTTCAAATCAGAAAATCCAGTGAAAAATTCCATAAAAAGTGGTAAATTTAAAATCCATCAGATGGAAGAGGAAAATAGGCCTAGGCCTAGTGGTGGTCCAGATGAAGTGAAGTTTGAAAGTTTGTCTTTGTACAGTATGAATTCTGGTGATAATGTTTCTGCCTTTAAGGTAAGCCTAGAAATAGAGAATGTATCCGTATTAATGGAAATTGATACTGGCTCGGCACTAACTGTGTGCCCTCAAGAATTGTTTAACAAATATTTCCCTCATGTACAATTGAGTACTGTAGATATCAAGTTGCTTACATATTCAGGCAATGAAGTCAATGTTATTGGACAAGCTTTAGTCAAAGTAGCCTACATGGACCAGACTTATCATTTACCTATGATAGTCGTTAAGATTGATCGTACGAACCAGCCTATGCTTCTAGGCCGTAGTTGGCTACAACATATTGCTTTTGACTGGAAGTCTATTTTTACTTGTAATGTTAATAGCCTATCAGGCAGTGTTAAATCTAAGGGTGGTGAACCTAACCTAACCCTAGGTAAGGCCGTTGAGCCTAAAGTCGTTTCTGGTTTGAAACAAAAGTATGCCTCTGTGTTCAAAGGAGGTCCTGGAGAAATTAAGGATGTTGAGGCACGTATTGTGCTAAAAGAGGATGCTGTGCCAAAATTTTGTAAATATCGCCCTGTTCCTTACGCGTTGCGTAAATCAGTAGAAGATGAGATTGATAGGATGATTGCTGAAGGTATTGCTTATCCCGTTACCAGCTCTCAGTGGGCTACTCCTATTGTGGTGATTCAGAAGAAAAGTGGGGTGCGACTCTGCGGGGACTTTAAAGTAACCCTTAATCAAGTGATCCAGTCGGAACACTATCCCTTGCCTCAACCGGAGGACATTTTTGCTACTCTAGCAGGTTGTAGCTGGTTTTCAGTTTTGGACTTGGAGGCAGCGTATCTCCAACTTCCTGTGGCGGAGGAGTCCCAACCACTCTTGACTCTAACTACGCACAAAGGCTTAGTGCGTTTGCGACGTCTGCCGTATGGTTTGTCTTCGGCTCCGGCTCTCTTTCAAGCGGCCATGGACAAAATTATTGGTGGCCTACCTGGGTCAGTGGCATATTTGGATGACGTACTGGTGGGTGGATCTTCGCAAGAGGAAGCGTTGTCACGCTTGGAGAGTGTTCTTCAACGTCTTCAAAGTTATGGAGTCAAGGTAAATGATTCTAAATGTAAATTCTTACAGCCGTCAGTACAGTACCTAGGCTACTGTTTGTCGTCCAAAGGGATCAGCCCGCAGGAGGGTATTTTGGAGGCGATTCGGAATGCACCCGAGCCAACTTCAAAGGAAGAGTTAAGAGCCTATGTAGGCCTTATAAATTATTATGGGAAGTTTATTTGCAATCTTTCAGACAAACTTAGCTGTTTTTACGATCTACTTCGTAAGGATGCACCGTGGGTATGGTCATCCCAATGTTCTTCTGTTTTTCAAGAAAGTAAGACATGGGTATTGTCTTCAGATGTCTTAGTTCATTACGATGTAAATAGACCATTAGTTTTGACTTGTGACGCAAGTCCACGAGGTGTTGGTGCCGTGCTTTCGCACCTTATAGATGGAGTAGAGAGGCCTATTGCCTTCGCATCGAAATCCTTGAGTGCTAGTGAAAGAAATTATTCACAGTTGCATAGAGAAGCTTTGGCTCTTGTTTTTGGAGTAAAAAAATTCCATAAATATATTTACGGTAGGAAAAATGTCGTGTTACAGACTGACCATGCTCCTTTAGTGACAATCTTTGGAAATAAGCGGGGAGTTCCCTGTGTCGCCGCTGCGCGTCTTCAACGATGGGCCCTGATCCTCTCCGCCTACAGTTTTGAAGTAAAGTACCGCCGTGGCTTGGACTTGCCACATGCGGACGCTCTTTCGAGATTACCGTTACCTGATGACGACCAATTGGAGCTGGATTCCAACTACATCTCTCATGTTTCTTCCCTGGTAGAGGCCTTTGACTGTTTCAAATTGGTGAGTGATCTCAATCCTATTACTGCTAAGGATATCGCTCGACTTACTGATACTGATCCTGTTTTGACAAAGGTCAGAGATTTCATTTGGCATGGATGGCGTGATAGTCAAGATTCTGAGCTGGTTGCTTATTTTCGAAGAAGGGATGAGTTGTCTGTAGAGAACCAGTGTGTTTTATGGGGTAGTCGAGTAGTGGTGCCAGAGAAACTGAGGAGTGCCGTTATCCAATTGCTGCATGATCAGCATCCCGGAATAAATCGGATGAAAATGTTAGCCCGAAGCTTTGTTTGGTGGCCGGGGATTGATAAAACCATTGAAGAGACGGTTCTCTCATGTCATGTGTGTCAGTGTACAAGGAATGCTGTGGCTAAGGTGCCATTATGTCAGTGGCCTAGAGCTTCAAGTAGGTGGCAGCGCATCCACGTGGATTATGCGGAAGACCCACTAACAAGACAACAAATGCTCATAGTTGTTGATAGTTTTAGCAAATGGCTAGAAGTGTTTATCATGAAATCTACTACATCGTTTAAAACCATTGAAAAACTGCGTACGCTGTTTGCGTCTTTTGGCCTACCGGAAGAATTGGTCAGTGATAATGGTCCCAATTTTGCTAGTGGGGAATTCAGAGAATTTCTGAGCAACAACGGTATTAAGTTTACGCTCTCACCTCCTTACCATCCTGCCTCGAATGGGGCTGCAGAAAGATTTGTACAGGAAGTCAAGAAGAACCTTAAAAGACAGGTTATGGCTAGTGGTTCTGAGACCATTTCTTTACAACATAAATTGGATAATTTCCTCTTTGCATTTCGCAACACACCCAGTACTGTCACTGGTGTTACCCCTGCGGAATTGTTCCTTCAATGGAAACCGAGAACTAAGTTGACGATGCTTAAACCCTGTTTATTGTCAGCCATTGATAAGAAGAGGGAGGCGCAGAAGGAAGCAGCCGATAACCATCGGGGAAGTTTCAGATCCTTTGTGGAGGGAGAAAGGGTGCTTGTGAAGTCAGTACGGCAGGAGATCATTTCTTGGATTCCTGGGAGAATTTTGGAGCGGAAAAGTCCGTCTACTTATGTGGTGAGCGTCCTGGGAGGTAAAATACGTTTCTGCCACGCAGATCATTTGAGATCTAGTAAGTTGACTGAGGAAGAGGAAGTTACAGTCAATAGGCCGGTAGTGCAATCTCCGATCAAATCCCCTGAGAACAAGTCTGCTGTGGGAATACAAACTCCGCCAGAGCGATCACCTCGTGTCATGGAAACTCGGAATACATCACCAAGACAACAACGGAGTGTAGGCCTACCAAAATCTCCAGCTACGCACACTACAGACGAGCATCCCGAAGTGCAGCCCAGCCAGCAGTGCAGCCAGCCATCACTTCGGAGATCTCAAAGGACTGTGCAAAAGCCGAAGCGGCTCGACCTTTAAGTTAAAAGGCCGAGCTAGAGAGAGAAGATTTTAAGTTTATTTTATTGAAGAAGAAAAGTTTATTTTTAGTGTTTATTGAAATATTTTGTGAAGCTTATAAACAAACAAAAAAAATGGTAAAAGAAGAAAAGAAAAAAATTGTTTATTTGGCTTAGCCTAGAAGAAAAAGGTTAGGCCGATAGAGAAGAGTTTTATTTTAAGTTTGGGCGAGTGTAATATATAAGGCTTTATTACATTGCCAGAAGAATATTGAGTTTGTGTGTGTGGTTGGCTGCACTGCTGAGTGACGTCACCGACGAGGAACGATGGCACGAAGCGGAGTGAAACGGCAGTCGGAGTTAAGTTAACATGCTAATAGTAAGTTGTCCCAAGTATCGGGTTCTTTTAATCTTACTAAGTATTGAAGAACAGTTATTACAGTTGTATAATTAGTTTTTCATAAAAATTATTACGGATTATTATATTGCTGACGTAATTATAGGCCTCTGACAATCCGGCACCGGTTTCGTCGTAATATCACGGTTGAGAGGCTACAAATATAATAACTTTACAAACATCAAAGCGGCCTCAAACACAATCACCTCAGTGGAAAACCTTTATCTAATTTAATGTTCATTTGGCGTAAAACATGTTCGCTCATTCAATTGTCAGGCTTGAAATACGTCATTATATTATAATTCTGAGAATTTAAGATATAAAAGATTTTATACCGTTTGGCTAGTGATATGGGAAATAAATGATTCAAAGGTCTACTCTGTAAGCAGGAAAGCAAATAGGAATCTTAGTAACATTTAAAACATTATAACATTTGCAACATTAACATTGGTACATGAACAAACAACTACATATCAATGCTATAAGTGAATTAAATTTTTAACAGAAATACTTTATTTGCGTGGATGTATTTAGTGCGTGTTTCTATGTAAAGGTGGGTGGATAGCCTTATTTCATTTTATGCCTCATCTTTCAATACAAGTAAATGATTTAGTCAGTACTAAAAAAGAGTATGAAACGTAATACTATAATGCCATTTTTTTATCTCTGCGTGTATCTAGCTTGTATATATTTACAGACGATTGTTAAAGTTGGGCAACTTAAAGTACTGTTTTGTTAGCTAAATCATTAGTATTTTGTAGAAGAAATTAAGTGAAAATAATTCCAGTAGGGGCATAAAACTGTATGACGGAACAGATCAGGCTGTGGTGCCACTACAATGCCATAATTATTTCAATCATATTTTTTGTGAACATTTAAATTATTTGTTTATTATTTTGCAACACCATATTTAGTGATTTATTGTTATCCTAGCAACCTAGGCTAAAAAGTTTTACTGATTTACAATCTAGTGGATTACACTGAATTACTTCCTTTTAAATTAAATTTAAAAGGTTCAAATAAATTCCTGGTTGGTAACATTTACCATAAGTACCTAACTGAGATTTTTAGTTTTCAAAATGGGGTTTCCTTGTAATTAAATCGTCGATATAAGCGAAGTAATGTTATGTATTAAGAAAAACATTTTTTTATTTGTTTGATGGATAGGAATGTAATTGATATTGTTAAAAGCCGTATCGTTATAAGTTTTTATTTTTATTTTTATTATTTTTTTTCCTTTTCTTCAATATAATTATACTTATGTACTTTGGTTAAATCATTGTATCCTATACAATTCACACTTAATAAGTTGGCAACACTATATAATACGACAACGATCAGCTGGTCCAGTGCTTCCCATTTCATTTAACGCTTGGATTTAACCTAATCTAAAAATGTGTTGTACATTGTTTAAAGACTGTTTTTTCCTATGGTTTTTGGTAACTGTAGGAAAAATATAATGTGTAACACGAGTGCAAAGTGCCTTTGCTGCACTCGAGAAACTATCCACACTCGCCTGCGGCTCGTGCGCAAACCTCTCTCATTAGTTACACAAATAAGTGTAATTATAATAAAACAAATGAATGTTGTTAAGACAAAGTATCACTTGTGACCACAGTATAACATCCGTCCTTTGTGAAACTTTACGGTACAAACATCAGCTGCATTTAAGAAAATAATAATTAAAATTTAGTTTTATGAATAGACGATATGTAAAACCAACCGCTTGTGTTTTCCGTGAGTGTAAATCAATGAAACCCTTAATACAAACGTTGTTTCTGTACAGATCAGAATCCACAACACAGTGTATTTTAGGCTAAGCAGGTGAAATAACAGATCCCTGTAAACACGTATTGATCATCCCCTGAGGTGATTTAGTCATGTTTACCAACATTGTCTGTTTGTATATCAGGCTTGGCATACTTTGATGATAACGATTGGACACTTTGAGCGTTAATGATGTATGTTTTATACAAGCCCCGTCCATGTTTAGCTGTTAAACAATATTATGGATTTTAAGTTGTATTTTTATAGCGTTAAGAATTTATGTAAATATTGGTTTTCCTTTTAGATTTTGAATAACGCAATAATACGTTTAGAAGATTTCCAAAGTCATTTATGTATATTTTGAAATGTTTACCTAATTAAAACACAGCTTACTACAGTAAGTTCCACGATAGTCTGCAGTTGAGGGAAAAGCCAATTTACCACGTGACTTTGAAGGAGACAATGAGGGCCATGTGGTGTTGCCAAATCTAATAATACCAGTTGATTTGAAAATAGTGTTTAGTATTTTTTAATTGGTGTTGAAAAGTAGTGAATGGGCGATGTTGCAACGTCTCTTTAGTTCAGTCTTGCTATTGGCTGCCGCCAACTAATTGCGGACTCAAGTGGTCCCTAGTATAGTGTATAGAATGTTAATGTTTTCACTACTTGTGTTGCTTTTAGATGATATTAAAAAAAATTATAAAGCTTTTAACTCTATTAAAATTCTTTAAATATAGTGTGGCCATAAAATATCAATTCAGTACAAATTTTGGCAAAATATTCATGAGGGATTTGTACTAAATTTAAATATAACATTTCGATTTAAAATAACGTGGACAAAATTTCTCATTTTGCTACTGTATTCACACATACCAGGTTGGTTATGTTTATGGGCTTTTTTTAGAAAACAATTTTAAGATAACATCGTACAAAAATCAGCAAATTCGTAAAAACAATTTCAATAATTCGTAATACTTTTAGTGAAATCCCATCTCCTCATAATATTGTCGTTAGGATTATAACATTGTAGGAGTAAGTATGGATACCAATCTATTTTACAAAATTATTTAAATTATAACGTTATAATTCGATTTTCCCCGTTTATTTAGTAAACATACAGTGAATACCATTGATTCGCAGTTTCGAGATGGAGACGAGTATTATGAAAGTAAAAAACTTTCACAGACTGCCTTGGGCATTGATTTCAAGGCATGTACAAGGGTCTGTTAACTGTACTGATTCGCTCAAACGATTGTGTTCAATTGGCTTACTTCACTCTATCTACCCTAAAGCAAACATGTAATAAAAACATGTTTGGTTTGTCTGTTAAAGCTATGTAAACACTTTATAAGTTCAATGTTTTAAGACAATTTAACTAAAAAAATGTTTCCAATGCTTTAACTATTTTGAATAAATAAGAAGAGAATATTTTAAAAATCTATTTCACATGTTTTACGGTTTTTGAAATGCGGTATTCTTTATCCTAACGCTAATTTTCACTATCCATTGAGCCTACATAACCAAAGAGCAGGTTTTCATTATACATTTATTACACTTAATTTATTACAACCTTACTGTGCGAGATTGATAACACTTATACTTATATGTAAATAATAATGTAACAATTAAACACGTACAAATAAATTGTTATGCTGTAACTCACTTATTCATGTCTTTCCGTCAAAACATTTAACCAAATAAATATATTTTTTTATAACAATTACATCTCAAATTGAGGTGAGCAGACGAACGACAGCTAGAGAAATGAACCTAAAAGACACTTAGGTTGAATTGCATTCCTTCATTGTTTTTTCTCAAACTCCACCTCAAGGGGCCTTATCACTTGAGATCTGGTTGTTTGGTAACAAAAAAGATTAAACGGTTTATTTACTTCACTTTAATAAAGGGGAAATTACTAGTGATGCGCTGATGATGTATAAGTGGCAACTATGAAGCACCGTTATAAATATATTTCTTAAGGTTAAATCAGTCAAATAATGATAGTGTTCTGGAAAAGAAAACTATTATTTGTGTTTGTAATGTAAAATATAGTATATTATCATTGATAAACCAGCTGCCAGCTAGAATAGTTGAATACAGTTGAATTGATTCATAAAATCTTCTAAAGATTAAAATTAATTGACCTAAGGATAAACAATTTTCGTAATTAACTATATCGTAAGTATACAAAATTAAAATATTTTAAGCCTTTCAAAATTGCATTTTACCAACTATTTATTTATTTTCTCTTGAATAATTTCACCAACAGTTAACATCCATCAGAACCCATAAAATATTTTGGTAATCATCTTTACGCTATGTTATCGTAATATAACTTAGTATTAAATGGGAATTGCATAACCTGTTGTTAAAACGTATGCCTAATTTTTGACAAAAGTTCCTTACACTTATTAAACTTGTTGCTAGCCTAGTGGTTCGGTTCCTGGCCAACCTTCCTCACATTATGGGTTTGGATCGCTTTCCCTATAAGCGTTCGAATACTTCCACCTTTGAATTCTCTTGTAAACATTTTCCCGGTGAATATATACAGAAAATATATACTTACCATACATAGAGAAAATTTAATAAAGTAAAAACAACAAATGACTAAACTTGTCATAATTTCTTTTATATCCAATCAACCCTAATAACTGTGAAGTCTATTTTTGTCATTTGTGACTATTCATAATGTATCACATGTAGATGTAATTGGCTAATTGTAATTATGATGCATAGTTATTAATGGATAAATTTATTCAATAATTATATTGTATAGTAATTGCAATGAAAATAAGTGGGCAAAGCAATATGCTTGTTCCCTGATCATTGTTGTCCCCAAACCATATTCATCATTAACTGGACCAATATTAGAATAGCAGTGACGCGAATGGAACAAATAATGACCAGGCAAATGTGTTTTCAATATTTCAATTCCTATAATTGGCACAACAACTTTGCACAGTTATTTGTTTATTCAATGTGGGTTAGTGTTTACTATAATTTTCTTGTTTATGGTAAGGACACAAAATGTTTAATAAACTTATTGTCATATGTTTAATTTGTTATATTAATTTTAATCATTATAAGAATCAGCATAATTTTATTCAGAAAACAATTATCTAAAATTTTATTCAATTTAATTATTTATCACACTATTCTTCAAGGTGGCAGCAGTTTAACTTCTTTATTATGAAAAGAAAAAAAAACTTCAAGAAATAATTCAAATCAATCATCAGAACAGAAGTTTATTTAAAACCAAGACTTCGCCAAAATAGAACTTCGGCAGTCATGTTTCAGCCTCCACAACCTTTTGATTTCAAACATCCTGAGCAGTGGAAAACATGGTACAAGCGATTTAAAAGATTCAGGATTGCATCAGAGTTGAATAATGAAGAAAACAAGTAGCTTGTCCGATATAAATATATATTAAAATGTCTGAATTTACTAACCTGTTTCTTGGAAAACAAACCATTACCAACTTTTTCTGTAAATGCACCTAAAACCAAAGTTAAACTTTTTATTTGGAGGACTTAAAGAATGACGATTGTATAAGTTATGCCCATCTTAAAGTCACTTGTCTCAACTAATAGATATTGATACATAAAATTATCTTTAAGTCAGGAAACGTAAACCCAATTTTCAAATTTAGGTCAATATTCTTTTGAATGTATTGCCAAACTGGCTCAACAGCTTAAACCCCTTAAGGAGTTTTACTCTATGTCTAAGTTCAAAATTTCACAGCCAAATGATACGAAGTCGGGATACAATTTATTTGGAAATAACATTTCTTGTTATTGAACAATCTGTGTTGAACTGGTAGATTTTTGATATATTTTGAATCTCCAAACACTAATTGATATGGTAACTAATTTGGTAATGGATATTTCTAGGTATTGGCAATGATGAGCTTCAATCAGATATGTGAGGTTGAGATAGCGCACCACTTCCGGCTGATTGCTACTGTGATTGCCAGCATGTCTGTATGGTGGTTAAATACTTCATTTTTTGTTTCTTGGTGATCTGTTACCTTTAAAGTAACAGTTTTATAATTATGTGTATCTTTGCCAACTGTGGTTTCTTTTCTAATGTTGACTTAACAGTGGCAGTTTACATGTACGGCTATCAACATTTTATAGTATAATAATTTACAGTATTCAGCAAAAGTAATCGCTCCAAAAATTTCTGTCTAAAAAGAAAAATATTTTTTACTTTGTATTGGAATACAATAATTGCTAAAACAATAATGAATATCTTCAAGAAAAACTGGTAATATTGGAATGAATGTAAATTTTAAATAAAAACTTCACTAATAGTTTAAGAATCCTTGATTTTATTTTTAATAAAATTCTTAAAATGTTGGAGGAGTTTTTATTTCAAATTTACAATAATAGCTCACGGTAAAAAAAAACCTTTACCGATGTGAACAATCTTAAATCCGACGACGAATTAATCACTTATTGTTTACACACATTTAAATATCTAAATACTTTAATCAAAATGAAAACGGGCAAATTTTGTTTCATGTACAAATTATTTGAATTAGAATAAAGGTGTTATTAAATTATTGTTATAGGGCCTGCTGCGTTCTAATATTTCTTTATATTATTTATATGAATTATATTGAATTATATTCTGCAATTCTATAAATTCACTATATACGTTATTATGTTTAATTATACGTATACGAATAATGAATCTTATGCTGCAAACTAATAATAAAATCATCCTATATAAATATATATATTTTTTTCATTTTCTCTTCATGCCCTACTAACCAATATAAATCAACGTTCCTGAGACTAATTAAAGTCAAAGTGATGCTGTGCTTAAAGTTTACCATTGTTGATATGTTATTGAAATGTACTGAACTACACAACATTAAGACACTATATTACCGCACGCTTGCCTACTTATTGCAGCATTTGAATAAACCCCTTTAAGTCTTAACATTATTACAATTTTTTATCTATAGACTAGAAAACTTCCCTGATAAATTTTCTTATATAAGTTGGATTGTTATATGTAATCCTTTTTGTTACTAACAACTCGTAAAATAGACTAATTGTTTTGCTGATGCAACTAAATAGTAAAGCTTTTAAGTATTGAGAATGGAAATATTGAAGTTGGTGTAGATAGATGAATCGTGCAAATACAGATGCGAGCAGTCAAAGTTTACGTGTTGAGAGAGGCTAACGCTTATGTAACCACGAACTGTAAATTGGCTTAGCTAACTTTGAACTGCTCGGAAAGCCCATTTCTGAGTTGACCATGGCCGAGTTTAAATTAATTAGATATTAATTCACTACATATGATTGGTTCAAATATAATCTTTTTTTGTTGACAAAAGTGTCGATAGAGTTTTTTTAGATGTTTCCCTTTTTTATATCAAAGTAAAATAAATGAAGGGAAAAGAAACTGAAGTTTACTTGTATTATAACAAACATCTTTATTCGTACTGAGGTTATCTACTTCAAAGTTTGTTTTATGTTTTTTTTTTATTAAGATGTTATATTAATTTCCTCATTTAGTGTGCCCACTATACATTGAATGAAGCACCTATCTCATACGGTTTAACATAAACATGTCGCATTTAATTTATAATAAAACTATCGCACAATTGATACAAGCTACATTATCTACTTTATATTGATTATAGTTTTCAACAATAGAAAACTTACGTGACTGTCCAAAAACACGCCATAGGGATTGAGGTTGGTTTACTTTACCTCAACAAATATCCTCTCCTTGTTTTCCGTTACTTTTCACAGAACCTTACAAGTCTCAACCAACACATTGCACTTTAAGCACTTTACATCGAAGTAACATTTTAAAGATATACTGTTTGGTATAATAGCTTGTTAAACTACAAGTAGAATACACATTTATAATTGCGTGTTCTATCCTAGGAATAAAGTAGGCCTACAAATCATTGTTTATTGATAACCGTATTAAAAATGGAATATTTCAATATAATTTTTAGTGTCAATCTTAAAGTGACACAAGTCAATCCTAAATCACTCTTAAAGTGTCAATCTTAGGGTTGTTAATATTTACAGTAACAAATTTTAGGTTTGATTGAAAAACCATTTGGTGGTAAAAGGCAATATAATGATCGGATAATAGTTACCGATGCATATTGTCTACTCTTTCATTCAAGTTAAACGTCGATTAATAACTACTCTATGTTTGAAAATTTATAGAAATTTGTTCTTAGAATTCAGTTACAATGAGGAATCTCTACATTACGTTCCAGCGTTAATAACTGTTTTTCATAAGTAATGTTTAAAATAGCATTCATCAACACATTTATTTTAATACACACACATTGGTTAATTATTTTGTTAAACTGATAGTTCAAAGTTAAAATTCTTATTTTTAAGGAAAGAATGTTGCCTTTCCTTCAGACATCCTTAAACTTACTAGTTCTTAGGACAAACATAATATTACACTATTAATATTTATCTGCTGACTTCATAATCTGCTGTTCACGTAATCTACTGTTAACACCTAACTCATGTCCATAACTATTCAATGTGTCCTTAATGTATTCTTATTTTTATAGGATTTATTTTTTACTGTATTAGGAAATGTCTTCATTTTCCTTTAGCAGTCAGCTTAAAGGAGATTAGTAACTAATCTGTTACCCTTATTGTTCCATCATAATTCTATAATAATATTCTTGTAAAGTAACGGGAGTCCTTCCCACGTTAACAAAATTGTATATGGTAAAGCCAATACAAACGATCAAAAAAATTACCTATTCCAAATTGTTCTAATTTTTTTATTTCCTTAATAAATATATTCTTGTATTTTCCATTTTACAAATGAATGAGTGATCATTAATTGATCAGGTTCTAATTTGAGCTATTTTTATAAAACTCACCACAACGGAAAAACACTTTCTATGATTTCTGCAGAACTTTTCACACTGAGGAATTTTAAGTTCAGGAAGAAAGTGAAATAGAAAAGTCAACACTTATAATTGTGTCACATTCATAACACGACCGTCAAAAAGTGTGAAATGGATTGACTGGCTGCAGGCTTATGTCAAAAGGCAGTCACGTCGTGACATATTTTATTCTAGCGTTTTAATATTCATGTCAACTCTCTGCCACGTGTGAACATTTCATTTTTGTTTTAAGCTTCTGTCGAAAGGAAAATAACTTTTGCTAACTTAAATTTTAATATAGGCCTAAAGTTATTCGTTAGTTTGTAAAAAATTACATTTATCACATAATTGCAAACAATATGGTTCATAAGTGTACCTCATTTATGGCATATATATTTCAGCAAGTCAAACATTACGTTTAATATAAACAAAATAAGCACGTATGCAAGAAAATATCAATATACCTAACCCTAATATTGGTCAGATATAATAAATGTTTCTTGAAAGACGAAGCAGACTTATAAAACTGTTGGTATTATATTTTGTTTGATGTTCTGGTTCTCGATTTCCATATATAGCAGGGGAGGTTTCAACATGGACTGAGTTTATATTGTGATCCAAAAGTTTGGTGGTGCATGTATAATAATTCTCAGATTGGAACGTTGAAACTATAAGCTATAGCAATATAAAAAAAACAAGTTTTTACTATAACTTTGAATTTAAGTAATACAAATGTTTTAAGTGTTAATTTAATTTCGTTAGGTGCTGGTTCATACCAATTGTGCATTGATTGTATTAAAAGATATGACATTCAATAATCTAGTATTGAAAAAAATACTTAAAGCAAGGTTATTAACTATTTTGATTTTGATTGATAAGATCCAGAACAAACTTACAAAAACAAGATACACATATTGATTAAAATTTAGTAAGAAACTAAGACTCAATTTATAGATACATTTGGAATTAAATTAATTTTGTAATCCTACTAATATTATAAATGAGAAAGTTTGGATGTATGGATGGATGGATTTATGTTTGTGACAAGTGAACGCGAAAAATACTGGTCGGATTGGGCTGAAATTTTGTATGATGATGGCTCACATTCCCGATTAACATAACAACATATACATAGACGCATTCTTAGCTTTAAAGTCCTTTCGGCCTCCGCCCCAGTGGCTCTGGAGTTTCCCATGTTAACCTTATGAGTAATCGTATTTAAAAGGAATAAAAGAATTTTGTCAGATGTTTCAACTACACAAGTTGGTTCTATGATATTGAATAGCATTAAAAAGTTACAAGGTCTACCAACAGGTTGTAGTACTATTATTTTTTACATTTATGACAACAGATATCCTATTAAGGCCATAAAGGTAAAATTTTGTTTTTAAAAGGCTTATGTGTAACTATTTTATCAACAGATGTAAAGATCAAAATGTTTCTATTTCGTGTTCTCTTCCCGTTGCAAAGCACGGGTACAACGGCTATTTTATTTATAATATAGTACACGATTGGATAAAAGCTGCGTCTAATTGTTATAACAATCACTAAAACCCAAGCTAAATGTATAGGCATAGTATTTCACAATATATACATTATACACTATCATACATTACACGTGATATATAGCAATATTTTAATGTTTAGTTATGTTTTACTTGAATAGAGAGTAATTTATATGTAATTGAATACCCAGAATTTGTTTTATATCCTTTTCGATAAGTTAAAAACCAAATCCACTGGACGGTGTGTTTAAACCCCAGGGATAGACTACAAGGTACCGTTTATTGAATTCGAGTTATTACTTATTAATAAATGTTATTTAAAATAAAATACTTAGTAAGAAAATAAATCTTATCTCCATAGTACAACTAAATTACTATTTCAATCTTTGACCTATATATAAATATATATTTTTAGTAAATAAATGTGTAAAGGATTCCTATTATTATATAATTTCAGTGTTACTAACTTTGATCAACGATTTTCTATGTAAAGATATCTGTGAGAAAACCTACGATACTTTGTGGAGAAAACCTGATCATTAAATTCACGGTTTGTTGAACCAGTAAAGTTATGCAATAACGTATATTTTGAATCTTCAGCTCGGTGGCCTTTGATTAAGATTATATACGTATACGTACAATGTATATTTTAAAGAAGTATTGTTTGGCCTATTTTACGAATTGGCCACACCATATTGTGTATATTGTGAAATTATTTTTGTATAAAATAAAAAAAAAAAACGGTTCCATCGAAAAAATGTATAGTCTATTATCTTCATTAATATCAAATGCTCATGTATTTGTTTGAGTAGATCTATAATTTAGAAGTAATTAGATGTGTACCGTTTTACTTAAAATGTCTTTTAAACCAGTACAAATTTTGTTGTGTTCTTGGATTGTTGTATTCACACAGAAATTTAACTATGCAGGTTTTGGTTCTTGTAAATAATCAATAGTCTTTTAGATTTAATTCCCATTTATTAAATTTTTCCTCACTGGTAGTTGAACCCTAAAACAAAAGATATTTTTAATTGCCTGAAGGGCCAAAGTAAATTCTTATATGAAACTGAAAATTATAAAATAAAAAGACCACTGCCTGCCTGCACCCTCCGTACTCACAACAATAACTAGAATAAAATAATATTGTAAAAATTAAAGCTAAGACTTACCCACAAAGGGGACTATGTGCACTAAGCAATTTCACATGATACAACATTACTACACTGACCAAATGAGACCGGGCCACGTGGTCCGACCCCTTTTATAAGCTCGGTTGTGACGTAGGCACTCTGACTATCTTTTCATAGGATTGAACCATGAACAGCCAATCAGAGAGCTCACGGTGGTTGCAGGCTTACATCGCGTTTTGACAAAACTAATAAGTTAACTGCTTTACTAAATGACAAAATTTTAAAATACTAATTTCATAAGATTGTTACAAATTTCCCCCCAAAAAACAAAATTTTGGCATTTCTTTACAAGTTAAACATTTCAAATTCAGACTCACATACTAAGAAATTAAATTACATATCAAAATAAATCAAAAAACTTTTACATCATAAGTAATAAAATGTTAACAATAACAATGTGAACAATTGCTCATTCTTCGCCAGACTTGGTTTAGGACACGGGATCATCCTTCAGTGTGCAGTCTTTACTCTCGGCGATAACAGAGATAAGGGGTCGACATTAGGGAGAACTGGAACGGTCCTTGCAAACCCTGACCCAGGTCAACTTATAGGAAGTACATGCAACAAAATTCCAAACATTTTTTAATAATGAGGTTTAGTAATATGAATATAGATAACAGCTGCAAGACAATTTAGGATACCCAAATTTCTTGTTTTTTGTCAAAAGTTTGTAGTGAAAGTCGTGCGCGCATTGAGTCACGTTCTAGTGAAAAAGTCTCGTAAAAAGTGAAGTAAGTGCAAGTGTGAGTGAAGTTTTAGTGAAGTGCAAAGTATCAAAGTGCAGTGTAAAGTGTTGTGTAGTATTTGGATATCCATAACAAGGTATTACTCAATTTAAGCAGGTGATTGTTATCTTAAACCATTTATAGACCTAATAAAATCTCATTATCTCTCTTCAATGATCTTACTTTTTCTTGTTTTATTGCAAACCAACATTCTCACATCGTTACTTTAAAATGTTACAGTAAAATATTAAAACTTTGCACTGTAACGTAAAATAAAACACATTATTCAAAACTCTAAATATAAATAATGAATTGCAGCTTTCTTGACAGCAAAATTACTCCATTAAACAAAATACAAACCATTTTTTTTTTACTTTAACAAAACAAAATAACCATTTCAAAAGATATAATCAGACGCAAAGTCAATCATCAATTTCTATTAAAATTGATTACCATAATCTTTTTTCATTACCACCATACTTACGACTTGCACCTCTTGTCGTTTAGTATACATACTAATAATCATTTTTCCCATTGGACATCATTTATAAATCCTTTTAACTTCAGGTTTATTACGGTTAAGCAATTATTTAACAACCTGTACCTAGAAAGGATTAGTTGCAACATTCTGAAAATACACATAAAAAAGCTAGCACATAAAATCATGAATTTCATTTCTTAAGTCTAACAAGTTTTAATAAAATCTTATACTAAAATATTTACATATTTACAAACTCAGCTATACAATAACAGACATAGCTTTTGATCATTGATTTACTCATCCCTGCAAACTTCATTTCTTTAACTTCAACTGTGAAATATGACACCTCTTAACAATACTTATATCATTGAGCTTTTGAACCAAACAAGTAACTTCGGTTATGAAGTATATTATTCTATACGGTCCATCAAACCTTAAAGCCATTTTCTGCATGAAGTTTTTACTTTTGTCACTTAAATGATAGGTTTTGACAAATACAATACTGCCCTTTTTAAAAGGATGTTGTGAATTCTTATCATTATACATTTCACGAGCAAGATTTTTATTTACAGACTTTTTAAGATTATCTACTACTTTTGTAAGCTTGGTAGCAATGTCATTAGATTTGATTTGTTTGTCATCAATCAAATCGTTTAACTTCCACATGTTAGTTATTGTTAAATTAGGAGGCCTGTTGAACATAATCTCAAAAGGTGTACAGTTTGTAGACTCATTAACAGCTGAATTAACTGCTAATTGTATTTCATAAAGATTTCTATCCCAACTACTCTGTCTGTCATGAAAATATATTTGAAAAATTGATTTTAAATTTCTCAAATACCTTTCTGATTTGTTGCTCCTAGGTACATAAGGCGTAATTGTTTTTTGCAATATACCCTTATTAAATAAATAGTTTTTTATTTGATTACTAGTAAAATACTTAGCATTGTCTGTCACTATTTCCTTGCACAAAGAAAAGTTTTTGAAAACAACATTTTCTAATGCGTTTATAATAGTTGAGGATGTTGCATCTCTAATGGGTACAATCCACACATACTTACTGAAGTCATCAACAATTATGAGCACATTTTTATTCATTGCCTTACCCCTAACAAGTGGTCCGAACACATCAATGTACAACCTGTCCATTACACCTTTAGAGAAACTGGAGATCAATGGTCCATTGTAAACCTTCTGAGCTGGTTTACCTTGGTAACACATGTCACAATCTGCAACTCGTTGTCGTATTTCTTTAACCAAATTCGGTCTGTAAAAATACTGAGTAACTCGTTGAATAGTTTTTAAGCTACCCATGTGACTTCCTGCTAAAGAGTTATGGAAATATTTAAACACCATGTCTATTAGAGTTTTAGGCAAATAAACTTTTGGTGAACTACAGTCCCTCTTTTTATCCATTAAAACTCCTTTGTTTAAATAAAAACACAGTTTGTTTTCACCCTTTTCAATGCTCTCAATTATTTGTTTAAGTTCACCGTCTGCTTCTTGGTGCACTTTAAAGTCGGTATAGGCTACTGGGAAGTCACTAATAGCATTTATTGACTTTATAATGCCTAAGTCTCGGATTGAACTCTCATTACTCTCATTACGCTTATTTACAAGTGTCTTTAGCCTAAAATCATTATTTACAACACTACTAAACTCAACTTTCTCAGACTCATTGACAGTACTAAAGATTCTCGATAAATAATCTGCTATGGCGTTATCTTTACCCTTGATATGTTCTATAGTAAAAGGAAGACTAAGCATTACTTCACACCAACGCCCGATTTTTCCTAGTTTCCTAAAGTTTGACAATACCCATGCTAAAGCACTATTATCTGTTTTGAGAGTAAAAGGCTGAATTTCTAGATAAGATCTAAACTTATTTATCGCACACACAACCGATAAAGCTTCTTTCTCGTATACAGATAAACATCTCTCTGCATCATTAAACTTTTTTGAATAGTAAGCTATAGGTTTCATTTTATCACCAAAGTTTTGAAGCAAACAGGCTCCACAGGCTTTATCGCTTGCGTCACAATGTAGCGTGAAAGGCTTACTATAATCAGGTATACTTAATACAGGTGGATTTGCAACACTATCTTTAAGCTTATGAAAACTAGCATCACATTCGTCAGACCATATGAACTGTTTGTTTTTCTTTCTTAATTCATTAAGTGGACTTGCAATCTCAGAAAAGTTAGGTATAAAAGATGAAAAGTAAGATACCATTCCAATAAACCTAGAAACTTCTTTAGCATCTTTAGGAGCAGGACAATCTCTAATTGCTTGCGTTCTATCTGGATCAATCGACATAGTATCCTTAGAGATTAAAAATCCTAAATACTTAATCTCCTTAAATACAAACTTTACTTTCTGTGGGTTGACAGTTAGATTGTGTTTACTAAGCCTAGAGAAAACTTCGTCTAAGTGTTTGATATGTTCCTCATATGTTTTAGAAAACACAATGACATCATCTACAAAATTAATTACATAAGAGTACTGAATTCCATCAAAAACTTTGTTCAAATATGAACTCAATAAACCAGACCCTAAATGTAATCCATAAGGGATTCTGTTCCATTCATAGCTTGAGAAAGGTGTTGTGAATGCAGTTATATGCTTACTCTCTTCACACAACTTGATCTGATGAAAGCTATTGCATAAATCAAGTACT
Source organism: Macrosteles quadrilineatus (assembly GCF_028750875.1). Lineage (NCBI taxonomy): Eukaryota > Metazoa > Arthropoda > Insecta > Hemiptera > Cicadellidae > Macrosteles > Macrosteles quadrilineatus. Next base: position 136,296,044 of record NW_026542595.1, on the reverse strand, counting down.
GTAAAATATGTACAACCTTGTAAATACTGACATATCTGATTACAATCTCCAATAGGATAGTTGACTCTTTCTATTTTGTTATTTAACTGACTGTAGTTAATTACAAGTCTAAATTTCTCAGAATTAGGCTTTTTTACTAAGAAGGTAGGACTTGCATAGGGAGATAGTGAAGGTCTTATTATGTTTTGGGAAAGTAGGTCATCTAGGATTTCTTTCATGGCAATCATACGAGGAGGGGATAATGGATAAGTTTTCAGGGATACTGGTATATCATCTTTAAGCTTAAGCTTGAATTCAAAGTCTAAACCTTCTCCAATCTTGTTTGTAAATACATTAGGATATTTAGCAATTAGCTTAGCTACATCCTCCTTAGCTTTATACAACCCTACTTGTACATTTTCATTGACATTACACACAACCTTATTTGAATTACAAACAAACTTGACTTTACACTCTTTATCAAACTTAAAATGACAGCAATCATTGTTTAGATCTATAATCATACCAGACTTCTTGATAAACTCACTCCCTAGTATTACATTCCAAGTTAGATTTTGACCTACAAAGAATTTTACATTCCAAGAATATCTGTGTATTCTTATCTTTACTTCACAATAACCCAGAATATTTACATTTGTGTTATTAGCTGACCTACACTCGACTTCAGAATTGTAAACTCTTTTAACTAACCCTTTTGATTGTAAGTTACTAAGCATTCTGTCACTTATTAAGTTAATACTACTACCCGTATTAATCAAAGCATTTTCTATACAGTTATAAGAAAATTCAGCCTTTAGTGTAGGTAACCCATTACTACAGTTAGTGTCAATCTTTAAGTTTAACCAATCATTATTGTTTAGCTCAAATTGATTTGCTTTAAATTTAGATTGTTTCTTAAACTTGCGTCTTTCAAGTAAGTTCAAACTTCTACCAATCTTTTTATTACTGTTCCCGGTGTGAATGTTTCCATGGGATGGAGCCCTGATAGGAGCCTTAACGGGTCCATCCCTCATCACGCGTTTTTTGGCGGACCATATTTGGAATAGTGAGTTTGATTTGAATGAGTATTTTGACCTTCAGTGCGTGATGGGTTATTAATGCGTTTCCTACACTCCCTCGCCATGTGACCATAAATACCACAATAATAACACTTTCTAGTAGCATTAGTATTATGTGTCCAGACCGGTTTACCATGATTACCTGGACTAGACCTTAAACTGCCTCTTCGCGTATCCTCATAGGCAACATTCTGCTCATGTACACACAATAACTCTAGTTCCTTAAAACTAGTGGGAGTTTCTGTTAATGCAAGACGGCTTCTAGTTGATTGATTCAAACCAATTATAATTAGTTTGACAATGTCAAGTTCAGAATACAAACAATTCAACAGTTTAGAATTTTCTCTGATTTCTAAAATGTAACAACTTAGAGGCTCGTTATGCTTTTGTGGTCTATTTACTAGTTCTCGTTTCAGGTTTTCTCTTAACCCTAGAGGTACAAAATAGTTTAACAATAGATTATGTACTTCTTCAATTGAGTGGCCTAACTGCTTAAATTCTACAATTTTACTGTACAGCGGTCCTGTTGTGTAGCCTAGTATTACATCTAATATTTGGAAGTCTGAGAGCTCGGATTCTTTTTTAAGTTTCAGCATGACTTTAACAAAGTTTAGAAGTTCCCTAGCTTCGAGACCATCACAAGATTTTACATTTTTCAAATGTCTCTCAACAGGATTGGGGAGTTTAGCGTACACATTCAACTGTTCATTACAATGGGGTCTCTCATTAGCTTCATTAGAAATATTCAATTTAGACATTATATTCTGTTCAATTTCTTCGTCCTCGGCAAAAGAATCGCTTAATCTACGTTCTATCCTAGATTCAAGGTCTTTATCTACTTCAACTAAACCAAACATTGTTTCACATTCTGATAAGACTACTTCCAACTGCTGAATATCCTTCTTTTGTTCATCGTTAACTTTGAAACTAGATAACACAGTTAACCTTAGTTTGTAATTATTAATCTTGGCTTTACATCTCAAAGAATCTACTACCCTCTTCTCTTTTCCATATTCTTCTATTTTTAACTTTAACTCTTCTAAAGCTACTTTAATTGTTTTTATTTCATCGTTTATAACTACCTTTTTAGCTATATTATACGCACTTGGTTCAATATTTAACTTTAAAACAGAACGTAATCGCTTTCTTAGGTCTGCAACAGTTTGATTAGTTTCTAGTTTAACATTCCTAATTGTAAGTTCATATTCAAGTTCTGTTTTAATTAAAAGGTCCACATGTGCACCCATTTTTGACACAAAATACACTTAGTCCAGTTTATGCACTTGAAAACACATCTTCATTTGAAATAACTAGATAGACTAGGTTGTTAGCAGAGTGGCGCATTTAATTTGTACCGTTTTACTTAAAATGTCTTTTAAACCAGTACAAATTTTGTTGTGTTCTTGGATTGTTGTATTCACACAGAAATTTAACTATGCAGGTTTTGGTTCTTGTAAATAATCAATAGTCTTTTAGATTTAATTCCCATTTATTAAATTTTTCCTCACTGGTAGTTGAACCCTAAAACAAAAGATATTTTTAATTGCCTGAAGGGCCAAAGTAAATTCTTATATGAAACTGAAAATTATAAAATAAAAAGACCACTGCCTGCCTGCACCCTCCGTACTCACAACAATAACTAGAATAAAATAATATTGTAAAAATTAAAGCTAAGACTTACCCACAAAGGGGACTATGTGCACTAAGCAATTTCACATGATACAACATTACTACACTGACCAAATGAGACCGGGCCACGTGGTCCGACCCCTTTTATAAGCTCGGTTGTGACGTAGGCACTCTGACTATCTTTTCATAGGATTGAACCATGAACAGCCAATCAGAGAGCTCACGGTGGTTGCAGGCTTACATCACGTTTTGACAAAACTAATAAGTTAACTGCTTTACTAAATGACAAAATTTTAAAATACTAATTTCATAAGATTGTTACAGATGATTTAATCAAAGCGTGGTTAATCCCACCTTAAAAATACAATCAATCGAACAAAATGCGATAGTTAGAATAAGTGGTTTAGAACCTATTGTAGGCATCAAAGTAAGTGTAATATTTATTAGTAATGGAGTGAGCAGCAGTCTTTTAGTAATGATGTGGCATCAAAACCACATTACGAAGTAAACTACCCGTGACGTGTATGGTTTGTTAAACCTAACGTAATGTAAGATAAATCTTGAAAATAAACTTTACTTTTCAAAAAGGAAACCTAACATTATTTTGCAAACAAGGTACATGTATTTATTAATTGTTTGTAATAAAAAGCTACAAGCTATAACTTATCTTTTTTTGACGGCCTCTTTTAACCTTGCATTTACCCGTTTAGATAGACTAACCACTCGTGCGTGGATCGTTTACAATACGAAGGTGAACTGTACTGAAATGTTTTCGGCAGGGACCAGGATCCGAACCCACGATATCGCTGCATTAAGCCCGAAGTCCGTCACGCTACCGACTGAGCCACCGACTCATGAAAACACATAAATAAAACAACTTAAATAAAACAAAATTGATTAAACATGTTATGCGATGCAAATGTATATAGATAAAGGATTTTTGAAAAAAATATACATATTAACTTTTAACAGTGAAAATGACTTATTCGAGTGTTATTAAATGACAAACGCTTAGTTTTTTTTTTGTTTTTGTATCAGGGTTTTCAGTTGGAATATAATCAATACTTCGGTAATTGAAAGCCGATAAAAGGTAATGGAGTAGGAATGAGCTTTCAACAGATACGTTTTCTACGTGACTCTCACAAATGAGTTTTGGTTTTCGTTCTAGGTGAGGTTGGTAGATCTAGCTAGAAAATATACTGAGACTACGTACAAGAGTTATAAGTACATTTAGTTGAAGGCGTTCACATATTACAAATGATAACTTACTGTAATAAAGCTATTTTATTAAAAATATTTTATTTTTTCAACCAAAGTGAAGTCTCCTTCTATAATGTGTTGATGAGAAGGTGAAAAAGTTGAACAAATAAAGTTCTGTAAAGCAATTTAAGGCTTGTTCTACGAGTAGGTTGCATTGACAACCTTTTTTGTTAAACATCTAATACCAACTTATTTTAAATAGGTTCTAAGTAAAATTTATATCAAAAGCTTTAGTTTTCGTGGGTCCATCTTGCTTTTATGTATTTCCTAATAGGTTTGCTTAGTAACCAATAAATAGGTTTTAATTTATAATTAAATATACAATTTTGATTCATTACAAGGAGTTAATGAAGTGTTTCAAATAATAAGACAACGATTTAACTAGGAGAAGTCCTGTAAAATGTTAACTACGCCAATTAACAGGCATTACACAATACACAGGCAACGGTGTTTCTTTACTTTTCATTTAGTCTTGGCTATCTTGCAATCCAACTGCGCCAAATGTTTTTTTTATCAGGTCTTGTTTGATCAACGTTAACTTATCCGTTTAAATTAAGACATTTAAAAACATTGTAAATTATATTAAATGTATAAAAAACCATCAAGTAAAAATGAAGCATGATAAGTATCCAGGTAATGAACCGTCACTAGTGTGCTAAAAATATCTGAGTGTTCTCTTAGGGTGTTATATCTATCAATTAACCTTCACATTAAATAAATTCATGAGTTAAAAGGGAATATTTTTTAATATCTTATCAATAATTTTCATTTAGTTTTTATTTTGATAATTATAATTTAATTGTAATTTTATACATTGTCTATATACAAGAAAGCTTTACAAGAATGTCCTAAAAAATAATCTTAAAGCTTAGTACCAGAACTATTTCTATCAAAGACACTAGTTGAATGAAGTACAATCAAAAGAAATCGTTTATATAATTTTTTTATATAATTAGTTTTTGTATAAAGTTAATTACGAATTCATATATTATTGACGTAATTATAGGCCTATGACACTCAGGCACCGGTTTCGTCGTAATATATACGGTAGAGAAGCTACAAATATAATAGCTTTACAAACATCAAAGCGGCCTCAAACACAATCACCTCAGTGGAAAACCTTTATCTAATTTAATGTTCATTTGGCGTAAAACATGTTACGTCCACTCGTTCACTTGTCAGGGTTGAAATACGCCATGATATTATAATTCTGAGAATTGAAGATATAAAAGGTTTTATATCTCTTGGCTAATGATATGGAAAATAAAAAAATCAAAGGTCCATTATGTAAGCAGGAAAGCAAATAGGAATCTTAGTAACATTTAAAACATTATAACATTTGCAACATTAACAATGGTAACATGAACAAACAACTACATATCAATGCTATAAGTGAATTTAATTTTTAACAGAAATACTTTATTTGCTTGGATTTATTTAGTGCGTGTTTCTATATAAAGATGGGTGGATAGCCTTATTTCATTTTATGCCTCATCTTTCAATACAAGTAAATGATTTAGTGAGTACTAAAAAATAGTATGAAACATGAGTACTTATATTGCCATTTAATTTTAATACCTCGTGTATCTAGCTTATAAATATAATAACAGACAACTTGTTAGAGTTGGGCGACTTAAAGTACTGTTTGGTTAGCTAAATCATTAGTATTTTGTAGAAGAAATGAAGTGCAAATAATTCCAGTAGGGGCATAAAACTGTATCACGGAACAGATCAGGCTGTGGTGCCACTACACTGCCACAATTATTTCAATCATATTTTTTGTGAACATTTAAATTATATGTTTATTATTTAGCAACACCATATTTAGTGTTTTATTGTTATCCTAGCAACCTAGGCTAAATAGTTTTACTGATTTCTGAATTTCTTTCTTGAAAATTAAATACTTTTTACCACAATGATTCGTTTAGTGGCCATTTTGCCTATTATAATAAATAACCGTTTATAAGCAATTTTTCTATCATTATTTCCTTTTATGGTTCTAACAATTAAGTTCCTTATAACAACTGAAATTAATAATATAAACAAAATTGTTGCTTTGTGCTGTGAAAACACACAAACCTTTATAATGAAATGTTCAGTTAGGCAGTTAAAGCGTGGTTAGGTTGAAAGTTTGCTGAGTTAATTTACAGTTAAGGATCACATGTGTGTCCCAACTGACTTTATAAAGGAACTTTGTCTACCTCACACCTACGATTTTATTTAGCTTTAGTTTTATATTTTTCCAAACATATTTACATGATATAATAAAGGAAACTTATAACCCGAAATCCTTGTGTTACGTGTTATACGTTTACATAACTTGGATGCTGTTGCATATTGATGTTAATGGTCTTAACTGTTTTGTCTATCTCGGTTTAAATTGAACTAGGTATTTTATATTACCAATTATGGCCACAAACTCTATAGTAGATTTCAATTGAATTGTGTATTATTGTTTTTGCTTGGCCAGAAATACAAGTTTACATCCAATTACAGATTTTTTTAAATATTTTTTTGTTCTTACCTTTAAATAATATAGGCCTAAGAGCATTTTAAGCAATAAGAAACATATCAATGGTATACATATTTAAAACATAAGGGGGAAGAATACATACTACTGTAATATTTATAATGTTTTATTTTAAAATATAGTTTAAACCCTTTTTATGTTAAAAAAATTTTTTTTATTAATTTATTTCAATAATCAGAAACAAATTTATAGGATCTAAATATTGTACGCAGGGCATCGTAGAGCATCTTAGAGCGTGAATTTATATATTGCAAGTGAAAATTCTTTCGAAGTAATTATTTTGAACAAATATAAATGTTTATAATGGACAAATTTATCCTTTGTTTGTCATGTTATGCATTGTTTGAAAGGTTCTTTCTTCCAGAGAAAATCAATTTGGATAATATTATATTATTATTCAATTTTTATAGATCAAATACGTAAGATAAACACCTTTTTTAGCTATTTTTTTAAGTTGTTTATTATATATTTCTTATTTTGTATAATAACCCATTATTCCCAACGAGAATCCTAGTCTTTTCAAATTTAAGTTAACGCTTAACAGTCAGTCAGAATGAATTAAAATACTCTAAGCTAAGAGGAAAGCTTATTTTAATAACCGAGCGAGCAATGCTAATTAAAGGTTTAACTAGGCTTGGAAAATGAATAGCCTCTTTGTTTGTGATTGAAGCAGATATCACAATATTGTTTAGTTTATTTGTATCTGTTCAAAAACAATTTTAATGAGAACAGATCTCACTCTAATATTTTTTGTTAAGAGATTTTTGTCAGCAGTATATTATATTGATGGTAATTATCTATTCCAAGCAGCTTAATAAAAATTTTTGTTCGTTTTTTTAAATTATTTGTATCTTACTCATGGTTAAATATTTGTTTATTACATTTCGTTATATTTGTTTGCAAAAAATTCTATACAGCAGGTACTGGACCTCAATTACAGTATAACATTACATTCAGTGATTAGGAATCATGGAATATTGGTAGGAATTCAGCTGTAACAGTATATATTAATGGATAAAAGTATTTCCAACCTATCCGATCACTTAAAAACTGAATGCATGTCTGGATAACGATTTGGGAGCATAACATGATCAGCTGTCGGACATATTAAAAAGACTAAAAAGGATACAAATTGATTCAAGAAATTTAGCTTTTTCGTGGCTAAGTAAAATGAATATCGTCTTTATACAATGCAGTAGCATTTATAATTTACTTTACATAAGTTACAGTAGGTATTTAGATTTATTTGCTATAACATATATAATATGGTATTGTTAACGTTTTTAGCTGTACTATTACGACCTAAGATTGCTGCTTTTAAAATTTTAAATATTTGATGTATAGTCAGAAAGAAAATATACATATATTTATATGTTTTTTGTATGACTAAGTAGATGTAATATGATTTGCCCTTGTCAATTAATATGACAATTTGTTGTTTACACGACTGATATATGTATAATGTATAATGATATATGATTAGAATTCTCCTCTTTATCTTCTATCAATTTTTCCTTTTTTATCATGGATCATAGATTGTATAAATATATATCTTACATTTTTCTAAAATAGAAAGTAGTTTTGCATGAATAATAGTAATATGCTATGAATTTATATTATTAATTAAGTCACTACATCAATCTTTTTTCAAATATTTCACTCCCTACTATTTATAATTTACTACAGATTTTCCCAATGTTTTTGTTTAGATATAGAAGTTCAACCAGGCCGTAGGCTATTTCCGAACACAATGGTAACGGAATTTACATTTATTACAATGTTTTATAAAAGTTGAAGAGTAGTATTAATGCTATCCCAAGGGAAAGGATGTAGGGTTTGTTCAAAACTGGAAACAAAAAGTAATTAAGTCTAAAAGGAAATATATATGCGCCTGGGGGATTCGTATTGTCTTTTGGTATTTAAAATTTTAAACAAAGAGTGTCTACTTATTAAAATATTGCTCGTGACAACAAATAATCATTATACAGTAATTTAGTACATCCTAATTAACATGCACACATACTTGAAGAGTAATGTTTTTATAAAAGAAAATATTTTTAACTAACTTTTCAATTTTTGAACGAAGCAATTGTATTTTCCAAACAATGTCAGTAATCTCTCTAGATTAAGGATTCTTTCATGTGTTTGTGGAGGCCAATCTTGCTAATTCAAATCTGATATCAAAGTCGCGTTCCCTACTTCATCCACTACTACTGCAGCCAGTTTCCAAACTCATAGGACTTTTTTTGTACATTCGTTCGAAAACATTGAGAAAGAACATTTACACCCCAGTATAAATCCTACACAATGACTAAATTTCTTTGAGCAACTTCTAGCAAAACATCATGATGGGTGTAAATGGAGTTATGTGTTTAAACGTACAGAATGAGCGTGACGGGAGGAGTTGTGGATATTGAAATATTTGTAAAACTATCCATTGTATAACACGAATGCTATAATTGTCATTCATTTGTAAGTGGTCAAAGTTAAATGGATTAAAACTTATCAAGTTTTGACTAAACGAGAGAGATTACCTAATACCTAAAAAACGTGTCCACAATCAGCTCTCAAAGTAAGAAAGAAAACCAACGTAAGTCTTAAAATTTTTACAATCTCACTTCTGTGACTATGAAGAAAGCAAGTCTTTATATAATCTATAAGGAATTGATTCATAGTTAGTTCAAAGTCTTTACATATTTAGCATTTTAAAAGCTTACATAACTATATGTTCTAGTTTAAAAGTGTTTACTGGATATAAATACAGAAATATATTTTATTTAAGCCTTATCAATGCGTTACATTTACCACAAAGTGAACTAATTCCTTGTACTAGTATCAATCCGATATGGTTTAGAAATAATTCCAGCTGTACAAAACTAGTACATAATTAGTTGTACGACATGTCTCGTTGGACAATTTATAATAGCCTTTTGAGGTACAGTATGACTAAAAAGATATATGGCTATCGTTGAATGTAATTTTTTTAAACTTATAACGCTAAGCTTTTGTGAAATACCGCATATTTGTATGGAATAGATTAACTTTAGATTTTTTTTATTTCAAAACCTGAAATAAACTGAAGAGCTTGAAGAGCTTATAAACCAAGATTTTTTTCAGAAAAATGTTAAATTTTGTGGTTTGTGGTTTAAATAATGTATAGAGAAACTGGTATTAAATCAGACATCTTTTGCTTGCCTTTGGCTAATAAAGCAAATATGTATCCCCTGAAATGGTATTAAATATTGTTTTTCTTCTTAAAAAATTTTACATAGGGAACCATTTTATTTACCCAAAAATTCCTCTGTCCTATTAAATGGGATTATTTTTAACTTGGCTGAGCCATCAATGAATTATTGAGCCACCCACTACCGATATAGAGCGAAAAAAAACTATTTGATTTTACGGCATATTTTGTATTATACAACCGATGAGCGTAAGAAACATAATGAGAAAATATTAATATATGACAGGCTTGTTTGATGATTTTTTTGGGGTGGATATAGATTCATACCCATTAATATTTTATGTCTTTTGAAAAAAAAGGAGACAGGTTTTAAGGAGATATTGGAAGAAAATATTTCACAGCTAATGTTACATTTATTGTAAGCTTAACGTTTGGTTGGAGATGCACCAAACTATTCTAGGCAAGAGAACTATGGGGGAATATATCCTTTGAGAGTAAGTTGAAGCAAGTTCGTTGCTGCTCCGACATATATAAAACACATCAGACACGGTAGTTACGTGCTTGCCATGTAAATGCAAACTGGTTACTTCGCATTTACTTATTCTACAGGCGAATCTTAGCATTGTAACCTAGTTTGTTGCCAACATTAATATAAGCAGTGGAATCTTTGTTAATGTCAGCAATATTTTAAATAGTTTTTTTATTGCGTGTAAAGAACCATTTTTACGTTACACAGGAAGTCTATTATGTGTATGGTCAAGGGTTACAGGTAAAATATATGATCATATAGAGAAAAAAATACCGGGACAGCATACTAAATTTTAGAGTTATGTTATATTAAACACAGTCAAATTTATTTATCCCTTGTATAAAAGAATGTATTTATTTTTGTACTTGGTACACACTCCTGTACGTAAGATCTACCACTACTTTGTACTGAGTTTGTTAATGTATATTTCATGATAAAAATAAATTATTAGTGTATACTATTTTTATCGCTGTTAAAGTGCCAATATAAAACAATTTTTAACACGATCTAGTTAAAGACCGCAAAATTAATATAATGAAATAATTAGAAAGGAATTTTGGTAGTAGCATAGTTGGCTATTAAGTATATAAGAGCTGTAGATTGGCTTTAGTTGAGAGTTAGCTGGTGTCAATACCAGCAGCACCAACGCTCAATCGCCCTGATTGTGTAAGTCACCCTGATTAGAAATTATATCGACAACCCAGTTAATGAACACAAATGGCCATTGGCAAAAAGACTTTAAAAAGCTTATGCCAAACTAAATGTGTTAAATGGCAGTTTAAAAAAACCTAAACTTTTATAATTTTAACCAGATTTTTAAAATAACATTATCTAAATTATTTTCAAGCTTCGTTTAACGAATTTTAATTAAGAATGTGGCTCCTGGTAACAAATATAGGTATTTTGAAGGAATAATAATTAAATAAATCCTAGGTTAGGTTTTTTTTTTATTATTATTTATAGATCTATATTACATTCATATTTCGTTATTTTACTACCTATTGCCGACTGTCAATTATTACTATATCATCCTACTTGCTGGTCTTCCGTATTAGTACTAGACATTTCTACAAACTATTTTAAAATTTTGTTGCGTTTCAAAGCTTAGACACTACTTTATTTAAATTTCAAATTAAAATTTATTTTAGGTAATAAGGACTACTTATAAATACATTGTGTGTGTCCTAATAAATATGAATGAATATGAATTTGTCATCCTGTGCTATACACCTGACACTGTGCTATACCCATAACTTTATATTTAATCTAAAAATACATTTTTATAGTTTTCATCCAACCGCTTACTCCAATTGCAATAGCTGCAAAACCAAAATTTTACTATAATTTAATTGTTTGTAGTGTATTTCACTAATGCATTTGAATAGTTAGAATATGTTTATTTATTTGATGTAATAGGTCAATATGAACTATATAATTTCTCAAATCGAATGCCTTAGGCTTAAGGTGACAAACAATTTATATTTTGTAATAATAAATAGTTTACTATGTCAAAAACACTATGTTTCTCAAGGGAATCGAGAAACAGGGTGATTTGAATGACGTGTATTGTGTTTTGTTACAATCACACAACCACAACCAATGAACCACCATAGTGATGTGTTACAGTCCAATCCTATCAGATGATTGGTTGTGTTCCTCTTTTAATTAATGTCAATCAAAATGGCGATAGCGGATGGAATGGTGTTTAGTGCGGGAAATTCAGAGTATTAGTTTGATATCCCATTCCTCATTAATATTTAGCCGCATGAACATTTTTGGGCAATAGCATAATAATGACGTAGTAATTAATTTACAAAATGCCATTAAAAAGCCCTACCTCTTCCTTAAAACACCCAATAAAAAATATTTTATTATGAACAAGATGCTTTTTTAATACTGATGCTATACTAATGTAAATAGTGTTAAGTTATATACGATTTTTACTGCAAAGAACCTTAAGTAAGCCAATTGTTTTCCTTTTTCACAGTTAAAACACAACAAATAAAATGGTTTAAAAATAATATCATCAATATTATTCCAAACTGTATACATTTTACTAGTATACATTTTATTATATGAAAGTAAAAGTATTAGACTCCATATAAATACAACAATTAACTTGATCTGCTTTGTGAATATTGTTGAATGTATCTCGAATACTTATAATATTAAAATGTATCATCGTGGTGTCCATTCGTAGACAAGCATAAAAAACAAGTACGATTTAGATAAATAATATCTATATGTAGTAATCTTTTGGTAAAAATATTTTTATGAAAAAAGAAAAACACTGACAGTTAAACAATCTCTTGCATCATCCAAAATATTATCCATGAAACTCAGTTTTTATGACAGTAAAGGTTATTTTAATATTACTTATTTCAAAAAAAAAATTCCTTAGTTTTAAATATTGTAATTGCAAAGCAAAAAAAAAGCTAGCTAGTAGAATTTATATTATTGATGGGTAAATAAGTCATACAGGCTAATGCGTATTACAGCATAATCATCCCATAAATCCATTTCAATACAAACAAACTATATATACTACCGTTAAAAGATTTCAGCATCATGGATACAAAGTAATTTCTGTGTTCTAAAATTAAACATAGGCGTCTAAAAGACGTAGCAGTTGAAGAGTTCTGATACAATTTCAAGTCAAGCTACGTACGAGTTGTCGCTTCAAAGTTTCATAATTTAGATGGCAGTGAGTTTCTCTTTCCGTTTTCAAAAAGTAAGTTTCAAAATAATTCATATAGTTATTTATCATATTTGTGTATGAATATATGTTTTAAGAAATAGGTTTGTTACATTTTACTAAATTACATTCGTTTAAAAAAGAATTTATGAAATTTACTACCTGAATGTATCCAGAAATATTTCCTAAACATATCATAAAATGAGGATATTAAACTAAAAACTGTTATGTTTAATGCTGTTTTTAGTGTTTTATAACATAATATACAAATCAATGTTCTGTCAATTCAAAAATTATACAATAAAAATCCGTTTTCTGTATTTAGTCAAACAAGTCGTTCTGCACGTGCTTCGTAACGGGACGATAATAATTTAGAGAATAAATGTGGGTACTGTAAACAAATTAAATGAAAAAATCACATACTTACCATTCAAATTGTTGAGGAAAATATCTATCATTTTTATTGCTTATTTTAGTAAAAGAATTATTGCGTATTTTCATTAAACGTTATGACAATTATTATAACTAATACCTTTATCGTAATGTAGACATCTAAAATGAGAATAAAATGGTTTAACTCAGGGAAAAAGTAAAAACACCACAAACAAAATGAAATCCAACAGCTCAAGCAACTTTAATATCTGTACTGTGATTGAATACCGACCATTAATTGAAGTTCGTGTCCGTTGGCGAGAAGTTTCACATTAACACCTTTCATTCATAAATGTTATTGCTTACAGTTTTCACAAAAATTCGTGATCCTTATTAGACGGATATCAAGTTTAAGTGTTGTTTTGTTTAAAAATTAATAGGCGGGACTTTCATAAACAACCCTTGCTATAGAAACAGCTGATTTTAGGAAATAACAGCTGTTCAGGGTTTTCATCAATTAACTAATTAAGTTTTAAATTTGTTTTTTAACAAATGATTTCACTGGCATGATGTCAACCTAAAATGTATAATTTATGTCTGTTTTTAAAATGAACTGAGCATTTAAGCTCACATTTAAACAATAAACATTAAAGCGATGGCATAATAAACCCCGGGATATACAGAAACACGCCCTGAAGCGTGATCCAAGACCACAATACAAGATCTGCATATGGAGCACGAGCTCATATACACGTGCTTTTAATTAAACAGACTGTCATATTCTAAACTCAATGCATTTTGGAAAATTTTTGTTTCCAAATGTTTTTAAAATAAATATAATATACTAGCTGTAACCCGCGGGCTTTGCCCCGTTTAACTTCTTAATTTTCAAGATGATCTCGTTCGCATGGCTCAATCACGTCCTGGTTGAAGTTCGTTCGCTACGCTCACTCACCTTTAGGTTGGAGCTCGTTCGCTACGCTCACTCACCTTTAGGTTGGAGCTCGTTCGCTGCGCTCACTTGCCTTCAGGTTAGCTCGTTCGCTACGCTCACTTGCCTTCAGGTTAGCTCGTTCGCTACGCTCACTCACCTTTTTGGTTGCAAATTAGCTGTTGTCATAAATGTAAAAGAAATAATAGTGCTGCACCCTGTTGGTAATCCTTGTAACTTTAATGCTATTGAACATCATAGAACAGAACCAACTTGTTTAATTGAAACAGCTGTTAAGATTCATTAATTCCATTTCTCATAAGGTTAACATGGGAAACTCCAGAGCCACTGGGGCGGAGCCTATTGGACGGATCACGAAATTGATGGTGTATAAACATATTCCATGACATTCTACACGTATGTACCAAGTTTCGTGGCAATCGGTTCAGCGGTGTCCGAGTTTATCACCCCCAAACAAACAAACAAACAAATATATATATACAAACATCCTCTTTTATATATATAGATTAGAATATGTTTATGCAAAACTAATATGTTATTACTTTTGAAATTGGAAATAATATTGTAAAATACTTGTGATGTTGGATTCTTTATGCTAAATACGTTAGAAATATTTTATTTTCGAAGAAGGTTAAATAAAATGAGTACTTTTGAGTCTGCATCCTGACCTTGACAACGGTGTGAGTGCGTCCTGCCCGTGTATTTAATAGGCCTATTTAAAGTTTTATTCGTTTTTCGTAATGTTTTCGTCCCGTCCGTGTGTATGTGTTTGTGTATGTACTTTTAGTAGAAAACAATGACAAGGATTTCACCATCCAAACTGAGATGTTTTGACAATGGCCGATACAAGCCGAAAAATGTAAACGGCCTTCAATTAAAATGAGCTGTTTGTCGGATTTATAAGGTATGTAACCTATTTATTATATAAAATGAGTACTATTAAGCTAATGAATAAAATTTTCTACAAATATAATTACCACAGTTGTAGTGTAGTATACTAAACAATTAGAAATCGGGTGTACTTCTAGGGGTAAGTATTATTTGTTTATTAATGGCTTGATAAGAAAAAAAATAATTTATAATTTTGAGGTTTAGTCAAAATATCTTGAGAATAAGTACAATATAAAATAATACACGTCATAAAACTTCATACTAAAACATAATTATGAAGTATGTAGATAGTTATCCTATAAACAAACAAAAAATTAACAACCAGGAAAACTGTAATGATTTTGTTAAGGGTAATAATTACGAACCCTCTATATCTAGATGGTTATATTACGTACGCAGGACCCATAGTGTTATGTTGTGACGAGGCTTCACTACAAGCTGTCAATAACTGATGGAAACGTCAGTGATTGTCAGAACCACCCTGATTACTGATTATATCTCTACTATACCCTTACTCACTCACAACCAAATCATCTATTATAACCATACAATCCCACAATTCTTTAAGCTTCACACAAAATAATACATCCAGTCTAACATATTCTAATATGTTATCATTAATATATATTATTAATTGATTGTATGGATTTTAAATTTCCAATGTGTAGTAAAATTTAATAATGGGATCAGTTTGGTTATGGTTTTTGTTTGTAGGCCTAAAATAAAAACAAAATGTCTTTTATTAGGCCCACGTTGGTAAAAATGTATTATTTTCCCTTAGTTTATAGATTAAAGCATAAAAAAAATAATTGTTCATAAATTTCAATATTTCTAAATGATTGTGATTGTGAAATATAGTGCTGCACACTGTTGGTAAATCTTATAACATTTTAATGCTTTTGTATATCATAGAACCAACTTCTTTAGTTGAAACAGCTGACTAAGTTCTTTAATTCTCTTTAAATATGAATGCTCATGGGAAACTACAGAGCCACTGGGGAGGAGCCCGAAAGGATTTTTTAAATAAGAGTATACCTATATGTTAATCAGGAATTAGAACTATCATCATGCCAAATTTCAGCCCAATCCGTCCAGTGGCTTATGCGTGATTGAACTTCAAACAAACAAACAAACAAACACTTCTTCATCAACTTTCACATTTATAATATTAGTAAAATATCAAAAGTTACGATTTAATTGTATGGTTAAGTTAAATCTTCATATAATTACTAAAGTCAAAAAATAATACAATCCATTACAATATGTATGTACACCACAATGAAAAATGCCAAAACACATTGGATATTTTTTTTTATCAGGGATTAACACACCCTTAATAAATTGGAGATCATATGATTAACATTTATATTTGAAATATTAAAGTTTATTCATTGCATCTATTGTTTATCATTATTTGAAATGTTCTTTGAATATCAGATTGATAATTGTTATGGGACTTATATAACAACAAATGAACAACATACGATGTATTATATAACACATCATGGACCACTTAATTACAAATATCTAATCAAATAAATTCCAAGTAATATATATGGACTTGTCTCAATGTAGCGGATCCCGTAACTGATCACCAGTTATGATCAAATATGAGTAAACGTCCAAACATCGGATATGTGTCCAATCACAACACAATATTCCACTGCCATAAACATCAGTTTGACAGACAAATCCGGTTTTCAGATTGCTTGTATCCCTCATTCAATTAATGCCTATCAACAATGACACAAGCTGCTAGTTTTGGCGGTGTAACAATTTGTCAGTTTGGAATTACTAGCCCAACATTGATAACGACAATGTTTCTATGGGTTTGGAATGGTTGTTTACTAACTCGAGGTATATTTTAGCCAGAAAAATACGAGAACCTATTGTTGTTACTAGCGTACAAACTGGCACAATAACCTAGTGAGTTTAGTAATTACTCATTGTGCTAGAATTAAACATGATTATGTAATACAATACCCCTAAAGTGGCGTCTTTGGACAACACATTTTTTCATTTTTTTATCACATACAAATATAACACGAAGAATATTCACTGTACCTACGAAATTACCTATTTGGCAATAAATAGTGTCTGACTGACTAATGACTATACCTTATAACTAGGGCATTAATAAAGCTTTATTAAATAAGAAAATGTAGTTTTCTGAATTAGCTAAGGTAAAGAAACTTTCAAGGGACCTGTATTTTACCATTTGTAAACGTGACAAGACCTTTTTGACTAGTAAACACATTCTTTACATCAAAGAGCAATTTTCAATCGATTTTATGTTTGAATCGTACACACAATTTTGTCATTTGGGGGCAAAGACCAATTACCAGTCTGCAAAATATCACTGCGAAGACTTTTTAATGTTCTTTATGTGATACGAAATATACTTGTAACCCTACAATGATAGGCCAATATTAATTTAGGGAGGGAGGGATTTTCCGCACGTCGATTTATTTTTTAATGTGGAAACTTGGAGATGTGAGGGATGAACATTTGAGGATATCCTATTTTGATTTCGTCCGATCTCATATTTGTTACGGGATAATTTTGTGGGAATAATCTAGTGTTATTGATTAGTGGTTAGTAATCTAGTGATTTAATCTAGTGATTAAACCACTGTTTATCAGACTTAAAATAGTTACAATCATAAATCTGTATATTTACCATGTACAGTACTTATCCACAAAAAATTACATTTTTCTGTTCTTACCACCAGGCATTACTTCAAAAAACAATAAAACACTTATGATCTATTCTTACAGACATTCTTAGAAGGAACCAAGGAGATTTTGGGACTTTTATATAATACAACCTTAAATAAAAGTTTTGTTGTAATATAATACAACAGCTCATAATTAATTATTAAAACTGATAAAAAATCCAATAATTAAGAAGACAGTAGCAGTTTGTGAATTATTATCGGGAGGACTTAGGGGAATTCAATATGTTAAATTGTTTTACATATTATAAATATTAGGCCACTTTAACTTACAGTCAATGTTAATAAAAACCAATGTATTTTTGATACCGAATTTATTAAAGAAATCCGTATTATACTAGTATAAACACTAGACGAATTTTAAATCTCTATACGTCTTTCTTTGATGATTTTCCATACGAGATTGTGTCTACAAAACCTTACTCACAAAGGTTTTATTACAAATAAATTTGGCATGTGTTTCATTAAACTCCAAACTACTGAAAACTAAAATGAATATTTCAACACGTGACAACAAGAACAAAATATTTTACTGACACATCAATCAGCACCTGTTGTAATACATTTGTTTCCATCAGAATAATAAAAGAAAATTTGTAAAACCAATGGGTCATCATGTGTGAAGATATTAAAGCGTACAATTAACTCATTTTAAAAAGTTTTACTTTGTTGTTTTTTTCTTTATTTACAAAATCAAAGAATCTTCTTGCATATAAAAACAAGAACATGTGTGACACTTTGAGGGTCACAACGTTAAAAATTGTTAACATGTTTGTTTTTGGTTGCGAAATATATGCAAGCAGGGCTTTTAAAGTAATAAGAGAATGGTTGGACCTTTAGCAATAAATTACATTAGTAAGCACGAGAAGAGACTTGACTGGAAAGAGATTTATTTTAAATAGGGTTTCTTTGTTGCCATTCCTGTATGTGCATTTGTTTGTTTTCTTTTTGTTAATATTCCGTAAACAACAATGCATTGTATAATTTAAATATGGTTCATGCTTCCACTGTAAATTTACCGAATTAACTGAGTTCTAGTCAAACGTATTAATTCAGTGTGTGTTTATTAAATATACTATATTGAGCCGAAAGCTAAACACGCATTCAGTGACTTAATTACTTCCGATACATGTTTTAATGATAAAAGGTTGGTTTTTGCTAATACCTTAAAACCTATAAGTCAAATTGTGTAGTTTACTTAGAATATCAGATATATAATATCTGAAAAACATTTTAAGTCACTATATTGATAATTTTAAACAAATATCTAGTCGTTACTTCAAACTAAAATATCTATGAAGATTTTATCAATGTATCATCATATAAGAATATTTAACATTAACATTCTGTTATATCTAGTTGTAATTTTCTTTTACCTTTTATGCCTATCATTTATGTGATTTAACATCTTGGAGTTGCAGAAAACCACAAAAAACCCAAAACATTGTAAATGTAGGTAATTGTAATTAATTTTTAATTGAGCATTGTTGTAATTAAAGAATGTATAGAGTCATATATCATAACGATTTAAAAGCTAATACATTCTTTATGTTTTCCAGGAAGACAAAGAGTTAAGTAAGGACTCCACCTTGAATAAACATGGTGTTTTACATAGTGGTTACCTACTCTAACAATATTCAATATTTATAATAATAATAAACAACATCTTTGTAATTAAAAGTCGGCATGATATACATATCACATTCGGGATGGAGACATTTTCCAATTATTTTAACTGAGTAACATTTATATATCAGGGTATTATCATTATTGGTCTAAACATTTAGTTTCATTTGTAAATTATAAAATTATAAATGCAAATGTTAATAAAATGTTGTTTAAAATACAAGTCACATTTTTTGTCAAGTTATTGTAACAATGACTATACAACAAACAATAGATTATAGAAATAAAATGCGTTGATGATGTGCTAATGTTTTCTAGAAGTTTACTCTTTTGAATACGCTTCAATGATTCTATCAATTAAACCCTTAATACAAAAGTTGTTTCTCTGCAGTTCAGTATGTACAACACAGTGTATTTAGGCTAAGCAGGTGAAATAACAGATCCCTGTAAACGCGTATTGATCATCCCCTGAGGTGATTTAGTCATGTTTACCAACATTGTCTGTTTGTATATCAGGCTTGGCATACTTTGATAAGATACTTTGGATGTTGGTGATGTACCACATTATATGTGGAATTGGCTTCGTTAAAAAATTATATTTATACATAAATTGGTCATTAGTTTTAATACAAATATTTCTACCTCAATTTAATGTTATAGTTCAGATTAGTATATGTTAGAATGGGGTATTCATTTGTTATATATTCGAAACTATATATTTCATTACGTAGACTCCAATTGTACTATTTCAACTTCCAAATATTGCACAAGTATTGGACATTTCAAATACGCAGATTTATGATGGGGTTTAGTAAAACAGTAAACAGCCATAAACTGTCCTAAGCGTCGTTTGCCAGATTTTGACAAGGTTTTGTAACTACCTTAAATTAATAAAAGTTAAAAACAAAAGTCGCTTTTAAGGATTGTGTTTGATTGAGTTACTTAACTATACCTAACTCAAAGCAAACCCTTAATGAAGTTATGCTTTTTAGAGACAAAAACCTCTTGTGAGTAAAATGTTCTACATTAATTTTGCAATTAATTTATTAATAACATTAAAAACTTTATTAACATATTTCACCATACTACTGTGAAAATGCGTGTTTTAAATATTTACTTATCACCTGTGAAAAATTATCATTACATTGTATAAATTAAATTTTAAATTGTTTAATTGGTTTATTTATCTTGTTTCATTGTTTCGTGTTGTACATTAATGTATATCTCTGTAACTAGAAACATTGTATGATCGAATTTATGGTTTATCGTTATTTAGCACTAACTTTTAAACAAAATATTGTTAGTCGTAATCATACTAATATAACAACAAATCTGTGAATATTGCAAATTACAGTACAATACTTATTTTTCCTACATATACCTAACAATGTACATGTTCTATCACTGATTTGAGAAAGCAAAGTGGCCAATTCGCTCATCAGTGAGACAATGTTAACATTGTCTCACTCTAATTATTTTGTCTCACTCCAGATTTGCAATTGGAAGGCACGAAATAGTGAGCGCGTAACATGCAGGCAACGCCGTATGCGCGCGAAATACGTTGGCAGCACTGGCTGTAAATCAGCTGGTCAGCTGTTGTACTGTTGTATTTGTCACGTTAAATGTTATATTAAAAGTTCACTTCTGTGTAAAAATAGGTTATGTTTCTTCACCAATTTATTTGTTTTATGGTAACTGTAGGAAAAGTATAATGTGTAACTCGAGTTCAAAGTACAATTGCCTCACTCGAGAAACCATTCCTCACTCGCCTACGGCTCGTGAGTAAGGGTTTCTCTCGAGTGAGTCAATTGCTCACTTTTCTCACTAGTTGCACAAATAACAACTAATCTAATGCACTAAGTTGTAATGCAATATTGAGATATACGTGGATCCATCATAACATCAGCTAAGATGAAACATTAACGATCGTCCAAACATCGGATATGTTTCCAATAATAACACAATATTCCGCTGCCATAAACATCAGTTTGACAGACAAATCCGGTTTTCAGATTGCTTCTATCCCTCATTCAATTAATGCCAATCAACACAGGCGCTTGTTTTGGTGATGTAACAATTATCAGTGTGGAATTAACAGCCTGATGTTGATGCCAATAAGGATTTGATAAGTTTATTTTTGGTGTTTCACTAACTTAAGTTATATTTTAGTAAGCAGTTAAACATTTATTAGTGTAACCAGTTTTCAAACTAGCAGAATAATGCATCCAGTGTAAAATGTTACTTACTTTAATTTTTTGTTATACTGTGCAGAAGTTATACATTACATCGGTCCTTAAGTTATCTAAAATAGTGGCTTTTTCGGAAAAAAACTTAAATAAGGAAAATAGCTAATTCCTGCAATTGTTTATTTTAACTAACTGTTTTTACTTTTTGCTTTAAATGAAAAGCTTATATTTTGATAACATATAACATATAACACACTATGTTTTCTTTATAACCTCTCATTGCCATACAATATAACCTCGTTTATAGCTACCCAACTATATAAGGTTATTTAAAATATTTACTAACAATTTTAATATATTTTTGCCATGGATTCGAGTTAACTAAGTACAACTTTAACTATTTATAAATGACTAATTGTAAAAAAAAAAATGTATAACGTTAAGTAAGGAAATTCATAAAATTGTTAAAACTACATTTTACTAACAATATTCTCCCAATGTAACTATGTTTCCATATACCTGACTAAACCACCGGAGGTTAAGTAATAAAAACCTTAAGAAAACAGTAGTTATATAAACACAAATCAATCCACATTATAAAGAAAGTTCAACAGCGCAGGTTGATTATAGCATATCACAACTGCGTATGTTGTCACGTCAATGAAGTTCAAAGCATCGTGTTCAATTAATTACATTGCTTCTATTCAGTCACCGTGTATTACAACCTGAAGACATACGGTATTAATTGACATTCCAGTGGTCTTATGTAAAGAGCAACTGATTCACTGTGCTATATACCAGGTTTTAAAAATGTTTATCCTTATCAACAGTATTTTCAATAAAATAAAAAATATGTCAAAATTGTTAGTAAATAGCATAATATACTTTGTGTGGATGCTGCGTCATCGCAGTGCGCCATTGTTAATAATTATTAATTATACTTAAACCCCTTTTAATAGTTACTGATTATCATTAAAATACATAAATACGAGAATAGTGTTAATTTGTTTCAATAATGTACTGATGGCACCCATAGTAAAAGTAGGCCTAAATGACGTGATTATTAACGTCTGTCATCTTAAAAAACCCTGATTAATAGCATTACGTAATCCAAGGATGGTTAGAAGTGTATTCGTAATAATTCTGCTTTTACCTTTAAAGCAATAATCAAATTTAAAAGGTTAAAATAAATTCTAATTTGGTAACAATAAGCATAAGGAACTGAGATATTTCCTTTTCAAAAAGGCGTTTCCTTGTAATTAAACCATTAATATGAGCAAAATAATGTCATTCTATAAAAAAACTGCTTTGTTTAATTTGCTTGAGGAAAAGGAACGAAATTCATATTGTTTGCCAAACACCAGTATTCCAACCAAACAACACAAAACAGCGTGCTTTTATTATGCACCTAATCCGTGTACGCCTGGAAATAGGTTGGCAACCCTTAAAGATACTATGACTACGATCAGCTGGCCCAGTGCTTCCCATTTCATTTAACGCTTGGATTTAACCTAACCTTAAAACGTGTTGTATATTGTTTGAAAGACTTTTTTTATATGCTTTATGAGTGCAAAGTGCCTTTGCTGCACTTGAGAAACTTTCCACGCTCGTCTGCGGCTCGTTCGCAAGCCTTTCTCACTAGTTGCACAAATAATTGTATTTATAACAACTAAGACAAATGAATGTTGTTAAGACTAAGTATCACTTGTGACTACAATTAACGTTCGTTGCGATGCTTTATGTTAAAACCATCAGCTGCTTTTGAGAAAACAAAAATAATTAAAATTAAGTTTTATGAATATACACCTGCTTGTGTTAGCTGTGAGTGTAAATCTATGGAACCCTTAATACAAACGTTGTTTGTGTACAGTTCAGAATGCACAACACAGTGTATTTAGGCTAAGCAGGTGAAATAAAAGATCCCTGTAAACACGTATTGATCATCCCCTGAGGTGATTTAAGATTCAAGATTCAAGATTCAAGATTCAAGATTTATTGAGCCGTTCAGTTTATAACAATTGGCCAAGTCACTAACACTAAACTAAAATACAAAACAGAGATGCATTCCTCTTGATTTACAAAACAGTGTCCAAAGAGCACATACAAATGTCCAAAGAGCACACCATGCATAATAGATAAATAAATTAAAAAAAAAACTGCAAAACAAAACTGTAAAACATGCAGCGGAGAAAAAAATATAGAGATTAACAAAGCAGAGAAAAAGCAAAAAGGAAAACTTAAAAAACCACACTCATACCTGTAGGCAAGGTTTAGGTAATATAAATATATGTATGTATTTTTGTTTTCTTTGTTTCTTTCTAATTCATTGTGTGGGTATCTGAATTCCAAAACTCCTGCAAGGAGTAAAATGGGTTTGCCACCAACCAATCTTTAACACACCTAGCAAAAGCTTTTGCAGGTTTCCTTCTTACTTGCAGAGGTATGGTGTTAAAAAAGGCTATACCTGCAACAGGAAAAGAATTCAAAGTTTTGGTTAGCCTAACCCTATGTCTATGTACATTAGAAGAGCTCCTGGTTGCATGGCTATGTACACTACTGTTCAGACACATTGTGTCTTCCTGAGCCTTAATTTCTAATAAACATTGATAAATATATACATTATGTACAGACATTATACAGTTTTCCATTAACAAGGGTTTGCAATGCGCAAGCTGCTGGGCTCCGCAGAGGACTCTGACAGCTGTTTTTTGCAAAAGCAGAACTTTTTCTACAGCAGGCGCATGTCCCCAGAGTCTAGTGCCATACTGTAGGTGGGATTGGAAAAAGGCCATATAAGCGAGACGTACAAACTCCTGGGGCATGTCAGCTTTTAGACGTCGGAGTAGGTATATTACTCTACTAAGTTTGTTACAAATTTGTTCGATATGGTTTGTCCAATTTAGCTCAAGTACAAGTTTTTGTCAAGTACAAAGCCCAGCAGCTTGGCAGGCTGATCAAAAGCATTAGGCTTATTCTTAGACAGACTAAATGTAATGGTTTGAGTTTTTGCTTCATTTAGAGTCAGTTTGTTCTCTCTGAACCAAACAGAGGCAGTTTCCAAAAACTGCTGGACTGCAGCCCTGGAAACGCCGAAATCACTGTCACCAGAAAAGAGAGTAGTATCGTCAGCATACAACAGTACATTACCAGCAACTCTGAGATATAGATCGTTCATTGAAACAATGAAAAGAAAAGGACCGAGTATAGAGCCCTGTGGTACCCCATACTTAACATTAAGCTGGCCTGAGTTGCTTCCATTCCAAGAGACAGTTTGCGTTCTATCAGATAAGTAAGATCTGAGGATTGAAAGAGCATACCCCTCACTCCATATTTTTCAAATTTAGACAGTAAAAGATTGTGGGACACACAATCGAACGCACGAGACAGATCACACACATTACAGATAGAGATTTCTTAGCTTCAAAGGCGTTCAGAATAGTTTGTACAAGGAAGTCTACTGCCTGGACAGTAGACTTTCCCTTTCTAAAACCAAATTGAGCAGGGGTGAGAAGGTTATGCTCCTCAAAGTAGGTATACAGCTGCTCAAGCATAATAGCCTCAAACATTTTGGCAAAGATAGGAATTATGGATATTGGTCTATAGCTTTTGAGATCATCTTTTGGGCCCTTTTTGTAGATGGGGACTGTTCGGCTAATTTTAAGAGTTTCAGGAAAAACACCTTTTGCAAAAGATGTGTTAACAAAATGAGCTATCATAGGAGCAATGACATATACAATTTTCTTTAAGAGCTCAACATTCATATCATAATAATCTACACTCTTTGAGCTTTTAAAACGTTTCACAATCTTAATTACAGTCTCAGGACTCACAGGATGCCAGGTGAAGGAAGCTTGGGAAATGGGTATAGAATCAAGGCTAGCAGGATTGGTGTCATTTGGTCTGGAAGGTATACAGTTTTTAACCATATCATCAACAAACTCTACAAAAAAATGATTAAATTCATCTGCACTAGAAAAATCTCTGGGTGGGTCAGGAGTAGGACCTTTTAACCTTCGTATGTGATCCCACGCAGCCTTACAGGGATTGGGTGACTCACAGATGGAAGTGGCCACTGCTACCTGCTTGGCTTCCTTTACCCTGGTACGGTACTCCCTTCTCAATCTCCGGAGTTCAGGCAGTAGGTGGGGCATGCTTTTGGACCAGTCAGCAATAGCTAAAATGATGTTCTTAAACTGGGCAAGTTCAGGGTTGTACCAGTTCTTTGACTTAGGAACACCTCTACTTACACCTATAGGCTTGGATTTGGATGTTTTATAGACAAGAGGAAAGCAAAAGTCAAAAATATCTTTAAGGCTTTTAAAGAAGCTGTCAAAAGTCAAAGTAAAACTTTGTGATAATATATCATCATACCATACTATGGCCTGATTTGTTAAGTACTCCAAAAACCTGTCTGTGTTCGTGTCATTAAGTACCCTGAAAGAGACAGTTCTAGTAGGTTTAACCACTTGCTCAGGTTTTGGGCTTAATTTGGTCAAGTCTAGTCTAAAAAACACATGCTTATGATCAGATATTTGGTCAGAGCTAACACAGGCACTGTAATTCCAGCTGTCAATATTAGTTATGACAGTGTCCAATGGAGATTCTCCCCTGGTTGCCTCATCCACACTAAAAAAAGGTTAAAGCTTCTCAGAATGTTTGTAAAGTCTTTTACCTCGTTGGGGTAGTAGCGGGGATTTACATTGTGATCAGTACCAATTATGAGAGAGAAGTTCAACGTGACTAGATAAGTCAAGCATAATTCAAATAAGTAGAAAAACCTCTCAAAACTACCATTAGGCGAGCGATACATTGTGACTATTATAAGGCTTAGATCAGGGATTATGATACCTGTAAACTCACCATGCAATTCTTCACAGTACATACTCAAATCCAGTGGTAAGTATTACCAATTTCTATGAAGATAAATAGAAACACCACCCCAGGGAGTAACACGACAATAGCTAGAAACAAGATTAAGGCACGAGATATTTGAGTAAAAGTTTGTCTCTTCATTCAGTAGCCAGTGTTCAGAAACGCAGAGAGCATCCAATTTATGCACATCAGAGAGAATCTCGAGTTCATGAGTTTTATTTCTGATGATTTAGTCATGTTTACCAACATTGTCTGTTTGTGTATCAGGCTTGTCATACTTTGATGATAACGATTGGATACTTTGAGCGTTAATGATGTATGTTTTATACAAGCCCCGTCCATGTTTAGCTGTTAAACAAGATTATGAATTTTAAGTTATATTTTTTTAAGCCTTAATTTTGAATTTTGAACAGAGTGGTAACACGTTTAGAAGATTTACAAAGTCTTATATGTATATTTTTAAATTTATAGCTAATTATAACACAGCTTACTATAGTGTATAGAAGTGTAATTTATTCATGTGTGTTGTTTGTGGATGTTATTAACAAATATTATTGAGGAAACTTATTAATTTTCCTTAAATATGGTGTAGCCACATTATATAATATATTGTAGTTAGGATTATAACATTGTAGGCGTAAGTATGGATACCAATCTATTTTACAACATAGATCGTTCTGCAATCAGCTCAGTGACCTAATCAAGACTCACTCTCACTTTCCTAGGTGGTTCTCAGTGGAACTTAAACATCTCGTCATTCTTAAGAAGACACTCCACAGGCAATACAAAACATCTCTTGATTGGCGGGACTACCAATCATTTTGCAGAATTCGTGACCAATGCAAGACTATCTCCAGAGACTGCCGATCAAGGTTCATCAACCACGTCAACTCAACCATCACCTCCAATGTCAAGGTGTTCTGGAGCTTTGTTAAAGACCGCAATTGTACGCCTCCTATTCCTGGAAATATCATATTTGGTTCGTATGAAGCTGCTAATAATGTGGAGTGATGTCAACTCTTCGCTGACTTCTTATCGTCCGTCTACTCTCCCGCTCACCATGGTGAACTGCCTGTGCGTGTGTTCAACACCCCCTTTATTATCTCCGAATGTTCCGTCTCAGTTCACGATGTCAACAGGAAGCTGTTGGCTTTGGACGCAACCAAGGGAAACGGGCCTGATGATATAACTCCAGGAGTGCTCAAGTTCTGCCACTCTGAACTAGCATTTCTACTTCAATACTTGTTCAACCGTAGTCTGTCCTCTGGCACTTTTCCATCGGTTCTGAAGAATGGTTTTGTCGTTCCCATATTTAAGTCGGGAGACAACCGTGACGTTATGAACTATAGGCCAATTGTCCTTCTGTCGGTTATAAGCAAAGTTTTTGAAGGCCTAATATTGGATATCGTACAGCCCTTGTTCAGACAAGTGTTGATAGACGAGCAACATGGATTCACCTCTGGCCGCTCTACTGTGACCAATCTCCTCACGCTTCAGTGCCAAGTTATGGATGCCTTCAGCCGACGAAGCCAAGTTGATGCTATTTACATAGATTTCAGCAAATCCTTTGACAAGATTAGTCACCGTCATCTTCTTGCTAAGCTGGAGGGCTATGGCGTTGTTGGCACGATGCTTCGATGGTTTGAGAGCTATCTTTCTAATCGACGTCTGGCTGTTGTCTTCCAGTCCCACGTCTCTGCTAGCTTCGTCGCGAGTTCTGGCGTCCCGCAAGGTTCTCATCTTGGCCCACTTTTGTTCTCGATCTTCATCAACGACATTAAAGATAATATAAAGGTGCCTTTTCTACTGTTTGCTGATGACATCAAGTTGTTCGCTGAAGTCAACTCTCACTCTGACTGTCAACTACTTCAAGAAGCTCTCGACAACGTCGTTAGTTGGTGTTTAGTGAATGATATGTCAGCGAATCCTGCTAAAACAAAATGCATAACGTTCAGTAGAAAGAAGAACAACTTGGAAGCTGACTATTTCCTTGACGGGAACAGGGTGGAAAGGTGTGACAACATCAAGGACCTGGGCGTTCTGATTGATGCATCGTTTGACTTTGGACCGCACATAAGTCATATATGTACCAGGGCGTCACGCATGCTGGGATTGATCTCTCGAACGTCAAGACATGGGTTAAGTGCCAACTCCTCAACGATCCTGTTCAAGGCCTTAGTTCGTCAGCTGCTCGAGTACGCCTCTGTGGTCTGGTCGCCATATCTCATCGGCCAAATCAACCATCTTGAATCAGTCCAGAGACGCTTCGTGAGACATATGGGTTGCCGCGCTGGGGTCAATTTCATGGACGTCCCAGTTGAGGCAATATCTGCAGCATATGGTCTTCAAAGCTTGGAGTGTAGAAGAAGAGTTGCTGATGTTACCTTCCTCTTCAAGCTGCTAAACAACCAGATCAGCAGCCCTTTACTGCTCGAGAGGATCAATCTGCACGTTCCCAGAAGCACCAGGCATCAACGCTTGTTTGAGCTGGACCATGCTTCGACCAGCTATCTACGCTTCTGCCCCATACCACGTCTGATGCGCTCCGGGAACGAAATATGTTCGTCGGTCGACTTCTTCGCTTTTAGTTTGGTGGCTGTTAGGCGAGTGGCAGCAGAGGAGCGAGTCGAACAATGATAATTTCTTTTTGTTTTTTATGTTATCGATATATATTGCATGTTATCTCAAGTCATTATTATTGTTGTTGATTAATTATTTATTATTGTTGTTAATTTAATATTTATTATTGTTGTTCATTTCTTTATTATTACTGTTACGCATTTCATTGTATATTATTGTTATCAATTTCGTTTTTATTATTGTTAATCTAGTCATAAGCACAAATATTCACTGTTCTAGCTGTCAAACTGATTATCTTTGTAAATTGGTGTATTGCCGTTGATAAATAAATAAATAAATAAACATTATTTAACTTATAACATTAATAATGCGAATTTTCCCGTTTAGTTAGTAAACATACAGTGAATATCATTGATGCGCAGTTTTGAGATGGAGACGAGTATTATGAAAGTAAACAACTTCCACAGACTGCCTTAGGCATTGATTTCAAGGCATGTACATGTACAAGGGTCTGTTAACTGTAGGCTACTGATTTGCTCAAACGATTGTGTTCAATTGGCTTACTTCACTCTATCTACCATAAAGCAAACCAGTAGTGAAATCATGGTTGGTTTGTCTTTTAAAGTTATGTAAACACTTTATCCTTTCAATGTTTTATAAAAATAAAACTAAAAATTCTATCCTATGGATAAGACTTTTGATATAATACAAATTGTATATTTTTAAATGTTTTTTACATGTATTTTAATGAATAATTGTATAACCAACTTGATTCTTTGTTAATCCTCTCCACATGAACGAAATTATGAACTTATAAAGTATTCTGTTTTCACCTATTTCGTGGATCCTGAGATTACTTTTTAAAAAAGCCTGTATTACCTTTATTACATTATAGGGATCATATTAAACCTAAATCTATATAAATAAAATTAGAGTTTTGTCTGTACATTGCTCAGAATTATATATTTTTAGGTTATTTTTACGTCGTATACATTAAATAAGCAGAAACGAGTCTTATCTCAATTTCTGTCTGTCTGTCTTTCCCTTTGTCTGTAACACTCAAGATGGCATTTTACGCTATCTTCTCCTGGAAAACGAGAGTACCTATCAAGATCCAAGTCATTTTAATGTATTCACTGGATTGGCGAGATTGTCTTTAGCCATTAAAATATGGCCTCACTACTTTGTAAATAATATTACGAACGTTCAAAAATGTAGTTTTGTGCGATTTATGTCAAGTTTTCGTCCAATTTTTATTGCATAATCATCTATGAAATAACGAACAGCTGTTCGGATCAAGATTATTATTCCTAGCTGTCACTGATATGTTTACAAATGTTGTTTACAAATACCGCAACCTTTTTCAATCACGTTTTGAATGTAAATCCCAAGTGATTAAAAACGTTTTTCTTACATAACGGATTTAATTAATCGAAAGTGCAATAATATAGTGTAATAGTGTAACCGTGTAAATGAAATTAAATAACTAGGCATCATCCAGTTCAGGAACCAGAGATTCTTTGTGTATAAATTGTTCTTGAGTTTTGATAACCAGAAAGAAGACCTTGAATCAGTGTTGTATACGGCTGGGAAACTTTAAATTTAATAATGATCGTCGCCAATGGCTTAGAAATATGGTTTCCACTCATTGACACGGCGCTTCAATGGCGGTTGTGTAAAGTGGTAAGTAAAAAATCACAACTGCAGTGGTTGTAACAGAGGTTTACGGATGATGCTAAACTCGCTTTTCTAATGTGTTATTTTCTGTTCCTACCATTGACTATATATATATAGTCAATAGTACCTACTCACCGTGGGATGCAATCGCTGGACCATACAGCCATGCTCTTGGGTACGTACGCCTACCCAATTATTCATAACAAACTGTTCGACGACGATCCTTGATACCGGTACTTTTCCCTAGAATACACGGCCTACCTACTTAAGAAATAAAATTACAAACGTCCAAAAACCCAACGTTGTGTGATTTTTGTCACATTTTCTTCTAAGATAGCCTTTACCAATCATTGTTTAGAGAATAGGTACGTAGGGCCTAATCTATTAAATAACAAAAAGTTGTTTGTATGAAGTTGTTTTTTTTTTAAACTGACACCGATAAGTTTACATTAAAAGTTGTTTACAAATAAAGCAATTATTAGGAAATAACTTTGATTGCCGTTTTAAAACGTTTTACGAGAAAATCAAAAACCAAGAGATCAATAACCTCGGGACTTGATTAACTCATATAATTGGTTGTACTATAGTTCTCAACTGTGAACGTTGGTTTTTGGTACCGGTTCTATTCCTTAGAACCGTTGGTACTGTTGGTATAGTCCTCGCCACCCTAAGTTGAGGCAGCCAAAGGCCGCACGGTGTATATCTATTGCGGCCTTTGGCTGCCTCAACTTAGGGTGGCGAGGACTATAGTAGCAAGAATCATTTTTAAGTACCAACACATCACTGTACTTTACAAATTAGTTATCGTTGGTGTTGCACCTTATTTATTATTACAGGCGTATTCAATTTAATTGATGTCTTAACTGTACAATTTTTGCTTTTTCTTTCTTGATTCCAAAATGTTAGTTTATGCTAAGAAAACGATAACGCACTTTAGTAAAACATTTATTCAGCGAACCATAATGAATTGTTTAAACGCTTTACGTTGTTTATGTATCAATAGTTCGTGGCCTATTTTGGTAATATTTACTATAAATTACCAATCGTCTATACCAGGGTGGCTGGACCACCCTGGACCAGTCGTCTTCATTTCATATAGTAAGCCGTCATTTCGGGTCATCATCGGTCCAAGCAAATATACATTGTTATGATAAAATTTGATGACATTAACAAAATATTTTAGATACTAATTTTACAAGTACTTTGTTATGCTTAAAGCGTAGCAAACCCCCTAATTAAGTTCTGTATTTTTGTGTGTATGTCTGTTAGTAAAGCATTAATGTCCTTATTTCTCAGTGTTTCACGGAAAGGACAAAAGTACCTTTATAATGAAAATGTCAACACGAATAAAGTGTTAAATTGGGAGGTTGAAGTAGTACCTTAAATACTTTTAACCATTGTGGAAGGTAACTTTCAATTATAGGCCTACATTAGGGCTATGCCTCATAGATCTATAAAGCATTTTTTAGTTTAATCATTGGATTTAACATATGGACCAACACGACCCAGGTTACATTTAATTTCGAAGCATTTGTTTTGGCTTGAAACTGTCAGATACTGTATTTGCGAAGGTTTATATACTGTATAATAGTTTTGCCAGCATATCTGAAAATATGCAAACCAAATTCTGTTCTTAATAAAAAGGTTTCAATAACTGACTACAATAAGATCCCCGTGCGTAGAACGGGCACACAGCTAGTATTCAAATAAACATAGTATACTAAAGTCATCTTACAAACAAATAATTAGTCATACGGACAATTTGTTAACAAAAATTAGAAAATTGAAATTACGAAGAATTATGTAATAACTAAGAAAGACGATTACAAATTTAATAATTCAGTATAAATTATTATTTCATTTTAATTTTTAACGGAACTTCGTGGGGATTGTGGAAAAAACGCAATATGGTTTATGTTAGTCCAGAGCATCTGGCCTGAGAGACTAATTAGCCTGAAACTTTCTGAAATAAATCATTTTGATTAAGGAATCGTCCCATTCCATATTTTAACTTATAGGTTTATTTACTTAACAACTTTGTCTTGAAATAGATATGTCTTGGAATCACATTCACCAACGCAAAATCTAAAGCTAAACTTCTACATTCATCACGTTATATGAAATAACGAGGTAAACCAAAAAAGTAGAGTTTCCAAGAAGTTAAATACATCTACCTTGTGCGAGCGAACTCAATAACACTACTACTTTGAGGTTTGACTACTTCAGAAGGTTTTCATCAGTTTTACTCTAAGACCAAGATTTAAAATAGTTTATTTTTATATTGAGTGGATTGATAGTTAACCAATGCCAGTTGTATGCCACGTATATTCTCATCTTAAATAATGTGTAATTAACTATAAAATAACCATAATTAACTATAAGAGTTAAATTTAGTTGCAGGTTGTAGTTATCTCTGGGACTCGGGAGTATTGCATCAATAAGTTCTGAAAAAAATATACCAGATATCCTATACTATAATACGAGCGACTAATGTTTGTCTGCCTGTAATATATATCTCAAAATACAGCGGAATCATTTTACCAAATTTTGAATTAGGGACTTGCAGCCCTAAAAACGTGATTGGTTCAGCCACTCTCTCAGGAAAATTCGTATTACGCT
Organism: Macrosteles quadrilineatus; assembly: GCF_028750875.1. Classification (NCBI taxonomy): domain Eukaryota; kingdom Metazoa; phylum Arthropoda; class Insecta; order Hemiptera; family Cicadellidae; genus Macrosteles; species Macrosteles quadrilineatus. The sequence goes on along the minus strand of NW_026542595.1, from coordinate 136,262,650 downwards.
ACACAACTCGTGTGAAAATTTATAAACTTATAAGATTATCTTGTGTAATTATATGTTTTTTTATTTGCAATAATAGCTCGCTATTCTATTTGCTTCGAAAGGTTTTTTTTGGCGATCTAATTAACAGTATAAACTTGCCCACCAAAAAAAACAACTATGAAGAAGTCAATTACATCCGATAAATAAATATTTCTTTTTTCAATGTAATCAATTTTTGCAACCCTCTGACTTATTCGACCAACAAAGAGAACAATTGAATTTTTATTAAAATCCGCTACAATGTTTATAAAAGTTGAAGAGTAGGATTAATGCCATCCCAAGGGAAAATATGTGGGGTCGTGTTTAAAACTGGAAACAAAAAGTTATTAAGTCTGAAAGGGAATTTATATGCGCCTGGAGGATTCTTATTGTCTTTTGGCATTTCACTTTTTAAACGAAAAAAGTTTGTATGCATAAATGGGGTTTAACTGAATCAATATTGCCTGTATAATCTGTTATATCAAATAATGTTTTTTTTATAGTTATTAAAGAAATATTTTTTTATTAACTATTTATCATGTGAAAAATGTGTATCCAACCATTATACATAAGTACAGTATTTACTTGACTTTATTTTAATACTGAGCGCACACTTAAATATTTTAAACATTTTAAATCAAGTCCATATCACTCCTTTATAAAAAGAAAAAAAATTGAAAGAAAACAATTTAAATTTATTTACTTAAATATGTTACTAGTATAAGGTAATTTTCTTTAAAATTATAACCAGCCCAAGGGAGTTGCCCGGGCAGTAAGATATGCTGGTTTTGCGCTTTGTAAGCTGAAGTTATTGCTTTTAATAACGATGGTCACACACACTTACAAAGAATCGTTTTAAATATGCATATTAGCGAATTTCCCTATAGGGAAGTAGCTATTACCGTAGGTGGCACGGTAAGACCTAGACCCGGGACCGATTTACTTTTTCATTTTGATGTCCCCAGAGGCCAAAAACACTATTCGTTCAAATTTTTATATATGTATATATATATAGACTTATATATATATATATATATATATATACGTCCGTGAACGCGATAACTTGAGTAATTTTTGTCCGATTTTGATGAAATTTGGTTTAAAGGTGTAAAGCGGGATAAACTTGAATGAGTTCGCGAACCAGCACGATCGGACCATGGGAACGGGGCTTTACGGGGGGTTTTATGGGGTAAAAATTGGTTTTTCTCACTTTTGACCCTCAAAACACAAAATTTCCCAATTTCTCTTTAGACCTTTTTAAAGAGCTTAAAAAAACAAATAATTTAGTATATAAAAGTATTTTTGTTCGATTATTAGTAACGGAGAAAATTAAAAAAATTGTAAATTTAAAATTCCCATGTTATTCTTATGGAGAATATTGTCAAATGTTGTAGTTTGCTTGTTTATGAATATATTTTGATCAAACTTGGCAAATTTATTTATTTTGTACTAAGCTATCAATATTTTACTTAAAAACATACTTTATTAGTTTCCTTGTAGCAGCAAACCTAGGTACTCGTTAAACCTAATGTTATTAAAATATATTTAACTGAAAATCAATTCAGACAAATGGAAATTCGCTTAGTCGGCAGGTTTGCTGCGGCGGGGGTATTTTACATTTATATGAATATGTTTATTATATTGATAAACGCATTAGACTTTCTAAAATCAAATCAAATTATCTTTAATCACTTTATACATTTTATATACATGAATAGTGTCAAAATGTGATAGGATTTCATAAATTAATTCTTTCTTTATAAACCTAAAATGTGTTATCGAAACAGATTAGTTAATGTTTATATATTCATGTGATTCTCCTTGTAGACCATATTTGTAAAGTAAAAAGTAAAGTCAAGTAAAGTAAACGTTGTTAATTATTTTAAATTGTTTTCATATGAATTACTTCGTCATCTTCTTAATTAATCTATGCACCAAACGCATGCAGGAAGTTTTAACTTATTAAATAAATGTATTTGTGTTTGCGATAAACAGAGATATTGGTTTTGAAAATTTTAGGCCTGATTTCCATTTTGGAAATTTATATTCATAGGGTTATCAATGAATGATCCGTGACAATGAGTGACAACTACTTTTTGATTATCAAATTAAAATACAAGTAATCTACAGTTCAACTTCTAGGGCGGATATCCCTCTTATTTCAAAGCGCAGCGTAGACATAGGTGAGCAGTGTGAATTATAAAGCGACAAATATTAGCTTACACAAAGAAAGGTACTTTTCTCATAGTTATTTCCCTTAATATCGTTTTGTAGAGTTACCCACGACACAAAGTAGTAGGATTATTACTCACTCAAGAAATCGGCTAATGTGGTCAAACGGTATGGCTAAATATCGACGAACAGACCTTAAAACATTTCTAGTTTGTGATTTTTTTCATATAAAATTAGGCGTAAATGATTATTATGTTAAACTAGTTTAGCTGTGGTAAAGATGATAATTTATTGTGATAGGGTATTTAGTTGTTCTGTCTTTTAAGGCCGGAGAATTTTCCTGCCATAAGTGGACAGGATACCGTGTTATCAGTTCCGGTAAGGCAACTGCGTATTGTGTTAGTTTTGTGATAACACCCGCGTTGTTTTGTCCTGCCTGATAAGTGATAAGCGCTATCACACCCACTATGACACACGAGGAGTACGGGGAACATGTGAAGTGTTGCGGAAACTCGCGAAACTGATAAGTGAAAAGTATCCCGGTCAAACCGAGCTGTGGAGCCATAGTATGTCATAATATACTCTCGACGCAGTAAACCTACAAACTAAGCTAATTTACCTGGTTGGATTTTCAATTAAATCTATTTAAATAACACGAGCTGGTGGCCCGTCCTACGTACGGGAATCGAGTTGTCAACTAAAACGGAATAATTCAGAACATCTAGTTTACACGCATAGACACAAGTTCTGGCAGTTTTAATGGGGAAGATCACCTTATAAACAAATGTAACGTGACCACCTATTTCATCCATTCGAATATAGACCTAAAATATGGCGATATGCATTTTAAACCCGATAATTTTACCATAAAACAGCATTTGTGTCGATTTGAAAAATCTTGAAGTGAGATTGGTGACCTATTCACACTGGTTTTGAGAAGAGTAGTTCATGCCACCTCCAATTGCATACTGTACTACTTATGTACTTACCGTACCTTATCTTACCTCCGTGACCAATGAAACTTTTATGAGGATTCTCTTCTATCACCTGCCTCTTCAAAACTTAAATCCCAGTCTGAGGATGCATTTCATAACTTGATATTTCCCGTCTATCGTGTGGTACTCCTTGGAATATACTTTTTAAAAGTTTATGCACAGCCTGTCCATCCAAGCTTTACCTACTTCTGGAAAGCATCCCTATATTTGGGTGTTAACACATTTCTCTTAGCTCTCTGTTCTTTTTTATTTCGACCTCCGGGCCCTTATCATGAACTGGTCTGTATATTTTCTCTGCACTGTGTTATCTAACCCAGCATTAAGGTTTTTCGGTTCTTTGGTCAGTGCCCAAGTTTCTGAATCATCAGCACTGCGGGGATAGTTGGTATGGTATGAGTCGACTCTGGTTTCTGCTGCACCCTGCAGTTTATTTGACAGTTTTATAGAGACCTACTACACCGATTTACGCTTTCATTACTAACCAAATTTTTTGTATGCCAACATACTCACATTCAAACAAACAGAAAAAGAAGTATCAACACGTATACCACTTATATCTTAAACAATTAAACGATAAACTGCTGAAAAAATATTTCCCAAATATGAGTTGAAATTTGCAATGCATAAACTAAGTACTTACACAGATTGCATTTACGACAAAACTTGATTAAACACAAGTGTGTGAGATGGAAATAACACATTTCCTGATAACGCATATCCTTCACGGTAGGGGGAAACTACCTACATTTTAAAGTGAAATAGTATGTATGCAAACACCAACGAACAATATTTTTGTAAACAAACAACTCATAACGTAAACATTTTAATGACAGTTATAAACCAGCTGTTAGTTAAACCAGCCTTGAAAATACTTTAAATTGCTAGCGTCGGCTGCTAGACTTTTAAAAAATTAAAACTTAATTTCTAAAAAACTGAAACCCTAAACTAAAATTATGGCTTCAACATTCCCTAGTTCTCAAAATTATCTTTCTTTTAACACAAAAACCATGAAAATCCGTCAAGTGGTTGATTCAGAATCGTGAAATAAAAAAACCCTGTTTCGTTTTAATATTATAGATATCTAGTTATTATTTAAACACTAATCATTGATGGGTTATTCGTTTATAATAATTCCGATTTGGCCTCAGGGGTTTTCATATTATTTGTTGCATTTTTGCTCCACCTTCTATTCTTAAGTTTTATAAAAGATAATCTGTTTCTATATAGACGTCTACTCAATACCAAATCTCAGATAACACTTTGGGTCTACGCACATAAAAACGGGATCATGTGAGGAGTTTTCCATACTTCTTATGCACTTGTATCGGTAAGAAGTTCCCAAAAACTTTTAAGTTATACATAATTCTGCTTTATATTTTATTCTTAAACAGTAATAAAAATAAGCAGTGTCTTTCATGAATATAAAACTAAACAGACGGTTGATAATTAAAAAGTGTCTTGGGTAATCAAACACAAGAATAAAGCTACAATTAAGTGTCTAAACTGTACTTATCTCCGGTCCAACATTGAAAATTATGATATAATTATATATATTTACCAATAACGTTTACATGTGCTGATAAGTCTTGAGTGTGGAAGTCAGGGAAGTCTTTCGAGACTTCAAGATGGTACTTGCCAGTCAAGTGTTTAGTGACCTCTTTTAACACAATCTTATTTGCCTCTGACATGCTTTGTTTAAATTCACAGAGATTTTCACTGACTTGTATCTAGCTTAAGAGCCCGAAATATTGTATAACAAGTAAAGAAGGGGTAGGGTGTTTGCAAACTATACATCTATTATCTTAAACTTGATGAAACAAGTTTACTTTATGGTCTTTATATTTAATTCCTAGAGCGTTAAACATTGTGTAATAGTAGTAGCAACAACTATATAAAATAATATATCAAACTTAACACTTCGTAACTATACATTCAATAAAAAAAATGTTCCCTGAAATCTCAGCACTAATACTGATGAATATAACTTGTTTCATTCAATAATAGAAATGTTTGCAGAAACATATGAAAACTCTACCCCTCTATTTAACACCTTTTAAAAAGAACAACAAATTTGACTATAATTTAACACTAATTTCTTGAACTAAAAAATACTTCGTCCTTATACTTTGTTCAAAGGTATGTTAGTATAAATCTATATAATATATAACTCTCCCATTAAAATAAAACGTTCGTAATTAATGGATGAAGGAGAAATGCTGTAGTGACTAAATTGTACATTTTAGCTTAATTGTAAGTTCAATAAAAATATTGTTTGTTCATGTGAATTATGCAACATTTGCATTGTTAAATGTTTAATGCAAAATATAGGTATATATCGATTACGATATAGGCCTATAGCAACATGCAGTTAAAATTATTATTGACACTAACGGAGCTATTCTATAATAATGTAATCAACAAACTCGGTTACAATGCTAAGATTCGCCTGTAGAATAAGTAAATGTGAAGTAACCAGTTTGCATTTACATGGCAAGCACGTAACTGCCGCGTCTGATGTGTTTTATATATGTCAGAGCAGCAACGAACTTGCTTCAACTTACTCTTGATATAAAAAGGTCTTGGAATAGTTCGGTGAATTTTTGACTGAACCTTTTGTTCAAAACCTAAAATTATTATTTATTAATGTGCTTGCAATAAACTATGCTTAAGTTTATGAGTAATTTATATTATTATTTCTAAACCACTGTTATTTGGTAGAGCTTATTTATAAGTAAATGGCGTGCATATTGTTTACAAATATTTTTAATCGTTAAAGGTAACAAATTTATAAATCGTAACAATAAAGTAAAGATATTTTGAAAAATACGTAGTAAAACATGCTGTGTCCAGGCGTAATTACCCTCTACCATCACTAGGAAAAATCCCTTTGTGGAATATGTCCATCAAGTAAAGGTCTACCCTGACTAAGTCAATCAATCAATCAATCAATGTAACCTAAACTAACACTAGGTGGCGTTCGCAGAGGCACCCACAAAATTGAGCGGAAGGTTAACATTACATATATTGTTTTTGTCATACTGCAGTAAACACAGTCGTCATTGATGCATGCGTTGCGGGTCTAAAGTGGCATTTTTACTCTAGGGAATAAAATTCGTTTTTAGCCTCTATGGAGTAAAACTCAGCTGTTGTCAACTCAGTTGTAAATTTCTATTGTAAACGATTGAATACGTATCGAAATATGTAACGTTTCGTGCTTTATAATCATACAAGAGGTTCTACTCGCAAATTCACGGGTGTACAGAAGCCACCATTAAATTAATTTCATCAACTTCAACTTTATATTTAACTTAAAGGGCCCAAGCTCGCGAAAATGTCGTCTTAAAGGATGTTAAAAGCAGTGGAACCTTCATACACTACGTCCTAAGGTGACCGAGGTGGGTACGGTTGTACCTGAACTCGCCGCTCTCCTCCACAACGTCAGCAATACTTTAATACTGTTCAATGAAATTACAACCTGTTAAAGATCGGTGACAAACTCTTGGAACGAACAACATACATGGTTTGTTAATCTCATATGCATCGTGTTTCGATCATCTTTGATTAAAGTGGATGATTACCCACTTGTATCAAACAGCTAGAAAAAGCTTCACTGTCCACCATTGATCTCTAGAGATCGATGCTGTTCACTCACCGAACCTGTTTTAAGAACACAAAACTAAATAATAAAATAAGTAAACAAAAATCTAAACAAACAAACTATATTGTCAATTGCATTTGCCAGCTGTTGTTCACTAAATTAATCGAATAACTTACAAAACATGCATGGCGTAGCCCTTTGGAAATCAGCCTGTGGGGCAGAGCCCTTAGGGAGTTCGTCCATATCAATACTTTTCGGCAAATCTACACACTCTGAGCTTAATTTTGATATGCCATATGCCTATATTTTTACTTGATAAATGGCCTTAACCGTTTACATAAAATTTGATTGTATCACTTTAATAATATAATAGATTAACCTACAGTCTAAAGTCTCTTCCCTTAGCATTTTAGCATTGCAGATACATTAATCCATTCCCACACTCAACACTGCCCACCTTCCTACTTCCTCCACCACCCCCTACGTCGTGGACCTGTTTCCCTCTCTTCCCATAGCATTTTACGATTGCAGATACATTAATGTTATTGCCAAAGACAGTTCCCACACTCTGCACTGCAAGCCTAACTAATTCCTTCACCTCTTCTTACGTCGCAGACCTGTTTCCCTCTCTTCCCATAGAATTTGAAGATTGTAGATACCAAGATACCTTAACCTAATCGTCATAAACAGTTCCCGCACTCCGAAAAACTCGCCTTTACTACTTCCTTCATCTCTTCCTACGTCACGGACATGTTTACCTCCCTTCCCTTAGCATTATTATATTGCAAATACCTTAATCTATTGGTCATAAACAGATCCCTCACTCCGGAAAACTCGCCTTTACTACTTCCTCCACCACTTCCTACGTCATGGACCAGTTTCCCTCCCTTTCCATAGCATTTTAGGATTGGAGATACCTTAATCTAATCGTCATTAACAGTTCCCACACTCCGAAAAACTCGCCTTTACTGCTTCCTTCGTCACGTCCTACGTCACGGACCTGTTTACCTCCCTTCCATTAGCATTATTGGAATGCAAATAAGGACTCTTTTGGTCATAAATAGATCCCACAATCCGGACAGCTCGCCTTGATTACTTCCTTCACCACTTCGTACATCACGGACCTGTTTTCCTCCCGTCCCATAGCATTTTAGGATTGTAGATACCTTAATCTAATAGTCATAAACAGTTCCCACACTCCGGACAGCTCGCCTTGACCATTTCCTTAACCACTTCCTACGTCGCGGGCCTGTTTTCCTCCCTTCCCATAGCATTTTAGGATTGCAAATACCTTAATCTAATGGTCATAAACAGATCCCATACCCCGAACAGCTCGCCTTTACTACTTCCTTCACCACTTCCTACGTCGCGGACCTGTTTCCTTCCCTTCCAATAGCATTTTAGGATTGCAGATACCTTAATCTAATTGTCATAAACAGTTCCCACACTCCGGACAGCTCACCTTGACTACTTCCTTCACAACTTCGTACATCGCGGACCTTTTTTCCTTCTGTCCCAAAGCATTTTAGAACTGTAGATACCTTAATCTAATAGTCATAAACAGTTTCCACACTCCGGGCAGCTCGCCTTGACTACTTCCTTCACCACTTCCTACATCACGGACCCGTTTTCCTTCCTCCCCATAGAATTTTAGGAATGCAGATACCTACCTAAATCTAATCGTCTTAAACAGTTTCCACACTCCAGACTGCTCGCCTTTACTGCTTCCTTCGTCACTTCCTACGTCACAGACCTGTTTACCTCCCTTCCCTTAGCATTATTGGAATGCAAATAAGGACTCTATTGGTCATAAACAGATCCCACAATCCGGTCAGCTCGCCTTGACTACTTCCTTCACAACTTCGTACATCGCGGACCTTATTTCCTTCCGTCTTATAGCACTTTAGGATTGTAGATACCTTAATCTAATAAACAGTCTCCACACTACGGACAGCTCGCCTTGACTATTTCCTTCACCACTTCCTACGACGCGGCCCTGTTTTCCTCCCTTCCCATAGCATTTTAGGATTGAAAATACCTTAATGGTCATAAACAGATCGCATACCCCGCCTTTACTACTTCCTTCACCACTTCCTACGTCGCGGACCTGTTTCCTTCCCTTCCAATAGCATTTTAGTAATGCAGATACCTAAATCTAATTGTCATAAACAGTTTCCACACTCCGGACAGCTCGCCTTGAACCTTCCTTCACCACTTACTACGTCGCGGACCCATTTTCCTCCCTTCCCATAGAATTTTAGGAATGCAGATACCTAAATCTAATCGTCATAAACAGTTTCCACACTCCGGACAGCTCACCTTGACTACTTCCTTCACCACTTCCTACGTCGCGGACCCGTTTTCCTACCTTCCCACAAAATTTTAGGAATGCAGATACCTTAATTGAATCGTCATATACAGTTCCCACACTCCGGGCAGCTCGTCTTGACTACTTCCTTCACCACTTCCTACGTCACGGACCTCAAGTTAGTGTCGTCAATTGATTATATTTATGATCCATACCACCGTTTATGTTCTAATATCTGTGGAATAATGCTATCAGCTATTTATTTATCTACTTCATTCAAAAGTCAACAGCTGATCATATGTCTTTGTTTATGTGTCAAATACTGCTTCCATAAGGATTACATTGAAACTTTGAGACCCAGTGGAGCGGATTCCTGAGAGACTTTTTTAACGCCATATAGATGTTGGCACTCACCGATATGGTCTTTATCACCATGCAAAATTTGAAAACGATTGATTCAGCCGTCTAGGAGGAGTTTGCGTATTACGAAATGCATAAAAGTCGACGTATAAGAGCTTCGCTCGCTTCGCTCGCTCCGCTCAATAATGGACATTAGGTTAAGAAAAGGGAAATAATACACATATGCCTATTCTGAGTTATGTACTAAATATTTCTCTATTCAATTCTTTTACTAAACATGGCTAAGGCATTTTATGGGGTATAATTGAGGTATACAAACACTTTGTATGAATGTAGTCAAAACCCGTGGGATTTTTGGGGTGTGCCAGGAATTGAACTCATCCCTCTTAAACCGAAGTCCAAGACGCTAAACGCAAGAATAGCAACTAATATGGATTGCTTCACTTTTACTAGGAAAAAATATGAATAGTACTTTTTTACATCAACTATAAAAATACTAATGGCCGTAACAATTTTTTAAAGAAAACTCTATTGCGGTTGACTGGGGGGAATTATATTGTCAGGGAGAAGTTTATAAGTTTAAACCTCATGAGAGGTACCGTAGCTAACTTTATCTTATTACTTATTTAGTGTCAGGCTTTGGTTACGAGTAGTGAAGAAGTGTTATGAACTATATTTCTTAGTATTATTAATAAAAAAACTGCAAGAGGCTTATAGCTGAAACATCTGCAAAACAATATGCCAACGTATTCTGTTTTGTTCCTAGATTAGTAGTAGAAATAATACAACACAGGCTATACTGTATTGTAGAGATTTGTATGAGGGATAACGCAGATTTATTTAATAAATAAAACACATTTTTTTAACCAAGTACTATAAAACCAGTAAAAAAGATTTTAATAAACTTTAATGAGGCAGGCTCTGAATATTTATTATATTTCTTATTAAATAATGTGTATTATATAACTAAAAAAATATCCTGTTCTCCTGATTTTCAATATCTCTAAAGCCACCAAAATAACTCTTGCAGTTTGAATAATATGACCATTCACATGTTGACGAAAGATTCTGCCACCGGGATTCCAATGTGCTATAGAAAAACGTTTGAAATAATATAAACCAATTCGTAAGACAAAAATAAAAATTTCAGCGGTTATTTTCGCTTTATTTACGTTTCTCAAGTACTTTTGTATGTTCAAAAAGATATTATTTGCAATAAAATATTATATTATTAAATCTGTTAACATACAAAATTTTTATGCTCCTAAAGTACAACGTATGGAATATATACGGGTTTTAAATATCACGTATAATATACTTGTAGAATACAGACAGATTTTTTCCATTAACAGCAATTATGTGTTATCACCCTTTAAAAAACCCATGCATTAGTGTTTAGAAATATATCAGGCACAGACTTTTAATAAGGAATAAGGAAAGCACAACAATTCAATATTATGTACATGGCCGGGGTGGTAGTTATGTCATAGAAATGTGTCAAATAGTCATAGCTTTAAGCTGTTTGAAACCGTTTCTAATAGTTTTCGTATTCTACTAATTTCTTACACTGAATCACAGACTTTGCGTACAGAAACTATATCCTCTAGCCAAGAAAGTAAAGTTGGAAGGTGAATCAAATAGTTACATTCACTAAGCACTGAGGGATGCTGCAAGAAATATTGCAGTGAACTAAGTTAAGGTTGAGTTAATGCACTTTCATGTTTGTAGGTCACAATAGCAGACCGTCGAAGTGAAAAGTTACCTGGTGCCGTCTACCTGCATTTTGCTCTACTTCTTTTTAAGACTTCTAAATTTTATGCAGAATAATAACGGATTACAGCCCTTAACGTACATCCCAGATTTGTTTAAATTTATTTCACGATTCTTAATTTTTTTTATACTACAGAATGAATAGGTGTAGTATTTTAACGAACAGGCGATTCTTGTCATTCGCCTATTCTTATAGGGTCTGATGATGACTTTAGTGTCCAATCGAAATCGATCACCACTTACCATATTTTATATGTATTTACCGTAGTGTGAGTAAACAGTATAAGTGTAAATATATTATTACACGTATTATTTGACGTACAAATTAAGACACAGTGATCACTTAACATTAACTAAAATAATTATTCTGTAACCTAATATGTATCAAAAAACTTAATCATGAACTCTTAAGTCAATTGATGTAATTATTTATTAAAACACGACCTTGTGTTTACGCACAACACATGCATTGGATATGCAGTGAATATTTTACTGATGAAGCGTCATGACGGAAAGTGTAGGTGTCTTATAGCGGCGCCGCTTCTATAGTGAGAAGTTAATTAATGTATATTGCCCAATTTACTAATCCTCTTGACTCATGAGTCAAGTCGCAAGTAATAAAATCCTAGTGACAGTGACTGTGGTATATGATCACATGTTTAACAGTATTTTCTTCATTGCCTTGTGGAAAGCATATATAATATATTTTTGGTGTGACGATTTTATTAGTATTGTGACAGCATTAGTTTGAAATGTATTTTTTTAACTAGTTTGTTTTAATTTTGTTTAGAATATTAAAATTTCTTTGGACGATGCTTTGCCAAGTGCAATGTCACTGTCCTCTGACCTCAGTGTGGTGTTGAGTGTCTAATATGCAGTTGTAGACTAGAGTTTTACCACGGTGACGTCACAAGATGAATGTCGTCTATTACAAGTAATTACATCCTACTGTCATTGTGTCTGGACGATGCTTTGTCAAGTTCAATGTCACTGTTCTCTGACCACAGTGTAGTGTTGAGTGTCTAATGTGCAGTTGTAGACTAGAGTTTTACCACAGTGTCTTCACAAGATGGATGTCGTTTATTACAAGTAATTACATCCTGCTGTCACTGTCTCTGGATGATGTTTTTTCAAGTTTCTTGTGATGTCTTCTGATCTCAGTGTAGTTTTTAGATAGTAGATTGTAGATGTTCTACAGGACTAATCTGCCACAAATTAATATGAAATATTCCTTAATAATGTATCTTTGCGAGTTGTAATTAAAGCTGTTATATATGTTTTATGTATTCAACAGTTTATGCTCATTCAGAGTTTTAGCAAAAATTGGAAATTCAACACTTCCTAAATTACAACTAAACTCCATACTTATATTAAAGCGTTTTTTTTTTGTTTTTTTTTTTGCATTTTGTATGTGTAGAAAGGAGGAAACCCTGTTTTAATGTGCAGCCTTTAGAACACAGTATTGAATATTTCGGTTGAAAGAATGTGTTTTGGTATTCCCTGATTACAAATTGGTATAAAGTTATAAAAGTGGATTATCATACCGTGATCAACCACTAAGGATGAATATCTAGCTTCATTGCAACATTGAAAAAATCAACCGTGTATTTAACAAAATGATCAGCTGTTGGTATCAGGCTAAACAATCATTTTGTTGTGCAGTACCAATATATTTAACTTAATCTATACATATTAGATGATGATATAAACATTGATCTACTAAAATATTATTTGGCCTCAAAATAATTTTACATCGTTAATCGTGGAATAGCATATTTGCATGGACGTTAGTATTTAATAACATAGTAGTAATAACGTAGTAGTGTAATAACGTTAGTAGTTTTAATAGAAGCATAGTGGTATAATAAAACATTTAAATCTTTATTTTAAAACTGAAAAACTAGGCTGCAAAAGCGACACATTTGAGGAGTTCTGACACAATTTAAAGTCAAGCTACGTGCATTTTTCCACTTCAAAGTTCCATAATGTAGATGGCAGTGATTTTCTCTTTTCGTCTTCAATAGCAGTTTTTCAAATGTATTTACTTTAGTTTGATTTCGTTTAATGAACAGCTCTTATTGTACACAAATGTATGTTTTATTCATCTCTTTGTTCAATCTCATAATTCGCAATTCGATATTGAATAACGAAAGTATGATTTATACGTAATAATTAGAAGATTTAATGATATCTAAGATAGGACAACAGTTACACCATCAAAATATGCAATGTCAAAATCGTATATATGCGTGGTTTTGCTATGATTCAAAGCTTGGTCACAAAATAAAATCTTAGGCTAATGTAAAATGTAAGGACTATACTTAATGTATTAGGATTTTTCTTTGCACTTAAAAATCTGTATATTGCTTAGAAGTTCCACGTTATCAAGTAATTGTTGCGCATTCGTCCAGCATTAACACATCCTAAAATAAACACAAACACGGCAACGTGGTCACTAAATGATTACTTAGTAAGTACCAAGTACAAGCAAAAGGATAATTAATAAATCTGATCAACTTCAATGGTTTCGTTATACAACAGATTATAAAACGATCTTCTTTAATCTAAATTTATATCAGAGCTTTATGTGCCTCTATGTAATTACTTAATAAAACCAAATATAACACAACAAACTTTCATGAAATTTATTTTATACTGAAAGTATTTATACGTTAATATATACCTCCAGATATACACAGCCCTGGAGTGTGAGTTCCGACCACAAAACAGGATCAGCATATTATATAGAATAAGCGTGCTTTTAATTAAACACCCTATCACCAAAACCCTATACCAACTCGAAACATATTGAAAAACATATTACTATCTTCAATTATGTGAAATACGTTTTGGTGAACCAATACTGTGCAGGTTTACATTCGTTTGCAAATTATATTTTTGTAAATTTGTTCCTTTATAATGTCAAATACATAGCCTAACAACTATTTGAGAATGTGAATCCTTACACAACAGAAATGCTTTAACCCACAACTTTTGCTCTTAAAGCATACAAAAAAGAGTTAAGTTAAATTATATTTTATTTATCAATCTATATCATTATTAAAAAAAAAATACGTTTGTCAGTTAACCAAATATTTTACAAATGAACACACTTTATAAAATTGCAGGTGTAGTTTTTAGCTATGATATAGTTACATTATTTAGAAAACGTGTAGTATTAAAAATCCCATTACAAATAGTTTTTTTTGAAAATTAGGTCATTTCAAGCTTAACAACTAATGGGGATGCAACAGAAGACAAATAATGTACAGGTTTTATTCTAAGGCTGCCATCTAACACTGTTCTAGTTTGATAGGTATATAATGTACATTATACTGTATGGTATCGTATTTTGACGAGGCTTCACAACAAGCTGTCAATAACAGGGGATGGAAACGTCAGTATTGTCAGAAGTGCCCTGATTACTGATTATATCCCCATACCCTCACTCACTCCCTCACTAGCCACCTCATCTATTATAACTACACTGACTCCTTATTGTCTACACCACAGTTATATAGCTTATGTGTAATATGGAAATATTTTCTCATTATTAGTACCTGAACTATGCATTAGAGTTTTATTTAGTCGCACAAATGCCCAATAAATGCAATGCTTGTGAGGAAAATGTACATTTTCAACGACAATGTGTGTTTAAAAGATTTAGTTATCTTTGTGTTTGTGTTATTGGTCTATTCTCGGTCTTTTGGTGTGGTAAAGTGCAGCACTCTCAAACAGTTGTGTTTATTTCTGATTGATCTTAGATTCACATTAATTTAATAAAATGGTTCATTACCATTTTGGTACAGGCAATCCTTGTAGGGGTTTTACATTTGTATTCAATATATAAATTGACTGATGTATTACACTTGAGTATGGCGTACATGTGTGAAGTAAATGTGATCATATATGGGGTCTAAGAACGGTAATACACTAATGAATGCTGATATAATATGTGTTGACAATAACTCAATGAGTAATTTACCTGCATTAGACAAGTCAATACAAGAAAAAATCTATTTAGTACATTGTAGTACGTTGATATGTACAAATTGAAACCAGGGAACTCCTACTAAAGGAAATATTACATCTAAAGTTATGTTGCAAGTTGCAATCATCCTTGGCAGTATTGAATTAAAATAGTTCAAACTGAATGTTATTAAACACGTACTTGTACACTAACACCTACTTTATATTAGAAAACGTTTAACATACTACTTGATTAAGTTTGAACATCACAGCACAACAAATATAATTTTTGAGAGCACAATGTTTGAATACACTTGAATTTAAATTATGTTGTATAAAATTTATACTTGCATAGACATCTTACATTTCAGTTGCATTAAACTGCAAATAAACTTACGTTTGCATTGATTTTTTTCTTCCAGCAGTATTTGCAAATCTTTTGAGGGAATCATAAATTATAAGTTAAACAATTACTTATGGCCGGTACAGCACATTCTTTCGATACGTTTTTAAAACTGTAAAAGAGTTAGGTCTGTCTAGGATAATATTTAATCATTTAGACAATCTTCCCAAAGTTTATTTTTGACCTGTTTTATCATTTCATAAAAGTTTCAACTAAATTTTGATTACATAAAGATACGATATATCTTTAAGCAAACCAATTTTTATCTGTATACGAAATTCGCGATAAAT
The DNA here is from genome assembly GCF_028750875.1 of Macrosteles quadrilineatus. Classification (NCBI taxonomy): domain Eukaryota; kingdom Metazoa; phylum Arthropoda; class Insecta; order Hemiptera; family Cicadellidae; genus Macrosteles; species Macrosteles quadrilineatus. Next base: position 136,246,767 of record NW_026542595.1, on the reverse strand, counting down.
AGAATACTAATGAAGTTTCAAAACCTTAAAATGTTATTCTAAACAAGATTTAAACATTAGATTCGACATAACAAATCCGGAAATAAGCACATATTGCCAAATGAAAAGAAATGCAATACCGCCAATATGTTGCCAATTATCACATCAATAAAATAAAAAAGTCACGATATCACACATATTATGGTCTTTTTGCCTCTTAAGTATCGGATCAGATATCATTAGTATTGATCAAATATGATCAAACGTCCAAACATCGGATATGTGTCCAATCACAACACAATATTCCACTGCCATAAACATCAGTTTGACAGACAAATCCGGTTTTCAGATTGCGTGTATTCCTCATTCAATTAATGTCTATCAACAATGACACAAGCTGCTAGTTTTGGCAGTGTAACGATTTGTATGCTTTTGGTAGCTCACAAATCATTGCGCTATTGCCTGAAACTCGATTTAAGAATATACAAAATGTATTGATGCAAAAATCTACGAGGAAAGTTAAATGTTTTAAAGAACTGTTAAATTACAATAGCCTTTGGATTATCGAGCGACTGACACTTATAAAACAATGATCATTCATGAATGTATGTTTTATTGGCAATTGAGCACGATATATTTTCCATTTTAGATTTGAATTTCCCATAAGTGTTACATGAAATTACTCCTTTTGCTACATAAAAAAAATTTAAAGAAGTTGGAACGAAAAATGATTTTACCAAAACATATTTCCATTTATTTTTTCACATTTCTATAAACAATATCATTTAAGAACTAGATTTACCATTGAGATTAATCATATTGATTTGAAACATTCAATATAATTATTTACAAATTATTTTATATTGTATATAAATATGATTCTATGTTTTGTGAAAAAAACATGATTCTATGTTTCGTGAAAAAAAAACAATTTACCACTAAACTATTTTTTTTACTTATTTGGTTAACATTGCTACTTCATAATTCTCATATTTGAATGTTGTTTTTAGGGTCGGGGGTTCAAACCTTTTAGTCATTTATTAGCTTGACATACATAGTTTTAAATACATAATACGGGTTTATAATGTGTTTTGAAACCCACTTATGATACAAATTAAAATCGTCCTTTAACCAATATTAAATTACACTGTCAAATATTATTTTTACAACCCATATGAATACAATTATGAATGACCGACGCAGGTTAACTAACAAATATAAATATTACAAAGGATAAAGTTGTGATTACCCTTACAGCAGACAATTAATATCACCTTACCTGCGCAAAGGGCAGTCAGAACGATAAGGGCTGCAAACCAACGCCCATCTTAGTGATGAACTCTCACATTCCACAGTTAAGGTCCTTCTAGGCAGGACATGTCCTTCGCACCTTTAACATTTATAACCTAAAAATTAATGAATTAATGCAATACTTTTCAGTGCATCTTAGTTGTACATAGTGTAATTGGGTAATTAAAATATAGAGTGATACTTCAATCCTAGACAGGATTCAAGACTCATTTTCAATGACATATCTTTAGTTTCAAAGGAATTCAAAAATATATAATTCAAATTTTCCAAGCAAAATAAAACCTTTAACCATTTGGAGGACATTTTGACTTTTTAATATTTAAAGCTTGAAAAGACCTTTGCGACATGCAAACAAACCCTTCACTTCAAACGGCAGATTTTAATCGGTTTCATGTAATTTTGTTTTGTTTGATTTGCACACACAATTCAATTGTTTGTAGCAAACTGCAACTAACAGATTGCAAGCTTTTACTGTAAAATAGAAATGTAATCATTACATGTAAATTTTATTGAACAAATATACCTAGCCTTTTATGATTAAGGCTAATTAATGAGTTACTGTAAAAAAAAAATTCATAATCAATACAATAGCAGAACGAAAATAAAGTTATTATTTTAAGTTTGTTAACAACAAGGAAGATAGAATAACCATGGAAGCAACTAGTAAATTCTTACTACAGGTTTAATGTATTTAAAAATTACATGTCCACAAATAAGTGAACTGCAGTTCAACTAATATTATTGTGTACTTCAATTAAAATATAACTAAAACGATATTCGAGGATAATAAATCTCAATCAGGAATATTCAATTCTCATTACTTTAAGAACCCTGCTTTAAAACAGATTTTTAAAAAGTCTTAACGTAGGAAAAAACTTTAAATAATGATTTAAGTTTAGAGTTTTTAAATATTCTTCATTTATTTTTCTAATAAACATTGTTATCTAATGTTAAAACAAGTCGTTAAATAAACGTGTTGAAAAAAAAATTAAAACTTTGAACTGCCATAACTGTTGATAGGATTGATGTAGATACCTTTAAGATGCACTATTCTTTTTCTTTTACTGTGACCCTTACAATTATGCATTACCAAATGAGGTTTACATTTAAAAATTTCACCCTACCATTTTTGATGGGGAGGGGAGATATTCCACATAAAAATCCTCCTTTTTTGATCATATAAACATTCCCTGAATATTATAATTTTTTCTCTATTAATTAAAATAAAAGAGGTGGTGGGACCTTTAAGACACACGGTACCATACCTATACAGAAACAACTGTAGAGAAGGTAAAGTACGAAAACGTATAAAAATCTTTGTTCGTAAAGACTTTTAAAACACAATTATTTAGACCTCTTTGATGAAACATAGCAGTTTATTTGATTCCAGATCATTGTTAAGAACCAATACACCTAACATATTAAATTAAATTAGTATTAGCTAAAAAGCTTCTAAACAAATTAGCACGTTTGGCTTTTGGATGTAAAGCTGTGAAGTGACTTTAAAAAGAGACATTTCACATTCATTCATCAACATGAAAAGGTAATTGCGTCTGGCAAACATAAGTTAGTCAAAGGCTGGAGAATTCTATTAAACTGTGTTTTTATGGACATTCAAGGATCATTAGTGTATATATGTATTTTTATTATTATTTTATGGTTTAAAAAACTAAAAATCTAAATATTACTATTCTACAATGTTGCAGTATCATAAAAAAAACATTATGCACATGTCCATGAAACAAATTTGTTTGGTTTTAGTGTTATTTAACTGCATTTTTGTATGTAAGAACTGTTGTCAAATGTACAAACTTTTCACCACACTATGATGTTTTTAGCTGTTATACATACGTTAATTTAGTGGCTGAAAGTTACGTTTTGCGGGCCATGCCAGCTGCCATCGTCATTTCGGGGACCGATCAGGTTTTTGCATCCCTAGGGCCATAAAATGAGCTGTTCGCTTATTTACTTAAAATAATCATGTGTTTTAAATACACAAGCTGTATCCATAGCATTGCAATAGACTTGTTTTTTGTTACCGCTGCCTAGCAACTGTTTATTATTATTTTTGCTGATTCCTCAAATTATTTCTTCACACAAACTTAAAGTAGTAGTTGTGTTGACTGAGTGTAGATTTTTAATGAGGTGCATCTAAATAGTAGTAATGAGGTATCGTGTGGTGAAAAATAGCGTTCGTACCACGGACCGAAATAGTTTTGCAGCCATCGATCGTGTTAAGCTCTCAACATCGTCTAACTAGAGCCAGCAAAACCTAATTTTCGTCCCTAGGTACGAAATATACTATTAAGTTTATATTCCGTACTAATTTACCTTTTTTTACATTACATCCATTTATGGAATATAGAATTTCAACGAAATAAGGGAAATGTTCCTTTGGCAATAAATTACGTTAGTAACCACGAGAAGAGTGTGATGGAAAAGAATTTATTTTGTAAAAAGTTTCTTTGTAATTCTTGTTGGTGTATCCATCGTGTTAATTATGTAGTTTTTATACTTGAAAATAAAATAACATTACTAATAAAAGATTTTGCATTAATAAAAAATAAATTCACATTTAATCTAGGCTATATTCTACTTCTTAAAATTTTTTGGTGCTAAAAATAGTTTATTTCTCGTAAGTAAACACTTTTAATTATAATTAAACCCCAATCAATGTATAAAATCATACACAAACATTACGGGATACAAATTTGAAATTCGTATGAGGTAAATTGTATTACGATACCAGAGACGAATTTGCTTAAAGGGGAACTGAATTGCGTAACCGAATTAGTAGTTGATTTTTGGTTCCTATTTTATTTTTCTATAAGCTTAATGTTATTGTATGAGTGAAATACAATAAATTAGTTGCTAACGTTTTATTTTCCTGTATTAGTTCATTGTAAAAATCTTTCGCATTAGAATCCTAATAGGTCTCTTCATCAAACGATAATTACATACACAATCAAATTAAAAATAATATTAAATACAATAAATTTGCTAAATTTGCTATGCCAGGAACTTTAGCAATCAAAGAAACCTTGTAATTTAACAATGTAAACGGGACAAAATAAAGTTGTTGAATCCCTGTTAGTGAATCAAACTTTATAATTTTATAAGGCGACCATTTTATGGGCTCTGTGTTTGCGTAACGAAACATGAGCTAACTCCTCATAAACAGGTGTTTGAGATAAACACGTAGCAATGTGTACACAAAGTTCAACAGCGCAGGTTGATTATAGCATATCACAGCAGCATACGTTGCCATGTCAATGAAGCTCAAAAGCATCGTGTTCAATTACATTGCTTATGTTCAGTCACCGTGTGTTTTAGACTTGAAGTAATTCCGTATTAATTTGAATTCCAGGAATCAACGTTATGAATATGTAATAAAGAAGCTTGCGCACATTATTTATATGATAGGGTTTCTTGATATTATCCTTATGTAGAGTATGTTTTGTCATAAATACTGGTTATTTGGTAATATTTATGAACTTAAACTACTTATGCAATTTTTACAAAACCATTTTTTATTTGGATAAATTAGACAATTCTATGCACTTTTTCGACAGGCACTTTTGGGGTTAACCTAATTTTCACCCCGAAATTCACGTATTAAGGCTGCCGAAAACACTTTAGGTGCGGCAAAAAACCTAGCTATTTTGTTAATTTTATGTCCATTTAATGATTTTATCTGGGTATTTGAATCTAAATAAGTAGCCTATGTTTTAAAAGTGCGTATTACAGCTAACTGAACTGAGCCCAACTTAAGTTAACCAAACTTGTATAACATTGGCAATTTCCTTTGGATGCCGGAAAAGGCATGTTTAGATGGTATGAGAATCTTTATGCAAATTCGTGACTATTTTAGGTAATTTCAATGCAGTTTACATTTAAGGCAATGGTTAGGTTATAAGGAGCCAAATTGTTAATTTATGTTACCTCCAGACTTTCTTTTACAATTGAAACACTTGATAAGACACTGTTAAATATTATTTCAAATATGCTTGCATCCGATCTTAGCCTCATACAATACAATGTTAAGTTTGGGTATTAATTTAAAAGCTTTCAAAAACATTTTACTAGTATATACTCAATTTCCAGCTTTGAACTATGTCATACAAAGGACGTTTGAATACGTATTTTAAGATGGATACGAATAAAACACTGTAATTCGTTTCAAAAGACCGCCGTGAGCATCGATTTTCCAAGTACAACTACCTGTTAATAATACTGGAAGGTTTTGTTTCCGATCTAGTTACTTTACTACTTCTACATCAAACAAACCTATAATTAAATTATGCTCGTCTTTGCTTGAAAGGGTTCACGCAGCTTTCATCCGTAGGTTGTCATAGGTGATATTTTTTTTTTATATACAGTATCGATAAGTTCTGCCATCTCAGTTTTTTTTTTTTTTTTAGTTTTTTTTTAGTTTATTCATGTGTAATTATGATCGAAAGCCTAAAAGTTGTAAGCTGTAAGCACTTTACATTAACACTGATGTATCTACCTCACAGAGCAGAGAATAAAAGTTATCATTGCCTGCTCAATGATGTAACAGAACTATATTTTTTGAATTTGATATATTCCATAATTTTTTTTTGTAAAATGTTATCCGATTGTTGCATAGACAGTTTACTACATTTTACTAACATTTACTAACATTTTATGGAAATTTGCTAACATTATAGCGGTACTTCCTGTGAAAGATGACAGAAAAAGCAATACAGTAATGGTTAGGCTGACATTGAAACTGTCTGAAATAAATCATTTTGATTAAGCAATATTCTTATGTAATATTTTACTTTCACTCAAGGTTAATTAATCTTTTATTAAAACGAACATTTTGTTTTTATATGAATACTTATATAACCTTACAACATACTTTTTAAGCTGAACTTAAACTCAAGTAACTGTAACTTTCTACAGCAGTTTTTTATTATTTGAGTAGGTGCGATTAGTGGATGATATTTTATATTGAAGCAAACCAACAATATTATCTTAGGAATTTATACTGTATAATTCGTTACTGTTTTAAATAACTAATAGTACAATTTATAATTGGCACGAACTGGTTTTTTAAGAATTACTTTTTTAGCGAATTTCCCTATAGGGAAGTAGCTATTACCGTAGGTGGCACGGTAAGACCTAGACCCGGGACCGATTTACTTTTTAATTTTGATGTCCCCAGAGGCCAAAAACACCATTCGTTCAATTTTTTATATATGTATATATATATATATATATAGACTTATATATATATATATATATATACGTCCGTGAACGCGATAACTTGAGTAATTTTTGTCCGATTTTGATGAAATTTGGTTTAAAGGTGTAAAGCGGGATAAACTTGAATGAGTTTGCGAACCAGCACGATCGGATCATGGGAACGGGGCTTTATGGGGGTTTTATGGGGTAAAAATTGGTTTTTCTCACTTTTGACCCTCAAAACACAAAATTTCCCGATTTATCTTTAGACCTTTTTAAAGAGCTTAAAAAACAAATAATTTAGTATATAAAAGTATTTTTGTTCGATTATTAGTAACGGAGAAAATTAAAAAAATTGTAAATTTAAAATTCCCATGTTATTCTTATGGAGAATATTGTCAAATGTTGTAGTTTGCTTGTTTATGGATATATTTTGATCAAACTTGGCAAATTTATTTATTTTCTACTAAGCTATCAATATTTTACTCAAAAACACACTTTATTAGTTTCCTTGTAGCAGCAAACCTAGGTACTCGTTAAACCTAATGTTATTAAAATATATTTAACTGAAAATCAATTCAGACAAATGGAAATTCGCTTAGTCGGCAGGTTTGCTGCGGCGGGGGTATTATTTCATTCTCATACCTAAAACAAACTAAAACAACTAAAGACAATATAATATTATAATACTTTTGTCGAAAATTATTCGTGTCGTTAAATCAGTACCTCTGGATGTAATTCCCGTGAAGTATGAAGCTAACCATATTTTGCTAAAGTAGGCTAAGTAATTTTTTTGTATGGACATTAATTGAACAGGTTAATCTTTTTCAGTTCATATTTTAATTCAATCTTATAAAAAGGAATTTTGAAATTTGAATTCAAATGGAGGTCATTAACTCTATTCTTTACTTGCACCTAATCCATACATTTCCATTCGTTTCGTCTGAAAAACAAAAATAAATCATAACTAGCTAATACTACACATATTTGCAATAAAGATACAGTAAATAAATCAGATTTTTTATACGAAGCATGGAACTCGAACTTGCGTTGGTTATACTTCAGCCTACTTATTTAGGAAACTATTTAAAACCTTAGTCTTAGACCAAATTGACAAACCTTTGTAGAAAATGTTGAGATAAAATTGAGTTTGCTCGCACAACGTAGATAAAAAACGTAAGCTAAATTGAACTTTTTAGAAACTCTACTTTATTTTGGTTTACCTTGTAATCTCCTATAACTTAGTAAATTTGAAACTTTCACTTTAAATATTGCTTTGGGGGATTGCGATATCGTTAGACATATTTCCTTTGAAACAAACTTTCTCTTTACCTACAGAAATATATATATATTTTACGTTTTTATGATAAAAAGTCTGTTGACATGTTTTATTCGGTGTTTTTTTTCGGTGGTGTATAGGCCTATAAACCATTTAGAAATTCAAAATCCTATATATTATTATAATATTAAGCTGATCGGTTGGAGCGGAAAACCTCAAATTAATTCTCACATCCTATAAAAGATCTTTATTTATCAACATAACTAACATTAACATAATATCTTATAACACTTACGATTAATGTCGGTAACGTAGTACAGTTACAAAGGTAAATATAAGGTAACAGTAACATGAAAGACCTCTTTACTAACAGGATAGGTCGGTTTTCACACCAGGGATCTACGTTATCATATATTTACATATTATGTGTTGTATTATAAGACTATACATTGATGTATCTTTTCCGGTCAGCTTATTGTAAACGTATGAAACAACACAAACTGTACAATGGATTCACAAATTAAATTAAGATAACATGATTATGAGTATTATGGTGCTAACAGTGTTAACAGTTTTGTTTTAATTTAGTATTTTTTCTCTTCAAACATACAGGTGTAATTAATCTAAGAAACAGTAAGTTTTAACGTATAAGAGTTCATGAGTCACGATGAAAATTAATACAAGCGTTGATGATATTTATTCATCTAGTTTTTCAATCTTTAAACTTATTATAAAATGTATAACCAACAAACACATTTTTAATAATGCTTAGTAAACAGAAAACGTACACGAAAAAAGTAAACATACTACACTAAATAAATCTATAATTATTTATGTATATATATTTTAAATTGATATAAAGAATCCATAATTTAAAATATTAACTAATATATATTGAGTTTACTTAACCACTTACAAAAATATATAAGCTTACGTTTAAAATAGGGAAACATATTTGTACAGAAAAAAGTAATATGGAAGAAAATATTACTTTTACAAAATATTTAAACTACATATACAAAAATAAATCCATCAAACATTTCAACATTTCAAAACTGTTTTGCGATTACTATCACAAACCCAGCAACGTGATAAGTTAGTTTGTTTACAAAAGCACCAGGAATCACGACTGCATATGATTAATTAATATACACATGTTTATATAAGAAATTATGCTATATTAACAATTTATTTTACATACATTTTATTTAACTTATCAAATTATTTCATTATTTATTATAATATACACACAGTTGGTTTGCGTTAGGGTGACATTATTACAGTGGTTTGTCGACTACTAAATTTAAGTTAAACTACTAAATTTCATACTACCCTGTTTTTAAAATAATAAATTATTTCATGTACAAATACAAATTCAAAGTGAAGTAGACTATTTACTGCTATCTGAAAAACGACAGCAAGATGACTACTGTAGAGGAGAGAAGGGCGCAGGCTAGTGAACAGCTGGCACCTCCTGCAAAGATAAGTAATCAGGATAAAATAATTTATTTTTATTATTATAAATACATAATTAGCTACATTGATAGGATGACATTGTTAAAATATTACTTTGAAACACTAGTGGTTGATTTAGTTTTACGTTACAACCAATGACCCTATTTGGTAAATGAATCGAAATGAAAATCATATATTTGTTACGAAACGTGGACAGTGAAGTGTAAATAATTAATTGTGGTTTTTTTGTAGTGACAGTAAACACGATTACACTTTAAAATTCCTCAGTCACACGTCGATCATAATTGAATGGCTGGACGGAATTACTGAGGATATCAACGATGCAACCTTATATGCCACACTCGGTGTGACGTAGCTATTTTATGTCAAATTAGAGCATAGCTCATTCAAGTTGGATATATTGACACCTATAGACAAAGATTGATTACTGTATTGAAATTTAAACACCTCATGTGTACTAAAATATTAATTATTTTGTATGTTATGACGGACATTTCATGTGTTACTTTATGTCCGTTACAATAAACACATTTTACAAAATAGTGTACAATAACTAAGCAAGTAATGTAGGCATTTCAAATTCAATATTAATCAAAGTAATACATTTAACAATAAGGTAAACGAAAAAATTAAGTGACTTAAAACATGTTATTGGTTTTAAAATTACTGAACGTAATAGAGCTATCAGCTGATTTCAACTTTCTATATACAATAGTTATTTGTGCAACTAGTGAGAAAAGTGAGCAATTGACTCACTCGAGAGAAATCCTTACTCACGAGCCGTAGGCGAGTGAGGAATGGTTTCTCGAGTGAGGCAATTGTACTTTGATTTCGAGTTGCACATTATACTTTTCCTACAGTTACCATAAAACAAATAAATTTGTGAAGAAACATAACCTATTTTTACACAAAAGTGAACTTTTAATATAACATTTAATGTGAAGTGACAAATACAACAGTACAACAGCTGACCAGCTGATTTACAGCCAGTGCTGCCAACGTATTTCGCGCGCATAACACGTTACCTGCAGGTTACGCGCTCACTATTTCGTGCCTTCACGTTGCAAATCTGGAGTGAGACAAAGTAATTAGAGTGAGACAATGTTAACATTGTCTCACTGATGAGCGAATTGGCCACTTTGCTTTCTCAAATCAGTGAGAGAACATGTACATTGTTAGGTAACTGTAGGAAAAGTTAATTTGCAGCACTCTGACCTTGAGCCTGATGGTGGTTTCCCAGTACGGAGGCCAGTCTAGGGCGTTCCTCATCTAAGGTGACCTCTGCCCGACTGCTGTACACCCCGAACAAGTCTGCCACACAGACGATGGTCAGCTTGCCCCCCAGGAACGTGTTGACCCCTAGGTTAAGCCCTGCGATGGTCACAGGGTCTTGACCTTCCACCACACTCTGCACTATGAATGACGCGTTCACCTGCGGAAAAAAGTTTTTATTTATTTTTATAGTTTTTTTGTCCTAGGACGCTAGCCTCTAGCCGGGGATCATTTTTCACATTACCGTAGGCTAGACCTCAAACACTTAGTTCTTGGGAAGTATCAACTGTGTGTTGTAACGTGAATATAAAATACCAGGTTTGTGTAACCACAATGCTACTAATGGAGAAATTATACTTCAGTAGTCGTGATAAGGATATAATCATTTGTTAGGAAGCAACATACAAAATAATTTGTATTAAGTTGATTAACCAAATATCCTTTCCAGTATTTTATTTGGTGTGATTAATAGCAAATATTTTTAAGGGGGTTGGGTGCTTCTTTTAACATTTTGTTTGTTACATAGGCTAAGGTAACAAATCTGTCATGGAACCATTGACCGGGCAGAGCTCGGTCAAAAAGACACTGACTTTTCTCAGGATCTAACCAGCTTCCTTTGAATTGCTAGGCGAACACATTAACCACTCCTACACAGGTACAGGACATCGCTGCCTTGGACCCAAAGTTCGTCGCGCTACTAACTGACCAACTGGCCCACCAATTCACCAATTAAAACGTGCTTTGGTATCGGGACTTATATGTATTTTAAGGAAATAAGTTGTCTAGGAAACATTGATCAGTAAATCTTAAATTTAAATCTGAGGTTTTAAACCTTTTTGGATCGCCATCAAACATAAATGCTTAGCTCTGTTATTGATATTGTTTTACTAAAGAGTTTACACAAACAATCTTTAAGCTAGAACCTGTTATCTTGTCCTAGGTTTACAATAGTAACTTACCTTCTGTCCGTTGATCAGCCAAGTGATGTTAGCAGTGGGGTTGGAGGGGGGAGTGGTGCAGTTACCCCTCAAAGTGTCTCCAACAGAATAACTGCTCTTCTCCATCATCAGAACTGGTTCCTTCTTTAATGGATCTGGAAACAAACAAAAATGAAAACTAACAAGTCAACATACAAATTAGTCACCGTTAATTTCGTAAGAAACGTTTCGTATTATTATTTAGCATTGATACTCGGAATATACTGATAAGATTTACATGCACACAAACGCATTAAAGAGACCTCAAACGAAGGCTTCAGATGCCTATTTGATGTGAATCCTTGGTTTTAATGTCAACTTCGTCGTGGGACCCTTGAGAGCAAAAGGATTGACCAACCTGGATAGCCTATATCCAACTTTTTTTAAACACTTCTTTATTCTGGTTCACCTCATATTCTCCTCTAACTTAGTAAATTCAAAAGTGAAGCTTAAAATAATGCGTTGGGAGATTGTGATATTCTTAGACATATTTATCTTAAAAGAAAGTTTCACAGTTCAACAAACTTGATAAGCCAAAGAATGTGTCTGTTCACAGTGAGGATAAAAGGTCTGTCAGAAAGTTACATGTTGACGCCAAAAACCATAATGGATTAAACACTAAAGTGAAATGTGAATGTATGGTAATAAATGGAAAAGACATAATGCATTCTTCTTCTTACAGAGTTTTTAGCGTACGTGTTATTTTAATATTTTTGTTTTCAAAGCAATTGCATTATTTAAGGTCTTGCATTCAGAAATAGCACATACTACCGTCAATGAAATATACGTTTCCCATACACAAAAAGACATGTTGATTTTTTGCAGCCTGGTTAATTATTTATTTTCAGTACATATAAATATCTAAAGTAAAGTTAAACTTACTTACGGATATTTGTTGGATGTAAATCGCTAAAGCAAACCTTAACTTATTTAACCAACAAAGACAATACAATTCGCATTATACAACAGATACAATGTTTTTAAGTTGAAGAGTAGGATTAATGTCATCCCAAGAGAAAAGATGTGGGGTCGTGTTTAAAACTGGAAACAAAAAGTTATTAAGTCTGAAAGGGAATTTATATGCGCCTGGGGGATTCTTATTGTCTTCTGGCATTTAACTTTTCAAACAAAGAGTTTCTACGCACACAAATATTTAATTTTAATACTGATTAAAACGTAAACTCTATATTTGTTTAAAACAAATTTTTTTATACTTCACCAGCAATTTTAATCAAATATTTGTTCCTGTTTTTTGTTTCTCTGTGTGATTCGTGTTGTTTATGCAAATAACTCAATTGCATCTTAAACATCAACGTTTGCTTGAATTTACAATGTTATCGTGTCGAATAAAATCAAATAATCATATTTAATAAAATTTAATATGTGGACCTGTATGTATAGAGTATTTCAGAGGATTTATAAACGGCAAAACATTAGATCATATAAAATAAAACCCATAAAGTTGCGAATACGGTTGCAAGTTAACTGCTAAGATATATGTTCTTACAAAAACTAAGTATTTAGGGAAAAAACTACGTTTATAAAATATCCAGGATCAGTATATTGATACGGCCATCACTTAACTGCTACTATGTTAAAAAATAGGTTGATCATTTGGGATTCTTGTGTCATACCAATTTATGGAACATCATTACACTAAAAAGTATTATTACTCAATGTAAACGAGTGCAGGGTTACTATTTTACATGATTGCTTAGAACATTATGACTGTACTAATAGAAACATCTAAATTGCTTACAATTTGTCATTTGATGATTAACACAACGTGTATATAATGTATATTCCTCTCATACTATAAATACTTAAAAACCAACAGAATTATGGTTGGATATCTATTTTATTTTTTTATAAAAAACACAAATGTAATTAGTTTCTATTATTTTCAACCGCTGGGGTAATTTTCTTGAAACTTATAGCTAGCCCTGGGGAGCTGGCCCGGGCAGTGAGATATGCTGGTTTAGCGCTTTGTAAGCGGAAATTATTGCTTTTAATAACGGTGGTCACACACACTACTTTCTCACAAAGCATTTACGTTAGCATAAAAAGTACGTTTGCATAAACTTGTATTCATCTGGTATTAAAATAATGTCACTACTAAGGTTTTTACATGTGTAATGTTTGTATTAAATGTGTAAATATATGCAGTATTCGGTTTTAAAATTCTTACATTTAATTCTAGCAACAAATTAAATGGTTTCAAGGGAATTTAATCATATTACTTAGTAATTGTATTATATTTTATGATTATATCTAGAAAAATAATGTTGAAAAAAAAATAATATTACTGTTAGCAATTTAAGATGTATGCAATATTCAGTATCTAAATAAAATGTAATATTTGTAAAAGTACTAGACTTGAATTTTTTTTTTTTTTTGCTTCGTAGAAATCACTGTCATCTTTTGCCAATTACTACTTACGTGAGCATATTACAGCCTAACAATCTTAATTGTACTTGGAAACATAAAAACTACAGAATATACAAGATCGGCTCAATTTGTGCCTCCCCCTTTCTTAATTAACAATAACGAAGTACGACATCAAGTATTCTCTATTGAGAATAACCCTTAATGTTGATTGTACAGTTCAACACATTATTTCAACACTTTCATAATGCCCATTTAACCACAAGGCATTACAGTTACAAGGTTTTTTTATCACTTATAAAAGATCTCTAAAAGATAATCCCCTTTTATCAAAGAAGCTTATTTACTGCCATATCTCAGCAGAATCAACGTAGATGCAAACTGGATCATGTAAAGATGTTTCCATTTATTTTGAACATATTTACCTTGTTTTTAATAATAGAAACAGTATTTTTATGCATACCCCTTTTAAGTTCTGTCTAATAAATAGTTACTGTACTAATATTATTTAACGTGCATTCAAAACAAACATAGAGGTTATCAAGTCTTTAACAGCCTCGTCGTGTTTCAGTAAATCAAGCACTGAGTTAAGATGTTGATGACCTATAACTGGGCATATATTACTTAAGTTAGAATATTATAAATGTAGAATTATAAGCTCACCAACGACGTTCATGTGTGCTGACACTACTTGTGTGTGAAAGTCAGGGAAGTCCGTCGAGACCTCACACCGATACTTGCCGGTCAACTCTTTGGTCACTTCTCTCAACACGACCTTCTTGGCGTCTGACATGCTCTGCTGCAGATTGTAACACATTTTATTGAGTTTTATGTAGCTTAACAAACTCAGTAACAGGTAGTGGTAGAACAGTCATGCAAAGGAGCGTGACAGTTGGGGAAAATGTCGCCTGACTAGTATTCAACCGGCATATTATTTTTTTTTTTTTATATAATACCCAGGTTTAACAATAAATAATATTCACATGCCTTACTGTGAAAATAGCCAATGATATCCCTAATTCCTTTCAAGACATTTGTGCATTGTGTAATGTTACCGAAATAAGACATAAATATGATATATGACAAAAATAGACAACCAGTTCGGGATTTTTTCCTCAAAGTTCAGCACTTGATACCAAAATAAGTTGTTTAATTACATCACACATCATTCATTATATCCACGTAAATAGGACTCCATATATTTTTACGCTCTAACCGTTGATAAAAATGTGTAAATAAGCTGCAAAATAACTGTATGAAGTCTCAAATTTTTTGTTTCAAAACTCTTTGTTTTAACTTTTTTCAAATAATCTTTAGGTTTTTACAACTTCTCCTATAATTTTTTTTATTCCACTGGGTTCTGGCCCGTAATTTCTTTAAGCATTACTTTTAGGCTAGGTTTAGAGGGAGTCGCGGCATTATCAGTTAAATAAAGTCCATTAGTGATTGGCGGGATTCGAACCCAGTACCTCAGGGAACTAAAGCTATGAGCTCATACTCTACTCAGCTCGCTTCCCCCTACTCATATGAAAAGTAAAACTACACAACTTACATCAATGTTGACGCCGTCAAGAGGAAACACGCTTGTCTTTGGCTTCTCCTTAGGCATGAACCTGAAAAACTCCTTTCTACCCTTGTACCACTTGACGACATACAAGGGGTCGTTCTCGAGGTCATAGTTACACAGCAATGTGGCTGTGCTGCCTGTTGTAACAGCTGCCGGTACTCTGAGCTCTACCTGACGTAGTCCACCAGTTACTGAAAATAATATAAAAAATAGTGGTGAGTATATAAAAATAACAACTATATATATATTAATATCGTGTTCATAGCCAAACTATTAGAATGTAATTTTTCCTAAGACAACTGTACTGGACGTTGGCCTTTTGGTTGACAGCTTTATTGATAGTTACGAATGGCATATTGGTTCTGAATGGACATCTTTTAGAATAAATCCAGATACCTTTTTATTTTAAGGCTATTGCTGCAACCAACTGGTATACGTTCACGTTTCGTATATCATTTGGAATGTAGTCCTGGTATATAATTAGCACAAATTACATAACGTTTGGGTTCTCTTGTCTCTTACTTTCGTTTATTTGACTGATTAAAACAATTTATAAACACAATTTTAGGGTATTGTTTCAATAGTTAAGTTTTTATAAATCCCAAAATTTTTTTTTTTTTTATTAATTTACTAAGAAATTTGGATTGAGTTGTTTACAATAACATCGATTCCGTATTATTCTATGTTAATGTAAGCCACAAACTAGGTTACACTGTCAAAGATTCGTTTGTATAATAAGTAAATGCGAAGTAACCAGTTTGCATTTGCATTGCAAGCACGTAACTACCACCTCTGACGTGTTTTATATATGTCAGAGCAGCAACGAACTTGCTTCAACTTACTAACAAAGGATATTCCCTTACAGTTCTTTTTCTTGTAATAGTTTTGTGCATCTTCAAATGAAACTTTTGCTCAAAACTTACAATTAATTTCATTGGGTAGGTAAATAATTATTGACATATGACATAATACTGACACCAAATTAAAAATTCGTAATGTGATCACTTTTAAAATAAACGTGATGAACGTAACAATCCAGGTTAATATTTTGGTAAACATTAGGCCTAAATCAGCTGTATTGATATAAATAAAATATTTCTTTACTAAAAAAAATCAAATGAAAAAATTGGTAGTTATATTTTTACTTCTCAAGAGCTGTATTTCAATAAACTCCCTTAGTATTTAAACATTTTCTGAGTTTTCTTATTATTTTAAAACTATTGTTACTAGTAAAGCTAAATTGGGAGTTTAATTATGTAATAGCTTGTTTCTTTACTTAAAAAAAACAGTCAAAACAAAAAAAGTTTAGATTATTAATTTTTATTTTTAGATTATTTATGTCATTCGCCTATTGGGTCTGATGATGATTGGAGTGTCTAATTGAAATCGATTACCACTTACCATCTTTTTTGTATATTTACCGTCTTGTGAGTAACAGTATAAGCGTAAATATATGTTTTAAGTGTTATAAGACGTTTATTTTATTTACTTTCTGTATATTATTTTATCGGTAAAATTCAATTTAAAAATTGTTTACTATATACACTTAAATGAAATCAAATTTAAAATAAACTTACACACTATGAATTGAGTACTAGTCGTTTAAATAAAAAATGATAAGTTGTTATTTAAAACTGTTTTAATGGATAAAAAAATTAGAATGTTTTAATAGTAGCATTTTTAAATGATTAAACTAGAAAAACAAAATCAATTCATTTAGATCTAATTAAGTCTGTAACAATCATGATAAGGCAAACATTATTCGAGAGCTAGTTTGTTATTCAAATTAATTGGCATTATCAAGTGTTTGCTTATGTAATTACCTTTTTCCTGATTTAATTTTGTATTAAAGAATCTGCCTTTAACTCAAGATATTTTTTTTTAAGTTTAAACATTTTATATAGGATTACTTAATGCTATGCAGATGCTTCTATGGGAATTGTTGGATAATTTAAAATGTAAGCCGTATTTTAATAATAATAATATATACATAGCGAACAATAAAATACCTGCTACGCAGGACACTTTGTAACTATCTGTTCAACTTTCATTTATTGCAATACTTGATATCTGCTTTTGGCAATCTATATTCTAAATTGTTAATAAAATGCGATGACATTTTATTAAAACTAGTGAAGAAATTAACATAGGCATATGCCTATTCCGGGGTATGTATTTATAAATTAAATTGGTCTTTATTTCATTTTAAATAACTTTTCATTTTCCAACACACTTTCTAACAAAAAAATTCTTTATGGTGTTAATTTAAGAAACAAACAACTATGGAAAGAACTTTGCACTCAAGATAAAAGTGAAAATAATATTCTATTGTTATAGTCTACTGGAGGGATATATATTGCCAAAGAGTAGTTTGTGAGTTGAAACCCCGTGAGAGAAGTAACTAACTTTATCTTATTATTTATTTAAGGTCTGGTTTTAGTGGCTAGTAGTAAAGAAGATCTAAGTAACTTTACTTGCTTTGATTAGGGTGATAAAACCTGTGACAGGCTAATGGATTATTGGTGTTCACTTTGAAATATAAATATTTGTTTCTGCAGCAACACAATTTCAAATGCATTTTGTAGTTTTTCTATTGGAGTGTATAGAAATAAAATAGCACAGAGTATACTGTATAAAAGAGTATTATGACGACATAATAAGTAAAGTGTAGTCATAAAATAATACAACTTAGAATTTGTATTCATAATCTAAGTATGGGACTAGTTATGAAAGATTGCAATACATGTGTTGTATGACTAAAAAGAAGGGCTGTAATTTAAAATCTCGAAAGCCACTGAATTGACTGAAATTTAGCAAAATAAGATAACATACTTAAACGGAATTACTTTTGCCTTCTACCAGTTTCTATGTTGTCCTCCCACTGTGATTTAAAAGTCCTAAAGAGAGATTTTCTAAAATAACATAAGAGAAAAGGAATACTAGACTGTTTGTTTCCATTTTTCAATATTTTACGAATATTATTAAAAGGGTAGTTTAATTTTTTTTACCTCTTGAAATACAACAGATTGAAAAGATACCTTCATCTTACATTCGGCAATACTAATATAAAAGTTTCTTGATTATGTTTAATAGATTAACTTCAACTTTATGTCGTGTTCCCATTTAAAAGTCATATTAGTTTGTAAGAAATAACTTCTTGATCAGCATTGTACGTGTTATTTAAATTTACGGAATGTAAATAAAAGAAACGTCTTACAACACTTCAATGTTTATTTACGCTTATACTGTTACAATACGGTAAATATGCAAAAAAGTTGGTAAGTGGTGATTGATTTCGATTTGACACTCCAATTGAAATCGATTACCACTTACCATCTTTTTTTTGTATATTTACCGTCTTGTGAGTAACAGTATAAGCGTAAATATATGTTTTAAGTGTTATAAGACATTTCTTTTATTTTTTTCCGTTTGTAAGAAATGGAAAGGTGCAACGTTTGAATATATATTTTCATGGTTAGTAGTTAGATCACTATACAATTGTACTTAACAGGCTTGCCTTAAAAATAAATTATCTTCTACCGTATTGTTTTTAAAACCTATAAATATAATATAGTGTAAAACGTATTTAAATATATATCACGTCACGGACATTGTATTCACGAAAAAACTATATACTTTAGCCAAGAAAGTAAAGTTTGGATGTGAATCAAATAGTTACATTCACTAAGCACTGAGGGATGCAGCAAGAAATATTTCAGTGAACTAAGTTAAGGTTGAGTTAATGTACTTTCATGTTTGTAGGTCACAATAGTAGACCGTCGAAGTGAAAAGTTAACTAGTGCTGTCTACCTAAATTTCGCTCTACTTGCATCTAAGACTACTTAATTTAAGTAGAATACATCTATTACGAAATACCTAATTTAGTAAGGGCTTTTATTGAAGGAATTTTAAGTTTTTAACTTTACAAAGTATGGAATGCTTACGCATATAATTCCCAATGAGTGTTTGTTAGTAACTAGTTTTTAAACATGAAATAGTTTCATGGTAAATTTTTTGTGGTCTTGGAAAAAACAATTCAGCGGTTTGACAAATTTAACTAAAACAGATTACATTATTTACTAAAAGTGGTATCATGGGATAATTACTTTATTTGCCATATTAATACTTCAATAGTTATATTATGATTTGATTAAACAAAAAATAATCAACAATATAACAATTTTTATTAAATACATTTTTTTAATACATTCAATGGGATAGGACATTTCTTTAAATACTTACTTCGATAAGGATTAAAGTTAGTTGTATTATCTTTTTTTCGGATAAAAATATGTTTTAAATCAAATATACAAGGGTGTTGTGAAAAATAATCAATGTCTTATGGCTCGAAAATCATAAAGAACATATAGTTGTTGTAGAAGTTGTTGACAACATCTAAAAAATAAATAAAATATTAAAACAGTAGAAAAAACCTTACATATGATAAAAAAACCTTGATATGATAACATCATATGAAACTGTACTATACCAATCAAAATAAAACTAGTTGACGGTGTTTTTTTCAGCTAATGAAAAGCAATGCTAGTAGTTACCGAAAGCATATCTGCTTAATGTATAGTTCAAATATTTTTAAAAGGTTGGCGGCCTCTTTTTCTAGCTTTTAACCATCCACATATGCCTGGGGCCTGTGCGAGGAACGATTCCAGAAATGTAGCGAGTAAGGTAGTTTCACACACAAGTCCAGTCACATTTCCGTCACAGTTCAGTCTCAGTTGCATCCGCCATTCTTGCATCCTCAGTCAACTAGTTGGTTTCAGTCAGTCTTCCGTCAGTTCAAGTGATGTTACAGTCAAGAATTTCGTTGCTTAAACACAATATTCTTAACATTTTTAATCGCCTATCTTGTAATAGTTATCAACAGTCCTTGAAATGTAAACACAATAACTATTTAAATAACAAAAAAAACTATATTTTAATGTCAAACAAATACATAATACAACCGTCAGGACTCTGAACAATCACAAAATATTGATGGGAAGAAATGTGAAAGTCGCTGACGGACACCGATAAGGTGACTAACGGACCTGACTCGGAACTGCGCCGGGTGAGTGTACATAGCATAAAATAAAATTATATAAGAAATATTGTTTTTTACTGCGACGTGTCTGATGTGGTTGAACTGTGACGTGCCGGAACTAGTACAAGGGTGAACTGTACTTATTAGTGGCATATACCCAAAATCGAACCCACGACAAGATCCTGAAGTAACATACGCTACGTCTGAGCCAGAGACTCACTTAAGCCAAGTGTTTCAATAACGCCACTGTTCAAACATAGTGATAAATAAACAATCATTAAAATGCCTATAACGAACACTTAATGAAGAATCACAAACTATATTTAATTAACTACTTGATAAAACAAGCTTCATTCAAGCATCAAACAAACATAGAAGAGTGGATGTTTCACTGATGACGTGTCACGAAGGAAAGTGTAGGTGTCTTATGGCGGCGCCGCTTCTATAGCGAGGAGTTAATTGATGTATATTGCCCAATTTACTAATCCTTTTGACTCATGAGTCAAATTACTCTCTCACTTAACACGAAACGCCTTGGCAGGCTTTGATGAGTCAGAGCTTTGAAAATAACACAGTACTAACTGAGTATCATGTTAGGTGGTAGTATTCGAAATATTCATTTTGATATGGTTTGGATAAGATTTGTTACTATGTAACGAGTTAATCTGAAAAGTGGATATTATGTATTGCAAACAATTACATTCATCCATAACCTCATTTATAGCGCATTTAATTCTATTGGGTTTCTTATCTTACAGCCCATATTTATTAATTTTAAAATTAATTTTACTGTAATCGTGTTAGTAGACGTGTGTATCATACAGGGTGAATAAAAAGTCAAGACCCCCCTCTAATATTTTTTAAGTAAATATACAGAGATATCCTTTTGATTCTCATGCAATCTTAGCAGACAGTTTCATTTTAAGATTATGAAATTTTTGAGTGTCAACTAAAAAGAGAGGATTTTGGGGTCAACTCAAAAATATTAAACGTAAACCCCCATCAAGTGACACCTCATTTTTAAGTGTGTACAAAAACTTAAAGAATGGTGAAAACCAGAGTTCGCTATCTCTTTTCTATCCAAAATGGTAGCCTGTCAAAATTTTAATGACGTTACTGTTACATATATTTTCTTGTGTAATAAAAAGGAATTTCCCTACCTCAAATTTGTTCCTAATTAAATATTACAGAGTTCTCCTTTGGGTGGTCAGACAACCTTGCCAGGAAGTTCCATTTTATGATTTTGAAAAATTTTGAGTGGGATTTTTTGGGCAACTCAAACAACATCAATGTAAACCCCCTTCAAGTGACACCTCATTTTTAAGTGTTCACAAAAACTTGAATGGTGAAAACCAGAGTTCAATATCTCTTCTCTTTCCGAAATGGTGGCCAATATTACCATTACGAACCAAAATTACCATTGATTTTCCATAAAATTTGACGGGCTGCCATTTTAGATAGAGAAGAGCTCTGGTTTTCTCCATTCCTTAGGTTTTTGTAAACACTTTAAAATGAAGTGTCACTTGAAGGGAGTTTGCATTTAATATTTTTGAGTTGACCCTAAAAATCCTCCTTTTTTGGGGACACTCAAAAATATCAATATCACAAAATGAAACTTTCTGCTAAGATTGCACGAACACCAAAAGGATATCTCTGTATATCACTTAGAAAAATATTAGAGGGGGGTGTTGACCTTTTATTCACCCTGTACGATACAAACGTCTACTAATATGATTACAGTAGAATTAATAAAAATAAATTAAAAATAAATTAATAATAAATTAAAGGAAGTGGGTGGTGATGAGGAGTTGGCTGGTGTCAATACCAGCAGCATCTACACTGATTCAGGCTGATTGTTTTGGCAGCCCTAAAAATTAGATCACTACAAATTTATTACTACCGCATCATCAGCAATTAATTGTTTCAGGAATAATGTTGTAAAACAGCATGCTTACATTTTAAAGGGTTCATAATTGGACATTTAGTTGGCATATTTTAAAACATTCAGATGGTAGCAGGATATATTCTTAGATAATTCAAAAACCTTTTTATGGATCTAAAATAGCACAAGTTTTCATTGGGGTTTTAATAAATGACCCTCGCTTAGACCCAATTGGGCACGTAAGGTACTGTTCACATGACTTCACTCCATTCAACAAACCTACTTATTATACTGCCTGGAGTACATACCAAAGAGGTTATGATTAAAATATTGACCAGATTTAAATTTTTTTTCTTTAGATTAATTTAAGGCCCTGTGTTGGTTGTCCTACATTGCTTTAATGCTATGAGGGAAGTTACTTAATAAGTAAAGTTAATTGCACATTTATAATTACTAGGTCCCAAAAAATCCGATATTGATGTCTAAATGAAAAAATAACTCGTAAACATATTATTTTTAATAAGTATTAATATGCAAAAGAGTAAAATCTAAATCACGTAGAGTACAAATATGCATTCTAGTTGTTTTGTGCTGATGAAAACTTCACGTTAACTAATAAGGCAGCGTTGCTGTAGGGAATCCAGAAACAGGGTGATGTGAATGACGTGTATTGTGTTTGTAACAATCACACAACCATAAACCATAAATGACCATAGTGGTGTGTCACGGACCAATCCCATCAGAGGATCTGTTGCGTCCCTCTTTTAATTAATGTCCATCAACATCGGTGATAGCATTTTGGTTTGCGAGAAGCTGATTAATAGACCGATTTGAAATAGGACATTCAAATACAACCGCAAACCCAACGAATCGAGTATTGGTTTATGTCGTTTGCACTAATAATAAACTGAATTTCAGAATAAGTGTACTGCATTTTAAATATTCCATAGCCTGTAAATAGGTAGATTATTTTAATTGTGGGGCAAAAACTAAGCTAACGGTATTGTTATTTTTATAAATACATAGCCACCAATAGAATAAACATGTTTTCAGAAACTAAACGTGTTAGCTCCATATTGTTAGAGTTGAGCATATTTTTCCAAAGACACATCGCAACAGTGAATGATTCTGTGAAATTCAAGAGTTAATTTTTAATTGTTTCAATTATAACTGACTAGCACACCGCATAGTCGATATTTGTAATAAAATGTACTATACAAAATTAACCAAGAATTAATTGGGTAATACCATGACCCCTGCTTTCGTCATGAAATTTGAATCTGCCTTGTCCCCACATGGAGCGGTTTTCTGCCATTTTTGTTTTTAAAAAAGGAACTTCAAGTACAAAAATATATTTTTATATTTTTATACGTTTTATGTTTTAAATTTCTCTTTTATTATTTATTTATTATTTTTATAGTTAAAACATTGTCCTTCATTTTAGATATGTTGAACTTTTTTGTTTTTAATTCGTTACTGGTTAAGCATAAAATTGTTAAGCAATAAATATTTTAGATACAATGTATTGTTGAAATAGTAACTAAATCATGCCCAGTTGTAAAGTCAATAGAGAATACATGTCGCTAAAAATTAATTCTGCATTTACAGTTACAAGTTATTAAATCTGTAGCGCATCTATGATTGATTATACTAATGAATTTTCACATTGGACACTTATCACTACACTAAGGTCAGAGGACAGTGACATTGAACTTGACAAAGTATCGGCCAGAGACAGTGACAGTAGGTTGTAATTACTTGTAATAAACGACATTCATCTTCTGGCTTAACTTTGGTAAAACTCTAGTCTACAACTGCACATTATTAGACACTTAACACCACACTGAAGTCAGAGGACAGTGGCAATTATCTTGACAAAGTATCGTCCAGAGACAGTGACAGCAGGATGTAATTACTTGTAATAGACGACATCCATCTTGTGACATCACTGTGGTAAAACTCTAGTCTACAACTACACATTAGACACTCAACACTACACTGAGGTCAGAGGACAGTGACATTGAACTTGACAAAGCATCATCCAAAGACAGTGACAGCAGGATGTAATTACTTGTAATAAATGGCATCCATCTTGTGAAGTCACTGTGGTTAAACTCTAGCCTACAACTGCACATTAGACACTCAACACAACACTGAGGTCAGAGGACAGTGACATTGAACTTGACAAAGCATCGTCCAGAGACAGTGACATCAGGATGTAATTACTTGTAATATACGACATCCATCTTGTGACGTCACTGAGGTAAACTCTAGTTTACAGCTACACATTAGACACTCAACACTACACTGTGGTCAGACGACAGTGGCATTGAACTTGACAAAGCATCGTCCAGAGAGAGTGACGGCAGGATGTAATTACTTGTAACAGACGACATCCATCTTGTGACGTCACTGTGGTAAAACTCTAAGTCTACAACTACATATTAGACACTCAACACTACACTGTGGTCAGAGGACAGTGACATTGAACTTGACAAAGCATCGTCCAGAGACAGTGACATCAGGATGTAATTACTTGTAATATACGACATACATCTTGTGACGTCACTGAGGTAAACTCTAGTTTACAGCTACACATTAGACACTCAACACTACACTGTGGTCAGACGACAGTGGCATTGAACTTGACAAAGCATCGTCCAGAGAGAGTGACGGCAGGATGCTCAATAGATACTCCTTTTCCGTCTTTTTATGCATAAAAAAATATTTACTATTATTTTATGTTTGTAGGTGGATATTTAGTACACATTCTAACATATTCTAAATTAATTCCCTATCACGTGTTATTAGAATATACGCATAAAAGATTCTGGATATAGAATCTGATAATGAAAAACATATTTGTAAAGATACTTTTGGTTTCCGGACTGTGCAGTTTTTACTTTAATTTTATGTTGATGAATGATCTTTTTTTAAATTCGATTATTCTTAATGTGGCCATAATGTCTGCTGTAACCTTTTTTTTTTTTTTTTGCTCGTTTAAAATGCTTAATACATTTGTGGACTACATTTATCATATATGTTTGTCCCTATTTTGTAAGATATCCTTAAGTATTTTTTAACACTAACCATTATTTCGAGGTTATAGACTATATCTATTTTGTGGATTGTTGTTTAAATGAATCCGGAATAATATCATATTTGCAGAAATTCAATGCTTTATTTCAAATCGTTAAGAAGTTAAGAATGATTTTTTCACACATCTATTCAGAAAGGTGCTTAAAAACGAGTATTTTCGAGATACGACAGGTTTATATAATGTTTTTTTTTTTATTTTAGCCAGAGGAACTACGTATTTATGTTCCCACCTTTTTTTAACACCCTGCATACGAATTAAGACTAAGCCCATTCACGTTGTAAAATGTATACTATTAAACATTAAGATATCTTTAAAAGAATAAAGCATAGAGTTATAAATCATATTCAAATCTGCGTTCCAAAACTGAACATAGCAGGGCTGTAAAAGGCGGAGTTGAAAGTTTGTAACACAATTTAAAGTCAAGCTACGTGCGAATTGTCACTTCAAAGTTGCATAATGTAGATGGCAGTGAGTTTCTCTTTCCATCTTCAAAAAGCGAGATTCAAATTAATTCATTTTGACTCCTTTTTACGAATGGCTTTTATTTAATTTGAAAATAATCGTATTAACATTTAGTTCCATGTTAAAGCATATAAATTACATTTTAGAAGATTTTATGTAACTGTAAAGCATATATGTAATTATAAATATAAAATTATCAAATGGAATATATAATAAAGACAACTGATTAAATTTAAAAGTATCATAATCAGGATGTTAACTTAACTTCCTGTCTTTAGGTTTTGTATAGAGTTTTATAGATGAGTTGTATTTAGAAGTAATATGTCACTTTAATTAGCAATTACAATAAACTAAATGTTATATAAGTTCAAATTGTTCAATTTGTTATATTGTGAATGTATGAATACAAAAACAATACACCTCCGGAGATATAGGGAATTATTCCTACTATTATACAGCATTATTCCCTGGAGCGTGAGGTCCAACTACTATACAAGATCTGCATAAATAACACTGGATCATATACGCGTGGTTTTGATTAAACAGCCTGGCATATTCTGAACTCAAAACACCTTGAAACAGTTTTATTTGTATTAAAATACGTGAAATGAGTTTTTATTTATGACATACATCAGTGCAGTTTTCCATTTATTTTCCGGTATGTTTTTATTTTTATGATAAAGTTGATTTTCATTGATTGAAGTAAATATTGACCCCTAAAGTACTGTACGATTAATGGTAACATCGTTATATTTTAATAATTAATTTTATTTATTTATACAAATATATAAAATTGTTTTGATAACTTACAGATTACCACGTTATTTTATATCGATTTTTACATTGGCTCTTGGACCAGTGATGATATTGTTTATAAATTGCACAAGTTAACCCGGTCTAATAGCAGATTTGTTTAATTTCCCAATAATTGAGTTGCATTTACTTATAGTAAGTTTATTTTATGACACCCCTAAGAAAATGAAGACTTCAAATTAGGTTGTTTTTTTATTTACGATCTTTTTAAGTTTATGTTTTTGTCGAATATAGTAATTTCAAAAGCCATACAGCTAGATATACATGGGGGTCCTATGCTTCAATTATTTGACGAGGCATCACCACAAGCTGTCAATAACAGGGGATGGAAACGTCAGTGATTGTCAGAAGCGCCCTGATTACTGATTATATCTCTACTATACTCTCCCTCACTCACAACCCCCTCATCTATTATAACTAGATTTACCCATCATTCCCAACGTAAAACTAATATAGCGAATGTATAATATGGAAATATATTATCCTTGCCAAAGAAATTAAAATGCAACAAGGTTTTTTTTGTAAACAACTACAAGAAGTTTCAGAAATCGCAATAGGTTTTGAGCCCAATATAGATATTGAACTTAAATATACTTGAATGTTGTATTAAATGCTATGCTATTTTCTGTGTGTTGCTAGCCTAATGGTTAGCGATTCAGACTTCAGTGCGGAAAGAAAGGGTTCGATTTCAGGCACATCATACAAATCTTATGGGTTTGGACGACATTCCCAAAAAGCATTTGGCTAACACTCTCTCTTCTCTAACTGAAAATGCCACCGGTCTAGAGAACAAAAAAATTATTATGAAAATTAAATCCGTCAATGGTCTAGGAACATGCATGTATCTATCAAACATAGGTAAAACCTATTTGAAAATATAAACCTATCGATAAAGATCGATGTATAAACCTGGACAATTCCTATTAAAGGAAACATTTAATATGTTATCAATATTCTGAATTTCAGACATTCTTGGCAGGACTGAATAAAATTAGTTCAAACGGAATGGTTGACACAATTCTACATAACATTAAAGAAACTACACAACTGAATAGCTTCCTTTTGATTTGCAATCAAACTTAAGTCTTAATTTCCTTCGTATATTTTGTTGGTATTAATGACTTTTTTTTTGCTTGTTTTAAAGTCCACTATTTGTTACTAGGAATAGTCTATCTTGTAATTTATCTTTTTTCTTAAGGTCTCGGTCAGTTATTTATTGTTAGTTGCATTATTTTTTATATTTGTATGATTTCGGTTATCACTGACAGTACCATATTATTTATTTTCGCTTCACTAGTTTTAATTAGCTTGGATTACATATTTACATCTTTCAGTGCCTGTTATCTTGTAATTCTAGTAATACAGTAATTAATTAAAACATCAATAGCGGAAAAATACCACTTACGTTGTAGGATAGAACACCACTTGTGACATTACAAAAGCAATTCTATAACTGTTCAATTTAGACAGATTTTTAACTTACTTGTATTATATTGGTGTATTACCGGTTATGATCAAATATTAACGAACGTCGAAAAATCGGATATCTTTCCAATCACAACACAATATTCCACTACCATAAACATCAGTTTGACAGACAAATCCGGTTTTCAGATTGCTTGTATCCCTCATTCAATTAATATCTATCAACAATGACACGAGCTGCTAGTTTTGTCGGTGTAACAATTATTCGCCTGTACAGTGGAACTGGTTGTTCCATCGACAAATCAGAGGAACAACGCATTATTTGTAATGCTATCAGTGCATTTAATCAGAATTCACTGTGATTGTAATGCTATCCAACCAAATAAAAAATAAATAAAAAACACAATTTGTGAAAAGAAAAGCATTGTACATTCCATTTGTTGTCTAATAGTTTAGTTTTATGTTTTATGTTTTATTTACTACTGTTTCTTCCTTACAAATTCCATTCTTTCTCTGGCTGCTACTTCCAGTCATAGGAACTTAACAAGGTAAAAATACATATTTAAAAATCCAAAACGACAAAAAAGTTTTCTTAAATCTCTGCACAACTGTTAACTAACTATGCAAACACATATGGATATCCGATGAATTACCCATGCAGGCACAATTACAGAGGTAATTATTACAAAGGATAAAGTTGTAAGCTACAGCCTACTTACAGAAGGTAAGTAATATCAACCTACCTGCGCAAAGGGCAGTAAGTACAATAAGGGCTGCAAACCCGCTTAACTCCATCTTGGTGATAAACTCTCACATTCCGCAAGGTCCTTCGAGGCAGGATAATGTCCTTCGCAGTTTCCACATTCAACACCTGAGGACAATAATACGTTTTCGTTACACACACACATATCTATATATAAAACCTATCTCTTATGAATTATAAAAACTTTTGCGTTTATAGATGTTTTTTTATTAGTCAGTATAATTGTAGGAAATAAGGTATATCTATCTCGACTCGTATTAAAATCACTATTTTTTATAACTGATGTTTAAATATCTTATAACAGTGATGCATTGGAGGTCCGGAGTATATTTTACCAAATTGGTTAGACAAAAATCATTAAAGGATACATCAGTATTTCTGATAGGGAATTTCTGTGTCATTAGAGAACCCTCTTTTAGGGGATCAAACACAATTTGACTTGATAATGATTAATGTCAGGGTGAGAATAGGTCACTAATATTATGACAAAACGAATACCTAGAAATTGCATTACGTTTAATAATAGAAATTACCTTATCTTAGGCATTACACGGGGCATAATATTGAACAAGGCTCTCTTCATTCGTTTCGAGGATAACTGATGATTATATTATTATATTTTATATAAAGATTTCAATAATATCAATATTGTATCAATAATGTATGATATTCACTATTTTTTATGCAAGTAATAAAATAATAATTACCATAACTAGTAAGTGAAAGTATAAGAATTAGACTTCAATTTCTCAATACTGTATTTCAATATCCTTATGTCCATGTGATTATGTAAATATTATTGAATTAATCAGACTTATTATTTTAAATGTAAATACAACATGTGATATAA
The DNA here is from genome assembly GCF_028750875.1 of Macrosteles quadrilineatus. Taxonomy (NCBI): domain Eukaryota; kingdom Metazoa; phylum Arthropoda; class Insecta; order Hemiptera; family Cicadellidae; genus Macrosteles; species Macrosteles quadrilineatus. Next base: position 136,216,977 of record NW_026542595.1, on the reverse strand, counting down.
GCTAGATATTTATTGCCATAAAGCTATTTCATCTTTTTTTTACAATTAGTGTAAAAGATTTGCGTAGCCGTAAGTTACAATTATTACAGTACATAAAATACATCAAGTATTAGTTTGGATTTTTTGTAGTTATGGCCTACTATGCATAGTTGAAATCTCTGAACTTTTATGCATATTTTATATCTTACACACCAAACATGTGAAACGTAATGATTCAGAATAAATTATATTTATATTATGTAAACTGTATGTATAGTCTAAAATTAGATGTAGGTATGTATGTAGGTATGTTAATCTAAGTAATTATGTTTGAACCATTCACTACTCAACATTTACTGAAAAGGTTCTACCAACCTTTGAGCTTTAAACATTACTTAAAGGGTTTTTTTTTACTTGTTATGTACAAATCATTATGACTACATCTTAAAAAAACATGTTAAAATTATGACTACAATACTTTTTCACGTCAAGTGGATTATTTGAACAAAATATGTCTCTATACGTCTAATGCTTGTCTCATTGTTTTTACGAAGACCTCGTTAAATGTAACTTAATATCTTAATACTTGTTTTCATTCAAACTATTTACTATTTTCATCCAAGAAAGAATGCAAAGAAACACAATATTTTACCCAAACGAAGGCTGTGAAGTAACGTTTTGGGGAAAATTCGTATTTTACTGTAAACATGAAATGACCTTTGCGACAGTCAAACACTCACTTCACATCAAAGGACAGATTTCAATCGGTTTTATGTCATTTTGTTTGATTCGCACACAAAGTTCAGTTGTATGGAGCAAAGAGCAATTAACAGTAAGTATTTAGGTGATCACTACAAAGGTTAAATGAGATATTTGCATGTACCGTTCTTGCAATATACCAGACAATTTTTTTTTTTGTACCATTTGAAGAGATCCAATACAGGATTGTTATAATTTTATAACTAGGTATACAGAAAAATTTTGTATTTTCACCTTAAGACGCTCTAAAAAAGTTTCTACTACAATATTTTATAAGGAATTTTTGACTCACTAGAGTGTTGGTGATTAATTTAACTTGGCTTATAATGAATGTGATTGACCTGAATATTAAAATAACACTGAAACTTCCATAGGTATTGCAATGCCACAAAAAAACATAGCAAATTGATTGATCCAAACCTGCTAAAAAATCCATGATTTACCATGTATTCTAACTATTTATCATATAAAACTAAGATTAAAAGCACAATAAGCTTTATGCACAATAAGCTTCGGTTGACGTGCTTGGACCATGAGTCCACCCCAGTTTTGTATTTTTTTTCTTTACAACTATATACCCTGTATAATATATCATATGCCAGGCGATTTGTACTTGAACGGATTATAACCTTAAAGGCTCAATACTAGGTTATCTTACTTATGATAATCTTCATTAAATTAATTTTTAAAAACCAACCCAACTGATTTTAGCTTTGTGGTATAATCTTTTTTCTACATCCACACAAGAAATAATATACAAGTTGAGTATAAATGTGAATCCAAATGTAATATTTAACTGATTTTAACGACAGACTAGGCAATTTTTACATCATATTTTACAAGTGGGGAAGTAAACAAACAATGAAATCTAATTTATACCAGAGAAATTATTTCTGGATTTAAGTACTAAAATCATTCAATACCGCTGTTAAGTGTTGATTGAAGTATTGCATAATAAAATAACCAAGCTTTCATATACTAGTTAAGTAATAACAGAACACTTCAACATTTCAAAATACAGTAGAAAGTCTATCATTTTACGTATATTTCCAATGTCAAATATGGATGAACCAAGAAATAAACTTATACATTTTCAATCCAGTTATAAAGGATTAAAAATACGGCATGTCAATAGACAAGATGAGCTGCTGTTTAAATTATGTTATCGTATTATGCAGTTAAAACATGACTTAATATGTATTCGAAGAAAATAAATCTCGTTCAAAAAGAGTTGCCTGCGTTGTTTACTAATGTAATTTATTGCCAAAGGATGAACTCGTATTACTTCAAGAACACTACTTTCACCCAGCTTTCCAAACAATGCTAAGCGTAGAAAAACTTTTAAGATATTTTAAAAAGTGGTTTCAAGTGTTATTGAGATTTTGACATTTGTCTACTTTACTTTCGTTTTAGTTTCCATCGTGAAACGTAAATTGGTAATTCGTAAGATAAAGGTATAGAATTTGAGAATTTTCTCCATTCTATCTGGCAGTTTAATATCCACACGTTATGAGAAGAGATTAAGCTCTTCGAAGTAGGATTGTTACAATATCCAAGCCCGAAATAAAACAAATTTTATCACATAATAATACCATTATTTCAATGACATTTTCTTCATTAATACATAACGCAAATGTTAAAAATAGATGTTTTTGGAGCAATTCAATTCACTGCAACACCTTTTATTTGAAAATAGGTAAAATTAAACGTTGACCAATTGTTTCACATAATAAACAACAATTTAACTGTTAATAAAAAAACAATTATTATATAAAACAATTTCCCTACAATAGCATGTTACTAAAGATTAATTAAAATGTTTAAAATTGTTCCCTGCATTTGTATAAGTTATTAATTTAAATTTGTATCGAAGATTCGATTAGAAAATATAAATATGTTTATAGTATGAAAGCACAAATAGAACACACCCGGTTTTCAACAATGAATGATACTTCGAACACAATAGTTTGAACTCCTCTCTTTAACAAGGAATAACTACCCATTAAACAAAATAATTGCTAAAAAGTTAATGCATCTTTACTTATATCGAATATGAAGGGATTTAGCTACAACACTGCAAATAAACATATTTGGCTTTTGGACGTAAAGCTGTGAAGTGGCTTCGAAAAGAGATTTGCATTTCGCATTTATCAACATGAAAGGGCAAATGTGACAGCAAATACAACTTACATCAAAGGCTGAAGATTTTAATTGAGTTTTGTTGTGTTGAACATTTGAAGGAAATCTTCAAATATTCCACTTCTTAATATAAAATGTAATCGGTGCTTAAAGTTGTTGGGTCCTTTAGTTTGATTTTGTTTCACAATAATAAAAGAATCTGTACTATTCCAAACTAGAAATACATAAAATCGGTTGCATAAATTGTATTTTTGGATACATATTTGTTTAGATATAGCAGAGATCATAAACATTGGCAAACCGTACATACAGAATGTCACACAAGTTGTGATATTTCCATGCAATATTAATTATAATATTTAAATATAAGCAAAATATTAATTAAGTCAATGTGTAACAATCGTAAGACTATTATTCAAGTTCAGCATTCTTTTCTTAGTCAGCAATAATTTTCAAAATATTTTTTTTTTTTGTGTTTTTAATTATTTTTACTGTGGTATTTTTTTAGTTATTTTATTTGGGCTTAAAATATACGAATTATTACATCGGAAATACTCATTAAAGGTTGATATTAATCCTTTGCATTAAACAGATTTTATATGTACCAGTTGATTTATTTCACTAGATATTTATGTATGTTTGAATAATCTAAAATATTAACACGTTGTTTATGAATTAAGTCTAATAAATATCAAAAGGTTAAAGCCTATAACATAGTTAAGGTAAAGTAAGTAGGTAAAAAGTTGCGGTATTGTGGCAAAGTTGATAAAAACTGCTTAAATGATCTGCTTAAACTTCTGATTTCATCCATGTACTTTTTGACTGTGTGGTGTAGATAGGATATTTCGTTTCCTATATTGTTTCAGAAGGAATCCGAATGGATCTACAAACCTGACTCAAATCAAACTCATTTAAATTGTTATTACTCGTAAATGGTATCTCTCATAAGGCACTACAGCAAATTTCTAAACCCACCGTTCATCAACAGGTAAATTTGGCATTCGTATTAGATTTATGATATCGTTTACAGGTGATATTTTATCTTTTAGAAAACGTCCTCTTAAACATAGAAAGCTAACAGCAATTAATGAAAATACCATTAACGGGGAAATTAGTTTTTATTAGATTAATGACGAAATCTTGCGGGTAAGAAAGCTGGTACGTTCATTTATATATACATATTGTACGCATATACATATATACATTAATATATATATATCAATATATAACAAATTATTGAAAACCAATTCATTTTTTAGTTGGGATTACAGCTCCTACTATTTAAAATTTCCCTTTAAATATGTCAATGATCAAAATAAAGTAGATACATATATCTATAATGGTAACTAAAATTACGTCACTGGTATTAAAATTGTACAAAAAAACTCGAATTACTTTTTTTAAATGCATCTGTCAGTAAACAAAGTTCAACAGGGTCGGTTCATTATGGCGTATCACAGCAACCTGCGTTACATCGACCAAGTTCAAAGCGCCATGTTCAATTACATTGCTTCTGTTCAGTCACCGTGTGTTTTAAACCTGACGTCATTCCGCGTTAATTTATATTCCAGGAATCTCAATGATTGATATGATTGGTACTCAGTGTGAAAAATTTTTTTTGGCATAAGTACAAAGTAAATGGAGTGTGATGATGCATATAAGAGGTTCCAAGTCTAAAAATTAGCTTCCCAAAGAATTATATTTTAAGTTTTAAAAAATAACAATATTTTTAACCATCAGTTTCTCAATTACCTGTAAATGGATTTGAGTAGGCAATGTCATTTTTGTTTTCTAAATTAAATTTTAAATAAGAATAATATAAAAAGACGGAGGACGAGTAGTAAAAAGCTCAATAGTATAGCATATGGTTGGAAAGTTTTTAAAATGGCTCAGTTTTTTTATTATATGGCCACCCTCTTGTATACAGGGTGTGGAAAAATGCAATAGACTAATATTTTATAAATTTTTATTTTTACCATCACCTTAATTTTTATCTTTGGATCTATTTACAATGGAGTTTTTACCATTCATCCTCCATCGTTTTCTATTATTCTTATTTAAATTCTATGTAAACACGAAAATGACATTATCTACTCGAATCCTTTTACAGTCAATTGAAAAATTGCTGTAATAAGTTTAAAAACATGTTTTTTTTATAAAATTATTATTTGCGAAGCCAATTTTAAGACTTGGAACCTCTTATATGCATCATCATACTTCATTTACTTTATAATTACACAAAATAAATTTTGTCACAGTCAGAACCAATCACACTGTATAATAATGTAGGTAACGTACATAATTTATATACTAGGTATTTCTTAATTTTATCCTCCCAACGAGTATATTTAATTAAAAAAGCGTATACAACAATTGTCTACAAAAAAGAGGGTTATGATGGACATTTTACTATACATCATTCTGTAATTTTAACACATTGATATTAATTCGTTTTAGCCGATGTTTGAGAGAAAAGTAACGATTATAATCAATATAGTACTTGCTATATAGAGTAATATATTATAATATTGAGTATAGTATAATGATGAGTAATTTTTATTTGTTTTGGTATAGAGGTTACTAAAAGAGTTCATGGGTCTAGTGTAAATGCTAAATATTAAATTGTTTACATAGTATTGTGGGGATTTAGACGACGTTGAAATAATATGCCAAACAATAAATATTTTCCTACACGGAATTGCAAACCAATAACTCTTACTAAACTTGTGGAACTTAAAAGTAAAAGCTGCTAGATATGTTATGATAATGAATCATGTTGAGTCAAAATGTCATAGAAAAAGAAATCAAGTTAGCTGAGAGATAAAAACTAAACGATTTAAAAGCAGTCAAGTTATCGACTAAAATATAGGCCTAAGGGGCAACGTTTAACACAACTTATAGTTAACAACTATTCGGGCCTGTTTTTATTTATGTTATCCTTGGCGTAAAAATATAAAGATAATTGTTCAGCCATTATCTAAAAATATGGAAATGTTTAAGAAAGATGAGAAGTAGGTATTCAATGCTGCATTAAAAAGATGGTATTTATAAACTATTTAGTGATGCAAAGCGTGTATGAGTCAGTGAATAGCTTTCAAAGCCATTAAACATTGCTTACCAGGCCTGTACAAGGTTCTGTTAACATTGCTGAATTGCTCAAAAGGATTGTGTTCGATTGAGTTACTTCACATTACATCTACGTCAGACAAACCTGTGATGAAATCATGTTCGTGTTTTTTCAAAAGACGTGTGAATCTTTCATTGGCTTATAGTTATCGTTGTAACATAAAACTAATTCATTTTATTTGCTTTATGAAATTTTATGATGGCTCAATGGCATTACAAAAGATAACATGTTTTTTACCTGACGCGTAAAATGGATGGAAAACATGTAAACCAAATTAAAAGACAACAATTTACAAAACTTTAACTAGTTTATACATATCATATCATTCTGTAATATCGTTATTTATGTATTTATACAATCATCATACGTTTTCTTGCATACACCATCGTTAATTTTTACACTTCATCCTAGCTTTGGAAATTTACTTATGCTGATGGGATCATGAAACATCCAACAAATATTGCTCCTTAAGTCTATTTCATACTGACATTCGCTACTTTTTGTATGACACAAATACATGTTTTCACTAAGTCGATTGGGTTCATATCTTATACACATTACAACGATGTATTAAAATACCCCTGCCGCAGCAAACCTGCAGACTTAGCGAATTTCCATTTGCCTGATTGGATTTACACTAAAACGTCTCCTTAAAAATATCAAATTTGTTCCCTATTTAAACAGAATTAGTTTAACGAGTACTTAGGTTTGCTGCAACAGGGAGGGTAAAAAGGTATTTTTTTGTAAAATGTAATAGTTTAGTATGAAATAAATGCATTTTCCAAATTTGATTAAAATATGTTCATAAACAAGCAAACTACAACAATTTTCATTTTCTCCATAAAATAACATGAGAATTTTAAATTACAGTATTTTTTCACTTTCCCCCTGACCGTTAGGCATACGACAGCGCTCCAATATACTAAATTATTTGTCTTTTTAAGCTTTACATAATGGTTTAGAAAAAATTGTGAAATTTTGTGTTTTTAGGGTCGAAAATGGGAAAAAGCTTTTTTTACCCCATAAAACCCCCCATAAACCCCCGTTCCCATAGTCCGATCATGCTGGTTCGCGAACTCATTCAAGTTTATCCCGCCTTACACCTTCAAACCAAATTTTATCAAAATCGGAAAAAAATTACTCAAGTTATCGTGCGGATGGACTCACATATATATATATATATATATATATATATATATATATAAATTTGTACGAATGGTGTTTTTGGCCTCTGGGACATCAAAATGAAAAAGTAAATCGGTCCCGGGCCTAGGTCTTACCATGAGACTTACGGTAATAGCTACTTCCCTATAGGGATATTCGCTAAAACCAGTTGTATTTCAAACATTTATATTACTTTTCATATACAGATTATCATAATTTATAATGTGTTTTTTTTTACTACGGTTATGTTTTTTTGTATACAGTTTGATCATTTTAAATGGCTTAATAAATAACATAATATAATGTGAATCCAGGACAGCGATGTGTTGGGTTGGTTTCTCGATATCCTCTTAAATTGTTGAAAGTACATTAAATTTATATAATCATGTAACAACTTGCTTTTTTAAAAGCTTTTACGTGAATACCTACGGGGGATCTTATTAGGCTTATTATGACGAGCAAAAGTAACGTTGAAAAGACTGTCAACCACTAATAAAATTCAGCAAGCTAATATCATCGAAATCAGTTAAGTTAATTTATGGTTAATGTTGAGAAGCTAATCATTTTTATTTAATTATTTGGTGGTAGATTGTGGAAAAGACGAAAAAAGAAAGCAATCCGGTTTCAACTTTAGTTTGACTGGCATCTGGCGTAACAGACTAATTACCTCGAAGATGTCTGAAATAAATCATTTTGATTAAAGGATCTTCCTTCCTTATCAATTTTACTTTATAAATTATAGTTAAATTAGTACTTTATTGTTTTGTAACATTTTTAAATATAGAGTATAAAATTTGAACTAATTAATAACTATTTTTGTTTGTTTATGAGTAAATCTAAGATTTTAAAAAAATAAGAAGGTGTGCAGATCACAGTATTACGAAGAAGCTAATGTATATTATTTTGTGAGATTTAAATTAGGTTTTTCTGGAGAGAAAATATCAGTTTTGAAACGAATAAAACAGGCACACTAAAAGTAACGTGTTTGGAATCATATACATCATAATTATGTTATTGATAGGTATATAAGCTGTTTACATACGTGAATAAGCAATAAAATCATAAATTTTCTATCTTTTGGTAGATATTGCTAATACGTTTTATAACCACAAATGATGCAATACGTTGTGTTTTAATTTCATGAAAAAGTCTTTATTTTGATGTGAACATTTTTACCAATGACATAAATGAACAATATTCTGCGTGACTCATATGATATGGGTTAACCAACCTTAGTTAATTTAAAAATTGTTTAAATATTGAGGAAGGTGCCCATTTTATAGGTGTTGATACAGTTTAGGTTTTGCATTGCTATTTTACAACAATGGAATTATGTAAAACAGGTGGATTGTAAGATATGCAGGATTTTATTAATATGTCATTTAAATTACAAGTAAAGAAAGAAATTACTTCCTTTAATTGATTGGGTATGGGCTAATATGTATTGATTTTATACTCGTAGATTATACTTAGAGTTCAGTGTTATTGGATACTCATAGTGAATAAAGCTCAACATGGTGTTTTTGCAAGCTAATGAGCAAGAAATGATAAAATAATACATTAAAAGTAAATACTTCAGAAATATTTTTAAATTTTATTTTTGGATGAAATACTGGATTACAAATAAATAAACTGCAGGCTATATACTTTAGATTAACTAAAAAAAACTTATATTTCCATGTTTGTACGATTTGCAATCCTAAACATGGATTGCGTTTTAGATAAAATCTATGTTGAGACTTATCACACCATAAAATCATTACATCACAAAGGCACTTCTCCGCGTACACAACAATGTGTATCAGCTGACCGGTAATGAAGTGAAGGAAGCAAGGTTGACAACTGATGAGTTTCTTTTGTCCCCAAACGGCAAATTTCTGTACTTCTTCTTTTTCAGTTTAATACAAAAATAACACCCTGTGCAAATCAATCACAACTATACGTTTTATTCTTTGATACAGTATTGCTTCTTTGATAGCAAAAATTATTGATGGAAAATAATTATTAATTGTTACTATTAACTGCATTTTAATAATCTTTTTGTATTTTGAAACAAAAAACTCAATATAACCGTTGCCAGTGATCGGGCAATAATAAATGGTAAAGGGAATAAGGTACTTTCCTGTTAAAGGGAACATTCATTATTATCGATGATTTTTGTCTCGATATATCGATATTAACAAATTGAAACATATCAGCTGACAACTACGATAAATATTGTTCAGTATCAACAAACAATAATGAAATGAAACTATAAAAAAAAATAACCTAACATAACTAACCAAACTTGCTGTGTAACATTCCATGTTTAACTTGCCTTTTCCGTTATCATTATCAAAAGGAATTTTTAAATAGTACAGCAAGTTTGGTTGGTTATGTTAGGTTAGCTTAGAACAGTTTAATTTCTTAATCCATAGACTAGTTTAGCCTAAACGAGATCAGTTGTAAATATGTAATGGATCGGTAAACAAAAATATCGATATATCGAGACGAAAATCATCGATAATAATGAATGTTCCCTTTAACAGGAAAGTACCGGGAATAAAAAAAAAATACAAAATCAACACTATCTCTCACGTTGTGAGCCCCAATCAATCGAAAACTAAAAATATGAAATCGCAGCTATGGGAGGGAGCATATTTATATTTTTGGACTCCATAATTGATTGTAAAAAAGCAAGTTACTACTAACATGTTTCTTGGATTTCTGGGGAATCGTCTTCGTGTTACATGTATCATGAAGCTATAAATACCGTATTTTAGGAGATATGTGAATGTCTTTTAAAAATCGTATATAAAAATGTGTATTCAGGACAAATTTTTAGGTTAATTCATTTATACTAAAGACATAATAGAATTGAAACCAACATTTTTATATATCTAGATTTTTAATGGTCACTTTAAAATAAATTTAAAAATACATAATTCCGGTAAAAGAACTTAAAAAATATATTATAAATGGTATAAAAAACACAGGTTTTTTATAAAGATAAAACGATAAGTCGTTTACTTCTAAAAATGTAATAGATAGAGGTAAATAAAAGTAGTTCAGAGTTGTAAAAACTTGTCAGGAGTGTCTTGAAAGTTAACCTTAATGTACTAAATTAAGTTATCTGCAGACTTCAGCCATTTCCAGTCATTCTTATCCAAAGTTTCTCGTGTTTATCAAAAAGTACCCCGAGTGGTTTTCAAGATGGCCAACTTCTATTTAACATTTTGATGTTTTAAACGTATTTATCTGTCTTTCTAAAATACTTTACTACAATTCCAGCTTCACTTTAGTGTTCAACTACAATACTCACGAATATTCACGAACTAAAGTAAAGAAATATCGTCTACTTCATGAAAATTATAACTGCCCCTGAACTGGTCGAGATGTATTGGTTTAATTACCTTCAGTTTCTAGTTCAAAATAAGACAGAACACCTGATAGCAAAATTTTGTGCTGAAACCTAGGTCGAAGTAACCGAGTTATTTTGAACTAGAGACTGAAGGTAATTAAACAATTTTTTAATCAAATCTGAGTAATTTCACGATGTAGTTATATCATAGTTATGAGTTTTTAGGTACCTTCATGGGCAATAAATATTTAATAAAAATGAAGATAGTTTTACACATTAAATTCGTAGCTTGCTTGAATTCAACTTCCTAATTTAATAACTGACAAAAAGCGGTTAGTTGAGTAAATAATCTGACCATGTTATAATTATGCCACAATTTTCTACGATTAATCAATAAATAAAATTGTTCAAAAAATAATTTTATTTTGGTATTCACCTATTTTCTATGTCAGGAGAACATAATTCAAGCACGAACTCCAATATGCATCGTTTAATCCTCAATCGCATCAATTATGAAACTCGTTTAAACTGTGGTTTTAGTGCAAAACAATTGACAACCATGTTGCTTCAAGTTAAAATTGAGTTTACTCGCACAAAGAAGATATATTCAACTCCTTGGAAACTCCACTTTATCGTGGTTTACCTCGTAATCTCCTATAACTTAGTAAATGTAGAAGTTTAGCTTCAGATATTGCGTTGGGGACTGTCTTTTTCTTGGATGTATTTCACTAGATATACTCTGCGGTAAGTTGCTACTACTTTACTTGAAGTAACGCTTTAGCCTACTCATGACACATAGATAAGGAACAGTTGTTTTATTTTAATTTTTTCTGTAAAATAAACAATTTATTAGTAAATAAATGCATTAGAGAAGAATGCAGAAGAGAAGAAGTGTTAAGGTTTACTCCAAAATCAAGACAAAGAGGTATCTTGGAAATGTTTTATTGTAAAGAAAGTTATTGATTCAATGTTAAGTAGCAAGGTAAAGAGGTAATAGCGTGATAAAATATATAGCACGTTTATTATTTTCTAAATTAAAACCCTTGGAATTAATTTTATATAATAATATGTATCTATTTATAGTCTCCACATATAAGTTATGTAAGTTTCTATCATTTCCTAATTCAACTTTCTTTAAATTAACTTTCTTTAAATAAAAACTCGCACAAATTTTATAAGGGTGTATGCACTGAAATCAGATACCCTATCATTTAAAGTCAAATTCCTTGCATATAATTGAGATATATTTAATCATCTTCAAGAACTGAATATGTAACTGTCGTATTAATATAGTTATTATAAAGTAAAAATAAAGTATGTTGCAGTTATTATAAAGTAATATATACAAATAAACATATACATTTCTATTCTTTATATCATAATTTTTTTCGTTATAATTGGAGTGTGGGGGGGTTTCAAAATAAATTGACAATAGAATCGAGCATTGTGATACATTTGAGGATGGTAAAATTTTGAGTAACTGTGTAAGGTAAAACGGGGGGAACTTCTTTACCTCATAATACACTTAGGACAGTTAACACACTTAGTTGTAGGAAATCAATTTTTTCATCTAAATATTTACATATACCACTTCTTCCAAGGTTTACAATATGGTTGTGCAATAATTCTTTTGTCCGAGGACGCTTGACTTTGGCGGGGGATCGTTTTTTTTACATTACTTAATACTAGACCTAGGGGTTGCAGCGTTATCACTTACATAAAACCTTTTGGTGATTTAGCAGGATTTGAACCTGGGACCTCAGGAACCGAAGTCCCTCGATGTACCACTAGACCAGCTAACTTTCCACTATTATTGTACGGAAGGGAACAAAAAGTAGTTTCGCAAAATGTTACCTTTAGTCCAATAATTATATAGATTTCAGATTTTCATTCTTTTTATAACTTAACTTAACATTGATCACAATTATTTCCTTAGCATATTCATCATGGTTTTGAGGGTTCAAATTAAAAATAGTTTACCTGTAAAAAATTACTGTTAGTTTAAAATGTCATTAGTATATAACATACGCTGCCCCATTAAATCGTTGATGGCAACTGTAGCATCCTATACTTGATGTTCCATTGGTAAAATGCTTTATCAATAACAGACAGAATATTTTCAACAAAACTAAACAGCCTATTGAAATTTAAGTCATGTTTCACTTCTGTTATATATTTTTATTTGAAGAAAACAAATCAAATCGAGAACGCTGAAGCCAGCAGTGATGCCGTAATCGAGATACTCTGTGATTGATGTTAGTCTTTCAGCTTTATCGAGAACGATAAAAACCGTGGAGAGCCAGATCTTCATGTGTGCCATTCTGTTTTCACAAGAAAAATATATCTTGTGTGATGATATTACAGAATATGACGAAATAGTGAGTTCTTCATCCTATTTAGGTTTAAGATAAGTGCGTTTGTACGTCTTACATTTTGTACCTTTATTTTTTTAAGGGATTGTACAAATCCTAGTCTTGTTTTCGGTCACTGTCGGTCTTTTGTTATAGGGTGTCCCGTAACTTCCTGGACACTTGTATACAGCGTTATTGCTTAGGTCAAGACAAACACATTTCACCGTAGGAACATGGGTCTGTGGTGTCTAGTTTACCGACTGCCGGTAGCCTATTAATGTGTTAAAAAAACTAATAACTCCTAAACGGTTTGAGATGCAACTTTGATAATCCTTTAACGTTGTTTAGCATTGTTTAAATGGAGAAAAGTGGTCATACATTACGAAAACAACACGTTTCTGTGTTATTATTTATCCAATCTTAACAAATAAGGTATCATTGACAACAACATAGAATTTACAAACTTTTTTGTCTCTCGCAAATTCTTTGTAAAGTTAACCGTTTTCGTGAAATTTGGCATCATATATTTTAAATGGTGGCCATTTTGAAAAGGTAAATGATTTTTTTAATAATTTCTAACGATAATAGGTCTTAATAAGATTAACATGTTTGCAATATATCAAAGCAGTATCTTAAACCGTTTAGGAGTTATTAATGTTTTTGTAAAAAACACATAAATGCCGACAGTTGGTAAACTAGACACCACAGACCCATGTTCCTACGGTGAAATGTGTTTGTCTTGACCTAAGCAATAACGCTATATACATGTGTCCAGAGAGTTACGGGACACCCTATAGCATTGATTTCCCCATAACAAATGTCAGTCCAGCAACGATTTTGCTTAGATCCAAACACGCAATGTCCAGACTTGAAGGTGATTGCTCTAAACTTTCGGCTACACTAATAATTTAAACAGTTAAACACAATTAACATATATTAATATATTGAAATGTTTTTTAAGCCTTCTTATGGAAAGTAGCCAGTATTTTCAGTGGCAAACGGCTTTTTGAGTGGGATACTGTATAACTTAAACAACAGTAAATAGATTATGAAATAAACTTCCCAGTTTTCTGTTCTAGTTATGTACGTGTACCATTACGACAACCAAATATCAGGTATAAAAAGCTGATTTTATCTGTTATCCTGGAATTTGGAATAACATAATAAAAACTGTATAAGTGACAGATTCACATAAGTGCAAAATAACACCAGAACGTTCTTCCACTATACACAATACAATGTTGTTGAAGCAATTATAAATACTTGACAAAATTCGACAAAACACTTTAAAATATGAACGTCTAGTAGCAGCAGAAACGTGCATTATAATGTTTATTTTGCTATTCTATGATAGCAGTGGAAATACCACATCGTATTTACATGTTAATCTGCTTAAATGGAGTGGGATGTTATTTACTCTGAATTCTAAATGTAAGCTTTCATTAGCGTTCAAGAAACATTGAGCTGGACTATTATGATTGTCAGAGAAAATATGTTTTTATTTTTGCTAGAAGAAAAAATTTTAACGTTACAAGAAAATTAAAAATATGTTTTCTAAAGCATTCTTTTATTAATCGTTTTTGTTGTTATATCAAAACATAACCACAAATGCTAAAATATTGTTTCTTTACGAGTTGCGTACGATATAACAAATGTAAAAACAAAATTAAAATATAACTAGAATTTCATTTATTTGTATTTTTTTATAACCTACATTTTATCTTATGGCGCAAATCTAGAGGCATAACTATACATTATACTGATGGTACATCGTTACTATATGCTAGGATTTACCTTAGTTATAATTAAATTATCACGGATTTAAAAATGAAATAGACATACATATCAAGGATTGTATCGGCATTATATCGGTCAAATTAAATTAAAAAATATAGGGGTTATATAGCAAACGGATCCAGTTGGCGGAAATCCTTTTCCATGGAAGACTAAAATTATTTAAAGTATGGCAATAAAAAATATAGAGCCAAAAATCTTTGTCCACTATATATACAATTAACTACTTAAATAATAAGACCAATATAGGTAATTTACATACATATTATAGTAATTTCAGTTGATTATTATAAATAATAGTTGACATATAGATGTCACAAAACACCTTATATAAATAATTAAATGCGACTGCTATTAATTTTTGTTACACTCACCCAACAAAGAATACAATAAATATACATTGAAACTGGGTGTTTCGCACGCCTTAGTTTAACTACAATTAAATGTCATTTATTGGGATGTTTTTCTTTTAAAAGTATAACATTTTAAAACATCATCTGTTTCATTGAAATACTAAAGAACTCCTTATACATCAAGTACATTATTACTCTATCAATAAACTGCATAACTCAGTACCCACAGATTTAAAATTAAATCAAAACCCCTAAAATAATGTTCATTATAAAAGCAAAAAGATTATACGAGCATTCATATTTCTTATGTTATTCTCATAATAAATTACATTTTTTACCCACACCCATGAAAATTATATCTGCAATTATTCACATATTATAAGTAAATTATGTCTAATTGAGTATGGGTACGCAGCTTACCTTGATTCACCACTATTAGTCCAATCACTGAACACTACGTCACGACAAAACGACAGCAGCACTGAACAGTTATAGCAAGGCGCACCAGTAGATAGCGCACCACTCGCCCCACACCGCACAACTAACTGACTGCCGGACCGCCCGCCGCGACACTAGCGCTCCTACCGGCGACTACGCGAACCTGTTAATTCAATTCCCAGCAATCCTGTTCACCCTTTGTCGCGTGAATTAAAAACCCGAACGATTTATCTTCCTGACAAAGTGATTCACTCCTGTTTGAAGCGTTTTGGAAAATGGCTTTTCCCATTCATCCGGGATGATATTTTCCGAAAAACCAAAACTGATCCGTTGTCAGCCCGCAATCCGGTTTGCGATAAGAGTGGTTCCATGTAAACTACTTTTGGGGCTTGCAGAGTATTTCACTGGGGCTATGTTGCGTTTTTATCAGATCCAGATTTATAAGTAAATAGTTTTATAGAATTGGAACAGATTTAAAACATATTATTTCATGGATTTCAAACATACTTGCAGATATGCTAATATACAAGTTTACTAATAATGTGAACGATGTGATAAAAAGATATTTCTTACGTATATAAATCAATATAGTAATTAAGCTATACCATCTATCAATATTTTTCAATCTCATAAACCAGAGACCAATAACTTTATACAGTATTTGATAAATAAACGTAAGCACCCATTTTGATCTTATATTAATACTTTTTAATTAATAAAATACCTCATGTTAATGATGACATTTTCAACTAGATTACCCAATCATTATACCTCCTTTACAATTTACAATCAGTAGAATTGATAAAAAAATGAATATGACAAGGTAAATTAATATTTTTTGTCTTAAACAATAAAGCATAATATTGTGATTACCTCAAAACAAGCACTTGTTTCCAATGTGCTAAAAAACTACTTCAAATTTGTCAACCCAACACATAGTTTTTAGCTATTTATAATTATTCCTATATTTTAATATCTTACTCTGTCTAATGGACTTAGTAAAGAAACTTAGGTAAGCCTGCGACCACAGTGGTATAATCCCTGTCAAGCCAATGGCTAAACACAAAATGCAAACCCCAAAACTGGATGTGGTGGTAAGTGGAACGTTAAGTATTTGAAATAACCTCAATACTACTGTAAAGGTACTGTGTACTTTTTAATTGTTTTTAAATGTTTATGTTAATGATCACCAATCTTATTCTTGTTGAACTGCTAAAACCATTTTATTGTATACAAAAAAAAGTATGAAAGACTCCAAAGTTATAAATGATTTAACACGTACCATAGAAGACAATATAAAGGATTTCTTGATTAAAATTTAATTACCTTCATGTAAAAAAACTACACAATTAAAAAACGCCTAATATCAAAAGGGAGTGAATTTGTTCGTAAACAGTTCAACTAAGCCATACATAAATTATTTAATTTAGTTGGGTTTTTAAAAATAAAAAATATATTTAACTTTTTTCTCATATGCAATCAAATATTTTTATCATATAAATATAAGGTTTTTGATACTCAACCTTAATTACGCGTATTGTAGGCTTACTTTTTATAATCTAACATTACATAACAACATTAACATATATTTTAAATAAAAAATATATAACACATTTTTTAAAAATCTTCTGGTGATGTAAATGTGATCAAGATTATCCTGAAATCACCATAGAATACAAATACCTGATGATTTATAACTGCGTTTAAGTGAAAGTAAATTGCCAGAGGTTCCCTAATGGAAAATCAACTGCGCCAAAAGTCACTATGATTAATCATCCTACGGTTGCTTTCTTGTTACATAAAGTCTCAGGAACGGTGATCGATATATTGTAGTTTAGTAGACTTGGCTCTAAACTTAGGTTTTGTGAACGTAAAGATGATGCATTAATTTATCGCCGGAAAGTAATCTATTTTACAACTCTTAACATTACATTGTAATGATAGTTGCAAAGTTCTGCCTACAAAAATTAAACAATGTGATGAAGGACACGTCATTATTAAGATTCGGCTTTGCATACTTTTCTAATGGATGGATGGATTATAGTGTAGGAACACATACTTTCTGGACCTCTGTAATTTTTGTTTAAATGTTTTTGGAGCACAAATAATATTCTTATCTGCATTTGATTTTTCTTTTAAATTAATTATAGTTCTCGTATAAATTTTCTTAAACCCAGGTCCGAAGGGGTTTGGTGGAAAGCTTATGAAGTGGGAAGGGGAAGTGTACAGTATTCAGGAATTCCTCTCCATCTGATTTCATTAGTATATCATTATTATTTATTTGTATTGGTCTGTAGGTTAACTCATCAATTATTTGTTTAAAACACTGAGTTTTAAACTATCTTTGACGATTGAAATGTGCGTTGAATTTTTACTCGATTCATTAATTTAATATGTCTATGTCTATAGGTGGTTTGTACCAGACAATTTCAATACGGGACATAACAGCGTAATCTTAGCTTTGTTACATATTAAAAATAAGGATACAAATGTTATGGTAAGATAAACTCCTAGAATTGTAATGGTACAGTGCTTGAAGGATAACATTTAAAAATACACCATAGGTTCAGTATAAACCGTCGTAGATAACATAATTTTCTTAAGTGGAAAAAGGTTTACCATCTAATCGTTGTATGATTTGCATTTATTGGTTTACAGATCACGTAATTAACAACAGCTATTACAAGACACAAAATCAATCACTACCTTTGACGAAAAGACTGTATAAAGACTAAATATTCATCATTTAACAAATTGGAAAATGTCACGATTAGTAATAAAGATTTCATTGCGTTTCAGGATCTGGAATCTGATGTCGTCCTCAGGTGTGAACGTCACCAAAATAAAAACAAATATTATGATACACAAGCACAGCCAAAGGGGAAAACTAAAGGTGAGCACTAGGGGAAATAATTTAATCCACCGTTGAGTAGTTATTTATATACACTAAAAACATTTGGTATATTTCACCTCATAAAATAACTATATTAAACATTTTAAAATGAAATATTTCTTAACTTTACCAAACCTCTTATGGTAACCCGATTTCCCCCAAATTATATAGTGCTAACTTATAAAATTGTAGAACGATTCATGAAGGTGAGTAAATTTAGAAAATAATTATTGTCATAAAAATAGAAATGATAAAATGAGATTATTTTATTTTTCTAAAACTATTTATAGTTTTTTTCCTTAGATATTTGGGGATTCACAATAAGGATTCAAATGCATAAAATCATGCTAATTATAAGTTTATAGAAAGTACGGGACATACAAAGGATTAATCTGATAGAGGTATCAAATCCTAAGCATGTGTTTCTCTAATCCCCATTTATGTATAGTAACCTTTCTTGTAAAATACCCTTTCTTTGCTGGTCTTTTGCCATTTATCATTATTGTATTTACAAAGGTTCGTTAGTTCAATTTGTACTCAATGTTTCCGTAATTTGTTATTTTGCTCTTAATTTCTTCATTACATTCCTCTTGTAACAGAATTCCAGTGTTTTACTGTTCCTGTACCTCAAACTTATGTCAAGCGAGTTCTGTCAAATTAAATTAATTACTAATTCTACAAATAAAGGTTACAGTATCTAAAATCCTCAATATACTGAATATTTAAATACTTCCTTACTTATCCTATAAAACTAAATCCAAAGATTTAGCATTAACTTAGGGTTTGCCAACGATGAATAAAACAGTAAAAAAGACAAATTATTATCAAAAATTATTTAAAAAAATAATTGTTTTTTTATCATATTATTAAAAAAACAGTAAAATGTTATCCATTGACGACTCATTGGAAAGAGCGTGTCGCGTAGATTTGCAAACTGGCCTTACATTTTTTTTTAAAGTCCCTTGGGCTCTGCCCCAGTGGCTTTGAAAGTTCCCATGTTATCCTTAAGGAGAACTTAACTGTTTACATTTTGATCAGCTGTATAATTTAATTGCTGTTATTTATTTTTCAATTCAATGAAACGCTTTGAGTACATTTATTTACTATTTACTAAATGCGCCCTAACACTACCCCAAAACGATTTTTGTGTTCTCAATTGGCCCTCTATCAATGACATGCGTTGCCTGTACAGCGAGACGATTTGAGAAGGAGAAAACCGACCGGAATGCTTTAGGTTTATCAAAAACTAAGATAAACATGGTCTGAGTTACACACCGGTAATTTTTGAATTTACTCTTTTAAACTCATTGTAAATATAACTGTTATTCGTTTTGAGATAACTCCTGTAATACTTTGAAATTGCTCGAATTCGAGCAACATGTGTAATTTATCAATAAAACGTTCATGACTTAGTTACAACATTATTTTAAGTAACTAAGATAAATTGAATTACCATGTATGACAGTAATTATAAACTTTTTCCTAACATATTTTTGCTCTTGATTAGTCATAATCTTTCTTTCCTTTGCAAAAAAAAAAAACTGTTCTTACATAGGCTATACTGTATACAATATTATTTTTTACGTTAATTGTATGAAACCAACCGTACACAGGTCATACATTTTTCTACCTTGAACTGAATTAATAATTGTTGCCACAAAGTAATTTATAAATTATTTTTTTCATACTAATACAATATATGATTAAGAATTTATTCCGTTACATAATAGGTTGTATTCTAAATCAAGAATTAATATTTTTTAAATATTAAATTTTGGTAAAATTTTTGACAAATATATTTTAAGATTAAAAGCCTCTGAAATCCTTGACGATGAGGAAAGACACATTTCCCCGTCACATCAGTCTTACTCAGCGCAGATCCATCACTTGGTTAAGTGACAACCGCAAGTGACACTGGTATATATCACTTTAACATGTAACACATTATTACCACCGTGACTACATTATGACCTTCTTAAGAACGGGACAATAACACCTCTTGAAATGATAAGTAGCTTATATTTTCAAAATTTTAATAATTTATTTACTCTCTTTTAAATTATAAATTTATTATTACGTACTTCGAAGACAATTACTATAGTATAAAAGTATGGAACTGCTGGGATATATTTCCATTTATGTCTGTACTTACATTATTAATCCACTTCGTTTCTTGTAATAAAGGTGATGTGTATGCCAAACATATACAGGATTAAAACGTAGATTTTAGACTTTGTTTATAAACTCATGACGTAGGTACTATGGATAGCTTTTTATTAAAAATGTATTCTTTCAATCTGTAAAAAACAGTAAAGTTATTTTTAAATATTTATTGGAATGATCAGTTCATTAGGAAATACTGCAAAATTCTGAACATTCATTAGTTAATGTTTATAGTAAAACATGCAAAACCTTGAAACCTTAATCATTCAAAATATAATAAATCGCATTGACGAGAACCACAGATTTAGGAGACGCCCTTTTTGTTAAGACGGGAGGGTTGCAATTCACAGGATATCAATCTATCAGGCCCTTCTATTCAGTGAGAAATGGCCATGAATATACTTTTCTAGGTAGGCTATACTGGTGTACCTTTGCCAATTAACACGTTTTAAGTTTAACTATTTACCTACGACAGTTTTTTACTTTCTCCCCTTATACCATAGTATATGGAGAAAGTATAGTTTTCGTCAACAATTTTGAGTTTGTGTTTTGAGTGGATACATCCGTGTTGTGTCCCCCTGGACCCAATAAAGTGGTTTTCGAAGTGATGTATGTGTGTTTGTCTGGATGTGTACAGAGCTACAGACCACACCTGTAGTCCGATTTTGACGAAATTTTTCATGTAGATACTAATTCATAATATCTCCAGGCGTTTTTTGTTTTGTTTAGAAATTTTGATTTATAATGTTAATTTTCCATAAAAACCCATAAAATAACGGAAAAATCGAATTTTCTCAAAAATGACCCAAACTATTTTAATAAAAATTAAGTATGTAGGCCTTTAAATTATGAACAAAATTGTGGAATTCCCATTTCTGTAAAAATTACGGTTCAAAGGTTATTGTTAATTATGTTATTTCCCCATAAAACGCCAATATAAAAAATGAAAATCGGAAAAATGTTTGAAACAAAAACCGATTCTGATTGAAACTCTTCTGTTATAATTCTTATAATCCTAAACAAAATAGTGCATCCCATCGTTCCTGTTAAAATTACTTTTAAAAAGTTAGTGAAAATGTTGTGATTATATCTATTAAATATCATAGTTACTCTCATCGTTTACCCAAAGGTTGTTGACGAGGTAATGGTTAAGGCAGTACCAGGTCTGCAGATGTTTTCTTCAGGGCGCAGTACAGGACTAACTACCTAATAGTCCGATGATCCGACTTCAACGGCTAGGAAACGAATTCTCAACTCATTTTGACCTCTACAGCAAAATTCTACACGATTAACTAATGCACACCCAATTACACTTATACATCCAAATAAAGTTATACACCTTAGACTTGAGGAACTACACCACTTACATTAGAATACAGTTAAAACCCTACACTAAACGATTCAGATATACATATTATTATCATTGTTATTGTTATTAATATTTTTTGTGCATTGTTACTGTTATTCATGGTCATTATGCAATTGTTATTGTTTTTGTTATGTCATAGTTTTATAGCTGTTATTGTTGATTGATTGCATCACAATTGCTGATAAAATGTTGTTTTGTTGTATAGTTTATATTCTAAGTCAGTATTGGAGCTATATAATCTTATTATAATCTTAACTGATTGTATTATTGTAAATGGCATTGCCGTGGAAAATAAAAATAAAATAAAATGAAATGGTAGATAGTATGTGTTAGATTGCTGATATCGTTTATTAAATTAGCCGTTTCAATTCATTTCTTAGAATTAAATTGTTTCACATAACAGCATTGTTTACTTTCATAACATGATAGGTTTACTTAACCACGCGGGTAATGGACCAATGAGGTTCAAGGATTGATACAGAATGAGTAAAATTGTAATGATTCAATCTTCAACTAATCAGCGTTTCCGGACAATTTAATTGTTGAGTGCTGCAATTAGTGTTTGGTACAATGTTTCGTTGCTTTACTATCAGTGGCAATGAGAGGTTATAAACAAATACCCCCGCCGCAGCAAACCTGCCGAATAAGCGAATTTCCATTTGTCTGAATTGATTTTCAGTTAAATATATTTTAATAACATTAGGTTTAACGAGTACCTATGTTTGCTGCTACAAGGAAACTAATAAAGTGTGTTTTTGAGTAAAATATTGATAGCTTAGTACAAAATAAATAAATTTGCCAAGTTTTATCAAAATATATCCATAAACAAGCAAACTACAAAATTTGACAATATTCTCCATAAGAATATAATGGGAATTTTAAATTTACAATTTTTTTAATTTTCTCCGTTACAAATAATCGAACAAAAATACTTTTATATACTAAATTATTTGTTTTTTTAAGCTCTTTAAAAAGGTCTAAAGAGAAATCGGGAAATTTTGTGTTTTGAGAGTCAAAAGTGAGAAAAACCAATTTTTACCCCATAAAACCCCCCGTAAAGCCCTGTTCCCATGGTCCGATCGTGCTGGTTTGCGAACTCATTCAAGTTTATCCCGCTTTACACCTTTAAACCAAATTTCATCAAAATCGGACAAAAATTACTCAAGTTATCGCGTTCACGGACGTATATATATATAATTCTATATATATATATATATACATATATACATATATACAAATTTGAACAAATGGTGTTTTTGGCCTCTGGGGACATCAAAATGAAAAAGTAAATCGGTCCCGGGTCTAGGTCTTACCGTGCCACCTACGGTAATAGCTACTTCCCTATAGGGAAATTCGCTAAAACATATCTTCCATTAAAAGTTATGCGTTTTTTAGTAATCAAAACACTATCGTAGATAAAGTAGTGTACAAAACCCGCGTATATATTGTTAACGACACTCGTATAAGTGCTACAGACGTTAACAGTATGTTTACCTAATCGTTGCGTAAAATACTTATTAGTAGCTTAAGATAATAAACCACTTATGTATTATTTTGGTTACAAAAAGTTTGGAGTTCTTATTGTTAGATAAACAACATTTCACTTACATTTCATTCCCCCTATATTCTTTTGTATTCAAAGTTTTTACTCTTAGATTTACAAAGACATAGTTAATAATTAAGTACTCAAAAACCACACAGGTTGTTACCTATACAGCATTACTTTCGCACTCTGTCTAATGAACATAGCGCAGTAAAGAAGTTTAGGTCTTTGTTAAGTCTGCAAACCACAGTGGGATAATCCATGTCTAGCCACTGGCTAAACCCAAAATACAAACCAACTAGATGTTGTGGTAAGTATAACGTGAAATACTTGAATTTAAATGTGCGTCACTGCAATAGCTCTATTATTTGTCAAATAGGTGTTAAAGTTTTATTTTATCGTGTTATCAAGACTATAACATAAACGGAACATTAATAACAGGATTTTAGTCGTACTATTTAACGTAGAGTGTAATTAGTTTGTCTATTTTCTACATTTGTAAATTTTTTTTGATGAGTCATAGTCAGTTATCTAACCAGCATTACGTGAGTTAGTATAACAAATTGTTACAGGTTTCTTTTGCATTTGACGTTATAATGATACAAGTGTATTTTATATGAAGTAAGAATTTTTCTGATAGTCCTAGTATTACGTATGTTACGGAGCTTGTTATTAAAACATTACATACAAAAACAGATGATATTTAATTGATCTTTAACTTATATAATTGTATTTGCATATCATTGCGTCCAGTTATGGATTCCTCACCCTAGTCCCTGCAGCAAGAGAAATGTTTATAAAGACATTCTTCATTCAGTTTCTTGGCACAATCCAAGTTACATTACCAACTTTGAGACAATTTATTTCACTTGTAGAGAGCCATACATCTTAGTTTCAATAGATTTACGATTTCAAATTTATGTAAAGTACCACTAGAACATAATACAATGGGATTTTTTGCAAACCCAAAAACTAGTATTTTTATATGCATTGTCCATGAATGATACCGGCTAATGTTTTTGCATCACTGCTTTCTTGACTTGATTGATGATCAGATGATATGCATTTAGCATTGGCGTCTACTTTGTTTAGTGTTTTGGGAATGTATTAAGAATAAGACTCAACATGGTGTTTGGCGAACCCAAAGGGCCAGTGGAAGAATACATAAAAAATAAACTGCTCATTTAAATATGAGATTTTGAACCTTAAGTTTCTAGCTGAGATTTCGGCGCCAAATAAGTGAACCACAGGTTATAAAAAGATTATTAAGTTATACATTTTTTTTCCACATAAAAGCATTTTTATTCTTTATCTTTACTAGCATTTGAGACCAAAAAACATATTGAATCTCAATCACAATAAATTCATATCACTAATCAGTAAAATAGTAAGCAATGGGCTACTTGATCAGTCTATAGAGAGTGAATTTTTATATACTTTTAATTTGGTGTGCGTTAAAAAACACCCTGTATAGCACAACACTTTTAACTGGTTGCCAAGTTTATAATCTCCTTGTTTACTATTTGAGACCCCATTACATGGTCTGTGGTTTTATTGCTTGAAAACCCACAAGTATTGTAAAATTTATGGACAACAACAAACAAGACAAAATTTGAGTTATTTAGAAAATCCATAAAAGTCTGTAGAGATACTGTATTAGAAATAATTATGCAAATACAAATAAGATAAACATAAATCTGAACATGCGACTGTTTGAATTAAATAACTTTAAAACTTAATATCGATAACCGTCATGTCTTTAAAAAAAGATATTGAAGACTTATAAAACGAAAATGTGTTTTCCACTAATCCTAAAACAACGCAATTTTAATGCCATGAAATGTTTGTTTATCCATCTATCTCCGCTAATCCGTTGACAAAGAAAGCCGCTACTAAAAGTGTTAATCCAGTTTAGTTTCCACAACAATGAATGTAGACTTATGATCTACTCACTGTATTTCTAGAATTCGTTACTTTTGTAACTAGGACTTAAAAATGCCATTTGGGTGTTCGCAAAAACATCGTTCCAACGAAAGTTTTTTCGTTTGTAATTTGACATTACCATTTGACATTGCTGTGATTTTATGAGATAATCTATAAAAGAAATATAAAAGAATTGTGTTAAAATAGGCAAAATTTAGCACAGTCTATTACCTGGGTAAATGAAAATAGGCGTGTGTTTTGTAACATAGTTCGTATGTAGTTCATTTTGTGTGTTGCATTCCGGATTACTCAAAAATGTTATACGAGAGGTTAAAATACCCCTTTCTCTCCAAGTAATCATCAAGTCGTTTATATTGCGATAGGTTTCGACGTCTATGGCATTATTTTCAAGCTGGACGTAAAATCCACTCGATGTAGGTCTTAAAAGGCTATAAAGTCTTATAAGTTTATAAAACACGAGTAACATTCTGTCACACACGAAGACAAATTGTATAAAACATGAAATGTTTAGCTATAAAAATTCTTAATACAACGCATTATTTGTCAAAAGAATTCGTGATGAGTTAGTTCCTATCTTTTATCGTGGCAGAGATGTTTTGAAACAATAATAGGCCTACTATATTTTTTGTACAATTAACTAAAGGAAAGTTGTATATTTCTTTTGCCACAAAATCACAAAAGCAATACCAGTATAAGTGAAGAAAGAGGTTTACAGACATTACTCATTGTTGAGGAAGGTCTGATAGATAACATTATGGATTGTGACCCTTTCAACTTAAAAAGTGGCATCTCTTAAACCTGTTGTGGTCCTCTTCAAAGTAGTTTTTTTTTTTTTTTTTTATCATTCACGGTTTCTTTTACTATTACTTTTCAAAAGTCGATGACTATTTAAACTTGGTCAAGATGTAAGGTATTCTTGAATATTTTGTGCCTGTATTATGTGTAATATTTATGATTGAATTTAAATTTAAATACTTATTAGTACGTCATGATTTACAATTGTCTGTCTGCAGTTATAAAGTAACTAATGTTATAAAGTAACATTTGTTTACAAAGTAACTTAAGAAAATATATGTTTACTGGTATGAATGATTTTGTAATAACATATTTTTTTGGATCTCACTACTGTTATTTTTTAATACAAACAATACTTGTTAAATAGTCTGTGCCTGATTAAAATATGTCGACCTCCTAATAACAGAAACTTATGTTTGACGTTTATTTGTTTAAAAGATTTTTTAAAGCTGGAATATTTTTTTCTTTTATGGTTTTGTCAATTTTTATATCCTAGGTTAGAAAAGGTACTAAGCTTTAAACAACTGTTGTAAGAAAGGCGTTGACAAGTGTTGGAGCAAAGACTTACAAAATATTGTTTCTAAAAATAATTATTTTTTTCTTAATTTGAAGTGGGTTACCAGGAACATTTCTTTTCTGTAGGAATTTAATTTACGTGAAAGGCTTTTGTTTTGGTTAATAGAATTAATTCATGGGAGTAATTAAATCTTAAATCACTTTTGAAATAGGTAGTTATATAGGATTTTTGTTCAACCTATTTGTTTTAATACTAAATCTATTTTCTAGCCATCAATATGTTTTATGAATATAACATAAAACAGTATTGAGTATTGTGTTCATCATGTAATGATAATTACAAATCTATTCATAAATAAAATTATCGAAAACTATTAAAAGTATGAAACAAAGATTTGGTTAATGTTCTCAGAATACACAATTTTAAAACTAAATGAACACATTTACCCTGCAAGCTTTATAAATGAAACTACAAAATGCCGCATGAATGGAGAGAAATCGCCCAATTAAAACAGTGTTAGAGCTTTGAGAGTTAAATTTACATTCGCTGAACCAAGCGCCTAATTGCTACTCAATTGCTTGTCATAGTGTATATTTTAACTTAAACATTATTTCACCTTACAAGTTAATTGAAAAAAAACCTTAACTATTATAATAACATCAACTCCAACTAAAGAATATATAAATTTTATAAAATAGAAAACCTCTCTGTAAATGCCATCATTCTCCTTTTGACTTCCTCTCTTTGTAGGTCAGACAAGTGTATGTCCTTTCTTCTTATATTACCAAGTAGCTTGCGCAAGAGGCTTCTACTGTACGATCTCTTATAGCTTGAATCAGACGTGAAGACATACACTGTACAGGGTTCGTCAGAGAAGAGCAGGGTTGCGTGTCTTGTCGGTTCTACGATTAGAAATGCCTCTCCAGTTTTAATGATCAAAAACCTTCATTACCAGCCAATTGAAAGGTGTCTTCAACCCCTCTACCCGACACTTTGACCTCAGTAACATACTGGCCGCCAGACTGGCGTGACTTTAACGAGACATTAAAATGTTGCCTGTTCATGTTTGTTTCTTGAACCTGTAAGTAGAACATATAGTTAGTCAAGAAACGGTTTAAAGCTGTACCCCATTTTTTGTCCTTGGGCGCTAGGCACGAGTCCACGATTGTTTTCCCCATTACTTCAGGCTAGATCTAGGGGTTGCGGCATTATCACTTTGATAAAGTCCATTGGTAATTTGGCAGAATTCAAACCCGGGACCTCAGGGACCGAATAAAACATTAGACCAGCTCGCTCCCCACTATACCCCCTTTGAATAACGGTAAATATATAAGCTTATTAAACTACATATAACAATTTAAAGTACAATAATTTTCTTTAGTAAGAATGACTTTTAGTAAATTTTAAGTATTATTAAAATATGTATACTATACAGAATAAAGCCTGTTTACTGTAGACCAATTACAAGTGAAGGATGGTCGTGGAAAGGCAACGATAGCTTGTATCATTGACCATGTACGCTAATATTGATGTTGAGTTGTTTTCACCATATTTTATAAAAGCTTGTAATTTTTTATGTTAAAACTAATGAGGAAAGATTTGTGTGGTTACTGGTTTGGGTATTCGTTGGAGATCGCCTGTAATAGTCAACAAACATGTCGTCTTCCATTAGAAACCCATGTATACTGTATAGAAGACTATTGAATGAAAAATAAAATCCAAACTAACCTGAGTTTAATAATAGAGGAGGTTTCTTCTTGGTCGGCACCGTTTCTTCTTCTTGGGTTTATTGTATGTACTTGCTGATAAATAAAACATAAAATTTGTCATGTCCCATGATAATAATTAGAAACTTGCAAAACTTTTGTTCTCGTAAGCTCTATGGTAACGAGGGGGCTAGAATCAAAAGTCACAACATCCAAAATTGTCGAAATTGAGTTAACAGAGGTTCCTTATAGTATTTGTTGCTAGGAAACCGAATTTGCACTTCTTTTGTGTCAAAACTCACTCAATCATACCGAAAAACAGCTTTAAATTTGGGGTTGGTATCAAAAGTCACATAATCCAATTGATTATGTTAGTTTTGATGCCAGCTGTTTTCCAGCCAATCAGCTGCCCGGTTTCAGCAATGATTTTTAGGTTATGTTTGTGGTTTGCTATTGCGGTGTTTGTTGTGTGCGCTTTCAGCAGTGATTATTAATGCTTTTTATGTTTATAAATAATTAGGATGGAATTAAATGTTACTCCTGTTGAAGAAGGTCAGAGAAGTAGAAAACGAGTTCGGCAACCACAAAAATGGACGAAAAACAAAGCCAAAGTTGCAAGGTAGGTTCTTACCTACACTTTGTACTAAGGTCTATTTAACACTATAACTATACCAAATGTATGGCAGTTTTTATGGGTTTTGCCTTATAAATTTTACTTAATAATAGGTGCTTATGTACTTAACATAATTATTTCATGATCTAATTGTTTCATTTAAGTTTAGGTAGGAATAACAACTAGGCCTACCTAGGCCTAGGCGTAGTTTATGTGAGCCTAGGCTATATCGAAGTTAGGTAAACACCGACTTTAATGTTATCGCATATGCCTATTATCACTCTTATCTGAAGCAGAGACAACCCCTATTAGGTTATTAAAAACCCTAATAGAGTTTGTTTCTGTTTCATGTACTCAGCATATGCTGCTCCGGAATACCCACAGTGTAACCATACAGATGGAAGGTTTCAATGCAAGCAACTAAGTATGCGAGATGTGATGAACTTCAATAGGTTGTTTTAAAAAAAATGTGACAGGGAATACCAAGCAAATTTCATTTTATATACTTTTTTGTATAAATTTGGTGGCTTTTTGTTTTATAAATTCGCACTACTTAACAAGTGTTTGGATTAGGCAGTATAGAACATCTTCCCGTTGCAAATCACGAGTACAGCAGCTAGTAATAAAAGGTATATGAGTGTAAACTAAAATTGTATCAAATAACGGTAATCCAAATGTTGACAAAGAAACGATGATTATAATAATAATACTCACTGATAGCAAACGATACTACAACTATACTTTTTGCGATAATTTACGGGTAATTTTTAAATTAATACGTTTATGAACCTTTCGAAATACTAAACAATACTACCTTAACGAGACTTTCAGTTCATATAATCCGTTGACAAGTAATGATTCCCCTACAAGTCTTAATTCAGGTTTATCCACCACAACAATGAACGTAATCTTATAATCTTCTTTCATTCCTTCTAGACGTCTTTGTGTATGTTATTAAGCCTTATATAGGTTGAAAATTCGCTTTCTTAACCAATAGAGCTGTGGAATAACTTTTAAGGTGAATTGTTGAAGATTTTATAGTTTTTGACTATATTTTAATTGTTAAAAATACAAAACTTAAAGTTTGGCCATCAAACTATGAATTGTTTTAAAATTTAATTATATTTGCCTTTATTTAAGAGTTTTGGTATTTGTTGTCTTAGTATACAAAAATTAATATAATTCTACCAATTCAAAATATATTTAAGTGGCTTAAAAATGTACATCACAGAGTAACAAGTCAAAAAACATAAAAATATTATAATCCAAATCTTTGTTATTTTTTGACTTTTTTCGTTTTTGTCTCATGTCTTTATTTAAAATAACATCGTGTGAAAATATAACGCTACAAAATTGATTTCAAACGGTGCTTTAACGTTAAAAGATGATTATAGAGTATTGTCCAATGGGAGTTCCTTGTAGTCCGTCAGAGATCTCGCAAAATACAGGGTGGTCATAAATTAGTGGACACATTTTAAGATTACATAAACCAATAACCAAGCAACTTAGAAACTTGGGAATTGTTTTATTGAATGGCAAACTGAAAATAGTTCTATACAGTAACTGCAAAACAATAATTACATGAATGTCAATAATTATAAAAAGTGGTTATAATAAATGTGCAAAAATCACTCAAACAGTTTGTATAAGTTTTTTTTCCTCAATGACTCTTGTTGTGGCATATACATTGCATGGATAGCATGGCATAGTTAGCATAACAAAACCAACAATGGACCTTTCTACACCAGCTGTGAATGATATTTTGTGAATCAAACCTTAAACCGACTTAAAAGTAACAATTTTACTAGGGTTCAATAAAAAGAAAAGTCTTTGGTTTAATAAAAGGAAATCAGCAATAACTGTTCGAAGAAGGTTTTGTTTAGAGTATAGCCGTAATTCCCCGTGTAAAAATTTTATAAAATGGTGGTTCAGTCAGTTCGAACGACTGGGAAGTGTCCAACATATAGTCTAAAGGGTCCTCGTCTTAAAAGAACATAACTTACAATAACAGTTTAGGTGATTTTAACCGTGTTTTTATAACTACTTTTCATAATTGCTGACATTTTTATAATTAATTTTTTGTAGTTACTGTATAAAACTGTTTTAAATTTGCTATTTAATGAACCAACTTCCATGTTTCTATGTTGCTTGTTTTTTTTTTTATTTATTTCATCTCAAAATGTGTACAATAATATATGACCACCCTGTATATTTACACTAACACATTTAATTAAATCTCAAATTACCTTGTTAGTGTTTATCATCAGGTTGAATGAACAATGTTATTTATGTTACCAGAAATGGTAAACTGTTTCAATAAATATTAGGTAGATCCTGGCTTTGAATATGATTAAAATTTTCTATTCGCTTTACCCTTTCATATGTTTTACAGTTCCTAACATAACTACTGATTATAAGGGATCGCTAACTAGTACTAAAAACAATTAAATAAATAAACAAAATAAGAAAACGTAGAATTTTTGGTGAACAAGAAGAACAAGGCCAAAGTGGCAAACTGCATGTCGGTTGTCTTATGTAACTAATATTCTAAAATGGAAAAGGGATTACTTCAATATAATTACCACTTGCTTAAGAAGGTCATAATATAACCACAGACGTAAGGTGTTACATGTTAAAGTGATGTATACCAGTGTCACTTGCGGTTGTCACTTAACCAAGTGATGGATCTGCGCTGAGTAAGACTGATGTGACGGCGAAATGTGTCTTTCCTCATCGTCAAGGATTTCAGAGGCCTTTAATCTTAAAATATATTTTCAAGGATATGTGTACATTACTTACGTGCTATTGTTGCCCGTTAATCTTTTACATTTAATGCCTGTTGTAATAAGTAAAACCAAAACGCAATTTAATTTAAGTTTTTTACTTATGGCATTATATAAAAATCATATTCCGAGGCGAAAACGAACAATTGTTATTATATTAGAAAGTTATAGTTAAAATTTCCTAATAATAATATACTTTTACAAAAAATTTTCGTCAAGAGCGCAATTTCTTTATCAAAACGGAAAATTGCTAAAGAAAACATATAAATAACTGCATTTGAAATACAAACCACTCTCCTATTCCCAGACGTACCTATCAAACTATACTTTTATAAAAAGCCTCTGTTATAAAACTGATTATTAACGAACTATAACTACGACACAAGCAACAATTAAAGTTGATGAATTCGAAGTATTCAATATCAGGTACCGTGGCTTTTGTCGTAAGATTTAGAACAACCATCCTACATATGATCCTAAATTTTCTAGATTTAAACATAAATATTGAAAATAATCATATTTTCCCCTGCAAACCTATACAGCAGGTTACAATTTACATTCCATATTAAATAAACACAGTTTTATATCAACTAGTTACAATATAATACATATTAAAATGTATTAAAATATAAACCCTGTCGATTTAGTGAATATACTAACGTATATGTTTAAAATATATTTCGTGGTTGCTCAAAGAAAAAATACTAAAAAATAACGTAAGTTTGGGACACGCCACACAACATATGATTTGTACGTCAAACGGTTGATGCCAAAACGATATTTTATCAACAAAGAGGAATAGACAGTTTTAAAGAGATATTTACTTTTCGACTTTACCTATCGTGATCTAAATAATACAGAGGACCGTTATATTTTATAAACATTTAGTTTCACAACGAATTAATTATTGACAAAACTGCTATTGGAAATTTTATTTTTGTTAATTTATTATTAATAAACATCATTACAAAATCAAATAAGGCTTTAGGACCTATCGGACATTTAGGTTACCTCGCATGTTATAATATTTATTGAAATCATGTAAAAGGTTTTTAAACAGTTTAAACGGTGTTTAACCAAACATCGATTGTACACCTTAGAACGAAAACCTACCATGGTTGTACAAAATGTGGCATTTAATTGGTTTAAACCAGTTGCGAGGAATATTGGAAAAAGTGCGTTTGACAGTTTGTTTTCAAATGCAAACGTGTAAATATGTACGCAACGCAACGCAAAGGTAAACATCGCGAGTTTTATCATTGTTGTCATTGGTCCAATCAATATTTGTTTACCCTTAAACCCTCATCTAAGAGATTATAAAGCCCACGAGATAGAGTCATAGAACAATATTGATGCGGGGAAAGATCTAAACGAATTCTCAGTATATTAGTTATAGTATATTTTTGTGATATAAAATTATTTTCGGTTGGGTAGTTTCACATTTATCCAATAAAAAAACAGACTAACAGATATCATTTCTAATTTTTATTTTCCCCCTTAAGTATTAAATGGATGAATTATTGTTATCGTCAATATTTTTTTTTAGTTTTAGTTTTGAGTGGATATATTCTTTTGCATGTCTACATGTGTGGATTTGGCAAGGCTACAGACAACACTTTTGGAACAGCTGATCAAAATGTAAACAATTATGTTCTTCATAAGGATAACATGGGGACTTTCAAAACCACTGGGGCAGAGCCCGAGGGACTTTTTTCAAAAATGTAAGACCAGTTTGCAAATCTACGCGATACGCTCTTTCCAATGAGACGTCAATGGATAAAATCGGTTAAGAAATGGCGGAGGAGT
Source organism: Macrosteles quadrilineatus (assembly GCF_028750875.1). Classification (NCBI taxonomy): domain Eukaryota; kingdom Metazoa; phylum Arthropoda; class Insecta; order Hemiptera; family Cicadellidae; genus Macrosteles; species Macrosteles quadrilineatus. The sequence continues at coordinate 136,183,401 of NW_026542595.1, read as the reverse complement.
ACAACCGACAAAGTTTCATGTAGCCTATTAATTATATAGATTTGGTATGCGAGTGGTATCTATGGTATCTCCAGGTAACTTTTTAATTTTTCTCCGTTTGGATTTGTAATAAAGATTTTCTAATAAAATCCCATCAAATAACGGTAGGATCAAATTATCACAAAAATGGCCCATATGATCTTGATTAAAAATGTGCAAGGTCCTTTCAAGTCAAAACAAAACAGTACAACAAAAATTGCTGTAAAACTTACTTTATACTGTCGTAATTTGTGTGATTTTCCCTTTAAAACCCCATAAATCGAAAAAAAAACTGCTCGACCAAATTCAAATCAAAACATCATTTCAAATTTACAATTATAAACAAAAAGGTACCCATCCATTGCTGTGATAATTACAGTTTAGGCGTTATTCCAGCTTTTTTTTATATTTTCTCTATAATAAACCATAGCTACTCCCACCGCTTACCTATGATAAAGGTTGTTGACAAGCTAATGGTAGAAAGTATGTATCAGATTGCTTAATCGTTTATCAATTAGTATATTAAAAGTTGAAACTTTTACTTTCTACTTGTCAACTTAATATGTTTAATTTTAAAGAGTAAGAGTTTTAACTCGAGAATTTTGACATGACGATACACAATTTACGACTATTTTTATGTAATTTAGTTCATAATTTGCCATCGTAATCCTTAAATTGTTATACACTACTGAATTTAATTTGAGATGATTAATAAAAATACCAAAGACAGTAATTGTTAATTGCATGTAAGTCAACCCTTAAATCAAGAATATGATGCCATGTAAAGGATATTAATGTAGTTCTTTGGTAAAACACCCTACCCGTAGATGAGCCATACCTTTACAGTTTTCATCTGTCATAAGCAATAGTGTAAAAACACAGAAAATAGAATTTGCGTGGAATTTTATTGCACTTTACTACACGATATTCCCTTTGACAACTCGCTGCACCATTGAAAATCTAGTTGAAATAAACATATTTTTTTACGATTTATCTTTTATTGACAAAAACCCATAAAATAATATTTAAAAAAATGTTCTGTTAATAAATTAATAATATGATATTAACTTTCTTTAATGGAATTAAAAGTAATAGAAATAGTTTAACTTTACTCTATTCCTTAGAGCGTATTTGCGTCTCAAAATATGCATAGAAGATTCTTTGAATATCGGATTTCCATATCAATAGTTTACCTAAATACAGTGAGTTTTAATGTAATATATATATATATTTATTTATTTATGTTAAACCACAGCACAAGATATGTTTAATTACTTTGTAAAATCCTCCAGAAGTGTTATTGACAATGAAGATAAAACAGACAATCTGGAATCTGATGCCGTGGTCCAGCATTTATGTACTTTATCTAGCATATAATAAAATTACAGTTTTGTTCGTACATTGCTTAGAGTTATTACAATTTTGGTTATTTTCATGTGTTATACCCTAAGCAAGCCACAACGATTCTCATCCCAATTTCATTCCGTCTTAGTCTGTCACGGTGTGTTTTAATATAATTGCTGACATTAAAACAGTATTATTTATTGTTTTGACCATATAATAAAAGCATTTAACAATTTAACCATATTTATCAAGCTGCTGTAAATATTTTGCTGTTAACCTGCACAAATAGATATGGGCTACATAATTTGGCTTCCTACATGTCGATTTCCCAAGCATAAACAAATCTCCAAATTAATCCAGGCGCTGTAATAACATGATGTGATAGGTTGTCCGAACATATCATCAATGTTGTATCATATGTCAAGTTGAGTATTCCGTGTCGTTTGATTGAACTATCAAATGTACGATGTCATATCAACGTATGATGACTCTGCAATCGTAATCTCCACAATGAATGAGCATCGACAGTTTATTGAAGATATACCTAGATAACTATTATGTAATATAGCTAACTAACTTTGTCTTATATTTTATTTTAATATTTTTTAACATATTTTTTTAAATATTTATTTTAATTCTATGTTTCAGCGTAATATTATTTTTTCTGCTAATAACAATGTAGGGGAAACATTTCTCAAAATTGCTCACTATCTTAATGTTATATTTCTATAAATTTTTAACTATTGCAATCAGCCTAATGAACACGTCACAACAAAGAAGCTTAAACCCTGGTTAAGCCTGAGGCCTTATAGGATAAGCCTGAAAGCCCACGGCTAAACAGACTGCAAGCCTACTAGCTGTATGTAGTGGTAATTATATTGTAATTAAATGTGTATTATTTTAGAGTGATTTAATCGTAATACTATTGCAGAAAAAGTTCTGGTTACATTTAAATGGTTAATGATTTTAGGTGTCACAAACCTTTTTTCAATAATGTACCATTAAAGAATTGAATTATACAGCATAATGCAATGGCTCGATTACATAAGGAACAGTTGTCTTCTTATAAGCATCATTTTTTAATAGTAGTTACAAAATGCTTTAATACGTTTTCAAGACTTGAACATTAAAAAAACTATATAAAAAAAATTAATATCTATTTTTTTTCAGTTGTTAAAATTAACAAAATATTGTAGTATTTGAATAAGGTGAAGGTTTAGAATTAGAAACGTATGTTTCATAAAAATGAATGTACATGATTAAGTAAGATAACTAAGATCATTAATACTAAAATCATATATTAGTTGTTGAATTTTCGTTTCTCATAAGTTATTTTCTGTTTCGTTCAATTATAAATTTAATACTATTAAACGTTTTATTACTGTATTCATATTAACGATTGTAATTTATTTACAAAGGAATGTTTTAATCTTTACTTACAGCAAATATTTACTATAAAGTATAATAAAAAAATGTCTATTTTCTTTTATGTATAAAAGACTATGTCTTCTGAAAACATCATAGTATAAATAACTGTATTATTTTTTAGCTTAAAAATTTGTGAAGTTTAAATATAAAATATAAATTCTAACAAAATCCTACGTGGTATTACATACGGGGAAATTAGTAGTGCTTAGACTGGGGAAATGTGCTTGCACATTTTAAGGGAATGTTTAATAAACCTAAAGTCCACTGAGCAAACTATATTATAATTAGACTGTACGATTCACCTAGAAGCACAATGAAGGGAATAGCTTAATTGCATACGGATGGAGCGAAATAGTCCAATTAATTCAGTGTTAGAGCTTAAGAATTAAATTACCATTTGTTGAAACAAACATCTAATTGCAAATGACTAATATTTTCATGAGTTGTACATTTAAGCAATTTAAAGCTTATACAAGTTGTACATATGTAAGCAACAAAAAATTTATGCTCGACTGGTAAATATTCTTTAATGTACAAGACATAATGTTTATAATGGAACAAACAAATGATACTGTTAATTTTTTATATATTAACTAAATATATAGCTAAATCAGTCGCATACTAAAAAGATTTTTAAACCCTTTAGGCATTTTCCTTTTGACATAAGAAACTAGTAAACTCCTTAAGTTATTATAAGATTTGGTGGCTTATAAGCTTATAAGCTATGGTCTACACTATATAGTCGCTATTTATAGTCCGTTCTTATACCATGCCGACCACATCCTCCTTGACTACGTTACTATTGTAAAATAATGTAGTTTGCTTGTTTATGAATATTTTTTATCAAACTTGGTAAATTTATTAATTTTATACTAAGCTATTAATGTTTTACTAAAACACTTTATTAGTTTCCTTGTAGCAGGAAACCTAGGTAATAGTTAAACCTAATGTTATTTAAATATATTTCATTGCAAATCAATTAAAACAAATGGAAATTCGATTAGTAGGCAGGTTTGCTGGGGTGAGGGTATTTCATTACGTTGTCCCTAAGGGAAAATCACTATTCGTTTAAATGTTTACATGTGTATACAGGGTGTTTTTTTTTTTAAACTTGCATCTTTTATTTATATAAAAACTGAAATAGATAGAAATATGCAGTTTGCGGGAATCATCTATTGACGTAGGGGGCCCAATTGTTTTGAATTCAACGTTACATTCACATTCCCCCCCTTTCCCCCCTGCCTACAACTTAATTTTTTTTAAAGCAAGGTACCCCTTGTGACATATCAAATGAAAGAGCATGAAAAAAGAAAATTTTTGGAGAAAAAAAAATTAAAATCGGCTCATGAATTTGTGAGATAATCTCCCACCTTTTCCTCTACCCATAACTTGTTTTTTAATAGCAAGGTACCCGCCCTTGTGACATATCAAATGAAAAATAAATTTCACCAAACAGTTTTTTTTTTCATGCTCTTTCATTTGATATGTAACAAGAGGTACCTTGCTTAAAAAAAAAAATTAAGTTGGGGGCAGGGGGAAAAGGGGGGGAATGTGAATGTAACGTTGAATTAAAAACAATTGGGCCCCCTACGTCAATAGATGATTCCCGCAAACTGAATATTTCTATCTATTTCGGTTTTTACATAGATGCAATGTTTTAAAAAAACATCCTGTATATATGCGTCTGTGAAAGCGATAGCTTGAGTAATTTATCTCAGATTTTTATACAATTTTGTTTGAAGGTAAGGTGGAATAAACTTGAATGAGTTCTCGAACAAGCATGATCGGACCATGAGAACATGGTTTTACAAGTGGCTTAATGGGGTAAAAAATGTTTTTTTCGACCCTCAAAGAAAAAAATTTTCAATTTCTCTCTATACAATTTTATAGAGTTTAAACAACAAATCATTTAATATACCAAACAGTTTTGTACGGTTATTAGTTACGGAAAAAATTCAAAAAAACCAAAATTTAATGTTCCCATGTTATATATGGAAAATATTGTAAAATATTGTAGTTTTATTGTGAAATTTTAATTTATTTATTTTACAGTAAGCTTATTTAGTTTAGTAACTAAATAATAAGTTTATTTAGTTCTACTCATATTTCACTAAAAACCACACTTTATTAGCCTCCCTGTAGCAGCAAACCTAGTTACTTGCCTTCTGTTATTTAAATAGATTTAATTTATTATCAATTCAGGCAAATGGAAATTCACTTAATCTGCAGGTTTGGTGCGGTAGGGGTATTTAGTTGTTTCTAAAACGGGATAGAATAAGGCTGAACAAGGTTTGCCTCACTTTACAACTAAAATTGTTTTGTAAAAAATACAAAATAGTGGCTAGCGGCTAAACGAATTTTGTTTCAACCTATGTTAATATGGACCTTTTTCTTCAGATTGATGAGTACTATGAGCCCCTGAAGTGTGTGACACCCCTTTATAAACACCCTATATATCCCCGTGACACTTACGGTATTAATTTATTCCCTCTCAATAAAAACATTATAACCACCAGGCTAATGACCCTGGAATTTAATGTAGTTTATAAGTACTCACTAATAATAAAACGATTATTACTCATGTTATCATAAAACCATTTTTTGTCATGCAGGCCATTATTGAGTTATTTTAAAGACTGACCCATGAGACGTTTACGGTCAAGTTCCAAGGGTCAAAATCCACAGTGTTATTAAAACTAATTAAATAATTTAAACTTAAAACTTTTATAATTATCTATTAATATATGAACAAAACACTATATTTTTTATCACTCCATTTTCATACTACTACTATTGACTCTAATATGTTCATGATGCAATTCTAATATGTTCACCTTGCCCTTTTCTACATATTAGAATTTTTAAATAGAATAGTTACACTACCAAGTGTAAAGTACCATCTAACATTCCTTCAATAGGCAATTGCCCATAAGCTAACACTAGTAATACACGGTAAGCAAAAACATGACGTAAAATTTCAATCACTCAAAAATAGCCATTTCATTAGCATCTACTTTTGAAAAAGTCCAAATCCCAGAACACTGTAATTCAATTATAGCGGATGTGCACAGCATAATTTGATACTATACTCTACAAACATAAGTGCCAAGAACCGTTACCACCCGTTTGGATTTCCAGTTATTACATGTTCATCTGTCTGCATGAATGGTTTATTTAAGACCATTTCATCTGAAAAATACATATGCGACAATTTTATTTAAACATATTAAATACACGTGTCCAAACGGTGTTAAATAAAACGTTCATAACTAACAGATAGCAAATAAAAAACGACCATTGAAATAAATATCAAATAGGTTCGTTTTAAGTAACATTTTTGCATGAATGTTACAGGTTTTTATTGTTCTAAGTAGTTAGTTGTTTACACCCAACATCCTGTATTAACGAAATAACATTAGAAACGGTTCATAATCTTTTCATCTTCTATATTGATTATTTTCAACTCATAAATATTTTTTAATTATACAAAGCTGCAATGTTTTATTTAACAAAATATACTGGTTTATGTGTGAGCGTGTTTTAACAACAAACACGTATTTATTATGAGAGTTTAATTACGTTGGAGATGAAATTATTTTGAACTTATTCATTATAAACTGTTATACAGCACCGGAGTCCTCAGCTATATTTAGGACAATACACCACACCACAGAACAGGTCTCAAGTCCAATAGCTGTTTCCTTTTGTCACTTATATTGCTTGGGAATAGTCATTCCCTAGCTCTTCATTGTCCATTCCCTCCAGAGTACTGTAATCTGGAATAGAATTGAAATTGATATTCTATTGCAAAGGAATTTAAAAGCTATTAATCGGTAAACAGTTTTAACCAAGTTGATGAATAATTTGGTAAATTACCAATTTGTATTACGGGACAGTAAAATATATTATTTAAATTTAGTTATAAAAAATAAAGTGATTACCTTTTTACAGTACAACTACATTAACATATTCAAATAGGATTGAGGGTAGGAGGGCGAACATTTCGTGTCAAATAGAATAAACCACGATACAAAGGATTTTGTATGTAAACAAATATTTAAAGTTTTTTTAGCAAGGAAATAGTTAGACAAAAATTTCCAAAAAGACTATAGTCATTGTATTTTGTGTAAATTATTTCAATAAATTCTAAATATTTAAAATAAAAAGTCCATTAAGTGCTGGCCCTAAATGGTCAATGCAAAAGTAATCGTTAACTTACATTTAATGTTCGGTTCAAGATAAGCCACCTATTGAGTAAAGTTCACGCTATTATATTGTAAAACCTAAAATGTTAACCTGAGATAATAAACTACATAATCATTTACTATAAAACGCTGAATTGTAGTAAATCACCCCACTTAAGTATTGACAACAACAGTACTTAATCTTGTATTATGTGCTTGAGACTACTCTTCAATCTAATCCGTATTCTCCCATACTGTTGTGGAATCATATTGAATTATGTATTCATTCAATGATTTTACTCTCGCATATTACAAGTGACCTTGATATTTTTAAAACTATTTAAGTTGTGAAGCTTGAGCAGATTATAAATAAAGTTGTATAAAACACAATTAAAAATATTAAACAACAAAGTCTGCTGTAAACCTTTGTTTCGTGTATCAAAGTATGGTGATATAAATCTATATATGCATTTTATGTTTATTTACTAATCGTTAAATGCCACGTTGTAAAAAAATCTCTAAAAAATGGTCTAAATTAAAATGTAAAGCAGAATAACATTTCAACAAAAGCACAAATGCAGTAACACTGACATTTTTTGAGTTGGTGAAGAACAGCAAATTGCCTAATGTTTTATGGTAAGGAGAGTTTTGCATAACATACAAGGGATTTAACGGGACTCGCAGCACCGATCCTAAGCCTGTAATATGCTTATTTCACTAATCCCCATCTACCTTTCTGAAATACTCGATCTCAATTTACTGCAAAGCTCTAGAACACAAATTATAATTTATTGTAATTATTTATTTGCTTAATGTTGTATTTTCTGACATTTATCTATAATAAGGTAGTATTTTGCGTTAAACAACATATCGTAACGCAGTGTAAACTTCTAGGTCAATTGTTCTTAACCTATATTTTGTGTTTAGAATTCTTTATATGAATGAAAACCAAACCACCCAAAAAAAGCTTATGGCATCAGAGTGAATTAGTAAATTTGGATTCTTAAAGCTTTGAAAGATTATTTTTGTCAATAAATTAATTATTTTCTGAACGAAGATTATACTCTCATATAGTACTATAATACTATAATATGTTTACAACATGGTTAGTATTGTATAAGTTAACAAATGTATTGTGAAGTTTTAAAAAATATTCTAAACATAAAGAAACACTTTTTTTAGATTGAACAAATGCAAAAAAACATTATTATTAATTTATAAAAGCTTTACTATCATACTCTCTGCTTTGCATCACATTTTTATTTATTAAAATCAACAAAGTGTTTCCTGAATTAAGGAAAATAATAAATTATACATTTTAATTAAAAGATAAACAAAATGGCATTCAGATGAGAAGAGTCTGCTCAATTACAACAAGGTTACAACTCTGAGAGTTAAATTTCCATTTGCTCAACCAAGAAGTTAATTGTAGCTCTATTCCTTGCATCGGATGTACTTAGTTTTGTTAAAAGCCTGATTGTCTTTTAAATTATAGTATATCGTATGAAATATTGGAATATTGCATTTTCGAAGGTGTATTTGAGTTTAAAATCGTGACGGTTAAAACTTTGTGGGTTTCTTTCATCGAAGCTACAAAAAAACGCTTTCTCTAATTAGCTTCAGATTACTGTTTAAATGGAAGCATAAACCAAAAGCCTTCGCATTCTTTTGTTTATTAAAATATTTTCTCAAATTGTTTACAGAGTTATTAAACAGTTACTTATGAACTCAATCTTATTGGTTTTAGTATATGCATGCTTACCATCCATATCGAGTTTTGTTATGAAAGATTAACACAATTAATTAAACCTACGTTTGAGTGTATTATTTCACAAATATATTTCGCCTTCATTTTCAAAGTTGATAGAGTAATAGTATGATAGTTAAGTATGCTATAATACGCTTCATTTTACAAATTCCTTTAAATAATCAACTTGATTGGTTAAAAATTAGAGTACCAGGATTAATATAAGTATTTGACTTTACCACGTTCAGTTAAAGGCTTGATTCAACAAAATTAGTTTTAATGACTTAATCATGTCTTACTTTAAGGTCGTACAACCATAATTAAATTTTGAATTAATACATATATTTAATTTATTAAGTCTGTACTAAAGAACCATGACACACTTGTGTCCAAACCTATACAAATATTAACCATCAAACTATTTTAATAATCACAGTACTAATGTCAACTGTTTTAACAGCGATTATTAATTGTGTGACAATCATTTATAGATAATATTGTTCAACATATATCTCATATAAAGAAGAATCGTCCCAATATTTAGAATATAGTAAGCTAGAACCTACATTTACAATTCATCTAAGTTTTTTATATCGAAAGCCTTTTTTGGAACATTTTTTCTCTTATATATAGCATTTACGTCAAATGCGCTACTACTGTACTATAGCAGCACTGGACCAAGGTAGCCACTTTCTAACTGAAAATATGCTATAAAAATAAATGATGACTATAAAAGTTTTAATAGCCAAATTAGCCGAAACTTTGTCACTTGTGGCTGTCACTTATTTCAAGATGGATGGTCCACTAAGCAAGACTGATGCGACAGGCAAATGCTTCTTTCGTCATCATTTGTGGCTTTATTTGCCATTTAATTCAATTCAGATCCCTGTTTATCCCTTATTTCTACGTTTTCAACGATATCAACTCAGCCTAATGATATTTATTGATTGAGGGTTTTATAAACAAAATCCTACCTTTATAAAGGAAAATATATACATTGTTATTTTTCAGCTCATGCTTAGAGCACTTCGCTTACATCATGACAGGCATTTGCCTTTACAATTACAATGTTTCACTTAAGAAATATAAACGTAGCATTTCTGTTAAAACCCAAAATTCAGATGCACAATAAAATTTTAACCTGAAATTTTGATATTTTCGTCAATGAGAGTACGACATTCTGAATATGTAATTTGATATATTTTAATTCATTCGATACATAGATTAGGTACTCTTTTAACAAACCTTAATGACAACACTAATAACGTTCAAAGTGAAGCTGTGAAAAGACAATTAAAATTGTGTAACCTGTAATAACCGTGGTAATCTTATACTAACATTATATTATAAGAAAACGTTTTTATTAGTTCGCTTTCTTGTCCGGTACAAATTTTTAAATCAATTTTATACTAACTTCCCGACGAGCTAGAGACTTGAAACTTGAAACATAGCTCACAAATGGAAGACAATGCAATATTATATCATTTAATTTTCATATTTCCCTTGGGCTACGCCCCATGGGCTTGTTTTTATTAAATCACTTTCTTGCAAATTTTGATACTTCCCGATGAGCTAGAGACTTGAAATTTGAAACATAGCTCATAAATGGATGACAATGCAATATTATATCTTTTAATTTTCATATTTCCCTTGAACTACGCCCCATGGGCTTGTTTTTATTAGCTCGCTTTCCTACAAATGTTGATATCAATTTTAAACGAAGTTCCCGATGAGCTAGAGACTTGAAACTTGAAACATAGCTCACAAATGGATGACAATGCAATATTATATCATTTAATTTTCATATTTCCCTTGGGCTACGCCCCTTTGGCTTTAAATTTTCTATGTTTACATTTTAAAAGAATGTAAACATATAAATTAATTTAAGTCAACTGTAAATACTTAAATTTGACAGTTAGAAGAGCAGAGGTTAAGAGGTACAGGTTCTGCTCCCAAGATATTGTAAAAATATAAACCAATCATTTCAAACTAAAGATAAAACATCTGATTACAGATAATAAGGTTTTGGGTTTTGGTTGTGTATTAAGAGGCTATATAAAATAGATTTAACATATTTACACATTAAAGACTAAAAACTAGAAAATAATTTATAAATAAAAATACTTTTAAAAAATGCCACGTTTTTAAACGCACTAAAAAGTATAAAATAATTTATACAATTTTGAAAGAATAAATACTTGTAAGATTTAAAACGAAAAACGTGGGGCGCATGCAATAGATCATAATAGTTCAATGGGTGAAGTTAATTGTTTAAATCAGCATGCGCCCCATGTTTTTCGTTTTAAATCTTACAAGTATTTGTATTAGGTCTATGTAATAGGTAGTGATTTTTATTTAAATTTCGTTTTAAAACGAGGTTATAGTTTGAGTCTTTAAATAGATAATGTTAAGTATACAGTACATAATACATCCTAAATAAGTCTTAGCCATATTCCAACGTAGTATCCCTTGTTTCATCATAATACAACATTATAGTACATGTTATCTTATGTTATATTGGCTGCTCTGATAACGTGCGGCTACTCACACCACTCTAGATGATTTAACAGTCGAGCCTAAGCTTTGTACAAAACCAACAAAAAAAAAAAACACTTTGAAATGAAATGAAAATCAAAGGAGATTTCCATGATAAGTGAAATAGTAAACGATTAGTATTTACTGGATTTTCTGTGAATTACATCAATAACAAAATGCAGGTAATATATTATATTGTTATTACAACATTCTTAGAGTAGATGTGTGTGTGTTAACTTACAGTGTAGCTAAGGTTCTATCTGGTGCATTAAGGTTTAATACACCAAACATAAAAAATACTAAACATGTTATGCAAAATGTCACCTTTAATGTATTTTTAAACAATATATCAAATGCTTTGTTCTTATTAAGATGTAAAAACACATAAGAAGGAAGGGAAGTATCAAAACAATTAAGAAACTGAGTATAAAGATTATGGGTATTAGATACAATTAAATTGTATCTATAATGTTGCAGTAAAAATACGTAAAAATACGTCAAATTTTGACGTATTTTTACACGTTTTCATAGTTTTGTACTATATTATGATTAAAAGTCACCTTGGATGGTTTCGGGTACGTAAAATGAACGGATGAACTAATTTACGAACACATTACTTATCGTTTAGTAGTTTTAGTAGTAGTTAAGTGGCAATCGTTTTAGTATAGATTTTACTAAGGTAACCAAAATCAATTTCTGTGTCTATAAGGTATCCGATGAAACTATAAATGAAACTCCCCTTTTCATTTGCCTTCGGTTAACCTGGAATCAAAACTAATATAGCCTTTTCCATATCCGATAATTAAATCATCACAAACGTTATGCTGCTTCTAAGAATATAAGCAGAGGGTATATAGCCATGCAAATTTCTAAAGCATTACTATAAATTACTTATCACATTACTTTTCCCATGAATCATTTTCAGACTAAACTCTGTAACGGATGGGACCCCCGCTTTGACTTACACATTGTGCCGAGGGAAGAATGGGCAGAGGGTCCTAGGAAGAGTTTGCCCCCCTTTACCAAGGCTGTGAAGTACGTAGTGATGACCTACAACACTCCAGCCCCAAGATGTTACAATAAGGAAGAATGTGTCAAATCCATGAGGGAACTCTACAAGTACTATGTGGAGAAGATGGAAATGGAAGATATACCTTTTAAGTGAGTACAGGAGGAACCATTTGATGAGTATTTCTAGTGTGAAAATTTCAAACTAAGTTGTTGTATTGGAGTAATATATTTATAGTGGATTTTACTTTTTTTTGCAAAGGCGGCTTTAAGTGATATTTACATGTTTTTGTTAATGGAATTTGAAATTTGTATGCTTTGGTTTTCGAAATCATGGTTTAGAAATTAAAAATTGTATAATGTTTAAGTATACAACTGTCAAAAATGCTAAAAATACGATTAGACAACATTTAAGTCAAAATATGAAATGAAGCAAGAATAATTTACATTTAACGACAAGGTTTGAAATTTGTTAATGCTTAACCAATAAATAGGTATGCTCTCAGCTTTGATAATTATTTCCGTTTTTGTAATACATAAACACTCTGAAATACAAATATACAAGCTACAACTTACAACACACCATTATTTTTTAAATAAAATATGCTGAAGATTTTTTGAATATTCAAAGTTCTGAATATATTCCTAGATGAATGTGAGTTGATTAATTAAATCACATTTATAACTCATTATTAGGCGTTCAGTAAATTACTGTACCACAAAAATAACGGTAGTATAAACTTCTAATTAACTAATTGATACTAAATTACTGAGTCGTATTCAAATAAAGTGCATGCAAGTAAATATATGAACAGTACCTAAACAATGGCCGTGAGGCCTAAAAACCACAGCACTTATATTCTCAGTCATACTTGGATCAGAATTTTAAAAATTACTAATTGTTAAGTAACATCATCATAGCTAAGAGCCCACGATAATTCGTATTTCAGAAGTGGAAGTGTCTCTATCAGGGGAAATATTTCTTAACAAAGGCCACACTATATTTTGTATAACAGAACTTTGCTTGAGTTTTCTAGTGAGTCATGATGGGACCGTGTATGAGGCACGGGGGTTTGTTGCCCAACCCTGTGGATTCCTCCCTTACTTTAGGGAACACGTCGGCAACAGATTTGACATAGCTTTCATTGGCGACTACGAACGTAAGTTTTTTACATTGCCTATTTGTAAAAGGAAAGTACCGCAGAGTATCTTACCACTGTATACTATGGTGGAGCGAGATGGTCTAGTGGTTAGAGCGCGGGGCTTCGGTCTAAGAGGTCCCGGGTTCAAATCCCGCCAAATCACCAATGGATTTTATCGAAGCTATAATGCCGCAACCCCTAGGTCTAGCTTGAAGTAATGTGAAAAACAATCCCAGATTCGTGCCTATCGTCCAGAGACAAACAAAAAACTCCTGTATACTATGCTAGATTTTTACCATTGACAACAGTAAATGATTTTTACATCCTACCCTTATACATAGTAATGGAGAAATAAATGCTTTCTTAAAAAGTTTTGGTTGCCCACATTCGTTTTGGGCCCTCCTGACAAAAATAAGTGGTTTTTAAAGTAATATCTATGTGTGTGTAGGTGTACAGAGTTACAAACTACACATGTGGCCTTACCCATCATTATTGTTTTGACAAGTTATTAGGAGAAAGTATGGGTCAGATCCCTGACATTGTTTAGGCTTAGCATTGTTTAGAAATACGTCTAATATGTGCACTATGCAGATGCAATAATTAAAGTTCATCTTTACAATACTTTAAATTAAGCTTTCTTTTATATTTTCTACCACCACAATTCGAAAGCCAAATATAGTTATCTATAGATCCAAAGTGATCTTTTGATCGAGAATAAGACTCATTTTCTCATTTCATAATATGTATATTTTTTAAACTTTAACAGGCTGGTTTATGAAGGACTGTTTAGTATTTTTAGGGTGAAATATAATAAAATATACATGTTTAAACTTTGTTACGTAGAATATATTTAATTGAAATATTTACCGGTTCTTTCAATAATATTGTATTAATAATTAATTGAATAAGTATGTAAATCTGACGAACTCTATGTATTGTTTTAGTTGAATTATATCCTGACGTGATGATGAGTACGACTATGGCCATTGTCAATATGGGGGTCGACAAAGACGTTATCAGAAAGTTCCATGATGCCCTGGAGTACAGGGATGAAAAAAGGTAAGCAGGAAGATACTTAAGCTTAATTGATTGATTTGTGTTTAGAGTCCTTGGAGCCTAGACGTCATAGCCCATAAAACAACTACAAAAGTAGGAAGACAATTTTTAATGTCACAGCGCAATTGGTTTTACAAATTACTACCACTTTGGTATTAAAAAAATGTTTTGAGATGGTAAATAAGTCTTTAGAGGCTGTTTGAAGTTAAAAAATAACATTTCTCTTATGGCATACGAATCCAAGATGGTTGTTAGCCTTCATGGACTACAATTATAAAGTGAAAAAAAGAAGAAGACTACAAGGAAAACTTATAATCTCTGTATATATTTAAAATACAATAACTTTGGTATTTGAAAAAAAAAATTTTGAATGATAAATAACCCTTCAACAGCAATTTGAAATAACCCAAGATTGCCACTAGCCTACAAGGACTATTAAACCTAGTAAATAAACATATGTATTATTCAATGAACAGATTCTTATTTTTCACAAAACAAAAAAAATATCACAGTAATAGAATTGAACGTATTACTATTTAGATTAAATTATTTAATATTTAAATGTGTTTTCCATATTGTCGTTAGCAGATTTAAAATAATAATTTGGTATTAGTATCTTGGTATATATTTGTGAACTATTTAGACCAACATGCTAAACACTGTTGGACTATGCTGGAACACGCTTCGTTTAACCAATAGTACATGTTTTAAAATAATTTATAATTTGTGGATTAGGTAAATTAACCTAATGGAATATGTAGTTTAAGATACCCTATTACATCCTACACTATTCATAGAGAACTCTTTCATAGAATGGTCAAGCATTGTTACCCTATTTAATAATATACAGGGTGATTGAAAATGAATAGCACAACTTTAAGATTTGAAAGCTCTACAAAGAAAAAAAGGTAATCCAAACACTATTTGTGGCGAATTAAGTAAGCTATAAAGTTTCGTAACTGCTAATTTGTTCGCTTGAGGCGCTGTTGACAAGGAGTCAGCGTCAGTTGATGCTAAGATGGCAACTGCTCAACAGAAAGCTTTTTGTGTTATTGAGTACGGCAGAAGTGAATGACAGTTGTTCAGCGTGCATTTCGAGCAAAGAACGGTGTTCACCCTCCTGATAGGTGGTGTAAACGTAGGTAGAAACAGCTTATAGAGAATGGTTGTTTGTGCAAGGGAAAACAGTTCTGGAAAAAAGTAAAGAACGAGTTTAAGTATCGGGTTGATATTGCTCGGAGAAAGTCATATTGAACATCTCAAAACCAGTTAGTGAATAAAAAACCCCTTTTTTAAAGTTGTGGTATTGTTATTGAATCACCCTGTATATAATAGTTTTGGTTGGACTTATAACTGAATAGTTATACAAAATTGGTTGATGTTCCATCTTAATTAACAATCATCACAAAATAAAAACACGACGTTAGATAAGTAACATTTTTAAGAAAATGTGATTTCCCTTTGATTTGATATTTAAATTATACTTTTAAAAATACTTGCATGGTAAAAAAATCAAAACCATAAGACGCGTGGTCCTATTAAAATCTTAGACACAAATAAATTAATATGCAAATACATGTGTTTTTTAACAAAACAACAGTAGTCACACTACAGTGATATGTCCTGTAGCATTAACCTATACATTGCATTAGAGTCGTTACAGTAATGAGAAATCATTACTGTGGTAATTAGTTCCCACATCAGAATGGTAGCCAATAATGGGCTAACTTTACTCAGTTAATTCTGATAATGTTAACTCATTGTATCTACTTGACAAGGGTTGAACGCTTCATTATATTAGGGGTGAATTTTTCAACCCATTAAAAAATAAAGTGGTTTAAGATATTTATTTAATTTGTATAATTAGTATTTATTAAGTACAGAAAAATTAGCAGATTTACATCAATTCAGTAACAACATATATTTTTTATGTAATGTAATCACGTTTTTAACCAAATTTTGCAATACACTTGTTTGCTAGAACACTACAAGCAGTGGCTGCAGTGAAGGAAAACAGCCCTTGGGAAAACTGGCAGCTCCAGTACATTGCAGAGAAAGTTTATGGGGAGAAATTGGAATATAGGGAATGTCAAAAAAGGCTGAAACATTTAATACCTAAAAAGAATATGCCGGTAGGAGATTTGTGTGTCATTATGTGAGTCTTTGATAATAAAGTAAATGCCTTTAGTAACTGTAAAGTAAGTAAATACGTTTTAAGTAAGTATAAAGTAAATGCCTTTACTGCTTTGATATATTCTATTCGTATGGATCGTTGAATGTGTTGTTTCCTAATTCCTTGTTAAAATATTGAAAATATTATTAACATGTAAAATGACTGTTGAGGTTATGGCATATGCATTTGTAAAACATAGATGGAGGGTCGTTTAGATATTTAAACACAATAAATGAAATGTGACTACTCAATTTAGTTTCTTTCCAAATACTAGTATAATTGTTCACAGACATATTTTAAAATTCCCAATGTCTATACATCTTTAATTTTTGCATCTAAGACAATTTTTTTTTCACTTTATGAAATCCAATTTAATTTTTTACTCATTATTTATATCATAGACTTTATGTAGCTATGAATATTATAATTCCTTCCTTTTTTAAGGTTTTATGGTATTTTTCATAGTTTTTGATAAACTGGACATAAATCCTAAAGACAGGAAAATCGATTACAATATGAAGATATTTTAACTTGAAAAACTGTTTTTTGGTTTATCTGTGCTAGATTTGAACACAATATGAACGGAGATTTATTTCACGCTATTAATCAGCAGGTTCTTTATAAATAGGATATTTACAAAGGGTAAGTTTTAAATAAGAGAGCATGCAGCTTAGAAGTGTGAAAGTTGTTGACGAAACCAATCCTTGAAGTCCACAGGGATCGGCCACCCTGTTGTCTGTCCAGTTAAAGATATAATATAATACTATAGCAATGACTATTCAAAGTGCTCTATTGAGAGAATACTAATTCTGAATTCAGATAAATCTATAACAAATCTAAATTATTGCTAAGTAAATCTTTTAAATAAACGTTGATTTATTTATAATTACATGTTTTAAAACGAAATAGTAAATAAGGTCATGTTTTGATTTACTGTTGTAAATAAGATTTATAATAACATTAGAAACATTTAACGGTATTTTCCAGTTAAATACTATCGAGTCCTGTCTTCATCTTTGCTGATAACCAATAACATTTTGGAATAAAGAAAATAATTACAAATATTGCCCAAAGTAATTACGAATAATGTGTTTAAATAATGCATAATAAACCACTGATTTTATAATTTAATGGTTAAGGAAAAAACCATGTTATTTCACGAATTTCACCAACTTCAGTCAGTTTAGTGTAAACTGTGCAATTAATACACATTTTTAAAAATACTTGTGTTATTTACACATAAACAAGTTGTTAGTTGTAATTTCAACACTGTCTTTCATCTACTCATTTACTTACAGATTGTAAAACAATCCATAAAAACATAATTAGGTAAACTATAATAGTAAAATAATTTACTGGTGCTTTTTATTTTCTGAATTACTCTTTCTATTATAAACGCTGCTTTATCACTCACACACGAACACAAATTACTCGTTGACACTCCTGAAAGTCCACAAACAAAAGTCACAATTGAGAAGGGTTACAGGAAGATGTATTGCAACCAAGTTAGAACACACAGCTTTACTCAGATAGAGTGTGTTTGTTCAAACACATACATGACTCCGGCTTACTAAGTGTATATTGACCGATCGAGATAACAAATACACTTCACCTAATCCTGAAAAACCGGTGTTCAATTTTGATTTACTGCCTGCAAACCGTTACACATACTGTTAGGCTGTTGATGTGTACGATCATTATATGCTTGATTGCTGTAAATTATTAATACCCCGTATTAATTAGGGTGGTTACGTGTGCACTCAAGCATAGACCGATTTAAATTTATTTTTTAAATTATATAACTTACTGTGACTCGGGTCAAATCTTTGGATGGTTTAGGTAAAAATGTATCTGACTCGTGCGTAATCTTTGGACAGTTTAGATAAAAATGTATCTAAGCCTTGGGTTGTTTGTTTGTAGTTTTTTAAATAAGGTCTATACATTCTCAAATAGTTTGGTTTATAATGGGCTACAATGTATAAAATCAAAATATGGTGCATTTACCAAACCTGTATGGTAGGTTTGTGGTCTCATCTTATGGTAGGTATCTTATCATATGGTAGATTCAACATATCAAGCTATCAGTCTGCAATTTACTATCGATCTAGTTTTGCCATGAAGGAGGCAATATTTATTCTTTATTTAATTGAGTTTAAAGAGATTTACGTTGACTAGAACTTTTATGTAAGAAATTTGATGTAAAAAAGCTCGTCCTATGGGATTTCAACGATTATACATGACTATTGCATCACTCTACTAACATAATGATAGATTTCTTGAGAAGCTCGACATATTGCTGGAATTTTCGATAGATATTAGTTAGACATTGTAATGTGTGGCGATCTCAATATCGATATGTATACAGTCTTATTAACGGTTGTTAAGAAATTAGTAACTATTGTCGTAGAATATTATGTTTTAATGCTAGACAGAATGGGATTTTCCTGTCAAAGGGTAACCATAATGATCCGTATAGGTAACGACCAATTTCTCTTATCACCTTTGTTTCCACAAAAAAAATTAAATAGTTATTAACAACCATTTAAGTGCCTTTTTTGGACAACCCTCCTTTTTCAATATTTTTCAGTACCTGTTTAGGCTTGAGGGTGCGTCTGGTAAGGGTCATCTTAGGTCCTATTGATTTAAAATTAAATACTGTTAAGCACCTTGTTTCTGTGAAAACTTTTTTTTGTCAACAAGACCTTTACATTCCGTGAACAATCAATTAATACTATTTCCCAAGAAGTGGAATTCATTTACTCAACATTTAATGGGCTTATTTTCAATATGTAAAAATATATTTACATGCTACATACAAGATAACTAACTTATTGTAATGTTTATCAAGTACTTGTACAATAATCATTTTAACAATTAGAACAAGCAGAGAAAAATAAGGTACAAAACTAAAACTCACTGTTGAATAAACTGTTTTTATATTCACTACTTGATATGCTTAGCATGATAAAAACTACTCCTTTAAACGAAAATGAAATAAAAACTTGAAGTTTAAGATGTGTTTATTGAACTAAGACTGACAAATTAATCTACTTTATTACTACCGAGCAATCATACAATACCAATGATTCTTTCCGAAGGTCACAATGACACAATCTACAATGTACTGTTATATAATAGTTTAGTAAACTAACTTAATATTGGTTATCAGTAACATTGATAAGGTTGGCTTGACTATTAAAAATAGTATCCGTACGTTCCCTCTTTAGCTACAATAATTATTTTATACAGGGAAATGGTCTAGTGAACAGATAATGGAAAATACTACTTCCGATGGACAACCTACAGGTGGGAGATATGATATTTAGAAATGTATTCGCATGGCTCAATCACGTCCCGGTTGAAGTTCGTTCGCTACGCTCACTCACCTTTAGGTTGGAGCTCGTTCGCTGCGCTCACTTGTTTTCAGGTTAGCTCGTTCGCTACGCTAACTCGCCTCCAGGTTGATGTTCGTTCGCTACGCTCACTCACCTTTTGATTGCAAATTAGCTGTTGTCATCAATTTTAAAAAGTCATCCCTTGTATTGTTTATAATACTTTGATAAAGGTTTTTATGTTTTAATATTTAACATTGGAGAATTTAAACGTTGTTAAGTGCACAGGTGTGCTGCGATTGGGGTTTAATACATTTGGACTTATTCAAAAGTAAAATAGTTTTCTGTGCTGCACTCTGTAGAAACACTGTGGCACTATTTCAAATCATGACTAATGCTAATACAGAATGTTGTAATTATTCAAACCTACAAAACAGTTGGTAAAAGTAAACATCTGCTTTTAAATTATATTTATTTGTAAACATTGTAAATCAAAAAGTCTGACATTGACCCACTTAAAACCCTCTGGGGCAGAGCCCTTTTGATAGATCTGCACCAAACTTCACTCGAACCATCCTTGAAAGATGCTTAATAATGCCTGAAAGTTTCATTACAATCTGTCGAGCGGTTTCGGAGTCCATAACGTATATACATACACACACACACACATACATAGTTCCTCTTTTATAGATATAGATTAATCGGGCACAGCTGACGCCAGCTTGTTTTGATATTTTAAGGCTTATTACACCGCCAAATTTGCTTACATTACAATTGAAAGGTTTGAATGAGGTAGGTAAAACATAATTTTCTCCCCTTGTTCTTGAAATTAGGCTACATTATTGCCTGAGAACGATATTTGTTATGTGTTCATCCTAAAATGCCCAAAAGCTTAACACCATGTGTAAAAAATATAATTTGGATAGTGTATAAGTAACACTGTCTACAAAAACGCTATCTTTCAATAATTCTCCTTTTAAAAGGTTCAATAAATTATGTGCAAGTATATAATAGTGATCACATGTTTTGCACAGTTTATGGCAACAGACATAATTTTGCAAATAAAAGTAGTATTTATATATTTACCAAAAGGGGAATTTTTATTTTTACACATTGGTTAATACTTATACAATGGTTTTTCATAACCATACAACCGGTTCAACCCTGAAACTAACCAGTAGGTTTGTTCTGGCTCGATTCTGGCCTAGCCTTAATTATCAGTTTGGACTAGCAAACTTTTGCCAAAAGAAACAGTCTATTTTAGTCCCCAACAAAGACACACAGATAATCTCACATTGTTCCAATTCTTTACACATATTCCTCTTAAAATATAATCA
Organism: Macrosteles quadrilineatus; assembly: GCF_028750875.1. Taxonomy (NCBI): domain Eukaryota; kingdom Metazoa; phylum Arthropoda; class Insecta; order Hemiptera; family Cicadellidae; genus Macrosteles; species Macrosteles quadrilineatus. The sequence goes on along the minus strand of NW_026542595.1, from coordinate 136,162,097 downwards.
AGGTGGCAATGCACTGTCAAGCATGTAATGTAAGGATATGCTTTTGACACACCTAAGATTCATGGTTCGCTATACATTACGTTCTATCATTAGAGACTTTCTGGAAATGTTTGCTAATCAATTATATCAATTATTTTAAGTTTGGGACGCCACTGTGTGCGTATTTTAAACCAAATATGATTGAAGGATGAGTGTATGATGAGTGGCACGATCTTGTAGTCTTGTTAGGGACTAAGGCCGATATATCTCTCAGACACATCTGTTAATTAAAATTCCAAACAGCTAATGGCAACTAAGGGACTTACAGTTTATGGTGGAATCCGAACCACATTCTTGCCTTGGTATTAACTAATTGGTCTAATTACCAAGATAGTACTGTGGATAGTAGTAGTACTCACTCGTGCGGACATTAATCCATACCAGGGATTGTCGCGTCCACAGTGCATCCCTATAAATATCCACAATTCGTGACCTCCTAGTAGGTGGATTACAGGACGACACCAAACGACCCAGTCTACAAGACTTTTACAGCTTAACTTACGATCTCTGGACTTTCTTTCCCCAGGTACATATCCCCGCTCCAAGGGCGTGGTTGAGATAGTGTCCCGTACACTATGGGACTCGCTACCCCCGCGGAAGGCAGAGGCCCTACCAGGCCAGAGACTGGTAGTATGGTTCTCGGACACGGCTACTCCAGAGTGTAAGAACTTTACGGATTGCATGTCTACCGTGCAAGAGCTGCAGATTCAGCACATGGACGTCCTTAGGCTGCCAGACATCAAACACAAGTAGGTGTTAGATGATATAATAGATAAGTTCTATCTTTGAATGATTTTGATAAGGTGTTAAGGGTTTAAGGGTTAAGCTATCCCATAAGATGAGTGGTTTATGGCAGAACGTTCTCAGTTAAGACTAGAAATTGTGGTTCAAAATTGAAATCAGCTGGTAATCAAACTTAGATTGTTTTTCCTTTCTCGTATTATTCTACACTACTTTTTAAACATTCGGACTGGATAAGTACAAGTAACAGTAGTACAGACATTCAGTCGCAATGACGATTAAAATATTAAATGAAATATTAGAATATTACATTTTGTGTATTTTCTAGGGATGGAACTCTTAGGACTTTAAAATGATACTTTGATGTTCCATTTGTCGTTTTAGTTATTCTTGAGACAAAAGTTTATTTTTTTTTAGAGATTAATAACGTGTAAAACTGGCATCAGTGTTGATATTTATTCAGTTTTATTCCCTGTAATTTGAGTTTGTAGCTAAATACAGCAATATTTCTCCAGTATATTAGCTTGGAAGTAAGAAAAGGTTCTGATCATAACATATCATTTTAAATTGGCATTGGTGTTTAAAGCTACGCCTATTTATTTATACTACATGATTAGTTATCCATTTTCTCAACAGTGTTTGTAAATCTTTTTTAAAATATTAAAAACTTAAATTCACAATATTACTGTCACTTTTGTTATAGCTATTCTAGAAAGCAGATAGATTTGATACCGAACGGCAACCCTATTCTCTCTTACATGGAAGATTATTATTTTCAGTTTCCTGATCGGAGGAGACGGCAGAGTTTATGAGGGTCGAGGGTTTGGTGTCAAGCCCAGCAACGATGAATACATTAAAAAGATGTATCCTTTGGTTGAAGACACGCTGGACATAGCGTATATAACTACATTGGAAAGTACGTATTTATTACCGAAGAATATTGAATGTTGAATAATGCATGTTTATAACTGTATACCACGCATAGCAAGGGATGAAATGTCATAAAGAGCAATTTATTCAACATCCTATTGGGACAATTCATTTCTACACAACAAGTTTTAAGTTAATCACCATTTATACACGTAGGCCTACATGAAATATTTTTCAACTCTGAAAGTACTTGGCAAAATGTCTTAGAGGCCACAGACTCTTTTAGACTGCTTTTAAACTTTATATTTTCAAATAAAAAGGCTGTTTAGGGTTTAAATGACGTAAAACAATCAATTCTAAACAAACTATTAATGAGTACGTTTTAAAAAAATTAAAACCCATGCATGAGTTTGTATTGTAAAGTTTTTTTTTTACTTTCATCGCTCATCTTTTAAAAACCCATTTTTGTTAAAGTTTAAGGTTTTAAAGACCTTTGATAAACCAGTAGTAAATTATCAAAATATTTTGTAATTTTTAAGATTTTATAACAGTTATTTTCATGACAAGCGGAGTGTTAAGGGTGAAAAATGGATACAGACCATCGATGTATAAAACTAAAGCGTTATTTTAACATTTTTATTACTTGTACAAAACATCATGACAAATGATTATTAAAATGTCTTGCAACGTTTTAGTTAAGTGTACAGGGCTGAATGAAGTGCTCCGTTCTGGCCGCGACAATGCTAGATGTGCGGGACGCTTTATCTTACATGACGCCTGCAAAATCCAAAAAAATCCGCCTTAGGCTCGGGTCGCGGAGACTAGCGGCCGATCCAGTTAGTTTTATAATCAACTAGCTGTACCCGCGGGCTTTGCCCCGTTTAACTTCTTAATTTTCAAGATAAGCTCGTTCGCTGCGCTCACTTGCCTTCAGGTTAGCTCGTTCGCTACGCTAACTCGCCTCCAGGTTGAAGTTCGTTCGCTACGCTCACTCACCTTTTGGTTGCAAATTAGCTGTTGTCATAAATTAAGAAAATAATAATAGTGCTGCACCCTGTTGGCAATCCTAGTAACTTTAAAGCTATTGAACATCATAGAACAGAACCAACTTGTTTAATTGAAACAGCTGATAACATTCATTAATTCCTTTTATATATGAAAAATCATAAGGTTAACATGGGAAACTCCAGAGCCACTGGGGCGGAGCCCGAGAGTCCGATCAGAATAAAAACAACTTAGTTTTCCTATTTAATGGCTAAAGAATCGATGTACCAAATTTCAGCCTCCTAGGTAAATGGGAAGTGGGAGAATTAGTGATGAGTGAGTGAGTGAGTGAGTGTGTCAGTGAGGGCTTTGCCTTTTATATATTTAGATGATACAGACTAAAATTCTCCATTGCATTACTTACATAAGGTAATTTTTAAATATTCCTATCCTTTTTAATAAGCGCAGTTATTGGAAAATTTTACATTCTTTACCTCTAAGTTTATTTTTGATTTTCAGAGGGCGATGTACCTTCTGAGATAATGCGTGAGGCCACCATAAACTTTCTTAAGTATTCGAAATACCAAGGGCATTTGACCTTAGTTGTCCACCACGAAGTTTGGGAATGGGAACACACTGCGAGGGACATTTTGCCCTTTATGAAACCAGACTACCAACCATCAAACTCTTATGAAAGAGAAATTTCAGCGAGTAAAAGACTGTGACGAAGCCGATAATCCCACGAATTCGTGTATATAACATATAGTGTAAATAAAAAAAAGGAGATATGTTAAGTTTTTTTTTGTACGGTAAAATTTAAAAATAAAATACATTTACAAACCAAATTATTTTCAGATACCACTGACCAACCTACGCCTCTTATGCTGGAAACGGCAAGAGATCTAGTTGACTACGCTGTAAAACGTGGATACGTAGTACGTAAAGATGTTAAGAAAATTAACTACTGGGAGAAAAAATTAAAAACCGTGACAAACCTACAGTACGACAATATTTTTATTTAATACGTTTAAAAATAAACTCAAGCGTCTATAATAACGACTGAAACTTTATTGGAGATAATACTCTGATACAGAACAGGTTCTTCACCTAAAAGAGCCAGTCTTCTTTGTTTTATAGAGGACAGATAGACCTAGATATTACAGATAAGTTCTCAACCATCAGAGTACGACAACATTATATAACTGAAATTCAATATACTTGAGTTGAATTTAGAGTAAACTTACCCTTTTTTGTGATCTAGGCTATATATTTTTTTTTAACTTTAGAAGGCTAAAAAAAACTTTGTAAATGTGTTGAAATAATTAAATATAACTTATTGAGTTGATAGAGGATTAAATTATAAATCATTCTATCAGGTACTCATTTTACAGCTGAATAACTGTCAAAATGAACCAAAAGCATTGCACTTAAAAGAATTACTTAGAGAGTATACGAAAAGTAGGAGTCTATGGAAATAATGTTTATTAAAAAAATCATGATTTTTACAGTGGATATGGTAAAACAATAAACGTAACATTATTGATTATAAAAAAACCCGTTATAATAGTTTCAACATTTTGAGTGATCTGTCATATAATGTGTTGTATGTTAAAACAAAAAGTAACACAGTTGATCATAAATTAACTTTGTATGATTTGATGCCTTATTGTTCTAATAGTATCTATTCAATGGTAGCTCATATTGAAAAAGTGTTAAGCATGCCTGAAGTATTCTATAGCTGAAGACAGCTGGAGTATGGAGCTAGGCTATATTTTACAGCGCTATATTTTAACTCTGAGAGACCAGGGTCAGAAAATATTTACTTATTAAATAATTCTAAAGTTTTTTCAGCTTATTACAGTGGTTTAAAGTCCACCAGTACATTGAAGTCTATCACAAGTCTATCTATCCGTAGTACAACACAATTGATGCCGTAGTTGTCGTCGACTAAGAGGGTGTTTTGTGTACTTCATAATCCCTTTTGTTCGAATCTACACTATAAATACATTGATTTATTGTACAACATTAAGTGGAATTTCTAAAAATGCTTTCTGAACGCTTTTTGAAATAATATCCCAAGAATTTTAAATTATTATGTGGATGATTTCAAAGTATAATAAAAATGCGGTTGGATGGTGTCATAGCCGGGGACATTTTAGCGAGACGTTAAACGATAACCGTGACTCGCTGGCGAGAGTCCAAACGGCAATCGTCATCACAACACCCTTCTGCCCTTACATGAGGCGAAATAAATGCTATCACAAGAGTGCTTAGTATTTAAATAGTTTTGTGAAGCTTCCAAATTATAACACATATTTTTTATTACTTAAATGTTTATGTTTCCAATGTAATTACACTATGTTTTTATGCGATTAGAGTTTAACGCTGCTACAAAATTTAGGTAGTGATAAAGGTATTAAAACAATCTATTATATTTTTAAAGTGATACCATCAAATTTTATATAAACGGTTAAGGTCATTTACGAAATAAACATATAGGCATATGGCACATCAAAATAAAGCTTTGAGTGTGTAAATTTGCCGAAAAGTATTGATATGGACGAATTTCCTAAGGGCTCTGCCCCACAGGCTGATTTCCAAATGGCTGTACACCTGGCATGCTTCCAAAGTTTTTCATGATTTAATTTAATTTAGTTAATGAAACAGCTGGTCAGTACAATGAACTGGTGTTTGTTTATTTACTCGAAAAAGATGTTTGTGATTTGTTTGCTTTATATTTAGGAGGGTTATGTTTGGTTTAAAAAAAAGGTTGTACCGTATACGTTTTGTAAAGTATTGCTCAAAGTTTCATTTTGTAATTTAATATAGTATAATATAGTAAGCTACATGTAAAGAGGCTTGACTAAAGTTGAAGAATAATGGTATCAATATGGAGCAATTGATGCTATTGCTACACTAAGGTATGTTGTCATATACTTTTGGATCTATTAACATAAAAAGTAGGAGTTTGAAAGTAAGTAGGTTTACACTTTTAAATAAGTTTATATTTTCAAACTAAATCATAGATTTGCCGTATTTTAAAACACACATCAGAATTACTTTAATACCTCTCTAGGTCACATTTTCTTCCCGTTGCAAAGCATGGGTATAGCAGCTTGTAATATTTTTATTTAGAGTACGCATGTCATTTAGTTCGGGAGTTTCACTATTATTGAGAAGATTAAACAGATATGTGTACGTAATGGTAAGGGTAAATTTCGTGCATCTGGGCCATCGCGTACTATTTTTGCTAAAGATCAGTAATCGGGAAAGTTAGACTTTTTAGTATTGAGGAAAGAATTGCGTACCACACTCTAAACTCAACCCTAACTGACCCTTGAGATATTATCATGCGTGTTTTAACCGCTATAGGTAAGTAAAAAGTGTAATTTTTTTAATATATGGGTTTGTGCCAACATGTTTTATAGCTATAAAAAAGTATTGGTTATAATGTTAATCGAAATAATTTTATATTGTGATATTTTAAAATGTTTCTTTATTGAGTCAGCTGCTTGGTAAGCTAATTGACAGCCTATAAAAGCAATGCTGTAGATTACTCTAAAAAAATTACAAAATTTTGCATTATAAATATAATCATTTTGTATCTAAAGATTTACTTCATATATAGTGGTAAGTACGGCCCAAGCTGTTCTTGGCATATGTTAAAGGGGACAATAATCACATAATCTCATAAGACAAAATATTAAATATAAAAATAAAACACGTGAACTATTATACAACAATAGCTTATATTTTTTAAAGACTACCATGATTGTTTATTTCATGTCTGAAAAGCAAACATACACAACACAGACTATTCGTTTTACCGTCTAAATTATAAGGTATTTCCTTAAAATAATTATTCTTTTTCTGAGTCAACTAGTTGCAAAAGGTAAATGATGTTACTCATTTTCCCAATGTGTACTAAGGTACATTTATATTACTAGTTACTACAAAATAAAAGATTAAAATAAATCGTACTTTTATGGATTATATGATGTACTGATTCTATGATAATGTATTTGAATTTTGAGGCTAAATCAGTGACCATTTATGTTGATATTAAAAATGCACACAGTAGGGCCTATCTGCAAAATATTTTAAAGTAAAACTATATTACACTTCTCAAAACACAGTGAAGTGCAAAACATGGTACAAGGCCTGACACAACTGCTAGCAACTACAACGTTAAAGCTATGGCGTAATGAATGGTTCGGACGTGCTTATGACGACCATGTGGTAGAATATACTTGTGCATGTTTATCAATAAAAGCGTATAATACAGTTCATTTGCATTTGCAAAATGATGAATCCAAGGTGGATTGATTTATTTCGTTCTCTTTAATTTCATTACGAAGTGATATTTTTCTTACAGGCTTTCCTAATGGTTCTTCAGTGGACAATTTCGTTCCTAATTAATTTACAAATACAATATTAAAGTTGCCTACATGTAATGTATTAAATGGTTTGTAATTATGTATCACATACTTGTGAGTATGGACGATAAACCAACCCCGATAAAGGTTCATGCCTCAATTATATACATTATAACAAACTTCCTCTAAGGCCTAAAGTTCAAGATCAAGCACTTTAGGAGCAAATGATCAAGTGATCAACAACCTTACTGAAGATGGAGGTCAATTTAACCAACCTCTAGCTGTTCTAAATAGTCAAGCCTTAATCCCTGCTTTAATATGAAGGGCAATGAAAAAAAAAAACTGGTGAACATGTGAATCCATATCCATCCTTTGTTTACGTAAATAATGTTTCACTGATGAAAAGTTAACTAAATTACAAGTTAATTTGGTACAGAATAAAAATATATATTTAAAACATAAATCAACTTTATTTTCATAGTAGCAGATGGCATGTATACAAGAATTTGTGATAGGACAATCCAAGATTCTACGAGACTATTTGTAGTTTCATCCAAGACAAAGTGTTGAAAGAAACATTTCACAGCACCAGAACGACCATAACGAGGACGTTATAGCGAGCGGTTTAAACCACAACACACCTTGACTCGCTGGCGACGGTCCTAATGGCAACTGTTTAGTGAGGATATCAACAAATTCTCTAAACCACAAGATTAACACCAGTAAAATGTATTTTGTATCTTGGTACTGTCTCAAGATATGTAATGTAATGGTAATGGTACGTTACTAGTAATAAGAAAATAAGTGTATATTTGCAAGAAATAGGGCCTTGGTTTCGTCATTAAAGAAATACTTTGAAACCCCCCTTCCAGTAGAGTAGAAGCTATCTAATCTATTGGGCTGTTCACGCCATACTTAAGTTTATAACGCATTTTCTCAATGTCTACTTATGTTGCCTTATGTCAAATGTTGGAATATAGAAAATATGTGTTCTTTCGTACTATCAAATCAAAAGATACGTCACATGACATTATGAGATTTGGAAGTTGATGTTTCATAATCATATTTTCAGCAACAGGACTATTCTGTTTTATGTTTATAAAAATAGTACGTGCGGTTGTTGCACAATATTTCGCACTAGTACAATGTTCCGCTTCACAAAACACAGTCAAGTGCATGGTGTAAATGAAGACAAAACTACTAACAGCAAGACCGCTCTCTGCTAAATGCCACCGTAATGAATGTTTAGAACGTGCTTATAGCGTATGGCGACCATATACTGTAGGGTAGAATTTATTTATGCACTTTGTATCATCAAATTAAGTGCAAAACCTTTTACGGGTTTCTTTATTTTCAATAATAAACATTGTATTGATTTTAATTCGGAAAATCAGTTTTATTTATTTCCACTTTAAGATATTAACGCTAACGTCTTTAGTTATTAACGCCTTTCTCAATTTTAAAAATACGTTGAAACAAAACTTAAAATATCAAAGATATCGTATTAAAATCCAAAACGTTTCACCTTGAATTTATCAATGTACAATCAAGTAATTTTATGTCTTATTACCAAGTTATCCGATCATTTAAACACATAACCAAATACTGAACATGTCAACATTTAATAGACGAAACAAGATTTAATTACGTTTCAACTGTAAGCAATGTTATCTTATATTTACCAATGTAGTAAAAAAGTCACTTAATTTTAGTGTATACTCTTATAAATAGTAATTATGTATCATAAGCGTGTTTGTATGGGCCACATTAACCCTATTGCATGCTTCAAGTATGTTTAGCTGAATTTGTTTAGGGACAATCCAATTCTCAACTTAAGTAGTCGTTTCCTAGATAAAGTGTTGAAGGTAACATTTCACAGCGCCAGAACGGCCCATAACGAGGACGTTTTAGCGAGCGGTTTAAACAACGATACACCTCTACTCGCTGGCGATAGCCCAAATGGCGACCGCACTTTAATAACATCAACACATTACACTAACCACAAGATTAAGTCCTATATAGAATGAGTTTTTTTTTTATTTTGGTACTTTATATTGATAATGTAGTTAGTTTTATGGGCAGCAAGCTGGTCTAGTGGTATAGCTCGGGTCTTCGGAGCCCAAGGTCCCGGGTTCAAACCCGGACAATCACCAATGGATTTTATCCATGTGATAATACCACGAATCTCTAGGATTAGCCTAATTAAAACAGTTCCGGGCTAGAACCTAGCATCGTGGGCTGGGATGGTTGGACAGTAAAAATATTAAAAAATAGAAAGTTTTTTAATCATGATAAATATGTCAATAAAATAATGACAATACATTAAGTATTGAACTATTCCTACTACTATTTAACTATTTCTACTGTAAACTATAAAGACATTTTTATTAAAAAAGTTTAACCATTCCATTATTAGTATGTATTAAATAGCATTAAAAAATCATTTAAATAAGGTTGAACAACGAATTGACTCTGAAATGGCTAGGGATGAGAAACTGCAAGGTTACTAAAAGGGTATGGAAGTAATAAATTTTGAATCTTGTAAAAAATGACGCAACAAGGCATGTATTTTGGATACATAAAATCCCTGCAAATCGTTTTCCCTAGTAAACAAGACATGACAGCCTAAGCCTCAGTGTTCAGTAGAGTGAACCTTCAATATACGGCCTGAACTGATATTTTCGAAACGGTTTTATGTTTCCCTACTCTATATACATAATACAGTACAAATACAGTATTATAGTTTTAATCAAATTAATCAGTAATCTATAGGTGAAAAAATGTTATTAAATAATCCAATTGAAAATGTAGGCGTACAGAATCATTTGTGTTTGTTAAAATTCTGGGCCGTGTGTGGGCTAAAAGTTCTCGTTTCGTACCTCAAGTTAAGAATTTCGAGTTCAATCCTCGAAGTTCAATTAAAGGGTCAATGTTCAAAATAAATTTAGCTTCCGTAATAGTAAAGAAATTTAAGTTTTGGTACTAATAGAATCGAATATGACAGTGTATAGCTGTTAACAGATATTGAAAACAATTGGATCCAATTAGTTTATGCATCAGAATGTATGTTTAGTCCAACAAATTGATTTTTTTAATTAACGTAGGCTATAATATACGAGATATATATTTTCAAACCTGCTTTTGTTAAATACAATGTATATAAAAGTAAACTTTATCAAATTGGCTAACGTGAGCACCTAGCGAAAATAACCTAGTGAGCAATACCTTGATTTTAAGTAACAAAAAAACTAGCCTAAATCTTTCTTTACATGTAACCTTTTTGACAAAATAATAATGAACCAAATTGTCGTATTAAAAACTAATAGAATATACATTAGATGCACGAGAAAAATGCATAAGAAGTGTATAAAAGTATTACTAGCACATCAAGGGGACTGTAAAACAAAGACCTTATTAGCAATGATAACAAAAAATAAAAATTATTACGAATTCTAGAACTGTTTACATTGTTTTGTTTTGTCCTTACAAAAATTATTCGTTCCCTTACAACAATGAACCATATAACTCCATCCAGAATTGAATCATCAATTCACTACTTTCTATCAGGGCGATCGTTGAGAAACACAACCTTATTTTTAAAGAGGCATAATCTTTTGCGCAATAATCTGAAGCAAGTGTTTTAAAACCGTTTAAAACAAAACATATTCCTGCAAATTTTAAACATCTAAATGTGTTGGTGGTGTTAAAAAGTGGTTGGATGGTGTCATAGCCGGGGACATTTTAGCGAGACGTTAAACGATATCCTTGACTCGCTGGCGAGAGTCCAAACGGCAATCGTCATCACAACACCCTTCTGCCCTTACACGAGGAGAAATAACCACTATCACGAGATTGTTTCGTATTTAAATGTGTTGGTGAATTGGACAAATGTTTGCATTTTAACCAAAACGTTTCATTTAATGTTGGAAGATAATAAAGGTGTATTAAGTATTCTATGGTCTACTAAATAATGGTTTCACTGTGTAAGTGTGATATGTTTGTGGATTAGGAATTCATAAAATCTAAGTAGTTTTTTGCTCACGTAAGATATTAACACTTTTATGGAAACAATGTTTAATATGATTTTAATAATATTCTGTTTTATTATTACTTGCTGTTTATAATTTGCATTACTGTCTGTATCCTTAATTTTTTTGTGGATATTTATTCCAGGTTGGTATTCATTGGCAGACTCTTTAGGACCTCTTGGAACCAAAAAATTGTTTTACGAAATTTGATTATGTCTTCTAAATCACTTTATCTACTTCTAAATCAGTATATCACTTATATTATTTTTATCTGCAAGATAAATAAATACGTATGATAAATTTCTCTTACGTAAGATTTTAGGACTCAGCCGTCCCCAATGTTCCAGGCTAAAGTAGTCTTGAAAATTGTCGAAAATTAGTCGAATGCTCTAATTAACTACAAAGATTTAGATTTTTTTCTGGCGACAAATTTAACATGAGGGTGGAATGTCTAACTGTATCAATAGTCAAGGTTTTAGCAGCATAGACTTTAACAACATTATAAGTAAATACTTATCCTGAAACTTAACGTTCCTAATACAACTATATTTTATTATATTTTATTCTTTTATTTCAATAAGAAAACTGAATGCATCATAAGCTGCAAGGGCATATTATTAAACAATGACATTTGTACTAAACATTTTGTATCCAACTGAAAATAGTACGTTTCCTGCTCTACAAAACACGTCAGACAAGTGCTAAACACTACATACGTCCTGGCACAACTGGTAGAAGCTACAACGTTCTCTGCTAAATTCCACTATAAAGAATGGTTCTGACGTGCTTATAGCGACCCTTTACTATGTGTGGTAGAATATACTTGTACTTATTGTGCATATCTATAGAAACACTTTTCTATAGTATATCCTTCTGGACTATACACATTGGTTACTATTTGTTCAGAATGTTATGCGCTACGGTGAATAAAAGGAGAAAGTAAAACAAGTCTTTCATCCCTACTACATTGGAACAATGTATCGAATAAGCTGATTATAAATTTTTAGAATGATTTTGACAGTGTTAGTGATCACTATTTATTGAAATAAAAATCTAATATATATGTTACAATTGCATTAAAAGTTTGGATACATGGATTCAACCGAACGTAATAATTAATCATTGGAACGAAATACATATTTTATTTGACAACTATTTTTCATAGGTTCAGAGTTGTTTTTTTTTCAATTTTTATAAAGAATAAACGTATATTTATTAAATGTCAATATTTAGTAATCAAACGCATACTAAGTATTTATGGACCATTAGTACACGGCAAAATTTATTATTATACATCTGAATGCGTATATTTTTCATTAAAAATACTACCAATAAACAAAACAAACTGTATTTGTAAATGTTTAGAACAATACATGAGAACATTTGCGCAACACTTTACCTTATAGTTTGATAAATGTGTTGCTTAACTTATATAATTCACCTGTCCTATATAAAGTCATTGGATACCTAAGAAACCTAAATTATATAATTTAATTTGAAATAAATCGTGCCAGTTATTATATGTGAAAGATAAATTCCTATGGCTATTTATGGTTCTTAATACGTCAACTTGGTTTGTTTAACAAAACCAAGTTTCTACTCAAGTTGTCGATTAGTCCAAAACAAAGTGTTGAAGGTAACATTTCACAGCTTCAAATGGGCAATAACGAGGACATTTTATAGCGAGGGGTTTAAACAACGGTATACCTTGGCTATCCAAACCTACTTACTTAACTTACTTGGCCTTTGGCGATGGTCCAAGTAAATGGCAACTGTTTTATAATAACATCTAAAAATTCTCATTATTGAGCAGAAGATATTGTATTAAACTAAGTGTTTTGGCACTTAAATGGCTCAACACAGCATTGACATAGTAGTTGAAGTGATTGGTAAGCCTAAATAAGATCTTAAACAATGTACTCAGTGGGAATAATTTGTCTAGGCTAGGTTAGGTTAGGTTATTTTCAATTTCATTAAACTTGGTACATAAAAGAAGTAGTTAAGGTATGGAGGACTACAATGTGTCCAAACATAAACAGTCTAAACTAACACTTTGCACAACTAAAAGCTCTTAGAATCTCCCAAGCTGAATGCCAAAGTAATAAATGGATAGTACGTGCTTTTAGTGGAAGCAAGTGTTTAAAGGACATATGGATACTGGGTAGCTAGCCTTAAGTAGCTCTATGTACACATAAGGATAGTAAGCTGGTTTATAATAGGATTAAGTATTGTTATCATAGTTTAACCAATGAATAATCTTATTATAAACCAAAAATCTGGGTAAATACTCAGTGGACCTAATTACTATCGATTATGGTAACATATGGAATAATTATAAGTAATATGTTTTTATTTTTTATCAAGCTTTAATCCCGTTTCATTCCTAAAAACCATACTAGTTCGACACATAGGCCTTTTACCAAAAGCTTAAAGATGAATGGTGTATGCTTCGAATTTAATACACATACTTTGAAAACGTGATTTTTTGTTAATTTATATAAAGCTACACTGCTAGACATTAAAAGTGAATTTATTATTCGTTTTGTAACTATAAAAAGTTGATGAAAATATTAGCTATAAACGTAATAGTACAACAAAAGTTTATTATTTTAATTTTGCACAAAACTACTTTGTTTAATGTTTACATAATATCATTACCTAACTTTTACGCCTAACTAAAATGCGATTCATAGTTATTTAAACCAACAAAACGCAATAATTTGTTAGACCTGTGATCAAAAGTACATTTAATAATACTTTGAGTAATTAACTAATTTGATGATAAGATATGGAACTCAATTTGAATCCCTCCCAAGACAGTCTAGTTTTATATTATACTGTGAAGTTTTATCTTTAACTGTATCCTATTCTCAAATTGAATAAAAAAAAGAATGACCCAAATCACAAAAAAAACGTAATTCATAAAAAGTCATGAAATGTATTCGAAAAATTATCAAAGAACTGAAAAACATTCCAACAAGTTTTATGAATAAATTCTGAAACGTGTAAAAATAATGCAGCAAGGCAGAAATTTGGATACAGAAAATCGTTTTCTCTCAAAAACCCAACATGACAGCGTAAGCCTCAATGGTCGGCTGAGTGAACCTCCGATATGCTGTCCAAACCGATGTTTTCTAATCTGCTTTACGTTCTATCTTGACATGGATAGTACACGAACAATAATTTTAAAATTAACTTATTCAAACATTCGACCAGGCTATGTTAAACCCGTTCTAAAAACATTTGACTTTATAATTGGGTTACAGTGTTAAGCTTTGTGAGCTGTAAAACCGATACAATTGATATTCTTAGTAATAGTTTGTGTGTACTGCTAGTTATGTATATAACTTACGTATTACGTACTGTTATGCGTGTAAACTGTTATGCAAAGTTCCCTTTTTAATTGGGTTTCATTGTCAATTTGCTGTTACTAATAAATTTAAACAATTGATTTTTACTGCAATACTCCCGATGTGTCGCCAGTTGAGTGATTTTACATGGTTTTCACGTTGATGCGCGAAAAACGGGTGATTCCCCGGTAAATGTAGGAAGTTTGCCTTTTAACTTCTTTTATGTCTCGTTCTTCTAAAATAAGCGACATTATTTAAATACTATGGTATAATATGTTATGTCTTTAGAAACACAATGCGCTATTTACCACTACATTGATCACGTTGAAACTTAAAATCGAAGTCTCTTACTGATTGTGGATTTCGTGACACTTGGCTGCAGGAACAACTGCCTATTAGACTCGGGATATTACTTTTTAATATTTAGAAATTTGTCATAGTTGTAAAAAATTTACATCTCTGGAAAACGCAGATTAAAATACAGGGTGAACATAAAAGAAGTGAACAACTTTGAACATCAATTTATCGAAAACTACGGGTCCGACATCGCTGCGGTTGGTACCAGTGAGTCGGAAAACACCTTAAGTTTTGTCTCAAACAGCTGATTGCTGTCAACAATACCAAACATGAGACAAAAGATGTTATTTATTGATTTGTTTGAAAATGGTCAATACGCTCTCAGAAAAGTCTTTTTGTGTGTTAGAATTAGAGATAACTCAGTCTGCCACCAGTGTCCACTTGTGACTTTTTTTGTGGGGTATGTGAAAGACAAAGTTTTTGTTCCTCGATCCTTAAGGAGCTCCGAAATCGCATTACTACTGCAGTACAAAGTATCAATCAGACCATTCTTGAAAAAGTTTGGGCAGAATTTAGTTTTAGAATAGATGTGTGTAAAATAAACCGAGGATCTCATATTGAGCACTTGTAATATATAGGAAAAAACTTGAGAATCTTAGCTTTCTAATGGTGTATTTCACTTTCTCCTATGTAGTATAACTTTCCTGTAATCTTTCATTAAAGTTGTTCACTTCTTTTGTGTTCACCCTGTATTATTAAAATTAAAAAAAAAACATACGTTTTTGTTGTAATTACTTAGTGACTAGTACCTGTTAGTATGTTACTATAAAACCTCAGTTAAACATCTTTGAATTTTATTTTTGCACTTTACTGGTGATTCAGTACTTGTAATTTGTAATAACAATACCAAAAAGTTTGAAAAAGACATTTATACAAAGTTGACAGGAATAAATTTAAATCAAGTTACGCAAAGTTAGTAAGGTACAAAAGTGAAGAGATCTCATTAATATTCTATTTGGCTGATTTGCAAAGTAGGTGTTGAAAGTAAAATAAGTATAATTAAGAAACTAAGACAATTTGGCTTTGTAGGTAATCAACTAATAAAAAAAAAACACGTTATTTTCCTTATTATTCTTTTACAAAATTCTTAACTAAAAATTGTGTCAAATCAAAATCAGCTCTACATTGTTAAAGCTTTGATTCTAGAATAGGCCTACATAATCTCAAAAATAGTGCAACTAAACTTAATACAAATTATTATTCTTTTAACAGATAAAATTCTGTTTGAATAGTTTGAACCAGTTATTTAACTAAAGTTTTTGTGGTTAACTATGCCACCCACTAGTATTGCTGATATTAAATATAGTTCTTGGATTAAGTTTCAAACATATTATTTACAATGGGGAAATCAAAGATTATACATTCTTCTAAGGGAACATTCAACATTAGTGATTAATTTACCCGTAAATATATCGTATAGCTAAATTAATGTTATAAATAGTTTATGCAAAGTAACTGATTACAAAATATACGACAAAACAAGTCACGTTTGAAACTAAAGCTGTGCATGTTTAGTAGCTGAACGGTTAGATGTCAAAACTTCCGGCACTTGATATATGACAAATAAATGGGCGAAACGTGCTGTGTTTCCTAGACCTGCTCTGGTTACACGATTGTAGGAATGCACTTTAATGGGACATTACCTTAAATGTTGAATTACCATTTGAACATAACTTAACATTTTTTTCATATGCATATAAATTATTTCAAAATTGTCTACCTACTTTCTACGTATTTAACGTTAAAAAGGGAATAGTTACAATTTAAATGTAAATGGTTGTTCATAACGATCGAATAATAAAACAGATTTTCAGTGTGGAACTATATTCAATTTATCTGTTATCATCCTATAAAACAATACAAAATGCCATTAGAACTGTGTACGTAATAATTTCGCAAAACGTTAAACAACTAGTTCCCCTGTTGAATGAATATATGAATTTAAACCAAAACCTGATGATCTTTAACAAAGTGTAACATTACTTTGAAGCGTTACTGATATTTGATATCAGATAATAAATCAACTTTAAGCACCATGAAACATGATAATGTAGCTCCTTCGTTACATTTACACCACCTCATTAGTACTACACTATCAGTATTATTCTAGTTCCCATTACACTTCATACACTTTACTTATTTTTGGGGTTCAGTGAATGCTGTATTTTATTAATCTAATTAAAGAGCCAGTTACCAGTATTTTCATTAGGTTGTCTTTCTCTTAACTTGTACTCAAAATGTTGTCACAAATAATTCTATGTTGGAGCAAACTATAAAAAGGTAACAGCATTAAAATAAGGTAAAGGTAAAATGTGTTTTTATATTTACTAGTTTCATATTTAGAATATTTTTAGCACTATCACGTCAAAATAGTTTTAACTTCATCTGTAAAACCTATGTATCTATTTAATGAGGCTGTCTTCAAAATTGAAAGACAGTTGTTTTCATACCTTTCACTTTCATCTATTGAGACATATTTTAGGAAAAACAATTATGTTTCCTTAATATATAAAAGGAACTATTCAAACGTATGTTATAATTATAATGACTGATACTTTATTAAAAATAACTATTTTCATAATAAGCCAATGTTACAATAATGCACTTAACTTAGGTTTTTACAACAATTATTTGGTAAGACGGACTAAGTTTTTAAAATATGATATTTAACCCCGAATACTAGTACACCCAAGTCATAAATGTTTGTTGCCATAGTTAATTTGATTCGTGTTTTCTAGGTCCTTACAATGTCTAGGTTCTTAAAGGTTCTAACGAAAGAGCAATGGGGAGGTCTACCTTTAAGGACGGACTTTGAGGATGAGGTTATAACTGAAGTGGAACTCCCGGCAAAATATGTGGTTATTTCAACTACTTGCACTAGGCCATGCGTAGCCCTAGAAGACTGCGCCATTCTTATGAAAAGATATCAGGAATATTTTCATTTCAATGAACATCAAGATGTGCCGTTCAAGTAAGGTAAACACATTCCATGATTGTCCTAACGTCCAATAATTGTTTATCTTGAGAACGAGAAAACATCTGTAGACACCCAAGAATACTCTAGTAAAGAATTAGTATTTTATTTCCATGGCTATTTATACTTAAAAAGGTATAAGCTATCTGCTGACTGCGAAATCTTCCTTTAGTCCTGTATTTCGTCTTAATTTGTCAAAAATGTTTTCATGAATTGGGCTGAAACGTTTTCCTACCTTTTTTACGAAATCTTCATCCACCCACCTTAGTAAATACATTGTCTCAGCCCTCACAAAGCCCCCACAGTTTAGCATGGACGTCTAGTGTTATAAACAGACCCCATGGTTTCATAGTTCTTATTGATCCAATTTCTCCAAATGCAAGTAATTATTAGTGTTTACACATTGAACATTCTAAACAACAGAAGAGTGAGTAGTTAACAAAAAAGTTTAGCTCTTTTACTATGACCTTGGAATTTATTGCTGATCATTCGCCAACCTGCTTTTTTTTGCATTTACAAGTATTCCATCCAAACACAAAGAGCCTAACTCTTGAAATTTGCACCAAACAAAAACTCTACTATCTTTTGCTACACATGTAACTCTAATTACGATTGAACACTTAAAGAATATATACAAACAATATGTCGTTCTTTTAAAATTATTTTAATTTTTAAAGTAATTTTAATGCACAATTTTAACTAGACTAATACCCATTTTTTATGTCAATGCGAAAATTCTTTTACAGTTTTATGGTTGGTCCAAGCAACGTAGTCCTCGAAGGGAGGGGGTGGAAGACGAACTGCATAGAGTTCAAGCAAAAAGACAGGGAAGAAGTACCGGTATGGAATCCGTCGACAGAGACTAGAAAATCCGCTGAAAAAGCCAAAGATGTAATGTTATTGAAGGATTCGTTAGGATTCAAGAAACCTGCGACGAAGCAAGAGAATTTAAATAAAATAATGGAGGAAATAAGGTGGAAAAAGCTTGCAGAAACGCTTGAGACAAGTACAAAAGACAATAACAAGTATTTTGGCAAGACAATCGTTATTGGAATGATCACCGAGGTATTTTGTAAGTAACTGGTTATCCAATTCCATTGCAAGTGATCCAAGATGTCTTGTTTATTAAACACCCTAGGCCATATAAGTTGAAAATACTAACATATTTTTTTTTATGTTTACAATCTTTTGCATCTGTGTATTAACTTGGTAGAGTTATCATTGTAAGAAACATTGATAAAGTGTGTATAACTAGATACAAAAACATAAGGACATAATTGGTTGATAATCATAATATTAATAAAAAGGTTAAATACCTGTAGTACTGTCAGTGATCCTGGAATTTAGGTCAGCGACCCAGGTTTCGAACCTAAAGGTTCATTTTCAAGCAGGTACCAGTTAAAAACACATAATCCTCTTCATAACTGTGGAGAGTCGTTATAACACGTAAGACACGAACACGAAAACACTAAACATTAAACAAAATTGGCCAATTATAATACTGGTACGGTAGCGTGCGTGGTGTAGCCGGCAAAAGATGAGTCATGACCGGCTACACCACGCACGCTACCGTACCAGTATTATAATTGGCCAATTTTGTTTAATGTTTAGTGTTTTCGTGTTCGTGTCTTACGTGTTATAACGACTCTCCACAGTTATGAAGAGGATTATGTGTTTTTAACTGGTACCTGCTTGAAAATGAACCTTTAGGTTCGAAACCTGGGTCGCTGACCTAAATTCCAGGATCACTGACAGTACTACAGGTATTTAACCTTTTTATTAGTAAATTACGTGATCCAGAGGCTAAACATGCTATAATATTAATGGTTAATCTATACAGGGTGATTGATATATGTGTGCCAGCCGTTTTATTCAAAAACTATAAGAGATATCAAAAAAAGTTAAATGGTAAGTGCCTTGGATTTTTTATTTAAAAAATTGTAGTCAAAGTCAAAAAATTTATTTTAGCCGCCATTTTTCCAATATGGCTGCCAACTTTGATTTTTCTTACAGAACACCCTGTATTTTATGATGTATTCTGGTAGAAAAGGTAATTTTAAGACGATTTTATACTTGTGATTTTTTTCATAAACCTTACCGTTTTAAAGATAATAATGGTTAAAGTTTTGAAATTTCTGCATGAGAAAGAGTTTCGATGCCAGCTGTTTTGCTCCAAAACCATTCAAAATTTCACAACTTTAACCATTATTATCTTTGAAACGGTTAGGTTTATGAAAAAAATTACAAGAATAAAATCGTCTTAAAATAACTTTTTCTACCAGAATACATCATAAAATACAGGGTGTTCTATAAGAAAAATCAAAGTTGGCGGCCATATTGGAAAAATGGTGGCTAAAATATTTTTTTGACTGGACTATAATTTTTTTAATAAAAAATCCAAGGCACTTATTATTTAACTTTTTTTTATATCTCTTATAGTTTTCGAATAAAACCGCTGGCACACTTATATCAATCACCATCTATATCTATATATACTTATTTAATACGCAAACAGGTTTTTTGTGACAATTACTCCTCCGAAACTACTTACCCGATTGACATGTTTTTGGTGTCATTGGAAAGAGGGTAACGTGAAGTTGTGCAGGAAACTTTCTTTTTAGGGAAATAATGAGAGATTGAGGCCCTGGAGCCCTTTAAAGTTTCATATTTCTCCATAAGGATAACATGGAGATAATTTTTATTTACAGAAACATATGTTTGTTACTTGAAAATAGTCAAAGTCTACTACATAATGATTGCTGTGTATTATGACTCTTAATGTATACCTACTACATTTCAATCAAGGATTGTGTAACTTAAAGTTTACCCATAATAGATCTTACTACTTTATTTTAATGCTGGGAATAGTAAAATTTAGTGGAGAATAAGTTACCATGATTTAGAAAACTTTACAATAATAATTTATGTATTTAAATCACAAATATTTGACATTATTAATTCATTTGAAACTAAACAGCTGATCGACAAATCAAACAAATCATCTACTTCATGTGAATAATGTTATTACACAAACATAAAATGTTTTAACAATCTTTAACTACCCTATAACCTTGCTCGCTGCCGATAACATACTTGAACTTGAAAACTTATTAATTTACTAAATATAATACACATACAGCTAGAAAATGGCTGGACTGCTTCCCTTCTGAGGCTTCATTATTACTGTTTATTTTTGTTGTCGAGTCAATATATAATACGACGAATTTGTTTTCTAAATTCATGTGTTATTTTGCGGGGCATTGATCCGCACAGGTTCACTAGTTTTAAATTTAAACTCCGTCAATCAACTACAATACTAACCAAAACTTAAAATAAAAAATCGTTTGTCATTACAATACATTAGGTTAATATTAAGCTAGTTGTTATTACTCTGTCCCTGCAAAGTGATCTGTATAAACAATTTTTTCACACGCTTGCATAAAAATCAATGTGCCTTAAGCTTGTAATTTTAGTTTCAGGAAACCCCAGTACAAGGGCGTTGTCATCGGCCTTAAACTTAATCAAATATGGAGTCAGACACAAATACATACAGAGGAAACATCGTATTAAATATAATTTTGACCCCATATATAAAACGGACGAAACAATACCAGAATCTGATATGTAAGTAAATCATGGTACATTGAATATTTAAAAATCAAAATATCAGAATAATAGAAATCACAAAGAATTATTTCTAACATGCTACATGCTGCATCTATGTTATAACAGAACAAAATACCTATTCTAATAACCTTTATATGATACCATACAGTTTAAAATCGGATTTAAAATATTTTATAGCTCAAGCATTGGCTCTGTTTATTGTAAAACTTGTTTTTAAACACATTCTACTGCATTTCTTTTCAATTATAATCATGCATATTTTTAGTTCTTTTCTGATATTACAGCCTCTAACTTAAATGGGTTTTAAATTACAACCCTTGTAATCTATGTGAACTCATTTTGACTCAAAACTTTAAAATAAGTAGTTCTTAAACACTTTGGAGCTAATAAGCTATAAACGGGGTCTCTTAAAAGTGTAAAAGTACTATTTATTTTAAAGCTATGAGTCAAATCATTATTGTGATGAAAGGAATTACTGGCTAAAATAACCTACCTCTGTTCCCTTCATTTGTATTTTCCGTCCTGTAAATCTTTGCTTTATTATGTCATATAATGAAATATTTTGGAAAAAGTACTTTATTATATTCCTGTAATAGCAACTAAGCGTTAAATGAAGATCTTGTTATTTATTTTCGTATATGCTAATCTCTGTGTAGTTTTAGAAAGACTTTGTAGTATCAGAAGGACTTTGTATTATCAGAAAGACTTTGTAGAATCAGAAGACTTTGTAGTATCAGAAAGACTTTGTAGTATCAGAAAGACTTTGTAGTATCAGAAAGACTTTTTAGAATCAGAAGACTTTGTAGTATCAGAAAGACTTTGTATTATCAGAAAGACTTTGTAGTATCAGAAAGACTTTTTAGAATCAGAAGACTTTGTAGTATCAGAAAGACTTTGTATTATCAGAAAGACTTTGTAGAATCAGAAGACTTTGTAGTATCAGAAAGACTTTTTAGAATCAGAAGACTTTGTAGTATCAGAAAGACTTTGTATTATCAGAAAGACTTTGTAGTATCAGAAAGACTTTTTAGAATCAGAAGACTTTGTAGTATCAGAAAGACTTTGTATTATCAGAAAGCCTTTGTAGAATCAGAAGACTTTGTAGTATCAGAAAGACTTTTTAGAATCAGAAGACTTTGTAGTATCAGAAAGACTTTGTATTATCAGAAAGACTTTGTAGAATCAGAAGACTTTGTAGTATCAGAAAGACTTTTTAGAATCAGAAGACTTTGTAGTATCAGAAAGACTTTGTATTATCAGAAAGACTTTGTAGAATCAGAAGACTTTGTAGTATCAGAAAGACTTTGTAGTATCAGAAGACTTTGTAGTATCAAAAAGACTTTGTGGTATCAAAAGAAAGTGCTCGACGTTTATTAATGAAAAGTACATGATCAGATACTTTTTCCTAGCGAATCTTAATATTTGCAGCAAGATGATAAGTGCTAATTTACTATTTACTCATTACATCTTGAAAGAAACGTTAAATTTTTCCATGTTTAAGTGAAGTGCGTTTAATGTGAAGTGTGTTTATGTTACCATTGATTAAAGACAGTTGAAGGTTTGAAAAAAATAATATTGTTTCAGGCCAGTCTTAGGCTTAGGACCAGCTTGGATGACACCTAGAATGTGTAAGATCGAGGAATTTGTAAACTTATTCCAGGAACCAACAATGAAACCAATTAACTAACTGTCGTTTTATTATTTGAGAAAATTGCACGTCAAGATAATAAAGAAGCCTTTTAGCCAAATTATTTGGTTAGGTACTTACGTATTATACCAACCACACCTAATAATTAACCTAACCTAAGTGTGGTTAGGTTAGGTTAAGTTAGGTTAGGTTTGGAAGATTTTGTTATTTAATCTAATAAAAATCATATTTGGACTTATTTATCGGTGTGGTCGGTGTAATACGTAAATACCTTTGGTTAATCAAGGGAATTCTGTTTATAGTCATACAGAACGTCCGTAAAGATAAACCCTTCTGAAATTTAATGTTATATTTTGTTTTCTTTGTTTTTTTTTCATTCCCTTTGAAATAGTTTAAAAATCGTATACAATTACAAATTTA
Organism: Macrosteles quadrilineatus; assembly: GCF_028750875.1. Classification (NCBI taxonomy): domain Eukaryota; kingdom Metazoa; phylum Arthropoda; class Insecta; order Hemiptera; family Cicadellidae; genus Macrosteles; species Macrosteles quadrilineatus. The sequence continues at coordinate 136,138,683 of NW_026542595.1, read as the reverse complement.
TTTAAATCTATCTGTTCTAAATTATTAATGTTGTTTTTTATCCTTTAAAAGTCAAACAGCAAAGTTTTTATATACAGATATAGTCCCTATGATAACACTAGTTTATGTAAGTATTTGAATAGTAAAGGATTTATCCTTGTTTATTGTAAACACTCAAAGGCGATTTTAAGTTGACAATGCTTAAAGTAGTTGTTTGCATCGGCATACTGGGCAAAAGTAAGTTTTCTGCTGATTGGTCATAGTAAATGTCATTTAAAAAGTTAAACAAGTTAAAATAATTTTAATAGTGAAATGTAGTTTGTGACTTAGTGTTAAGAGGTAAAGTTCGTTTTGTTTTTGCTCTGTAAATCTACAATACATTGTATACAGATTGTAACGCTTGTCATGAAACGTGGAGTAGGACAATTCATTGTCACTGGACCGAATTAAAGCTGGCCTGGTTTATGAAATTAAAGGCCGAATTATGAATAATAAACAGTTTGCGTTGGACTAGTGCTTTAACCATGACGGTGATTGTATATTTTTGCGTAAAACTGGCAAAAAACCACTTGTGTTTATAGATATACGGTATGTTATTGTAAGTAAAATTCTTCAGTGGCTATAAATCTTAACCTGGAAATGAAACAATCGATTCCACTATCAATACCATGAAAATGAGGGGGCGAGCTGGTCTAGTGGTTAGAGCGCGAGACTTCAGTCCCTGAGGTCCCAAGTTCAAATCCCGCCAACCTCCAATATATAAGTGATAATGTCACAACCCCTAGGTCTAGCCTGAAGTAGTATGAAAAACAATCCGAGGCTTGTGCCTAGCACCTTAGGACAACAAAAATTACTATCAAATACCACTACACAAACCCGTTAGAAAACTAAACATAATATAAAACCATGTGTTATCTTTAACAATACTCTTGTTCCTTTACTCTTTTACATTGCCAAGATGTGCATACAAATATTTTAAAAATCAGTTTGCAATTTCAAAGGAGCTAACAATATATGTGCTCTTTTAAGTAATAGTTACGTTTGAAAATAAAATAAATATATATATATGCAAAACGATGCCTGTTAGAAACATACCACGATAAAATGTGGACAAGGCTTGTCACAGGATTTCATTTGGAGCATGTCCAATCCATTTACTACATCGCCATTAAGCGCAGAATGTTTGTTGTTATGAAATGGTTGCCAACCCGATGCGCTACGGTGTTAACTTTTCAGATTTAACTGTTAAACGAATCTTTAAACGTTTTTGTTGTATCTTTAAATGAAAAAGGTTTAATTTATATTCTTATTAATATTAGTCAGGTTAAATACTGATGTTGATATTTGGGGTTCACAGTACGAACGAGCTGGTTATTTGAGAAATAATGTGTAAAAGAATCCCAGCTTATTTCATAAACGGCATTTGCAGCTGGTGATTTACGAGAAAAATATGTCAACTTATCCTTTAAATAGCCAAGTTATTGTTTCTATCAATGGATCAATTTGAATCTGGTGGGTTGAGTACAACACTTTGTGCTAAAACCCGGGTTTAAATTATCCTTTAACAAGGCTATAACCCACATGGCTCTAGTCATCCTTTAGCCGATTTTAATGCTGTAACCAAAGATTAAAGAGGAAAACATAAAATTTCTTAATACAATATATTTATATCTCAGGTGAAGAAAATGAGTCTTTAGGAGAAGGTAGGTGGATGTGTAAAATTATTTATAAACAAATGGTACAATGGTGATTTTCTATTAGTTTTTTTAAATTAAAATTACGAATACGTACTAGCGAATTCCTAAAATTTTTTGTAAGAAGTACTGGTTCAATTCCCGGCCCAATGCAAAGACAATAATTGGTTTTGACTGATTTTCCGTAAAAGCGTATGCGTTGATTTAGTTATAATAATAATAATAAATGGTCTTTATTCAGCAAGCGTTTTTCAGATATTTACAATTCTGCTTTACAAAACAACTCTTGTCATTAACCTACTTAAACTATAAATAAAAACAATCCATCAAACAATCTAAAAACAATATAAATAATCAATCTTCTCTGTGGTGATACAATGTAAAAACAATCAATGATAGCGATCTTTAATAACAATCTAAAAAAATAATCTATAAAACAATCCATAAAACATTCTATAAAATCAATCTATAATTTAACAATCTTAAAACTATCCAAAAATCAACTATTTACAACAACAATAGTTTGTAGCAAAGAACTCAAAACTCATCCAAATATGCTTTTAATCTTTTTTTGAATGAGTTAAGAGTGTTGGCCCCCTTTACCTGATTAGGGAGAGCATTTCATTTGGAGCATGTCCAATCCATTTACTACATCGCCATTAAGCGCAGAATGTGAAATTATACAAGGCGGGACCGAAGTATGAGAAGGCGCGCCTCCCCACCGAATGCTTGACTCTGCGAAAGTGTAACAACTTGTCCTGCCTCGTGCTGCGGGCAGAGACATCTCGACGAGACAGAAGTCTCTCACACAGGTACTCAGGCTGGCCGAGCTCTATAGCTTTACGTATCAGGCTGCAGGTTAGGTATATACAAGTTTTATTTATCTGCATAATTTGCGCAGCGTTTCTGTACGGAGTTATGTGATCTCTTTTTGTACAATTGAAAATAAACCTAAGTGATGAGTTTTGTAGTCGTTGGATTTTATTCAGGTCGCCTTTTGTAATGCTGTTTCCGTAAGCCGGAAGACAATAATCAAAAACAGACAGTACTAGGGCCCTTACAATTTTTATTTTGGAATTTTCAGGTAAAATTGCTTTTAATCTATATAGACCTCGCAGCCGGCCAAGGGCTCGCTGACACATGAGGTTTACATGGTCAGATAGCGTCAGGTCTTCATCAACAATTAATCCAAGCATTTTCAATTTGTTGCATATATTTATGGCCTTTCCATTTATTTCTATCTGTCCGCCATTACCTTGTTTAATTTCTTGTAAAGTATCTAAGGGTGCAATATGGAGAACTGAACATTTCTCTTGATTCAGTTTCAATCCATGGCTCTTTGACCAGTCAGAGATCGCATTCAGCTCATCATTAATGGCATCAAAGGCCTTTGCGTAAGAGGCTTTATCATAAGATATTCGAATCTGACAATCATCTGCATATAAATGTAAATTGCTAGTTTTCACAACACTTGTAATGTCAGCAGTGTAGATGTTGTAGAATATTGGTCCTAAGCATGTTCCTTGGGGAATTCCTCTTTCTTTTGACAGGGGAGCTGATATTTCATCGATGATTTTTGTTACCTGACTTCTATTTTTGAGGTACGATTCTACCCAATTCACTGCTGACTCATCAAATCCGAAATAGTGTAGTTTTGCTAACAACAATTTGTGAGATATTGAATCAAATGCCTGGGAATAATCCAACATGACTACAGAGCTGCATTTACTAACATCCTTCATTTCAAAGAGATCACTCATGATATTTAAAAGGGAAGTGTAAGTGCTATAGTTTTTCCTGAAGCCTGATTGTTGTTTTGGTAAAATGTGTTCTGCTTCAATAAATTCAGTAATTTGTTTTACTACAATTTTCTCTAAGATTTTAGATAACGTTGGTAGTACAGATATAGGCCTTAGATGATCTACATTCGTCGGGTGTTTAGTTTTGGGCAATGGGCTTACAATGCTTTGTTTCCAAGCATCTGGAAATAACCCGGTATTCAGTGACTGATTGATCAAATGGGTGATTGCTTCAAGGCAGAACGGACTCGTTGATTTAATCATGAAAATATCAATGCCATCATTTCCTTTTGCTTTTGAGCTTATACTGTTAATTGCATGTTTTACTGCAGGTCCGTTACATTGACAAATTTAAATGCTTTAATGTCATTCATTCTGTTGGCTCTATAATACTCAATCACGTTCTGATCTGGGCTAAAAATAGATCCCATGTCAATAAAATACTTATTAATCTCATTGATGCTTGCAAAAGAATAATCATTTAGTTTACTATCCTCACCCCCTACACTGCAACTTCGTATGACTGACCAGAACTCATTTGGTTTTTTTTTAATCATTCAGGGTTTTTATGTAATATGAAACCTTCGCTTTGTGTACTAATACATTTAAATGGTTTCTAATCGATTTGTATAACAAATTACACTGGGCTGGGCACAAGAAAAAAACCCTCAAAAATTCCAGATCATCATTTATGACTTTCAAATACAATTAAAATTTTAATACGTCATTTAAAGTGAGGGACGTCAAAATATAATAGTTAAATTGAAGCTATGATTTTCTACCCAGTTTACAGCGCGGCCATGTTAAGCAACAACTTAGTAAAAAGAACTTAATGAGAAACCTTTACCAGAACCTGGTTATTTTTAAGCTTTAAAAAAGAGCACCCCAGTGGTTATAAATTACAACAAATCTGTTAAAACATTTAGAACAGTAAAGAAATTAGAAATCTGACGATTTTCAGTTGCAGTTTGTGTATTTTTATACATCTTTATTAGAGATTTAACACTGAAGATTAAACATAGAGCTTAATAGATATATGCCTTTTGTACATGAATTTACAATCGCAGCGTTAACCGAGCTACAAATCGTATATTGTTTTAGAAATCATCCCCAGCTTTATCAGGGTAGGGCACAACACTTGTCACACTTAATGTTTCATTTAGTACATGTCCGACCCATTTACCATAATCTACTGGACGGGTTTGCTGAATAATTGCATTTCAACTGAATGTTTCAATATAAATCCATGTACAATGAGAATATATAACAATATGTATCTTTAAATTTAACTACACTATGATATTATTAGGCCTAAATCAGTCTTATAAATGATCAACATAAAATCTGCACTACCAAACTTTATCAAAAATACATTTTCACACAAAAAGCATTGTTGATAGTTTACACGTAAATACAAGTACGATTTAAGCTTAAATGTTAGACTGAGTTCTACGAAGAACTATGAGTAGAAAACCACAGAGATTATAAACAAAAACAAAACTCATGCGATACATGACACATACAATACTAGAATGTCTCGCTGTGTCTATGAAGTGAAACAAGAGGTAGATTTGGTTAGAAGCTTTCTGTGTTTCGCAGAAAACCTTAATATAATTTTAAATTTGTATGAAACCAACCTGGGTGACATTGTTTCTACTCGTGTACAAACCTTTATTGTTTCAACGAATAATAGTTTATTTTCCCCGTGAAATTATGACGTTTTAGATATGTCTCTAAATCAAACAACTCGCCATTTATTTTTATCATGTAGATTATTCGTGATACAAACCCAAAAACACAATTTTAAAACTTTAAATGTCTGTTCATTAAAGTTTATCTTTAAAAACATTTTAATCTTTTCAAACATAATTCTTTCAAACTATTCAACAATTTTTCTACCTGTTTAAACACAAAATAAAGAAATTACCATTAGGTACAAAGGGTAACAATATTTCATTTAAAATACTACGTTTGCCATATAATATTGTGTACCTTTTATTGTAACTATAGTAAAAAATTAACAAAAAACTGCAAAATGTTTCAAGATTATTTATTATAGAGTCACTTTAGAATAACACCAGAAAAAAAACTGTAACATAACTGTAACTGTAACTTTAGTAAGATAAACTTGAATGAGATTTAACTTGCTAAGCCCTACATTGATAGGAAAGTAGATTACCGTAACCATATTGATTTTTTTATATGGGGCTTTTAAACATGTGTAAAGGCGATATCAGTTTTGTTAATGTATAAGTGATATTTTATATTAACAAGTCTGCGCCAATCTTAAGCTCACTCTAGAACAAATTTTGAAGGAAATCTCTTAATATACAACTGATGTTGTCATGTTAAACAATACTTGCGGGTTATAAGCTAGATGACCTAAACACAACCACATTGCCTGTGTAGTTCCATATAAATTTTACATCAACAACAACAACAATGTTTACAACCCTTACAAGTATGTACATTTTGATTTCTTTAACCATTTGCTGTGTGGCAAACTTGAACAATAGTTTTAATCTTCCTTGATTCACATAACTTTCAAAATGTCACTTTACCTGCAATCGTAAGATGTAAGAAATGTTTTTAAGTAGATTTTGAAGGATAAATTACATAGGTGCAGCCAAAAGGTGGAGAGGAAAAAGCTCTTTTAAGCATACTCATTTAGTTAATACTTTATGCATGTTTAAGATTAGAATTTAAATTTTTCTATTATAAAATAATAGTCTAGCCATACTGAAAACAAGGCTTCAATTTACCATCGTGTTTTAAAGGTTATGATTACTATTTCAGCTGTAAGTCGAAAACAATGGGACGCCAGAGAATGTAAGCCCAGAAAAAAACTGAACCACCCGGTCAAGAAAGTAATCATCCATAAGACAAATTCTAAGGAATGTTATACTAATCATTCCTGTGAGTATTTAGTTAGAAAACTGCAGAAGTTCCATATGAAAAAGGATAAGAAGGCGGATATAAAATATAAGTAAGATAATCCAAATACTTTAGCAAATAAAAATATTCCACAAATTAGGTGATTTATCATAAAATGAAATTTCTTCAATTATGTGACTTAATCGTCTTAAATAATTTTTTTGTGTTACATTTTCAAGGCTTCGCTCTTAAATTTAATGTATTACATACTATAGAGTTTTATTAGATAATAAAAAAAAATATTATTATACCTCCAGCTATTTTTATTAGTAAGGGAGTTGTAAATATAACGTTAAGGCATATAATAAACCGTTTAAATTTCCGATGCATAAAATTTGTGTTATTAATATAGGTAAAGAATTTTTACTGAGTACTAAAAACTCTAAACATTAAATGTGTAAATTTGTCTTAACTGATATCCGATTTGCTGCCCCTATTAACCTATTTTACACCCCCTCCATTATCCAAATATGTTTCTATAACAGTATAATTTTGACGCAGTAGTATATTTCATAACAAGAGTAGAAAGTGAGTCATTACATATTTGAGACCATGCTTGAAGTGCTAGATTTATAGAGCACTTTAAATGGTGAGACTATGTATAGATCCACTTTCACTCGTGTTTTGAACGTTACTTTTCGATACACTACAAAGAGTGATTATTTTTCTTCATTATAAAACTCATAGAATTTTTTAGGTTATGCTTAATAGTTACTGGTTATATTTTTATACGGTTTTATTTTTAGTTAAGTTAATATTTGATTTAGTTTTTGAAAATTGAAGCAGTTGATAAAACAATAACAAATTTTTAAGTTGTTGACAGTGGAGAATTTTTGGTTGTAAACAATGTTACTTTCGTTAGTAAACAATAGACAGCTGTTAAAAATATGATGTTTCGCAGGTTATATAGCATCAAAGAGATATCTCAACTCAAGGGGGGTTTTCTATTTTTTCATTCGATTACAAAAGATAGACTTACAGCTTAGCTAGATCCCTAATTGTAAGCTATGCAGTATGCTACATTTTAATTGCACAGGTTATTCATATAGTAATCCTTTAAGGAAAAACATGCTCAATATTCAGTAGCTTCCTTTACTTTACTACCTATCAGCTTATATGCATTACTGTATTGTATGCTGTCTACATGGTTTAAAGTTATTGGGAATTTATTGTAAATAAAACTCATCATGATTTTCGAAGGACGTGTAAAGCATTCGACATCATCATTGGCCATTAAGAGTAAGCCAAAGTGTTATACAAACTTATACAAACTAAAAATAATGTAGATTAGTCAAATTCCATCCAATGTTTTCGAAATTGAAGTGCTCAAATAACAACTATTCCCTGTGAACTTGTCTATTTACTGATACATGCATGTATTTTTGAAGCTTTCTAATCACAGTCAACAACAATATTTACGAGGGCAGAGGCTGGCAGTATCAAGGAGAACATACCGAAGGGCTGGACGACCAGAGCATCGGCATCGCGTTCCAGATGCGATACGGAGGTATGTTTTACATACTCTGTTTATATTTTGTAAGCTCTTGCATATTAAAATTTTTTTTTATCATCACTAGCAAAATTCTTCAAGCCCCAGCCTTTAAATACTCAATTAGGCATAAAAATTATCCCTGTATAAAAATATCCCAAATATCCCTGTATGGGCTCCTGCCATATGTGTTAAGGATATCATTTTCTGGTAGATCAATGAGGTGGTTATGGATGGCTATTGATATTGATTTAAATATTCCTCTGATATTAGATAATTTCAGAAAACGAATTATTGTAGCAATTGCCTACTAACAGTATATATTTTGTATTAAAAAAAAATATGACGCTAAACTCAAATATTTATTTTCAGACCGTCCACCAGACGCAGAAGAAATACAGCTGGCAAAAGATATAATTCTATATGGAATAAAAAAAGGCTACATTGACGAAGATTTTGAGGTTATACCTCACAATGCCCTTTCAGATGATATTGTCTGCCCGGGACTTGTAATGCTAGAAGAGTTGATAAATTTCCCGAAAAAATTAAAAAGACAAAAGGAAAAGGAGAAATTAAGAGAACAATCGGGTTAAAGTTTTCCTAACTCTTACTTTTCTATAACAGTAGACAGCGTAAAATTCTAAATCTAAGCTGGGTAAAAATTTTATCGTATCCACAGTATTAAAAATGTATGCAATAAAAACACATTAAATACACGCATGTAAAATAATAATAAATATCATGTTCTATCCTGCACTTTCTAGCTCATGAGTTAATCCTTCAATATTACAGTTCTCGTCAATATATCCATTTTGTATACCTTCTTGAATAACTTCTTTCACTTTCGAAACCATCAACTCGTTAGGTTGACTTCCTGCAACAGAGAAATTACGTAATTATTTATTAACATATGATAATAAAACAACGTGAGCTAAAATGTATCGTTATCGAAATGCATAGGTTATTTAAATTCATTTAATGTACTTTTGACGGTAAAAAGGATTAAATAAATCAATATACAATCATATCAATAATATTAATATGTATGTAAACGAATATACATACAGAAATCCCTGAATTAACTAGCTGGCTAATCATAAAATGTAGAGCTTTGGGCTCAAAGCATACGAATCGCTAACGGAGTTTACCTAATGATGTTATTTTCATGAGGGTTCCGGAGTAAAAGTGATTTTAACGAATCAAAGATTTGTAATAGCAACACTATGTTAGCAATGAGGATGTTACAATAATCACATTTAAGGTTAATATTTCCACCCACTTGACAAAGATTTACGTCCTGGACCAATGTTTCCTTGAAATCTGTGCTACCGTTTGGTACTTGCGCTTAAGTATTTATTTTATTAGAATAGACAAGTATTTAAGAGTTCACTGCTATATGAATATCATACCTGGAATCGGTCTTATATACGCGATAGCTAAACCATCCACGTCATGACTTTCCCCTTCATGCTGTAATGTGGGAGCTACTTGCCATCCTCTGCCTTCATATACGTGCCCATCCCCGCCAACGTAAAAGCTGAAATATTAATTTATTAATTATTTATTATATTGTAACTCTTAAAAAATTGAATGGTTAGGTTTATGAGCTCAAAATTATATACAATTGTTTATTTCAAAAGTTTTTCTAATGTTAAGAGGAAAAGTACCACACATAACCAAAGTATACGAATAGTAGAATTTTGTTTTAAACTATATGGCAGATGTCATGAAACACCACAGCTGTTTTTCTTCCATTGTTGTATCAGATACAAAACATGGCTTGTAACAATGAAGTTTGAAGCTAAAAAGCTTAAGAGCTGCTTACATTTGCTCAGCTACTAGCTTCAGACGGCTTCAATGACGTATTCAGTTTGAAATCTTGGTCATCTACTAAATTTGTAGTAATTATAACATTAAGGAGACCCATTACAACAACAATGAAACAACAACAACACAACACAACAACGACCAATGAATCTATAATTATGGTTTTTTATTCATATAGTTTATTCGCGTTAGTTTCTCTGTTTAATTATAACGGCCAATATAATAAACCTGTGTTTTTTTAGCTATAACGTAAAATTTATATATTTTTTAAATAGTTGAAAAATGCCAATACATTTCTTTAAAAGGTGGTTTAGCATAAATAAGGACGTGTTGAATAGGTGTTCAAAATATCAGTATGGTATCTTCAATAGATTACTTGCTATATGTACTTGGACTTATCGAGAATCTATTTTTAAAAAATCATTAAACAGGAAAAGGTACTGTCTCCCCTTAAAATCCCGTATAGTAAATTGTTTACAAATACTTAAATATCTTAATACGTCTTAATGAATATATTTTTACTTATAAGCAATATCAGCAAGCCCTTCGTCGTAGATGTCTTTCTTCTGCAGCTCCCTGAGGAACCTGATACAGTCTTGTACGTAGAACACGTTCCTCAAGTAAGTCTGTCCTTCTACAGCTGTCACGTACACATCGGTCACTGGATGGTCGAGGGTTGTGACCGCCAGAGGGTCCACGGCATCCCAGGTATACCGATCTACGTAGCTGGAGGGTTCTGCAATCGAAAGTAAATAAAGTTGTTTGAAAATAATGCCAGCAAGGATAACTGGTTCGTATCATCCTTGATTAAGCAGTTGACAAATTCAAAACTCGAACTTGTCCAACTTGGAATGTTTGAGTTGTTTTAATGAAGGGATGACAAAACTGTTAAATAAACAGCAGTGTAAGTCCATATAATCTGTTTAGATATAGCACTATGTTCTCTCCAACCCAAAAATGATATACGAAAGCACCTATATACCATATACCTATATAAGCAAAACATTCTGTCTGCAATGCTAACTTTCTGTAATTTTTTAGATCCTGCAAATATTTACTTCATGTTGATTATTTTTCATAATTTTAGGCTTGCACCTTTTTAATTTTTCCTTTTTCACTTAAACAGCTTAGCTTGTTGGAATGGTGGTTAGATGTTCGATCCAGCTGTCTTGGTTATAGGCTTTTAGAAAACCAAACGAAGACTGAAGATTTCTTTAGTCAGTGACAAAAATATACAAGGACCAATCAAGATCACAAAAAGCAACTACATATTCCCGACCTTTTGAAATTAATAAGCATTTTACAACCGCAATCAAGATACCTGAATAACTATATCCTTGGTTTATAGTTACTTTACATTTGGGTTAAAACACATTTATATTAGTAATTGTGTTACCATCTTGGTGAGATGGTTTACTTCTTCAATTATGAGTAGTAATATCCAGCAAATTGTTGGTGGTTTTCGTTACACGATTATTTTGCGATCCGATCTTCAAAAACTATTATTCAGAATAGGTCACATACATTGTTATTTTGACTGCGCACTGTTATTTTGACTGTAAGAATAAATTTCCTTAAATAACCAGCAACTGTGAGTATAAAAACAAAAAAATACCATAATTGAGTTTGTTTCAGTTTCTAATCCATAAAACGATGTGTTGAAGTATTGAAGGAAATGTGTAAAAGTAAGTAAACATACAGTTCCTCCAAAAATTAATTTTCGATTAGGTACCTATTTAAGAGGTAGTTTAGCCTGACAATTTTGTTCAGAATCATGGACCCTGGTTAAAACTGCAACACATTAAACCCACAAATACAGTCAAGGCATATTATCCCTGCCAGATATCATCTATGAGCAATATTTCGTTACTGAGGAGAAACCATGTGAGTTTTAAATGTTATACATTTTTTAAGTACGATTTGCTTGTATTGTATACTAGTCTTGAAAAATACTTACTTGAAGAAAATAAGCCCATCGTTTTAAAAATCCATTTAATCACAAATTATTTAAGAAATTGACATCAAAGTAAATAAACGAAAGAGTCCTCGGGAAAGCTAATTTTTACATTTTTACCTAATTATATACATTTTGAGAGTAATATTGTATTCAAATTGACATACAAATGTTACACACACATCAATATTGTTTTACTCTCAGTGAAGTTGTATTAATACTTATAAACAAGGAAGTTAAAATTGTTTTAGTCAATTAAAATTCAAAACAAACTGTTATCTTCATGTTTACAAATATTTTCGATCACAACTCTTTCACAACCGATATAAACTACAGTTCTGTAGCATGATTCATGAAAGTTTGACTTTAGCCAAACATGATAAGCCCGCTATCACCAATCTAATTTAACAATGATGATTTACAAACAGTTTCAGCTGTAAAATGGATTCATTTAACCAGTGCAGAGTAAATTTACAAGTAGCAATAAGAGCGACTAATGGAAAGTCAATAGTGCTTTACGAAATGTCAATAAGTGGTATAACGTATTATTTACCTACTCATGGGTCCTAAATTTGGAGGTAACTGAAAAATTGTATATATTAATGATTACTATATAAGCTATTATAATTTTATAGTGAGTCGGTGGCTTATTCGGTAGCGTCGTGGACTTTGGGCCCAAGGCAGCGATGTCGTGGGTTCGGATCCTGGTCACTGCCGATAACATTTATCAGTACAGTTCACCTTTGTACTGTACCGCCTCACTCCTTGCTTTACTGTAAACGTTCCACGCACGGGTGGTTAGTCTATGTGGACGGGCAAATGCAAGGTTAAAAGAGGCTCCAACCTTTAAAAAAAGCTTCCATGTTTCTTTTAGTTTTATTAGCCATAGTACACGTATTTTGACTTTAAAAAATTCCAAAAAGAAGTGTATTTTACCTATTTTTATGGTAATGCCTAGACCTGGACAAAATATAATAAACCAAACCAACAGAATACACCGTATTGTAAACTTAATTTCATTATTATGCGGACTCCAAACTGTGCACTTCAACAGCTGTTTACGTTCCATATGTGATATCCTCCATTCATATGATACTTTGGTTTAACTAAAGAGATCTTCATTTTCTAATAGCCTTAACAATTATTTTGTCTATGTTTACAACCTGTTGGATTTTCTTGTCTTACACATTAATATATTTGTACTGTTCCTTACTGTCAACATAAAAAGTTTACAGGAATAAATACAGTAATACAAACATAAAAGATCATTGAAGCTACCTTTTCATTACTTTGTGAATTTTATTATGGCTTCCAGTGATCAGAAGATCGGAATGGGGAGCCGTAGAGCCCAAGGAAGTTATCCCTCTGAAATTACCCGTCACAAAAGTAGTAATTCACCACACATGTGGAACAATATGTCCTGGGAAGAAAAAGTGTTCAGAGGAAATTAGAAAATTACAGGAGAAACACATGAATGAAAAGGGGCATGCAGATATTAAATGGAAGTAAGTCATATCATTGATATCTTTATAATAAATTTTATGTTCTCATCAAAATTTCAAATTTTATGTTGGATTTAGTTCAAGTTTTTTTTTATTATTTAATGTAAAAATGTACATTTATATTTGAGTTAGTTACACCGATTTACACTGAATGGAAATAGTTTAGTCATTTTTTAATGTGTACTTGACTCATGTTGTTTAGCTAGATATATTTTATTTGGTAGAAGTATTTTTTAACTAATGAATTGACCTAAATAATAAGACAGGATATAATGAAACTCGACTTTAGTTGAAGGTAAAACACGTCTAAATAGGTTTCAACTTCTAATGTAGAATTAGAACTCTATTGCAATACCACAAGCCAGTGGTTTTATTTAAGGTTAAGTGCAAATTTGTACTAAATGCCCTAGGTATTGAATTATATATGTCAATGTAAAATTCCATGCCGGTCAACAAAATTATGCCGGTCTAATATATTATAATAATATGTATAACATACTACTCGCATGACTTATTATGTTAGCATCTTGGTCGAGTAAATATCACATTTTCAATATTATTTTTTTCTCTTGTAGATTAAGTAGATTTAGCAGGAATGAATAAACCTGATCCAACAGCTTAATATTATGATTTTTTTAATTTTATAATCTTGCTTGGTGTTTTGGAAAATTATCCATTTTTTCACTATAGGTCTAACGGGAAAGCTGGACACGGGACCGATTGTTTTTTTTTTTTTTTTTTTTTTCATTTTGATGTCCCTAGAAGCCAAAAGTTGCCCGTTCAAATTCGAATACACCATTTAAAAATATCTATATCTGTAAGTGTCTGTCAGCACGGTAACCCAAACACCAATCATCCAATTTTGATGAAATTTGGTACAAACGTGTAAAATTAATTTATTCGAACGTGTTCAGTATGATCAGACCATGAGGACGGAGCAAAGTGTGTGGCCGATGTGGGACATAATTATGATTTTCTCAATTGAAGGATGATCCTCAGAATAAAAATATTCCTAATTTCTCTCTACCCTTTTTTGGAGAGCTAAATAAACAATTGTGTATTTTGAAGTGATTTGTACAGTGATTGGTTACGGAACAAATTTAAAAAATTTTAAATTTAAAATTCCTTTGTAATTGACATGGAGAATAATTAAAGAGTTCTAGTTTTCTCCTTTAATCCTTTAATGATGTTATTTGATGAACTGTATACATATACGGAAGTTATTTCTTATGTGTTTTTATTGTATTTTGTAGTTTCCTTGTCGGAGGGGACGGAAGGGTGTACGAAGGTCGAGGTTGGAACGTTCAAGGAGAACACGTCAAAGCCTTTGACCATGAGACCATCGGGGTCGCCTTCATGGGCAATTTCTGTGGTAAGGTAGTATTGGAGGCAAAAGATTTTTTTTTTTTTTTTTTTGGGAGGTATGTTCTGGCCACAACTTGAAATTCCTTCGCTTTTCTAAAAGTATAAGGTGACGTTTAGAAATTAATCTCTATCTGCTTAAAGATTGCCCTGAATAGATTGTGACAACGATTTGAACTTGCTAACAGGTCTTAATTGTACCAGTTTAAAGACTATGTTAGTAAATGGCCCCAAGCGGTCACGTTTATATTGGAAATTTATTTGTATTGCTTAGTGGTACAAGTGTCTTCAGTATTATTGTATTTGCTTAACGCTTACAAGCCTTAGCAGCTTGAAATCTTACAGAAAAGTGACGAAGAGATTTATTATTTTAATAAAATTAAAGACTGACTTTTTAAAACTACCTAAGCACTTCTTTCACATTGTGTAACAATGTGTGACGCCAAGCTTAGCAAAAGCGCTAACGTAGCAAATATTAGGGCAACAATTAGGTATTTCACTCCCACCTCGCCCTCCAGAATTGGAGTTATAATAATTGGTGGTTCACTTGCCCATTATGCATCAAATTGAGTGAACTCTCATTATGGCCGACGATTTTCAAGCTGTATGATATTAGGATTCCCTCCTAACTCTTACCTTATATATTTGTCTTCAGATAACGACCTGCCTCCTGACATGGCAGAAGCTTTCCGTGCCTTGGTGTACTACGGGGTCCGGTTCGGATATCTCAAGGAGGGTCATGAACTACAGACTATCCTACACACTGATCTAGACTTCACCACGTATTGTCCAGGATACTACACCATGGATCTGTATTTGGACGAGACTGTACTGGCTGCAAATGAACACTGGTCCAAAAGAAATGTCATAGGCAAACTTTGGGATAAGCTTGTAGGCTTTGAAATATAATATATTTACTTTTTAGTATGTAACCCTTTTGAATATAAAGCATTTTGTAGACTAGCATAATATTTTTATATCCATCTTGTCTCAGTAGGAATATAAATGTGATTTTACAGCTTGAAGGAGTAGTTAATGTATGCGAGTAAAAATTTGTGTAATTTACTATGTAAAAAATACTTAGAAGAATCAAAACAATCATCATGTTGTATGTTGTTTTTTCTGAATCACTGAGATATAATATATATGAGTTGAATTACAAATGTGTTTTCCAGTCAAATGCATTGTTTGAATCCCTCATAAAACTAAAGAGCTCACAACTATATATATATATATATATACATATATATATATACTTCAGAAGTACTATATACATATATCTATATATATATACATATATAAAAATTTTAACGAATGGTGTTTTTGGCCTCTGGGGACATCAAAATTATAAAGTAAATCGGTCCCGGGTCTAGGTCTTACCATGCCACCTACGGTAATAGCTTACTTCCCTATAGGGAAATTCGCTAAAATCAACCAAGGGTTTGTGAAACTATGGCTAATGTTATTAGCAAATAAAAGAGTGTTATGGCAAAGAACCGTTTTCGTTGGAGCTGAATGTATAAACCACTTAAACCTAGCAATTTGCCTGCTTACTGTTCCTTATCAAAATCATATCATGATTTTATCTGAATTATCTTTCCCATTACTGAACTTAGTTTCTATTTTGTTATGAAGCATATTAGTTTGTTAGTGCAGTGTTGAAAGTGGAAAGAATATAGTGAAAAACTATTAGCTAAATAATATAGAAAAATGGCTCTATTAAGAATTATAGGATTTGAACATTTAAAACGAGTATTTGAAAAGTTAAAATCCAAATGGGAAGATCTTGAGAAGATTCCAGAATGGCGTAGGTAAATAAAATACTTAGCCTATATACGTTAGTATAGTTTTGATTAATTATATTGAAAAGAAAATAATAATAAATAAAACGTAATATACAGTACTTATTTCTCATTTTATAAGTACATGAAGAAAAGAAAATATCCCCACCACAGCAAACCTGCTGACTAAGCGAATTTCCATTTACCTGGCTGGATTCATAGTAAAATATTCCCTTAGCCTGAAATTGTAATTTTTTAATTTCCCATTTAAATAACATTAATTTTATTGCGTACTTAGGTTTTGCTGATACAAGAAATGTATTGAGGTGTTATTTTTTGTTGTTGATTGCTTAGTATAAAACAAAAAATGTTATTAAATTTTATAAAAATATATCCATAAACAAGAAAAATTTCAACAATTTATTTATAAGCTAAATGGTTTAAGTTACCTGGCTTCGTCAAGTGATCCTTCTTCAGTATTACACTACTATAGTTTCGGACTTGAAAATAAGTCCATCTTCAGGTTAGCAAAAACGTCAATAGGTCATCAAACCAATTTGGTTAGATTCGTCGATACACTTAAAACACATACACGAACACGAAAATCATATCTTTGTTAACCTGAAGATGGACTTATTTTCAAGTCCGAAACTATAGTAGTGTAATACTGAAGAAGGGTCACTTGACGAAGCCAGGTAACTTAAACCATTTAGCTTAAATTTAGTGATCCAGAGGCTACCTCACCATGAATTTATTTATAATCCAAAAAGTTAATTTCTTTTTTAAGCTCTACAAAATGGTTTGGAAAGAAAATGTGAAATTATAAGTTTTTAGAGTCAAAACTGGGAAAACTCAATTTCTATCCCACAAAACTCATATCCCTGTCATTCTGGTTCGTGAACTCGTTCGAACAAACGTAGGTTTACGCGTGTGTTCCATATTTTTGTCGAAATCTGATCAGTTTTGCTTGAGTTATCACGCTTATGGACATATATATATATATATAAATTTAAGGAGAGGGTGTTTTTTAAACGAAAAAGTAAATCTGCCCCAGGTCTAGGCCATACCATGAGACCTACTTCAATAGCTTATTTCCTTATGGGGAATTTGCTAAAAACATAACGACCCCTTATTATTTTTACCTAAGTTTGTTTTAAAACTTGGAACAATTAATTTTAAAAGGTGTCAACATGTGTATAGAAATATTATTTTAGCAGGAAATGTCATTGAGTTTGCATTTAAATCAATAAAAATAAAAAAAGGAAATATTTACCTCGATTAATAATGCAATGCAATTTTTCTTTGCAGTCGTCCCAAGGGAAGACTGGGGTGCAAAACCACCAAAAATCTATGAAAATAGTATAATGGACGACGTGTTAAACTACCCAGTTTCCTACGTAGTCATTCACGATACGTCAAACTATGAGAATCCTGGAAGGGACTCTGAGAAAATCAAAGCGATTCTGAGAGAAATGCAGGAAGACCACATGACTGAAGACTACTTAGACTGCGACGATATTATGTACAAGTAAATGCAACAAAAATGTTTGAAACATTTCCATTTTCAGTATTAAGCACTGTTTGAATTTATTGACTTCGGTAAATTGAACCATAACATCGATTACACCTCTTTAATCAAATATTTTGGAATTTTTTCAAGCTGAAAAAGAGATTATGTATAGTATTTTGGATCACAACAAACGACATGTTAGTTAAAATAATTACAATTATGATTATAGCTGGATACCTAAGTAGTCAGAGTACTCAAATAGCAATCACAAAAACACCAGTTCAACCCTGAGAAAACCCAACAGCTTTTCAAAGGTTTGAAATTAGACACAGCTTCTCATGGTCTTGGCTTTAATAATTTGCCTTGACGATGTCAGCCAGATCATATCGCGTCATTTGCACTCACCTTGCCCGTAAATTTACGTAAAGTAAATAAAAATAACACATCAAACATATATTTACAATTATGCTGTTGAACCATAAGCCCGTAAATATACAGGGTGTTTTTTTAAAAACTTGCATCTTTATTTATGTAAAAACCGCAATAGATAGAAATATGCAGTTTGCGGGAATCATCTATTGACGTAGGGGGACCAATTGTTTTGAATTCAACGTTACAGTCACATTCCCCCCCTTTCCCCCCCTGCCCCCAACTTAATTTTTTTAAATAGCAAGGTACCCCTTGTGACATATCAAATAAAAGAGCATGAAAAAAGAAAATTTTTGATGAAAAAAAAATGAAAATCGGTTCATAAATTTGTGAGATATTTCCCCCCTCACCCCCCCGGAACTTAATTTTTTTTTAATAGCAAAGTACCCCTTGTTACATATCAAATGAAAGAGCATGAAAAAAGAAAAATTTTGGCTAAATTTATTTTTTATTTAATATGTCACAAGGGCGGGTACCTTGCTATTAAAAAACAAGTTATGGGTAGGGGAAAAGGGGGGTGATTATCTCACAAATTCATGAGCCGATTTTAAATTTTTTTCACCAAAAATTTTCTTTTTTCATGCTCTTTCTTTTGATATGTCACAAGGGGTACTTTGCTATTAAAAAAAAAATTAAGTTCCGGGGGGTTGCGGGGGGAATATCTCACAAATTTATGAACCGATTTTCAATTTTTTTTCATCAAACATTTTCTTTTTTCATGCTCTTTTATTTGATATGTCACAAGGGGTACCTTGCTATTTAAAAAAATTAAGTTGGGGGCAGGGGGGAAAGGGGGGGAATGTGACTGTAACGTTGAATTCAAAACAATTGGTCCCCCTACGTCAATAGATGATTCCCGCAAACTGCATATTTCTATCTATTGCGGTATTTACATAAATAAAGATGCAAGTTTTTAAAAAAACACCCTGTATATAAAATTTAGTGAGTTGTGATTGATTTAGAT
Source organism: Macrosteles quadrilineatus (assembly GCF_028750875.1). Taxonomy (NCBI): domain Eukaryota; kingdom Metazoa; phylum Arthropoda; class Insecta; order Hemiptera; family Cicadellidae; genus Macrosteles; species Macrosteles quadrilineatus. Next base: position 136,119,459 of record NW_026542595.1, on the reverse strand, counting down.
TGGACACTACAATAATCATTAGATCCAAAACGTTAATGTTTAATATCATAGGGAAAATGCTATATTTAGCAACAAAATATAGAACGTCCTTTATTGTCTCAAAATAATACTAGTGCAAATTATAAGATTAATATTTTTATTTGTTTGTACTAAAAATGTCTTACCATTTAGTTGTAATGTACTGTATTTTATATAGGCTTTTTTTTTAACAATTTATGTCTCTTTTCTTGTTTGTCTTGTGTTGTCTTATCACGTTGTCGTAATTTGTTTTATTTTAGTTTCATAGTTGGTGGGGATGGAAAGGTCTATGAAGGTAGAGGATGGACCATGGCTGGGGAACACACTCAACTGCGCAATCTTGACAGTATCGGAGTAGCCCTCATAGGAGACCATAGGGGTACTTAAAAATATTAAATATAATGTTAACTACACTATAGACAAATCGAATAAATATAGACTGCCAAAGGAAGTTTCCACGATGTGCCGCTAGAGCGTGCTTGGTGTTCGATGCGTCGTCGGCTCCTTGCTACCAGCAGGGAACGCTGCAGTGGTGTGTGCCGTAACTACACGGCACTCCTAGCGGTGGACGCCAGAACATATGCTAACCACAGCACTGCTGTCGGTCTTTATTATTTATTCTATTTGTCTATCACTACACGTATTCTTTAATGTTTATTAAATTTAGAATTGAACATTTATAGACTATTTTCATATTATTATAACGATATTTTTTATTTGTAATACTGGCCCTTATTACTTTTTTTAGTTTAATCACACCTATGTTTTATGATCAGCGATAATATAACCTTGACAAAAAAAGTTTATTTCCGTTGGTTAATAATATTATTTGCAGGAAAAATATGGAATCGGAAATGTTACCTATGATGTTAATATGGTACACAACGATTAGCTACAAAATAATTTAAAATATAATCTAGTTGTTATGAATATTTTAGAAAATCATTGAATCAATTTGCATTGTCTATTATTACATGGACAATTGAAACTAGTTAATTGTAGAACGCTGCTTTTCTTGGCACTGCAGCCACATTTCCACGGGTCTTCTTCTTTAACAATCTGTTATCATCTTCGTTGTTTTCTTTCATTCACCTATTTTAAGAAATTGACCCTAGATAATCGAATTAACCTGAAACTAAATTAATCACAAAGAAGCAGATATCTTGTACAAATAAACGGAAGATTAACTTTATTTTCTTTATGGTCAATATTTCAGTTAAAAATAAACACAAAATCGTATATTTAGTACTGTTAAGTGTACCTATCATGAGAGCACATATTTGAAAACTAAATGTTTAGTTTCAAACCATACACGTTATAACTAAAAAATCTCTTTAACCCTTGGTGTTTAAAGAGACACAATTGGCAATTGACATGAATACGAATTTTTGTATAAGACAATATAAAAAGTACACCAAACCCTAAACGATAATAATAATAGCAGACGTATGGCACAGTATAACTTGGCATTTTAAAAGCCTCTAATTGCTAAAAAGTGGTCATAAAAGTAATAAGTGAAAAATTTCAGGTAAGCCTCCAATAGGTGATTTGCTCCTAGCCACACGGAAACTTATAGAAGAAGGAATGAAGAAGCGCTATCTGAAAGCAGACGTGAAGGTCGTCAACCATTCTAAGCTGGTCAGAGGTGCAAGATGCCCCACCAAGCATCTTCACCAAGCAGTGGAGAGGGGGGTGCTTCAGCCGGACCCCGAGGAGGGGGAATGGGCGTGGCTCTGGACAGCTAAGAGGTGGCTGAACCTACTACCACAGAGGGCTATGGATCACATCAGGGGGCAGATAGACTTTTGGATTGATGAGTGGAAGACGTGCAGCACTCGTCAGTTCTTTAACTTTTACTGGAACAATTAAATCAATACGTATAATGTATTTTAAATCAATTTTGTTGTAAAGTTTTTTATTTAAAATCGCACTATGAATTTTGGTTAATTAGTAATATAAAAAAGTACAAGCATTTGTGAACAAATACGTTAGTAGCAGATTTTGGCATTGATTTTTTGTAGCTCGAGGCGTTTATGCTTAAATGGTACAACCAGTGATTCATCATAAATATCAAACGTAAGTACATGATCTGTGTTGGTTTTTAGCCCATCGGTTGACAGACTAAGTCATCGGTCCACCATTTCTTCGGGTATAACCTCAATTGAACCATATTGGGTATATGTAGACCTTCTGTTACATTGTTTACCGTAGTTCATCAAATCTCAAGAGATTATCTAGAGATTTTATTTCTTTCCAATTGAATAAATTTTGACTCAACTTAATAAACCGCAACCTAACATTTAATAACATTTATTTATTTATTTATACCAACGGTCAAACCAATACATAGATATGACAAAACGTTATTTGTTAAAACATCATTTGGGTTTAAATACAACTATTCGACTGTGTACTGTAATGACACAAACAATAAAAGTTATCTAAAAAAACTTATTAAAGTCCTATTTTATCCGTTAAATATAAGAAAATAATTATTTGACGGGTATATACACACCTTCCAGATTATATGGCAACGATTATAGGTATTGAATGTACAGAGACAAAATTAAATTACTATCGTACTATTTTGAAAGTTCAAATAAAAAAGTACACATTGAAAACATAATCTATTTTAGTATACGTATCAATGTAATACGAAATGTTTTAGAAAGATTAATAAAACGAATAGCATGCGAATATGTATACAGCTCTAAACAATGACAGTGGTTTTTGTATTGAAATCTGAAAACAATAAAATGACCACGATCAGAATGTGTTGCTGCTAGTTGACGCAATAAAGTTTATTAACTGGGCTGCAATACACTACAATGTATGGACTGACCTAAACTTCTAGGATTTTGTCGTGTTTCAAAATAAAATTATGTCTAAAGAGACAAGGACCTTTATTTCATTGTTTAATATTTTCACGTGCGAAATTGAAATATAAATTGAATCATTGAAAAATGTTTAACAAAGAAAAATAAAACACAAAACTTCAGTTTTTCATACTCACTTACTTGTAATACATACTTAATTAGTGCCATGGTCACTTGTACTCGAGCTTGGACAAGTGGCCAATACTTTGTCACCAGTTCTCTCGGTCCCCCGAATCTTCCTCTACATTTTTCATTGTTTCCATAACGTTCCAGACTTTATTCCACCACCTGGCCTTTGGTCTCCCAACTGGCATAGGCCCCCTTCCCCTCAGATTTCCCCTTACCATCTTCAATAAGCACCCCTTTTCACAAAAGATATGGTCGACCCATCTCAGTCTTCTTTTGCCTTTCCTACAATATATAGGGCTCGGAGTAGTGCAATTAAAAAATGATTACATTTATTTAACACAAATAAATACAAAGAATGCAATTCCTTAGAACTACGTTGTCTTATTATATGGTACTTGTGGAAAACGTAAAAAAATAAACAGTTCTATTAAATAACTTAGTGAGTCCAGTCTCTTCACTTGAAAAATGCATTTAGCCGCTCTCTGTGGCGTCCTAAATATGGATTTAAAACTGTAACTTTAATATTTCAGTATCTTAAAGTTTACAAAATAAGGTTATAACTAAAATTTAATTGCCTAGTATAATTTAATTCGCATAACTCTTGGTTGTGGTGACTTCTCCATACTCCATCCTCACATACTGGACAATTATATAGCTCTCAGAACTTTATTCTAAAAGGTTAAAAATAATAATTTACGTGGTCATAAGAGCTATCTATTGTAAGCTATAACCGCATACATTGGTCTTATAAATTTGTGCTCTCTGTGTTTTATAAAATGAGGAGATACAAAATTTATCCTAATATAAACAATATGCTTTGCTGTGAAAAACCAATTTTTAGTTCGTTGACACAAGTATATTTATACGATGAAATACATATAAATTGTCCACATTTTTTATATTTTAATAATTTATATGATTTTTGTTGTAAATTGTCTATTATGTAGTTTTTGTTGTTACGTCCTGTTAAATCTTTGTATATTTAATCAACAAAACAGTGTTGTATAATTTATTTCACCTAATCTATAATATTAAAACGAAACAGTGTTTTTTTATTTTACGATTCTGAATCAACCACTCGACGGATTTCCATGATTTTTGTGTTGAAAGAAAGATAACTTTGAGAACTAGGGAATGTCGAAGCCATAATTTTAGTTTAGGGTCCCAGTTTTTTAGAAATTAAGTTTAAATTTTTAAAAAGTCTAGCAGCCGACGCTAAGATTCTAAACTAGCTTTTGGCATAAAATAATGTGCTTAACATAACAGCTGTAAACATTCAGCTTTTGTGTCACAAATTCAGCATTTGGATAAAAATGTAAAGACATACTTAGGATTGACTAATTTATACTATGCGTAATGCTAATCATTGATACGTTCAAATCTTCTGTAAGAGGATGACAGATTAATTAAATATACATAGTAAAATACTAGGATGATCAAATTATTTTTTAAAGCAATCTTTGTAATCTTCGATTTGTTTTAGACCAATATAATTTGTTTTAACTAACAGCTGGTTAAATATAAACAATGGAACTATGAGGTTATTTTATTTACTCTTATTTTGTCATTGATTATAGGAAATAAGTAAGATTAGTAGAGATAATTAGACCACAGTTTAAAATAGTTTAGACCAAAATTAATTAAATCACAGTACAAATCGAGGCTCTGTACGCGAGTCTTAATAAAAAAGGATAGATGCAAATTATTTTACTGCTCCACTTTTCAAGGAAAGATTAGAAAAATAACAATGTTTACATGTTTTAATTCTTCATGGTAGCTTTTTGTTTACAATTAATGTTTGTCTGTTTTAACTTTGTTTGGATTAGGCCCGGATATATTGATGTCATAAAAAGAAGATCAATAATAATCAGGAATCACGATTTTAAATTACCACCACAACCTCAGCCGGGTTTTATATAAAGATAAACAGACGGATGACATAGATTGAACACAACGTCAACATTGACCTAGGATACTGCAATTAGACAAACCATCCTTTTATGAAATCGTGTTCAGTTGGGGGTGCCTATATCAGCGCCCCCAAACGTGAAAATATCACTTTTATTTCAAATATGAATATATTGTAGTTTAAATGAACTAATATGGTAAATTACGATGTACATTTATTCAATGAGGGTGGATAATTATCAAAGATAGAACTGATAACGGTATCGATAATAAACATTGACAATTACGTCATTAGCTTTACTAGCGTGTTTACTTTTTATATTCCTGCTACATATAAATAATTTGACAAGTTATTTTTTTTTCAAATGAATGTTATTTGAACCAAACAGCTATTTCAAAACACACTGTTATTGTTTTTACTTTTCTTTGTTTTACTTATTTATTTAGCAATTAAAATTTAGCAATTAATGCAGTGAAATTGATATAAAGGATAGGTGTGGACGATTCGTTTAATGATGTTAGGACACCAAAGTTCAATTATGTGTACTGTGAATTGTATTGGATATTATCGTTTTATTTTAGGTCGTTTCATTCAGACCTACTGGAAATTGTGTATAGTAGTTGTATTGTGGTGATAATAATTATGGAAGAGGCAGGTACCTATGCTATGGAAGGTGGTATCGTTGACTAGGTCTATACACTTCTCAATTGACTATTACTCTCTCTACTGTAGGCCTACTTATAATCAGTGTGCGTCTGTCCGAATCGGCTGCAAATCTCCCTTCAACGCTTTTCACATCGTAAAAATTGCAGAATTGCTGTTCTATTGTAAAATTATCGGATTTAAAATGCATATCGTATAGGCCTATGATGGAATGAAAAAATATTTGGTCACACAAAATTTGTTTACAAGATGATTTTTCACATTAAAACTGCAAGAAACTTTGTCTTTATATGTGTAAACTAGCTGATCTGAATTGTACACGGTTTTAACTGACTACTGATTTCCCGTACGTAGGACGGGCTAACACCTCGTATTAATTATTGCTTACGCACATCTATTTCACATCAAGTTACTAGTTTATACCAATGTCAACTCAACTCAACACTACTGTAAAATGTCGTTTGCCGTGCATGACTTAAATAAAATACAATTTCCCAGTGCATTTACAGTTAAATTATAAGTCTTATTGGTAATCATGTTATTGTAAGACTTTCCAAATAGTGGTTTATTGGTTCAGAGACTCGTGAAACTGATTGAGGAACTCAGTAAACTCCTGTAAGCTTCAACTGTCTTTCAGTGATAAATGTGGTCTGGTGTAATCCTTGATAATCTCTCACTGATTCCTCAAAGCTTTTGAAGCAGACTTCGGATGAATGTGATTGAACACACTACCTTAAATATAACACATAAATTGGCGGTATATTGTGTAGGGTTGTGTTTGAATAGTATAGATTAACTACTAATTATACCAATTTGAATAAACCGGTGTTTGTTTTACACATGATTTTATTACGTAGTAGAATCGCCTTGTATCTAATAAATAAATAACTTCTTCATCAGAATCGTACGTGTAATTAAAATACCAGAAAGTACAAAACAATTTCAAATAACACTTGTATTAATATATTTACACATTCTGTTAACTCACAAGACGGTAAATACATATGAAGGATGGGAAGTGGTGAGCGATTTCGATTGGACACTCCAATCATCATCAGACCCAATTTAAATGGCGTTCCTTTGTCCATGTCTCTGCATCGTGAAACAACCAACCGTAAAGATCTAATGTCACACAACACTTGTTACATAATGGCCACGCATTCATGAAAATGGAAGATGACGTATGCAATTTTAAGGATTGTAGGAAAGGAAACGGGATGAATGCTTGGGAAGAATTTTATATTTACAGAGACAATTTTTAAAATAGAAATAAGCTAATTAACGAACAAGTGAACTTTGACTATAGTTTTACTTATTGAAACTTATTGGCCGGTACATCCTGTCGTAGCTAATAGTAAGAGACGCCATTTGAGATTCTTGTTGTTCGCCTATTGGCTCTGATGATGATTGGGTTCTCTGATGATGCCAATCAAAATCGATCCAACACTTACCCTCTTTTATATGTATTTACTGTGTTGTGAGTAAACAGTATAAGTGTAAATATATAATTACACTTGTTATTTGACGTATTATTAATTTGTACTTTCGTGTAATTTAGAAATGTATAATGTCAAATCGTGTAATTGCCAAAAAATATATAAATATAGCAAACAAAATTTCATAATGATGATAATGAGTTTGTGAGCACATATCTTTAACTAAATAAAATACATCACTAATATATATTGCTTCAATCTACAGTCCAACAGCTAGCCATTGACATTCTTTCGCATTAACGACTATTAAATTTATTTTGTAAACTTGCATTCCAGTTTCGAGTAAACACATTAAGATACACTGAGACTCTTACATTTATTATATATGAAACATTAGTTTACTAAGATACTTATGCAAATTATTACAAATAATCATAATACTTACAGAGCCACTGGGGCGGAGCCCGAAAGGATTTTTGAGATAAGAATATGCTTTAATGTTAATCGGGAATGTGAGCTATCATCATGCCAAATTTTAGCCCAATCCGTCCAGTAGTTTATGCGTGATTGAGCAACACACACACAAACTCACAAACTTTCAGATTTATAATATTAGTAAGATAATATTTAGAAAACAAATTACGTACAACCTGATAAAATATTTAGATGCACTTTTTCCAAAAAGCTTAACAATTTACTAGAAAATAGTTAACTTTATTTTGAACCCCTCTACAGCTTACTGTCAATTCATGATCCCCTACTTTCAAGAAAGATGCAGTAGCTCAAATTAAGGTATCGAATCAATTTTTGACTGTGTAAAATATTGACGACAGTTAAAATCAACTGTTCCTTTTATTTCTAGACAATGGGGGATAACTACTTGACGTGTTTTTTTCATAATTTATAAGGTTGTCCAGTCCATTACCCTCAGATCATCTCTTATACATCTCTTGTAGCTGAAAGTTACTTATACTGTAAATAAATGGTAAATCCAGACAATATTATTCGCAGGACCGGACCCAGCTCGTTTATACTAGTCAACTAAGAGAGTAGTTGTATGAATCAAGCCTAAGAAAGGTCTTGAATACAAAGTAGTTGTGTAGCTGAGAGTAGAACTGAATACAATGCTAAAGATAAAAACGTTAAAAAGTATTCGTTGATCATGCATTGAATTATTTGCAACCAAAATCAATTGATAAACATTTTAAAATTTTCATTTCCCCAGCAAAACTGCTGCTTTCAATACACACGTTGAAATACTAATGCATTGTGATATACCTAAAGGTTACAGTTTTCAGTAAACACATTTGTCCATGCCTGACCTTCAAATAATAATAATTTGAAAATTTGATTGTTGGATAAGTTGTTTTCAATTCATTCTGTGTATAAATCGAACTGTGAAACTGGACATGTTTGCAACCCATCATATTTGTATTACTTTTGTATTGGTGTATCGCCGTTTGTAATAAATAAATAAATATTGAAGCAAGAAAAAACACCACATAAAAAAAATTCTTTTTCGCTTATGCTTAGGCTCATGAAAGCAAGAAAACAAAAACGCCATCTTTATATCGTTGTGTGAGTTAATTATGAAAACATTCACAAGACAAATGAATGTCCAAACGTGTTTTCAGAACGAGTTTCAAGTTTGTGCTTAGTGTTAGTGAGGCGAGTAAAGCCGATTATAGAAAACTGTCACAACACCATGAACTACAGATTTAATAAGATTATGTTTTCATCTGCAATCCAGTAAACAATTTAACTAACCGTTTCTATACTGAATACAATTAACTATAAAATTGAGTTTTAAAACCCTAAAGTAACGTTATTGAAATAAAGAGAATAGTATTATACCTAACCATGCAATTTAGTAAAATGTATAACTGTATATTATTTTTATCGATAGTTACAAAAAATCTTAAATTAATTTAGAATTTGGATTATTATTGATCAAAATTGTTATAATCATTTCACGCGAGCACAAGGCTCTTTACAGGGATATTTTATTTTTAAAATGTAAAATAAACAAAATTAAACTCAGAAAAATAACCTTTATGATTTTTTTGTATTCGTACTATCAAGAACAATGCATTGACAATGTAGGTCAAAACCATAGTTACCTAAGTATCACACAATCATGAAGGTCAAGTTAACTTTACCTCTATATTACATTTAATTCCTTCATCAAAGGTTTATTTTAAAAGACTATTTGTGTTGTCTCAAGTGTGTTATGTTGTGATATCTAGCTAAAACCAATTGTTTTTATTTATTTACATTAATTTTGTTTAGTTCAGGAAGAATACAATTGGTTTTGAAAATCGTACCACTAAAAATAAACAATGAAATCAAAAATATTCTGCACTAAACAATAGCAGTAGTTTCGTATGGTATGCCGATAACAATGGAATGACTACAATCTGAATGTATTGCCACTAGTTGGTTTAATACACTTTATTAATTGGGTAACAATAGTATGTGACATTCGATATGTGCAACTGTATCGACATTTTAAATTTAGAAAATCTTCCTTTTTATGTTTTTCTTTTACTATTAGTTACTCTAGTTTAGGCACAACAAGGTGTAGGAGGTTTAAAGTAATACTTTTAATGTATCTTGTCAACAAAACTAATGTGAATAGCTCAAATATACAAAATGTGTATTGCCTACAAATTACTATTTTACTAAATTTGTATAGGGTTCCAAGATGCGAAATAATAAAGTTTGACATTATTTTTATGTATCTAAAATATGATGGTTACTCTTTAAAACTGAGAAGATGAACAGATACATTTGGCGTTTTGTTACAACATTAACCTAAAGTAGGAGAAAAAAATTGTATACATATTAATTATCCTATTCAACCTAAAATAAAGCTTATCAACAAAATAGTTAACAAGGAGTGAAACTAAATCTTAATGAATCCCGTAACCTTTATACAAAAATCAATTACTAAATACAATTAATGTATGTTAATAATAAGATAAAGAGCGTAGTTTAATGAAAATGAGGAATTTAAGTCAAGTAGATATCATTAATATAGCACCACATAGGTATTTGCATGGATATAATGATGTTGTCAGCTAAATATGCAAATATATTTTTTATATAGTTAAAGCAAAGGTAAAGATAGGATATATTAAAAGTCTTACTTTGTTATCATGTTCGTTCAATTGCAAACTAAACACAAAGCTATCCGGAGGCTTACAAAGACAAACATCCACAACTGAGGCTCTAGGCTACATGTGTTCACATCCACAACTTCCCACAACAACTGTAACTGAGTTGAACAGTTCAATGAACACATAATGTTCAGTGTCACCATTAGACACAATGCCGTAGCTAGTCTTACAAAGACAAACATCCACAACTGAGGCTTCCGGCTACATGTGTGATCACATACACAACTTCCCACAACAACTGTAACTGAGTTGAACAGTTCATTGAACACATAATGTTCAGTGTCACCATGATACACAATGTAGTAGCTGGTCTTACAAAGACAAACATCCACAACTGAGGCTCCCGGCTACATGTGTGATCACATCCACAACTTCCCACGACAACTGTAACTGAGTTGAACAGTTCAATGAACACACAATGTTCAGTGTCACCATGATACACAATGTTGTAGCTAGTCTTACAAAGACAAACATCCACAACTGAGGCTCCCGGCTACATGTGTGATCACATCCACAGTTTCCCACGACAACTGTAACTGAGTTAGACAGTTCAATGAACACATAATGTTCAGTGTCACCATGATACACAATGTTGTAACTAGTCTTACAAAGACAAACATCTGCAACTGAGGCTCCAGGCTACATGTGTGATCACATCCACAACAACTTTAACTGAGTTGAACAGTTCAATGAACACATAATGTTCAGTGTCACCATGATACACAATGTTGTAACTAGTCTTACAAAGACAAACATCTGCAACTGAGGCTCCAGGCTACATATATGATCACATACACAACTTCCCACAGCTACTGAAACTGAGTTAACCAGTTCAATGAACACATAATGTTCAATGTCACCATGATACACAATGTTGTAGCTAGTCTTACAAAGACAAACATCCACAACTGAGGCTCATGGCTACATGTGTGATCACATCCACAACAACTTTAACTGAGTTGAACAGTTCAATGAACACATAATGTTCAGTGTCACCATGATACACAATGTTGTAGCTGGTCTTACAAAGACAAACATCCACAACGGAGGCTCCCGGCTACATGTGTGATCACATCCACAACTTCCCACAACAACTGCAACTGAGTTGAACAGTTCAATGAACACACATTGTTCAGTATCACCATGATACACAATATTGTAGCTGGTCTTACAAAGACAAACATCCACAACGGAGGCTCCCGGCTACATGTGTGATCACATCCACAACTTCCCACAGCAACTGCAACTGAGTTGAACAGTTCAATGAACACAAAATGTTCAGTATCACCATGATACACAATATTGTAGCTGGTCTTACAAAGACAAACATCCACAACTGAGGCTCCGGCGACATGTGTGATCACATCCACAGTTTCCCACAAAAACTGCAATTGAGTTGTACAGTTCAATGAACACATAATGTTCAGTGTCACCATGAGACACAGTGTTGTAGCTGGTCTTACAAAGACTAACATCCACAACTGGGGCTTCCAGCTACATGTGTGATCACATCCACAACTTCCCACAACAACTGTAACTGAGGTGAACAGTTCAATGAACACATAATGTTCAGTGTCACCATGAGACACAGTGTTGTAACTGGTCTTACAAAGACTAACATCCACAACTGGGGCTTCCAGCTACATGTGTGATCACATCCACAACTTCCCACAACAACTGTAACTGAGTTGAACAGTTCAATGAACACATAATGTTCAGTGTCACCATGATACACAATGTAGTAGCTAGTCTTACAAAGACTAACATCCACAACTGGGGCTTCCAGCTACATGTGTGATCACATCCACAACTTCCCACAACAACTGTAACTGAGTTGAACAGTTCAATGAACACATAATGTTCAGTGTCACCATGATACACAATGTTGTAGCTAGTCTTACAAAGACAAACATCCACAACTGAGACTTCCAGCTACATGTGTGATCACATCCACAACTTCCCACAGCAACTGCAACTGAGTTGAACAGTTCAATGAACACACAATGTTCAGTATCACTATAATACACAATGTTGTAGCTGGTCTTGCAAAGACAAACATCCACAACTAAGGCTCCAGGCTACATGTGTGATCACATCCACAGTTTCCCACAACAACTGCAACTGAGTTGAACAGTTCAATGAACACACAATGTTCAGTATCACTATAATACACAATGTTGTAGCTGGTCTTGCAAAGACAAACATCCACAACTAAGGCTCCAGGCTACATGTGTTATCACATCCACAGTTTCCCACGACAACTGTATCTGAGTTGAACAGTTTAATGAACACAGTATGTTCGGTATCACCATCATACATAATGTTGTACGACTATTATAAATATATAAATATGATGGAATTTTTATTTTGATCCTTTAGATGAACAATTAAGGCTTAAAAAGCTCTTAGGCCAGCTCAAATTTCTATTTATTAAATATTTATAATTTCTGAAAAGACTAGAATCGTGTTTAAAATATGTTGAGCTCAAGCAACTTGTGTGCATAAGGTGTGTGCTAAAGTAACAAATGATGTTGAAGACGGCCGATTTATCTTTACAGTGAACTCACCCAATTGTGTTAAAAGACAATATATCTTTGTCAGCTGTATTAATAGTGTACAATAATCAATATGTATACATATTAGTTATATTGGTTTTACTTAAATTAAATGCCATTAGTTTTATTGTTAAAATTGGAAATCTTTTTTAGTTATAAATAAAAATATGTTATGAATATTCTTATCATTTAAAGGAACTATTTAATATTTCTTTTTATTTTACCGCCATAATAAAACCTGTAATATATTTCATACATATATATTACATATTAAACAACTTTTTGCATCCGATAAAAACTGAATCTATATATGTAATCGGTAGGTTAGGTATTATTTGAGTAAGATAAGGTAAGAAATCAATTCTAATGCATGGCTTACACTAAGCGTTTTGTGGATATCAAATGCCAAAATGAGCAAATTATTGTTTCTCACAGTTTAACGTTGGAAAATATTTTCACTTTCAATGGCTCTAGAACGTTTGCTTTCCGTCTGCTCCGTTTATATATAAAGTATAAAAATCAATCACAGAAAAAGGTAAAAAGGTGAGATTTCTCGGTGGGAAATCATAACTATGGTGATGCCGCATCAGAATAGTATTCAATAGTGGTCTTTTAGTCCTAATATTGTGACTAATTGTAGCTTTTGGAAAACATGTTCATTATTCAAACAGCACATACGTACTGTACTGTTTAAAAGAAGGCATTAAAGATATAATAAATATAATACACGCTTTATGTATTAATATTCAAGGTGAATTGTTTATATATTATTACAATAAATGTTTGTGTAGGATAGAAGAGGCACATGTATATTTTTTACTGTAAAGCTTGTAAAATTAGGCCGTTTCAGATACCAACTAGTATTTATACAATATATTACTATGATGAGAGGTGTATAAAAAACCTTCGGTCCAAGGTGCGTAATATTAACTACTGATAATGGTAAAAAAGAATAAATTTCCAGCTACAAAGTTTTCATTGTTTTAATTAACTTTACGATCAAGCCTATCCAGACAGCTTCTACCAATTGAACATAGATTCTACTGGCTAATGAGAAACTTCACCTGTAATTGTTTATCAGTCAAGAGGCAAAGCTGCTCCTTGAATCAAAATACGCCATATAGTCTAGCAGTAATAGTACATAGAATGTTAAGTAGCAAGGAAGAATATAACGACATTTATCTGAGAAGACCAACTAACCTGCTTGACAAGTGTTTACCTGTCAAGAGGCAAAGCTACTCCTTGAATCACAACCCACCCTAGAGTCTAGCAGTGGCCGTACATAGAATGTTAAGTAGCAAGGAAGAATATGACGACATTCATCTGAGAAGACAAAATGACCTGCTTGACAAATGTTTGCCTGTCAAGAGGCAAAGCTACTCCTTGAATCACAACCCACCCTAGAGTCCAGCAGTGGCAGTACATGTAATGTTAAGTAGCAAGGAAGAATATGACGACATTCATCTGAGAAGACAAAATGACCTGCTTGACAAATGTTTGCCTGTCAAGAGGCAACGCTACTCCTTGAATCACAACCCACCCTAGAGTCTAGCAGTGGCCGTACATAGAATGTTAAGTAGCAAGGAAGAATATGACGACATTCATCTGAGAAGACAAAATGACCTGCTTGACAAATGTTTGCCTGTCAAGAGGCAAAGCTACTCCTTGAGCCACAACACATTCTAGAGTCTAGCAGTAGCCGTACATAGAATGTTAAGTAGCAAGGAAGAATATAACGACATTTATCTGATAAGACAAACTAACCTACTTGACAAGTGTTTACCTGTCAAGAGGCAAAGCTGCTCCTTGAATCACAACCCACCCTAGAGTCTAGCAGTAGCCGTACATAGAATGTTAAGTAGCAAGGAAACATATAACGACATTCATCTGAGAAGACAAACTAACCTGCTTGACAAGTGTTTACATGTCAAGAGGCCAAGCTACCCCTTGAATCACATCACATTCTAGAGTCTAGCAGTAGCCGTACATGGAATGTTAAGTAGCGAAAAAGAAAATAACGACATATATATGGGAAGACTAATTAATCTACTTGACAAGTGTTTACCTGTCAAGAAGCAAGTCTTCTCATCGAATCACAACACACCCAGTTATAATATTTTTATTTATGTCTTGAATTAATAAGGCCCCTACAAAAAAGCACAATTTGATAGTTTCGACAAATGCGTAAATCATCTTTAGTTTGTGTAATAATGATAGTGAAATATGTTTAAAAGCCTTAATTTTATTGATAACGTAAAATAATTATTTCCAATCACACAATACATAAACCTTTTTTCATTAAATAGCGTTTTAGTTAGTTTGTTTGGAGAAAATTACACCTATGTTGAACATAAATAATAAACAACTTATGACTACTTAAAGCTATAGAATATTGTAAGTTTTTTCTAATAAAAGTATAAATATAAAAATTGTTTATCATGATTCTTTTCTATATTATGAACACTTATCGAATGTTTCAAAAAATTTTAAATAAAATTACAATCCATGTAATTCATAATGCTTTATTTAAACGCGCCATATAACAAAACAGATTACTTTCTTTTACATTGCATTCCCAAATTCATTGATACAATGTAGTTTGGTGGACTGGCCAGAAGCAACTGGTAGAGGCACACTTAATGAAACAACTTGAACAAAGCCAGTAACTTGATACAAACCTCAGCCACGCCCGACACTGTCAAACTTACGGGCTCATACCTTTCCTTTTTAACCAAAGCCTTGCGGTATTTATCATATTATGGTAACTCTGTCCAAAACTTACATATAAAGCTACTGCAATTGTTGTTGGATATTATTAACACCCTTACAGATTAATTCTACGTACACATATTGATACATGATGCTAAGGTTAAATTTAACAGCCACGCTGTTTCTATACTCCTTTTAATGATGCCATTTTTAACGGCATATGTTTTCCAACTAACATGAGTATGTAAAGCGTAAACTATGAGTTTTAGTTTTCAATTAACTGTTCGAAATACAAAAGCTATGTAGTAATTAGAACAACGAGGGAGTTAATGTTCACGTAAATTTCTGTTGAAATGTCCTCCGTCCGATTTTATCCTCAAGACTGCAAACAAATCGTGTTAACATAATAAACCTTATCGTATATGCTATATATTAGTGGAGGGGATTCTCCATTGCAAGAAACGTTGACATCCTAAAGAGAGACAACTTATATACCAAAACACATTCCAACATTCCAATTGTGATTGGTAAGATTTAAACCTTAGAACCTCGTCTATAGATATCACGAACTAACCACGGGATCGTCTATTAAGGAGATTTCAATCATGTAAAGTATCTAAAACCTGCAAAAATAACTCTAAACTGTGTCAGATATTATCGGCTTAATATTAATACCCAAAAATTACATTACTACAGATACTTATTATGCGTTATTATAGTTCATAAGTATTTCAAAGTCAACGCTTTTATCTTTGATGTCTTTTAAAGGAACTTTAAATACCGGTATAAGATCTTAACAAATATTACTATTTTAATGAGTCGAAAAGCTAAACAGTAAATGTAGTATGTGTGTAATTCTACTTATAATGAGAACTTTGTAACTTGAAACTATTTCTACAATTCACCTTGAATCTTAATATATAAAGCGTGTATTATCGTTATTATATCTTTAGCACCTTCTTTCAAACAGTACAGTACGTCCGTGCTCTTTCCATATTGAAAAATACAGCATTTAAAAAAAACAACAATTAGTTACAATATCAGGACTGAGCAGTACAATACGATAATTGGCTACCATTCTGATGCGAAATTTACATAGTAGTGATTTCCCATTATTGTAACCAGTCTAATGCATTGTTAATGTGATTGGTTATTTCACTAAATCGTAATTACTGCTAATGAAAGTCGTGTTTTTTATAAGTTTGGTAAGAATATATGTTTTTTTTTATTTGAGAAAAACTTTTACTTTATTTCACTGATTGATCATTATAATATTTACTATAAATAACACTGATTTTATTTATAATGATGTAACAGTCCAATTTTATTTTATAAATTGACAATCTTGAACAAAATTCTAAATCTAAAGTGAAAACACAAAATGATTTAAAAATAATGAATTCATCAATATATGTATTCAATCTTCAAGTATTGGTACCAAAAGTAATTTTTTACCTAACGTGAATGTGTATGTTTGGTTCGTAAAATTGATCGTAGTTAATCATTTTTTAAATTAGTAAATCTAGATTAGTTTTTAAATTCTAGACAAGTATTTAAACCATTTCATATTAACCCTTAGTACACCAACTAACCGTTCAATTAATTTAATCTAAAAAAGTATATGGCATGTAATAATTATGTCATTTACAGTCTTTGTTAAATTATTACTATTTCACATCAAACGTATATTATCCGAAGCTGTACGCTAGTACGCATTCTGATGGCCAGTTTTGATGGTTATACATTAGACTTACTCTAAAACTTAACAGACAACAGATTTATGATCAATTTTTTATAGTATTTTTTGGATAAGCATAAATTATGTCAAAACCATCAATCCTCTACAACACGTAAATCCAAAACCTCAAAAGCATATTTTCTCTTTCTTTAAGTTCGTTTAAATAGCTTTTAGCTTTTTCCATTTAGTTATAAACTTTTGATTTCTATACGTCTGAATTATTTGATCAAGAACAATATTCAATACGCACACATATCACCATATCCAAAATTTATACTCAAGTCCTTTACCACTGATGACAAATTCAACTCTATATTAAGTAAGTAAGAGTATTATGTAAGAGTATAACTTATCTTGCATGTTTCACAAACATGAAAACGAACTCAGAAAACCCCGCAGATTCTGTTTACAAAACACGTTTCCGATTGAGCTGATCATTTATAACAGCTGCTGTCATACTTGGCAGATTTATATGTTTTTCTCCGTCTTTTATTGCCTGGATCAACAAGTAATAACAAGTATTTTTCTTATTATTGAAATACACAACTGTTGTATTTGTAACTATTCATTAATAACTAATACATTAATATATAGGTATTTTAAATTGTAAAAATTTTAAATATGGGTTTGTGTGTTGAAAATGATATTTCAGACCAGACATTGTTGTATGAATGTTAAATGAAGACCCACTTTTTCGAATAAATTTGGCCTTTTTTTATTTATATAAATTGCACTCGTATTCTGTTTACAACTCTCCAAATAAAAAGAGTACCTATAAAGTTCATGAAGTTTTGTAAAAACATTTACAAATGTAATTTACAATCTTCCTTTTTCAGCATGTTTAACACTTAACATTGTTTAACTAATGGTATTTTTGTTATAGACTTCAGTCATTTTGCTAGCCTCCCCCGATTAAAAGGTATTAGTTTTATCTTCTGTCATAAAATATTCCTATGTCTCCTCAGACCATAAGTTAGGTGCACCAATGAGCAAAATACACATGATTTAACCCCAGTACTTTAATTTTAAGGTAATATTTCCACAAGACCAATTTGAAATATTTTTCTGTAATTAACGGTGAAATACTGAAATTTAGCACAATTTAAAACCAAACTGATGTAAGATAGCACTCTAGCTTATAGATCAAAGACAACCCAGATAGGCTATGAACCAATCTTTTTTCTGGATCTTTATTGAATAAGTGCCTTAAGTTTAGGCATGCTTTTAACCATTCGGATATCCAGTCTATTGAACACATTTTAATAACACAAAATAATAAAATGATCAACTATATTAACTTTGACTTACATGTGTAATGCATAATAATGGTCCATTTAAATCACAACGTTTGTTTGAAAATAAACTGACTAACTCTATACTCCCTGTACCTTATCAACACCCTTCAAAACACATTAAAACTATAATGGTATCCTGTAATGGTATAATGGTATTGTGCTTCCTTTCTAATAATTTAATGTTTCTAACATAACTTGTTTGTGTGTTTATGTTTACAAAGAAACCTATCCTTTATCTTATACAACAAAGATATAGTGAATTATTGATAATAAGAAATAAAACAATACTTCGCTCATACACAGTTAAGTAATAACTTAATAAAGCAATCCGACATTGTTACTAACAAACGTTTTTAAATTTGAATTAACAATATCAGATTGTGTACATTTTTTGTACGTTTCCATCCAAAAACAGAATCTACTCACTGTTAGGAATTTAAAATTACCTTACCTCGTTTTTCCTATTGCTTGAAATACAATTTGCATATTCAATTTGTAACAATATATTTAAATTTAGATCAAGATAAGCTACAATATGTTTACGTATTATTTTTAAAGCATTTTAAAGCCAGACTAGCCTTTGTTCACACAGCGTTATCAAGATCTAACTTTAAGATTTATCCAAAAACCCCTTCTTCATAAATAATTCATTTAATTACACCAAAGCTCTCTTGTTTGACCTTATCTACGTTCTTTGTACAGTGTTAGTGACCTGACACGGGCTAACAACGTTTGTAGGTTTGCTGGTCAAAGCAGGTTTAATGTAATCACTTCAGTACCACGGTCTGTACGTGTAGCTAATCCCTACATTTGCATTAATGGATGTTGGAGCAAGTAGGGCTCATGTTAAGGCTTAGTATACATCGTGCAGCTAAAATGTATATAACACACTCTCTTAGGTTTATGTATATTTAGTGTAAAATATGTGTATTGTAATGTAAATAATACGAATATATAAATACTCGTACACGCATATTTAAGGAATAATTTTAAATGTCTAAAAGCGTTTATATAGCTATACGTGTTAAAAATTAATCTTAATATACCTTAAGGTACGTCAATAGGAAGAGATCAATCATTTACTTTGCAGATGCGATTCTAAAATCATTCTGCATCAAACACAGTGAATAAAACACTGATTAACCACTAGTTTTTTTTTGTTTTTTTACATGAAATGAGTAAATTATTTTGTTCCCTTTTCTATTTTCATTCCAACATCCATTCAAAGTATGCCATATTTCCCAATTTTAAGTCAGAACTTTTTGTTTATTTTTGCATGTTCTAAGTTAAATAAGCCAATTGAAGCTATGTATTGTCTTACAGTGATTTTTAACATTACAAGTATCTAATATCGTACATTTATATTGCTAGTATATTCTATTGTGATTATTGTGATGATCATTTTGGTTACTTTTTTAAATGTGTAACATAATTAGATACGAAATCTATTTTGATAGTACGTTAGTTATAAAAATCCATTCATATGAGAATGAGGGCTGTAATTATTTGAATCTATATCCATAAAAGAGGAATTATGGAGTATGCATATATACCATATGGACTCCAAAACCGCTCGACAGATTGTAATTAAACTATCAGGCGTTATTAAGCATTGTTTGTTGATGGTTTGTGTGATGTTTGGTGCAGATCCTTCAAAAGGGCTCCGCCCCACAGGGTTTTAAGAGGTTTGTACAATATATGCTTTGTGTATATGCATGTAGCTAGGGGGCTCACTGAGATTATTTAAATAGATAAAACTGAATGTGAAGAAAGTAGATTTAATATTTTTGAAATATTTTTTATAAATAAGGCTCAACAGAAAGTCATGATTAAATTTCTCCCATTAACCTATTAACAATATACATGAACAATGACAACGTCTGTAAGACAATTTCATCTATATTAAACTGAAAATGAACTTAATATTTTATAACATTGTGTCATAATTTTAATCAAGCAATCAAACAAACTAAATCAAACTAAACAACTGAGGCTCCGGCGACATGTGTGATCACATCCACAGTTTCCCACAAAAACTGCAATTGAGTTGTACAGTTCAATGAACACATAATGTTCAGTGTCACCATGAGACACAGTGTTGTAGCTGGTCTTACAAAGACTAACATCCACAACTGGGGCTTCCAGCTACATGTGTGATCACATCCACAACTTCCCACAACAACTGTAACTGAGGTGAACAGTTCAATGAACACATAATGTTCAGTGTCACCATGAGACACAGTGTTGTAACTGGTCTTACAAAGACTAACATCCACAACTGGGGCTTCCAGCTACATGTGTGATCACATCCACAACTTCCCACAACAACTGTAACTGAGTTGAACAGTTCAATGAACACATAATGTTCAGTGTCACCATGATACACAATGTAGTAGCTAGTCTTACAAAGACTAACATCCACAACTGGGGCTTCCAGCTACATGTGTGATCACATCCACAACTTCCCACAACAACTGTAACTGAGTTGAACAGTTCAATGAACACATAATGTTCAGTGTCACCATGATACACAATGTTGTAGCTAGTCTTACAAAGACAAACATCCACAACTGAGACTTCCAGCTACATGTGTGATCACATCCACAACTTCCCACAGCAACTGCAACTGAGTTGAACAGTTCAATGAACACACAATGTTCAGTATCACTATAATACACAATGTTGTAGCTGGTCTTGCAAAGACAAACATCCACAACTAAGGCTCCAGGCTACATGTGTGATCACATCCACAGTTTCCCACAACAACTGCAACTGAGTTGAACAGTTCAATGAACACACAATGTTCAGTATCACTATAATACACAATGTTGTAGCTGGTCTTGCAAAGACAAACATCCACAACTAAGGCTCCAGGCTACATGTGTTATCACATCCACAGTTTCCCACGACAACTGTATCTGAGTTGAACAGTTTAATGAACACAGTATGTTCGGTATCACCATCATACATAATGTTGTACGACTATTATAAATATATAAATATGATGGAATTTTTATTTTGATCCTTTAGATGAACAATTAAGGCTTAAAAAGCTCTTAGGCCAGCTCAAATTTCTATTTATTAAATATTTATAATTTCTGAAAAGACTAGAATCGTGTTTAAAATATGTTGAGCTCAAGCAACTTGTGTGCATAAGGTGTGTGCTAAAGTAACAAATGATGTTGAAGACGGCCGATTTATCTTTACAGTGAACTCACCCAATTGTGTTAAAAGACAATATATCTTTGTCAGCTGTATTAATAGTGTACAATA
Source organism: Macrosteles quadrilineatus (assembly GCF_028750875.1). Lineage (NCBI taxonomy): Eukaryota > Metazoa > Arthropoda > Insecta > Hemiptera > Cicadellidae > Macrosteles > Macrosteles quadrilineatus. Next base: position 136,097,679 of record NW_026542595.1, on the reverse strand, counting down.
ATCAATATGTATACATATTAGTTATATTGGTTTTACTTAAATTAAATGCCATTAGTTTTATTGTTAAAATTGGAAATCTTTTTTAGTTATAAATAAAAATATGTTATGAATATTCTTATCATTTAAAGGAACTATTTAATATTTCTTTTTATTTTACCGCCATAATAAAACCTGTAATATATTTCATACATATATATTACATATTAAACAACTTTTTGCATCCGATAAAAACTGAATCTATATATGTAATCGGTAGGTTAGGTATTATTTGAGTAAGATAAGGTAAGAAATCAATTCTAATGCATGGCTTACACTAAGCGTTTTGTGGATATCAAATGCCAAAATGAGCAAATTATTGTTTCTCACAGTTTAACGTTGGAAAATATTTTCACTTTCAATGGCTCTAGAACGTTTGCTTTCCGTCTGCTCCGTTTATATATAAAGTATAAAAATCAATCACAGAAAAAGGTAAAAAGGTGAGATTTCTCGGTGGGAAATCATAACTATGGTGATGCCGCATCAGAATAGTATTCAATAGTGGTCTTTTAGTCCTAATATTGTGACTAATTGTAGCTTTTGGAAAACATGTTCATTATTCAAACAGCACATACGTACTGTACTGTTTAAAAGAAGGCATTAAAGATATAATAAATATAATACACGCTTTATGTATTAATATTCAAGGTGAATTGTTTATATATTATTACAATAAATGTTTGTGTAGGATAGAAGAGGCACATGTATATTTTTTACTGTAAAGCTTGTAAAATTAGGCCGTTTAAGATACCAACTAGTATTTATACAATATATTACTATGATGAGAGGTGTATAAAAAACCTTCGGTCCAAGGTGCGTAATATTAACTACTGATAATGGTAAAAAAGAATAAATTTCCAGCTACAAAGTTTTCATTGTTTTAATTAACTTTACGATCAAGCCTATCCAGACAGCTTCTACCAATTGAACATAGATTCTACTGGCTAATGAGAAACTTCACCTGTAATTGTTTATCAGTCAAGAGGCAAAGCTGCTCCTTGAATCAAAATACGCCATATAGTCTAGCAGTAATAGTACATAGAATGTTAAGTAGCAAGGAAGAATATAACGACATTTATCTGAGAAGACCAACTAACCTGCTTGACAAGTGTTTACCTGTCAAGAGGCAAAGCTACTCCTTGAATCACAACCCACCCTAGAGTCTAGCAGTGGCCGTACATAGAATGTTAAGTAGCAAGGAAGAATATGACGACATTCATCTGAGAAGACAAAATGACCTGCTTGACAAATGTTTGCCTGTCAAGAGGCAAAGCTACTCCTTGAATCACAACCCACCCTAGAGTCCAGCAGTGGCAGTACATGTAATGTTAAGTAGCAAGGAAGAATATGACGACATTCATCTGAGAAGACAAAATGACCTGCTTGACAAATGTTTGCCTGTCAAGAGGCAACGCTACTCCTTGAATCACAACCCACCCTAGAGTCTAGCAGTGGCCGTACATAGAATGTTAAGTAGCAAGGAAGAATATGACGACATTCATCTGAGAAGACAAAATGACCTGCTTGACAAATGTTTGCCTGTCAAGAGGCAAAGCTACTCCTTGAGCCACAACACATTCTAGAGTCTAGCAGTAGCCGTACATAGAATGTTAAGTAGCAAGGAAGAATATAACGACATTTATCTGATAAGACAAACTAACCTACTTGACAAGTGTTTACCTGTCAAGAGGCAAAGCTGCTCCTTGAATCACAACCCACCCTAGAGTCTAGCAGTAGCCGTACATAGAATGTTAAGTAGCAAGGAAACATATAACGACATTCATCTGAGAAGACAAACTAACCTGCTTGACAAGTGTTTACATGTCAAGAGGCCAAGCTACCCCTTGAATCACATCACATTCTAGAGTCTAGCAGTAGCCGTACATGGAATGTTAAGTAGCGAAAAAGAAAATAACGACATATATATGGGAAGACTAATTAATCTACTTGACAAGTGTTTACCTGTCAAGAAGCAAGTCTTCTCATCGAATCACAACACACCCAGTTATAATATTTTTATTTATGTCTTGAATTAATAAGGCCCCTACAAAAAAGCACAATTTGATAGTTTCGACAAATGCGTAAATCATCTTTAGTTTGTGTAATAATGATAGTGAAATATGTTTAAAAGCCTTAATTTTATTGATAACGTAAAATAATTATTTCCAATCACACAATACATAAACCTTTTTTCATTAAATAGCGTTTTAGTTAGTTTGTTTGGAGAAAATTACACCTATGTTGAACATAAATAATAAACAACTTATGACTACTTAAAGCTATAGAATATTGTAAGTTTTTTCTAATAAAAGTATAAATATAAAAATTGTTTATCATGATTCTTTTCTATATTATGAACACTTATCGAATGTTTCAAAAAATTTTAAATAAAATTACAATCCATGTAATTCATAATGCTTTATTTAAACGCGCCATATAACAAAACAGATTACTTTCTTTTACATTGCATTCCCAAATTCATTGATACAATGTAGTTTGGTGGACTGGCCAGAAGCAACTGGTAGAGGCACACTTAATGAAACAACTTGAACAAAGCCAGTAACTTGATACAAACCTCAGCCACGCCCGACACTGTCAAACTTACGGGCTCATACCTTTCCTTTTTAACCAAAGCCTTGCGGTATTTATCATATTATGGTAACTCTGTCCAAAACTTACATATAAAGCTACTGCAATTGTTGTTGGATATTATTAACACCCTTACAGATTAATTCTACGTACACATATTGATACATGATGCTAAGGTTAAATTTAACAGCCACGCTGTTTCTATACTCCTTTTAATGATGCCATTTTTAACGGCATATGTTTTCCAACTAACATGAGTATGTAAAGCGTAAACTATGAGTTTTAGTTTTCAATTAACTGTTCGAAATACAAAAGCTATGTAGTAATTAGAACAACGAGGGAGTTAATGTTCACGTAAATTTCTGTTGAAATGTCCTCCGTCCGATTTTATCCTCAAGACTGCAAACAAATCGTGTTAACATAATAAACCTTATCGTATATGCTATATATTAGTGGAGGGGATTCTCCATTGCAAGAAACGTTGACATCCTAAAGAGAGACAACTTATATACCAAAACACATTCCAACATTCCAATTGTGATTGGTAAGATTTAAACCTTAGAACCTCGTCTATAGATATCACGAACTAACCACGGGATCGTCTATTAAGGAGATTTCAATCATGTAAAGTATCTAAAACCTGCAAAAATAACTCTAAACTGTGTCAGATATTATCGGCTTAATATTAATACCCAAAAATTACATTACTACAGATACTTATTATGCGTTATTATAGTTCATAAGTATTTCAAAGTCAACGCTTTTATCTTTGATGTCTTTTAAAGGAACTTTAAATACCGGTATAAGATCTTAACAAATATTACTATTTTAATGAGTCGAAAAGCTAAACAGTAAATGTAGTATGTGTGTAATTCTACTTATAATGAGAACTTTGTAACTTGAAACTATTTCTACAATTCACCTTGAATCTTAATATATAAAGCGTGTATTATCGTTATTATATCTTTAGCACCTTCTTTCAAACAGTACAGTACGTCCGTGCTCTTTCCATATTGAAAAATACAGCATTTAAAAAAAACAACAATTAGTTACAATATCAGGACTGAGCAGTACAATACGATAATTGGCTACCATTCTGATGCGAAATTTACATAGTAGTGATTTCCCATTATTGTAACCAGTCTAATGCATTGTTAATGTGATTGGTTATTTCACTAAATCGTAATTACTGCTAATGAAAGTCGTGTTTTTTATAAGTTTGGTAAGAATATATGTTTTTTTTTATTTGAGAAAAACTTTTACTTTATTTCACTGATTGATCATTATAATATTTACTATAAATAACACTGATTTTATTTATAATGATGTAACAGTCCAATTTTATTTTATAAATTGACAATCTTGAACAAAATTCTAAATCTAAAGTGAAAACACAAAATGATTTAAAAATAATGAATTCATCAATATATGTATTCAATCTTCAAGTATTGGTACCAAAAGTAATTTTTTACCTAACGTGAATGTGTATGTTTGGTTCGTAAAATTGATCGTAGTTAATCATTTTTTAAATTAGTAAATCTAGATTAGTTTTTAAATTCTAGACAAGTATTTAAACCATTTCATATTAACCCTTAGTACACCAACTAACCGTTCAATTAATTTAATCTAAAAAAGTATATGGCATGTAATAATTATGTCATTTACAGTCTTTGTTAAATTATTACTATTTCACATCAAACGTATATTATCCGAAGCTGTACGCTAGTACGCATTCTGATGGCCAGTTTTGATGGTTATACATTAGACTTACTCTAAAACTTAACAGACAACAGATTTATGATCAATTTTTTATAGTATTTTTTGGATAAGCATAAATTATGTCAAAACCATCAATCCTCTACAACACGTAAATCCAAAACCTCAAAAGCATATTTTCTCTTTCTTTAAGTTCGTTTAAATAGCTTTTAGCTTTTTCCATTTAGTTATAAACTTTTGATTTCTATACGTCTGAATTATTTGATCAAGAACAATATTCAATACGCACACATATCACCATATCCAAAATTTATACTCAAGTCCTTTACCACTGATGACAAATTCAACTCTATATTAAGTAAGTAAGAGTATTATGTAAGAGTATAACTTATCTTGCATGTTTCACAAACATGAAAACGAACTCAGAAAACCCCGCAGATTCTGTTTACAAAACACGTTTCCGATTGAGCTGATCATTTATAACAGCTGCTGTCATACTTGGCAGATTTATATGTTTTTCTCCGTCTTTTATTGCCTGGATCAACAAGTAATAACAAGTATTTTTCTTATTATTGAAATACACAACTGTTGTATTTGTAACTATTCATTAATAACTAATACATTAATATATAGGTATTTTAAATTGTAAAAATTTTAAATATGGGTTTGTGTGTTGAAAATGATATTTCAGACCAGACATTGTTGTATGAATGTTAAATGAAGACCCACTTTTTCGAATAAATTTGGCCTTTTTTTATTTATATAAATTGCACTCGTATTCTGTTTACAACTCTCCAAATAAAAAGAGTACCTATAAAGTTCATGAAGTTTTGTAAAAACATTTACAAATGTAATTTACAATCTTCCTTTTTCAGCATGTTTAACACTTAACATTGTTTAACTAATGGTATTTTTGTTATAGACTTCAGTCATTTTGCTAGCCTCCCCCGATTAAAAGGTATTAGTTTTATCTTCTGTCATAAAATATTCCTATGTCTCCTCAGACCATAAGTTAGGTGCACCAATGAGCAAAATACACATGATTTAACCCCAGTACTTTAATTTTAAGGTAATATTTCCACAAGACCAATTTGAAATATTTTTCTGTAATTAACGGTGAAATACTGAAATTTAGCACAATTTAAAACCAAACTGATGTAAGATAGCACTCTAGCTTATAGATCAAAGACAACCCAGATAGGCTATGAACCAATCTTTTTTCTGGATCTTTATTGAATAAGTGCCTTAAGTTTAGGCATGCTTTTAACCATTCGGATATCCAGTCTATTGAACACATTTTAATAACACAAAATAATAAAATGATCAACTATATTAACTTTGACTTACATGTGTAATGCATAATAATGGTCCATTTAAATCACAACGTTTGTTTGAAAATAAACTGACTAACTCTATACTCCCTGTACCTTATCAACACCCTTCAAAACACATTAAAACTATAATGGTATCCTGTAATGGTATAATGGTATTGTGCTTCCTTTCTAATAATTTAATGTTTCTAACATAACTTGTTTGTGTGTTTATGTTTACAAAGAAACCTATCCTTTATCTTATACAACAAAGATATAGTGAATTATTGATAATAAGAAATAAAACAATACTTCGCTCATACACAGTTAAGTAATAACTTAATAAAGCAATCCGACATTGTTACTAACAAACGTTTTTAAATTTGAATTAACAATATCAGATTGTGTACATTTTTTGTACGTTTCCATCCAAAAACAGAATCTACTCACTGTTAGGAATTTAAAATTACCTTACCTCGTTTTTCCTATTGCTTGAAATACAATTTGCATATTCAATTTGTAACAATATATTTAAATTTAGATCAAGATAAGCTACAATATGTTTACGTATTATTTTTAAAGCATTTTAAAGCCAGACTAGCCTTTGTTCACACAGCGTTATCAAGATCTAACTTTAAGATTTATCCAAAAACCCCTTCTTCATAAATAATTCATTTAATTACACCAAAGCTCTCTTGTTTGACCTTATCTACGTTCTTTGTACAGTGTTAGTGACCTGACACGGGCTAACAACGTTTGTAGGTTTGCTGGTCAAAGCAGGTTTAATGTAATCACTTCAGTACCACGGTCTGTACGTGTAGCTAATCCCTACATTTGCATTAATGGATGTTGGAGCAAGTAGGGCTCATGTTAAGGCTTAGTATACATCGTGCAGCTAAAATGTATATAACACACTCTCTTAGGTTTATGTATATTTAGTGTAAAATATGTGTATTGTAATGTAAATAATACGAATATATAAATACTCGTACACGCATATTTAAGGAATAATTTTAAATGTCTAAAAGCGTTTATATAGCTATACGTGTTAAAAATTAATCTTAATATACCTTAAGGTACGTCAATAGGAAGAGATCAATCATTTACTTTGCAGATGCGATTCTAAAATCATTCTGCATCAAACACAGTGAATAAAACACTGATTAACCACTAGTTTTTTTTTGTTTTTTTACATGAAATGAGTAAATTATTTTGTTCCCTTTTCTATTTTCATTCCAACATCCATTCAAAGTATGCCATATTTCCCAATTTTAAGTCAGAACTTTTTGTTTATTTTTGCATGTTCTAAGTTAAATAAGCCAATTGAAGCTATGTATTGTCTTACAGTGATTTTTAACATTACAAGTATCTAATATCGTACATTTATATTGCTAGTATATTCTATTGTGATTATTGTGATGATCATTTTGGTTACTTTTTTAAATGTGTAACATAATTAGATACGAAATCTATTTTGATAGTACGTTAGTTATAAAAATCCATTCATATGAGAATGAGGGCTGTAATTATTTGAATCTATATCCATAAAAGAGGAATTATGGAGTATGCATATATACCATATGGACTCCAAAACCGCTCGACAGATTGTAATTAAACTATCAGGCGTTATTAAGCATTGTTTGTTGATGGTTTGTGTGATGTTTGGTGCAGATCCTTCAAAAGGGCTCCGCCCCACAGGGTTTTAAGAGGTTTGTACAATATATGCTTTGTGTATATGCATGTAGCTAGGGGGCTCACTGAGATTATTTAAATAGATAAAACTGAATGTGAAGAAAGTAGATTTAATATTTTTGAAATATTTTTTATAAATAAGGCTCAACAGAAAGTCATGATTAAATTTCTCCCATTAACCTATTAACAATATACATGAACAATGACAACGTCTGTAAGACAATTTCATCTATATTAAACTGAAAATGAACTTAATATTTTATAACATTGTGTCATAATTTTAATCAAGCAATCAAACAAACTAAATCATAGGTAAACCAGTGCAATTGTTTTATTCTTCAGATTTAACACTAATTATTGACATTTTTTAGCATAAAGAGCGAAATTGTTGATCAATTTGTTTAAACATAGCAGTGATATGTGAAATTCTCTGCAAAGATATAAAAAAAAAACTATGTATATGACCAAACAGCATACACATCTGAATCCAACGCTAAACAATAGCGATGGTTTTTGTATGGAATTCCGATAACAATAAAAAGACCACGATCAGAATGTGTTGCCACTAGTGGACGCAATAAACTTTATTAACTGAGTTGCAATTTACGACAATTACTGGTGTGACTGACCTAAACGCTTTCAAAAGTTTGGTTTTGTTGTGTTTTAGATTAAATTAGGTCAATACTGACAAGGGTCTGCTAATTATATTACTTATGTGTGACTAGAGTCACTAGCACAATTTTGATAGTTGATCAAATAAAAATCATACAGCTCTATTAAATTTATTTTGTGGACCATTGTAAATACAAATTTTTAAACATTTTTCAGATTTATTTTGATACTGAAGTAGTCATAATTAGTTATAATATAAGAATATTAAATATTTCATCATTTGGTGATTAAAAGTTTACTTAAATTTCTATAGTAAATGCTGCACTTTATGCAACACCAGTCTAAAGAATACGACAGGCCTACATTTTACGTAATTTTATAAAAGTTAAAACTTTCTACCTTACATTTTTATTCAGAAGCCTTTCAATTAAACAAAGGCTAATCTATCACGCTCATAGTGAACTATTTTACTTATCATTTCTATTTGTATCAATCATTTGTGATACAACCACACATAGTCCTAAGATCATGTTATTTTTAATATATATCTTCGAACTTAATTTTTGCATTTTCGTGGTATGTTCAATTACATTATAAAATTGTATGAACTAATCAAACCTAAACTCTTGCAGGATTTATTTCCTTAAAAGATTTCCTTAAAGGCAGTTTATTGGTTAACTCCTGAAACAGATTTAGTAACTAGTCTAAGCTTCAACTGTCTTTCAGTGATAAATTAATGTGGTGTGGTGTAATCCATGATAATCTCTCTCGACTCTTCAAAGCTGTAAAAGCAGACTGTGTATGAAATGTGATCAAACAGTATCTTTACAATGTCATATATTTAATTAAAGATTTTGGAAGATTGGTTAACTATAGGTTGTCAATTTCCAAAACAAGTATTCTTTGTGTATTATCAGATTAAACAATAATTGTCAATTAATTTTAATTTTGTTTCTGAAAATTTCACTTTGAATTTTGAGTGGGAGTTCCTTTCAAAATCAGGCTTAGAGTAAGTTACAGTGAAAGAGATTTAGGGAATACATTTAAAATAAAGGTTATGGTATATTTATGTGTCTAATTAATGGTAATATCAAGAAACAGCTTATTAAATATGTTAATTGTTTGCCTTTGTGCTTTTTCAAGTATTTTATATTCGCTATAACACATTAAATATGCACTTAATCCAACATTTATTCAAGATATAAATTAATGTGACGACAAAAAACCTATAAAACCATAACCGTTACAGATACATTACACATTACAGACAAAGTTTATATAACTAAGTACCAAAATGTTTTTATCTACTGATAAACAGAAGAAACAAAATATATTTAATTTTGGTTTTATAAACATTGTACTATGTTGCTGTGACAATATTGAAGGGCGTTCAAGTCATTAATTAACTACATATTAACAATTTAAATGAAAATTTAATTGTAACCATATACCTTTTAGAAATACAGAATCTTTTATTTGAATTTTGGATGGAAGTCCAAACTTAACATCATCCCTTATTCATCTGTTAAAGCTGAGAGTTATAATATAATAAATATAACCCCATCAAAACCTCATTTTACCTTTATTTTTAGACCATGTTAAATTTTGAATATGTTTGTTTATAATTCATATGGTTTCCCTTATCATCGTCCTTTATTCATCTGTTGTAGCAAAGAGTTGCGTATAAATTGTAAATCCAGACAATCTTATTCGCAGGACCGGACCCTGCTCGTTTATACTTGTCAGTTAAGAGACTTGTATGAATCAAGCCTAAGAGAGGTCTTGAATACAAAGTAACCGTGTAGGAGGGTGACGGGATTAATCGTTGAATTTAAAAATATTATGTATTCAGCAATTAAAGACTAATATAAGTGTGGCTACCTAGTATTGTTTCCTTACGTCATAAGTCTTGTGCCGTTTTTTAGCTTTTTTTCTTAAAACACATGATTAACCATATGTTTTGCAGTATACTGTCTGTCAGTTAGTCTATTTTGTTCTCTATATAACTCTTTAAATTAGATTTAAATCATGTATTTTGTATATTTTATATTGCTTGAATAAAATTTCCATTTTCATTCATTATAAAAAAGCGTATACCTTATTGAATCGATTTTATATCCTTCTATCATTTCTTTTTCTCGTGCAACTACATTCTAAATTTGAGATAATTTTTTCAACGTTAAGATTTAAGGCTTTGGTGGTTTTCAAAAACACCAAAGCTTCATAGGCACGCCCAAAGTGTTTTAGTAATATTACTCAAATCAAATCAAAATCCGTTATTTCGTATAAAATAGAGAATATTTACAAAATGTAATATATGCAATAGAAATAGGTTTTAAAATGTATAGCTAAAAATAAACTCCCACATGGGTTAACTCGTGCTGGGAGTGAGTCGTATGATGTTTGGTTAGAAAGAAATGAGAAGGTTTGATAAAAAAAAAACTGTACTTCTAATAATTACAGTGCGGGCAAGACTCCAAAGCGCCAGCGGAGTCATGACATAGTAGATTAGGCCCACTATGTACTATGTACTCGTGTAACAGAAAACTATAAGCAGTCGTATATTCTCTTGAATACTATTATGATGTTTAAAATATTCTAATAGCATAAGATTGATAAACTTACTGGATCTCCGTGGTATACGTGGTAAATGTAACCTTTTTTGGTAAAAAAGTTAACTAAAATTTGAAAAATAATACTGATGAATTGCATAAAATCCATGGAATGGTTTATTTTAAATTCTATTGACGAAATTGAAAATTTTCCGCTCAGTCAATTTTTTGATGATACAATCACTTGTTATATATTTAAAAAAAAAACCAACAATCAGAGAAATTACTTGCAACTAATTACAATTAACACTAAATGACCATATTTTTACGATTCCCAATGAAATCAGCTGAAAATTTTACTCAGAGTAAAACATTAACTTAATTTGATCAATCTTTTTAAAATGTAATTAGTATTAGCAGCGATTTCGTTAAATTGTAAAGTCATAATAAAAATAGTTTAATTTTATCTTAATTAAAATATTTACTTTAATAAGCCAAACAACATGCAAACAGAGAATATCCACATGTTTTACGGGCTGAATATATGTTTGTGTAACATTTTAATGATTAGAATAAGGCTTGTTATGGAAAGCCACCACAACGACATGAACTTAGTACGTAATGAGGCTGTTGCTTGCTTCGGAAATCGTAAAAACATCAGTACTTCTAAATACGAATTACAGTACTAAATGCAATTAGGTAGGTAAAATTACTTACATCAATATCTGTATAGTTATTAGCGTATTCAGCTATATTTACGTTGGAAATATAGGATTGTTCATGCATCAAAGTTTGCCGAATTCTGATTAATCGTATTTGTTACCAATATATTCACGTTACATTCTATTGTTAAAATTTAATTTAAATACATTGGAAACTGTTTCCATTGTATATAATTTAGTTTTTAACATGCTATCTCCTACGTCATAATTTGTAAACCCCAATGTTTGTAATATTTTTAAAATCTTTTGCTTTCTAAAAAAAATCAGTCCAAACGAATTTTCACGGTAAACAATAATCATTAATATTTATTTTAAACCATAAACGTATGAAATTTTTTACTAGTTTTATGGCAACGCTTATTAAGGTCATTTTATCATATACAAACTAATATATTCAGCACAAAATAATTTCTGTGGTTTTGTATTGAACTTTGCTCGATTACAGTAAAACAACCACAATCAGTATATGTAGGCTCTAGAACGTGATTAGTTGAATTTCGTAGGCTGCAATATGTGACATTGGCTAATATGATTGGGTCGTAGTTTTTTTGTTTTGAAATACTAACTTTTATTTTCATTTTAGCTAATTTCCATTTTGTCTCTGAGGTATATAAGCATTTTTTTAAAGCATCAGTAATGATTTTTAAGTTTGTTTGTATCCACCCGCATCATATTTTAGGGTGGTTAGCAACATTTCTACCATATAACTGCATTGTTTTTTTTGTATAACCATAGATAAAATGAGTAGACGACTACTTCGTTTATCTATGATATTCCCATAAGAAATTTATTGCTAATAATTTTTTTTACATAACTATCGTATAATAAAATCGTAAAGTACTTTAATTTCTTCGTGTTGGACTCAAAATGTGCAAGACACTGTATACAATGTGGTTGAAAAGTCTCGATAGGGTCTGGGACCTTTCTACCACACTGTTTAATGACTTTGGGCCTCAAGTCATAGATTATATGCTTGTCATTGTACACGCCTAAGAGCAAGTATATGTTCAATTTTGAAACGGTGTATAAACTACATTAGGCCTAGTTATTTGGATTAAGGAGACTTAAATAAACAAGCGCAGGAGTCTTTTATTATTCATAATTCAGCCATGGTAGGATATATATTGCTCATATAAAAACTTGTTCTTTAGATAGTTATCTTTTTCAATTTATTTAGAATAGTGCAACACTCCAAAGACAATATGTTATTATTCAGATATATTGATACAGCTAATAAAAGGTTAAAATATTGCTATGGACGCAATTTAATATATTTCAAACACCTCTTGGAATGGTTTGGCGTTGTCATGTGGACGGGGTGACAAATCACACGAGTTGGCGGTTTGCAAATGGAAAAATAACAACAACAAAGAGCATTGAAACTCGGTTAACGGCTCTTTGTATGGTCGCCACAGCTGACAACATGGGATAAATCATATAGAGGCTCCACACAATCAGTATGGCACTGTTGAGAGGAATTGAGTTTTTTTTATAAAGAATATAACCACATTTATTTATTTATCCAAACATAAACTGTTATATAAACTAAACTATTTTTTTAAATAATATTGATGTAAAAACTAAATTGCCCTTGAATATGAAACGGAACGCTAATGTAATGCATTTTCCCTTCGAAATCGATAATTTAGTTTAACCTAGGCACAATGTAGTTGGGTTACTAGTTACAGACTGACCAGTAGCAACTGGTAGAGGCAGACTTAATGAGACAACTTGAACAAAGCCAGTAACTTGATACAAACCTCAGCCACGCCCAACACTGTCAAACTTACGGTCTCTTACCTTCTCTATAGAAAAAAATACTAATTAGTACATTACATTCCATTTAGTTGTAAGCATGCTGAATTGGAATAATAAATTATATTAACACACTCAATAACGCGTGTCTGGAGACTCCACATACAGAGAAGTGTGACGGCTGGGACTGAACCTGTTAACAATTCATTCTACTGATAAAACTAAGAGTATTCACCCCTATGTTGATTAGTTCATCAATGATTACCTGATCTTACTCAGTTGGAACTGATAATGACAACCCATTACAGTCAGTTGACATTATTGTATGCTTAATTATAGACTGAGCTAAACACCTTAATGCTATTATTTATAATTAAAGGTAGGCTATAAAACATAGAAATATTTTAATATACATAAAATCGTTGTTTATAAACTAGCAGCATTATATAGGAATATATTTAAGGGGCAAGAGATTTGGGTGTAGTAGATACAAAGTAGATACAATCACATTTAAAGTGGAGAAATTTTTAGTAGTGTAAAATTGATTGCGAACGCTTTTTATTATGCAATAAATGCAATAAAAATTATCGATTAATCGTTGATGCCACGCCATATACAAAATGTATTTTTGTCAAGCAAAACGACAATCTTATATTTGAGTTATTATTCAAAGCGTTTGCTTCACTAAAATTTAATGAACAGTTAGAAACAATTTGTGGAAGATAAACAGTTACATGCATCTGAAAAGACAGTCAAATCTACTTGACAAGTGTTTACCTGTCAAGGGCCAAAGATACTCCTTGAATCACAACACACCCTAGAGTCTAGCGGTAGCAGTACTTGGAATGTTAAGTAGCAAGCAGTTATACCAGTAGAATAATACAGGAGGAAAACGTCATTTATAAGTTGAAATTACAGACGAACATACTTCACATGCATATTTTCATTCCAGTTTTACATAATAGTCTAAAACGTATACGTCACAACCCGTACGTATTATATAATCACAGTTGTTATTCCTTTTGTACTGTATATTTCACTTCCCCTTCGTGCTGTTTATAATATCATATGTTCAGCAGGTATTTTATTTATTTTTTGTGAATGAATTTTAATTAAAGTCTGTTTTTTATCAAAATTAGAAACTCTCTCTTCAATTTATCTTTAAAATCTGTATTTATCTCTTCAAGTTCCAAATGTTCTGCCGATATAGTTGATGATGTTCTCCGGTATGAAAGTGGTGGATGACAAACTAAATAATATTCGTGATGGCGGGGCACTGGTATTAACGGGATACACTAACAAAAAATGCTTAAGTTGCTTATTAAATGTATTAGAATATTTTTTTATTCATCAACTGGGGTAAATTGATAACTTGTATAGGTCCATTTATTGTATTACTAACATTTTCAGACAACCTGGAATGACATTAATTATGATATTTTACCACATTTGTCTATACATTATGACATTAATTCAAATGTTATTTCGGTGAACACAATTTTATTTTATATCCATGGTACATTTTCTTACCTGGCCTATAACACAAAATATATAAATGGAATACTAAGTCTAGAGTTATATTCTAGTATATAAATAGCAATATTTTCTATATTTGTTACAACCGAAAAGGAAATATGGATTATAGTCATAAAGGTAACAATAATCATAATAATCATGCCAACGACAATAATCATGCCATAGCAAAGCCTTTTTAATACTACAGTGGTTAAACGTTTATATTAGCCTAATTTAATAGGAGTCGAATCACCTTATATATTATTTATATTTATGACATACACAGGCTGTTTCATTAGCCAGGACTATTTAATTAGCAAGGGCTATTTAATTAGCCAGGACTATTTATTAATAGCCCAATGATAAAAACTCCTTAACGTTTCAAAACAAAATTATATGTTTTCAAATTATATGTTTTATAACTATAGATATTAAATGGTTGTCAATATAACGTTCTAAGCTATATGTATTGGCAATATAACCCTACATCAATCTGACACTAGCAAAACAGAAGACAATGATAGATTGTATTTTAACACAATAGGATGAGGTCACTGGAAAGATAAATTGGCCGTCTTCAACATCATTCGTCACTTTTGCGCACAGTTGCTGCACTTCACCGGCTTCAAACTTTCCGAAACATTGCTTATCAATTACCCTATTTTCTAGATCGGATGGTAGCCATGATATAACAAAATAGCTTCACTTTGGAAACACCTTATACTACTAAACTTTAAGTGCGTATCTCAATAAAGTTTTTATTTTGAACATAATATATACGTTAAGAGCAATATTAAGCTAAATAACATTATTTTATGCTAAACATGTTACTACTGAAAAAATTTCACTATGACCTGTTGATCAGCACATTTTAGCGTAAAAACAGTCAAGATATGCTGTATGATAAAGGTTCATTGTAATTGCAAAGTATGATTACAATTCGTATTTTTTTATACTTGCTCTTTAAAGTAATTCCTGACTAAACTAATAAAGGTAATTCGTGGAACCGTCATCAAAACAAATCATAAATAAATTATCATGTTATACCCAAGAGCATTTTGACATCGTAGTATCTAGATTATACTTATTCTTTACGCTATGTTTGTGACCTTAAATGTGCTAACGTTTGTAGTTTTGATGATCAAAGCTGGTTTAAAGTAATCACTTTAGTAACACGGTCTGTACGTGTTGCTAATCCCTGCATTTGCATTAATGGATGTTGGATGAAGTGTCTCATGTTTGCAAGTAGAAAACCATCACACATAAAATTATAATAATGATTTTTTTTTCAATACTAATCTATGAACTTATTTTAGTTTGTTACTCAATGTATGTATAAATATTATTACTATAGTAATATTTATAAACAATAAAAAACATAGTCTTTTGCATATTGGTATAACCGTTGATCATAGATATATTAACATTGAATGCAAAAAAACGTTAAACTCTTGAGTGTTTAACAAAGTTAAATAGTGCCTATGTTCCTTTTAATGCTGACCCAATATAGTGAAATACAATAGTACCAAACTCGAAGTTTAGGTCAGTCACACGTACATTGTCGTATTGTGTCAAAGTTAATAAAGTTTATTGCGTCCACTAGCGGCAACACATTCTGATCATGGTCATTTTATTGCTATCGGAATTCCATACGAAACCACCACTATTGTTTAGAGCTGGATATAGATTTGTATGGTGTTTGGCACTATGTGTAGTTTTTCATATATCGGGGAAGTATATGTTGGATAAATAAATGTCTCCTAATAAATTTATTAAATTAAATAAAATAAATTTTTTTCACTTAAGCTATACATTGTACTCTACTCACAGTACAATTAACCTTCATTTCATCCTCTAATGCAAATATAGGGATCGACTACACTTAGAGAGGGTGTTGGGTACTAAATAATTACATTGAACCTGCTTTGACCAGCAAACCTACAAAATGTTGTTACCCCATGTAAGGTCACAAACATAGCGAAAAGAACCAACTTTGTAAGTGAATTAGGTTGAGCAAGCGTACTTTGAAGTAGTAAATTGATTGATTTATGAAGAAAGGGTTTTGAGATTAATCATAATTGAAGAAGGGTCTTAGTGTGTTTCACAGAATGATAATCTCTTGATATGTCTGTATCAACGAGGTTTTGTGGTGTATAAAAACATAATACATACGACGTTGTATTTATTTTATTATAATATACGTACATGAAAATCCATATTTTTACATTTACTGCAGAAAACTGTTTTATGTAACGGAGGGTGAATTTTAATTCGTTTTCACAGTGATAGAGCAACAAATAATTTTACCTCAACGACGAGCCTTACATTTTTGTATACAACACTTCTGAAAATAAAATTATTCATTTTGACACTTGGTTGGAATATATTATTGATAAAATAAAATGATTACCTTATTCAACCACAGTTGTTAGTATGATGACTAGTTTTGTTCCTTAGAACTTCCGGGTGTCCACAAAGTCTTGGTCTGATTTACTAGCTTTGCTGTACGAAAACCATTAGAGCCACACTTAACTTGTATGCCTTGTTTTGAAGGGAATTTTATCAAGTTTTATTTAATAAAATTGTTAATACCTAAACACAGCTGATTGACAACAATACAATCATGATTCAATATAATAACAAATCAGAAATGGTGAGTTTACAAGAGAAATCACCGTTTGTGTTGTTGTTTCACGAAACCCAATCACCTATAGCAGCTCAACGACTATCCATTTAATTAGGAGGATAACAGACACAATAATTGTAGAATTTGGGGGACTCATTGGGCTAAATCCGTGAGGAATTTTTTAAATCTTCACTTCACCGGTCACTGGATCGGGTGTGATGGCCTGACCAAATGGCCACCTCGTTCCCACCATGTAACTTTTTATCAATTATCAATTATCAATCATTAAGATGGGGACGCCACTTAGGTGCGTATTTTAACCCAAATATGAGTGAAGGATGAGTGTAGAATGGTGTGAGATGATCTGTGTAGCTTTGTTACTGACTAAGATCAGCTGTTTCATTAGCCAGGATCATTTATTTAAAGCCCAATGATCAGGAACAGCTGGGTCCAGTTTAACCTCCATGGGTTTCTTTTTGTAGGTATTAGTCAAGGATATTTTCTATTCTTCCCTGGTTCATAGTTTACACACACTTGTGGGAGGGATTCAGGAATTCTGTGGCGTCTGTAACTCAGGATATGCTGACTAAAAACCTGGGACAATCAGAAAAGACGTCTAGAAGGTCTGCAGGCCACTGGAGGCGCACACGTAGAGTTGTGTTACGTTTGTACATAGTTATAAAATCTAAAGAAGCTACCTGTTATATCTGTAAATAAATCTTTATCCTATTATCCCTCGTTTTCATACTATGCGGTTTCCTTATCAGACCAAGACTTTGTGGACACCCGGTACAATTATTAAATACAATCTACTATATATGTAGTCAATAATACAAGTCATTTTTTCTAAGATGGTACAAATCTGAACTAAACTTCGTTGGACGTTTCAACACACTCTCATTTCATTTAACGCGATATTTACCTTAACATTTCATTTTTCACAAAATTAGGATTTGCACACTTTTAGCATAACACAATTCTGTTATACTTAGCACTTAAGCATATTTAAACTAATAAAACCAATTTTTTTTTGGGGGGGGAGTGATTAAAACAAGCCAAGTGCAAAAGCTGAGCGCAGAGTTGACAAATGATGTTGAAGACGGCCAATTTATCTTTCCAGTGACCTCATCCTATTGTGTTAGAAGACAATCTATCTTTGTCAGATATTATGTTATTGTTAGTTCAGTGTAATATATATATTTTAATACATAGAAAAAATACAAAATATACTGTAGTTATGTTCCCCCTTCACTAGACCAGGTCGCTTCCCACTGTACTTATATTGTTAAAAATAAATAATATAAAAAAATATTAAGTAAAAAAGTAACAATGATTTTGCAGTTTTAAACTTACAAAATTTAAAGCACATATTTGGTTGTAGCTATATTTATAGCAGTAAGAGACGAAAGATGACAAATAAATATTCAACGATGACAGCAAAAGATGTAACATATACCTCAACTACAAAAGAGTTTTTTTTTAGGGAAATGTCTAAAATTACAGCATTTCTGTCAATGTTTAAACCAACCGAAAGAAATGCTTACATGCTGTTTATCTATTTAATATGTCTATTAAGTTTCATATGATTTTATTAAATATGTTTTAAAATAATATTTCAAAACTATTCATAAGGGTTAGGGAAGATGTAGAAATTGTACAATTTGTTGAAAATAAATAAAAGGTTGAACTACCTGATAGATTGAAAGTTACATAAAGAAGCAAAAAACAATGTTTAAAAAAATATGTAAATGTGAAAATCAACAAAACTGTAAGTCCACCTACAACCCATGCAATACAGAATACCCGAATGTTGTTTCAGAAAAGAGAAAAGCGAATAATAGAAATGTTGATTTTACCCTACTACACTTGAAACATACTGGCGTTGTTTAAAGAACACCACCAATAATGTTCCCAAGCTGTATACTAAAAAGCATTGTTTATGTTTACAACATGTATTTTTCAACAGATATTTTATTTCAATGCCAACCAAATTACTATAGTTTCTCAATTTTAAATCGTTATATTTAAAAAAGCGAATATCCTTGATTTGAATACTAACCAAAGGTTTTTAACCTCTCATAAATTATATAGAAGACATGTTAAGATGTTAAATAGCGTTTGTAGCTTTGTGCAATAGCTTTTCAGGTAAGTTTTATTGAAATTACATATTTTTGTCATCAAGTTTGTTTAATTTAATATTAAAACCTAGTAAAATTGTGCTTTAATGTAATATGGTTGTATTTATACATAATAAATATGAAGATTTGTTTGATATCATTTATGAGCAACGAATTAAAGGACTCATTTAAAGTTATTTTTAATTTGAGCTGATTTGAGATCTTGTGAATAAACAACCAGTCACCTGTTATCGGATATAATATTAATATGTACAACAACGATGATGGTAATATTGGCGAAACAGAATTTTTAACCAATATATAACTGTGCATTCAATCATTATTAATAGTAATTACGCTATAGTGAAACAACCGATCGCATTAACAATGCATTAGACTGGTTACAATAATGAGAAATCATTACTATGTTAATTGGCTCTGCATCGAAATGGTAGCTAATAATTGTCTAACTGTACTTAGATTGTTCTGATTACTTAGAATCGTTGTAGCTTGTAGAATAGGGTTGGTCATTTCAATAGAGTATAATTTGAAATTTAATTTGATTCGCAAACATTTTGGACTTAAATTAAGCTGTTTACATGTATATGGTATTAATGAATTTTACACGAATACAGCCCTTTTCACAAAGATCGACGACATTCTTCTGAGGAGACAAACTTACCTGCTTGACTAGTGTTTACCTGTTAAGAGGCAAAGCTACTCATTAAATCACAACACACCCTGAGTCTACCATTAGCAGTAAATGTAACGTTAAGTAGCAAGGAGTAATACAACTCTCTGGATGTATAACAAAGACATTCATCTGAGAAGTCAAACTAACCAAGCACACCTAATTAGCTAATGAGCATTTAAGGAGGCACACCTAAGGAAGGGTAACTTAAGGAGAAGTACCTAAGGTGTATGCCTAAAAAGAACCTAAGGTGTGTTTCAGAAAGTAAATCTAAGGAGTGCTTAAGGAGGGCACCTAAGGATGGATAGGTATATAATCACCTCAACCTTAGGTAAGGTTAGACTTTAGGACCTTAGACCTAAAGGAGGGACACCTAAGGAGTGCTTAAGGAGGGAAACCTAGGGACGAGCACCTAAGGAATATAGCATGATTTGAGTATTTAGTTTTAATCTTGTTTTATAACTATAATGTACATTTCTTGCTGAAAAATCGCCGTAGGGTATCTCAAATTTTGTTTACTTGTTTTTAAATTTTACACGTGCAATTCCTCACCAAAGTTAGCAATATTTTTTCCTTTCTCGGATATTAAATTTTTAAATAATTTAAAATGAGCTTAGAAACCTCTGGATGTATATTAGTTTAAAAAACTGTATTTATTAATTTTCATAAATCAGTTTTACCCCTTGTTACACAAGAACGAAAATAGTAACGACCTGTATAATACAACTAACCGATTTAGTTTAGTCTGGTTTATTGTATAATTTAAATTATAAATAAATTCGTCTCAAAAGTGCCATACTGATTGTATGGAGCCTCTATGTGATTTATCCCATGTTGTCAGCTGCGCCAACCATACAAAGAGCCGTTAACCGAGTTTCAATGTTCTTTGTTGTTGTTATTTTTCCATTTGCAAACCGCCAACTCGTGTGATTTGTCACCCCGTCCACCCCCTTGCGTTTGTAGCTTACAGGCTATTTCGTCCATGCAAATACCATGAATAAAGTGGAAAAATTTTAAAACTTGAGGCAGTGAGAAAGGATGAAAGCACTCTAAGCTAAAGGAAAGGCTTCTTTGATCAACGTTTTATAATGTTTATAGCATATTGAACTTAGCTCTCAATCATCATTACTAAGTTGCGGTATTTATGAAATGTATTTTACTCAGCCAAAAAATATTATTTTTATAAACTGTATTTTTTTATTAGAGGCTCGTTACTGATTAAAATGGTTTTAGTTGAGTTGATCAACAAACATAAAACGTCGTCCGCTTTGTTACAAAAGCGTCCTGTGTTCACCAATATTCTAGATTGAAATATTTTAAATTTGACCGCTTACGATTCCTTTTCTTTTATTTAATAAGTGGCCAAACAACCTTCAGAGCAATACTACTAGCTAAATTGCTTTTATAACTAGTAAGAATGACGTAGAAAATGATTATTACGTTTTTTAATGGTCGTAAACACGTATTTTCTTTGAATTTTTTATGACCGTTCACATACTTATATTGCAATCACGTAATAAAATACATGTCCAACAGCTCAGGGGCTACACACATGGATTTAAATTAAAATACATTCTTTTGAAAGCTGAAAAATTGTTACAAGTAAACTAAACAGTGTTATTTTGAAAAAGTAATTAATATTGGGTTTTCTAAATTAGTCAAATGATATACCAATTTGAATCAATATGTAATTGTAATGGACACAAAATGTTTAACTCATAGTCTAGTGCCTTGGTGTTCAAAATACAAGACACGGAAATAAGAACAACTCACTTGGTAAATTTATCTCAAAACACAAATAGTTGGTTACTGAGAAATTGGACGTGTTCCTATAACGGTTACATGTCATAGCCTTAAGCTTACAAAGACAAACATTTAGCTGCAGGCTTTATGTGTAAACATATCACTAACTTCACAAACCGCTGCTTAATCCTCAAGGACAGTTTAATGTTCACCATTACATCATAAAGAAATTATAAACTCTCAGTACACAAGATTAGTATTTATATGTATGTAGTAATTATTTTGTTGAATGCAATTAGAATGTGATATTAAATCATTCAGGTTTTAAGCTGATCAAACGGCTAATTATTGTTTTAGAAATTTATGAAATCATCAGGAAAACATTAAAAAAGTACTTTATGCTTGATGTACTACACACGCCCTCCAAATTAAGTATCAATGATCCGATATCTGTGTACTATGTAATTGCATGAAATATAAAGCAAAAAAGTTAGTAAAATATGTGAACCGATCATCATTTATAAATTTATGGCTAATAAGAATTTGTTATGAGTTTCTAAAATGTTTACATCATATAATACAAAAGATAATTACGTATGGACAAAAATGTAACCACTTTTGCCGTGTTTGTATTTATGCAGTGTGTGTACACCAAAACTGTTTTACAATTACAACGCTTTCAAGCCACGGTGGTTATCATTAAAGATAATAAAACCAAACACAGCAAATACAGTTTGTATTTTCCGTTGTATTCTGTCCCCCTGTTACACAACTACTTTATATTCAAGACCTTTCTTAGGCTTGATTCATACAACTACTCTCTTAGTTGACAAGTATAAACGAGCAGGGTCCGGTCCTACGAATAAGATTGTCTAGATTTACCATTTATACGCAAATCTCGGCACATGGTCTACAAATAAATGTAAAATGTACACATTGTACAAGAAATGTTGACGGAGAAATGTCATTTTTTTTATTTTCCTAGTCCAGGTTTTACTTTTAACTTTGGCTATGCTTTTGCCTTTTACTGATAGTTTAAATTTAAGAGTGTCTGGAATAATGTATATACAGTATATTGGCATCCATACAAAGCTAAGCAAAAGTATAAATACATCGTATAATTGGTTACGCGAGGAAAACGAAACCTCTGCATACATTTGTCGAACAATGCACTATTTCGCTGGTGTCACCGTTTTTCCCAACACCCAAATTTTGAACACCGAGAAATTTTTAACATAATTCCTCATTGAGTGACATCTTGTTTTTAAGGTCTTTATTACAGAGGGAAGTTTTTAAAAACTATGTCCCATATAGTGGCCATTTTAAAATACATAAAACAAGTTAATAAATAAAATTATGTAACCAAAAGTGCCTGTTATGTCCTACTTGAAATGAAGACAGTACAAAGTTTCAAAATATTTTACGCTAAGTGTTTCCACTTTCAATGAAGAATTTATCTTTCCATATTTATGATAAGCTCTGTATTTATCTAGTAGAAGATTGCAATACACATAATAGTTTGGTGGAAAGATGAATCAGCTGAACTACCAAACCGTTACCTTTCAGGAGAAAAAGTGTCATTAATCTTCCAAAGTAATTTGTTTTATTCACTGTATTCCGTACAGAACGGGTTAAAATAAATGTGACTCATCTGCAGGATGAATGATTGATCTCTTCCTATTGTCGTTGCCAACTGTCAATGATTTATAACTTTTTTTAGGATTCTCCAGCCAAGGTTGAAAAAAACAATAAAGTTATGATCTAGATGTAATTATACACAACCTAACAGCATAAGGTAAAAACGTCTGTGGTTGTAATCTAGGAATTTACCGTTTAGCTGTGAAAATTAAGTTAAAATAATTCTATTAAAAAATACAACTACAGATGGTTGATATATTTTTATAAATTTTCATATATTTTCACACACAAACTATACGAAACCACGGGTACGTTTTACTAGTCTGTTTTAGTTGTAAAGTTAGCCTTTTTACCTGTCCAATTTGTCTTATTCTGTTTAAAGTACGTTATACATTGAATTTTGGTTGCGGTCCTTAAGCTGGATTACATTATTTTAATTTGTAAATTACATTTTTTCCAATGAAAACAATAAACTGCTTGTGAGGTCTATTTAGTGTGTGTCATGGGGCTTTCGGCTAGTTTAAATCCAAACAAAATTCATAATTTTAAATTTTTTTCTGTTTTATTGTTGTGACGTTTTTAGACAAAATATTTGGCAACAATATGATATTAATTACATGCTGTCACCTTATTTTCTAAGCTATTGGATTATGTGCATTTTGGCGTGCCCACCACTATCAAATTATAATATCCCCTATCAAAAGTTTAAAAACAACACAACAATAAAAGTGATGTCGAATTTTTTTACGTAGTTCACTCTTCAACGACACACATGCAGGATGCCCCATACCATCGTGCACCTGACGTCGTTACATTTTATTGAACCATTTTACTTTGCATACCATAAATTATTTTGTACATATTAACTAACTTAACTATTTTAGTAGTGCAAGCATCTAAAAACTGTAATAATCAAAATTTAATAAAACAATTATTATTTTAATACTGCTTCATCTTATGACTTCGCTTTATAAATATTTTTACAAACCAACCTGCGCATGCTTTTGAGCAAAAGAATTATTTATCACGAAAGTTTGTAATTTAAGCAACAAATTTTGATTTACTACGGAATAATCTGTAAGCAACGTGAAGAAAGTAAAATATAAGTTTACAGTTGAAATTCCAATCGTTAACTTTTGAAAAGGTGAGGTTTTCCATTGAATGCATTCAAAATATGTTGTAAATAAAATGTGTGCGTTCATATAACTGTTTCCGTATCACTGATTCAGCCACTCCTGTTATGCTTTGTAAATTCCTACACATTGTTCAATTTTCCAGACGCTTCAGTAACCATTTAACCGGAAAACCACCAGACCATGTATTTAAAAACACTTAGTTTCTATTTTAAATTTGTATAGAAACTTAACTCTCTGACTATCTATATGTAATCGTTATATTTAATTGACATTATATATGGATTGCAGAAATTTATTGTTTACTTTGTTTCATTGCAGTAAACCTATGAATAAAACATTGTAATATGCTTACAAATATGTTCTTTTTTCTAAAGGCAGATTAAAATCTTATCTATGCGTAGCTAACTTACAATATTTTAAGTGGTAAAAGGAGAATTACATAACCTTAAGTTGTGTTATATAATAGCTTTATTTATTTTAATAACGTAACATCCATACTCAAAATGTACATTGAGCAAAAGTTTACCATTGTATCGCTTCTGTCATGAATTTACCAATCTAGGGTTGGCTTTTCTACAAATTCCAACAAAAATGTATGAACTATAATAAAAATATTTGTTATGTACAAACTTACACATATAACCAAATAAGTTATAACTTTTTTCAATGAGTTTTATTTTCCTAACCATACACAATCATACGACAAATTCAAATTATACTTTGGAATAAAACTACACAAAGGTAATCATTTAATTATATTCACCGTTAATTACTCACACTTAGACCGTAAGCTATAATGTATTCTACTTCTAATCCTTGGACACCCTTCCCCCAACATCCATTAATGCAAATGTAGGGATTAGCAACACGTACAGACCGTGGTACTAAGGTGATTACATTAAACCTGCTTTGACCAGCAAACCTACAAACGTTGTTAGCCCGTGTCAGGTCACACACATTGTACAAAGAACACTAGTAATACGGAGATAAGGTCAAACGAGAGTGCTTTGGTGTAATTAAATGAATTATTTATGAAGAACAGTCTCGGTGTATTTTATGATATAATGAAGAAGCTTGCTTCTTCTGCTAAAGCATAAGTGTAGTGGTGTAAATATTTCACAATATAATTCACAACACCCTTTACTTATGTAATTAGGAAAACTAAAAATAAAATTATAAGAAAATTCGTATAAAATGTATTATTTAATGATACACAATTAATAAAGTGATATTAGTGCAAGAAGTCTTTACCAACAAGGTAGGAGTGAAATAATTCGACGTAAACATAATTCATAACCTTGATTTTGCCACTATTTTAAGTTTTTTACTATAATAATGTCCATGAAAACCCACGTATGTGTAAGACGAAGAGATATTATGCAATAGAGGACGAAAGTTAATCAATTTCGATGTTAATAAAAAAAACACATACATTTAGTAACCTAACTGATTTATTTTTATATGTATTATTACGTTTTTATCTCAGGTTTGTAGCATATTTGCCAATAAAAACAAAATTTTGACTGAACTCATTATTTAATGTGTGCATGTTTGTAAACACTTTATTAAAAAAAAAAAATAAATAAATAAAGCTTTAATTTGCAAGCGTTCATCAAAGTACAAACTCTGTTTTTCATGACAACTTTTGTCAAATTAAGTAAATAAAACAATACAATATACATGAAATATACACGAATATAATGTAATTATGGTAAGCTAAGTGATGTATTGTACCTTAAGTTCTAACACAAAACATTTTTATGGTAAGAAAAATGTAATACATCTTGACAGCCTGGATGTTAATACAACTTATTTTATCTTCGGCAGTTAAAAATTTCACATTTAAAAGAACCTACTAATTAAAATAATAATTTTTTTATAGATAGGTTAGCAAACAAGAGTAATTTATTCTAAAATGTTGGTAATTTAAACCACACAACAAGGCCTACTTTTATGTCCTTTAATATTTTAAGTTCCCTGTTTAGCTATGATCAACCATTGACAATTAATTTATACAAGAAAGTGCTACAATTTTTTTGTTATTCAATAGTTATTAAAAGCAATATTCCTTTTTTTCAATTTAAAACTAGCCAAGTGCAAAAGCTGTGCACAAAAGAGACAAATGATGTTGAAGACGGCCAATTTATCTTTCCAGTGACCTCATCCTATTGTGTTAAAAGACAATCTATCTTTGTCTTCTGTTTTGCTAGTGTCAGATTGTTATAGTATGAACTGGAAACTACACAAAATATAGAATAAGTTAAAAAACTGTCAATGAAATTAAATATTTGTGTCGAACTGACTGATAAACCAGTCAAAATATATTGAGTTTATGAACAACTTGCTAAGCAAATAATTAAATGAATGTGATTATTTCTTTGAAAAAAAACCTACTTGTTTTAAATTTTCTGAACGAAATTATAAAAAATAATTATATAATGTTATTAAATTGAATTATAATGAACTATTTATCAAATTGATTATAAGGTTTTAAAGTATTACATTGAAAGAAGAATTCAGGTAAGACTAAAAGATACATCGATATCATACTGTCAAAACCCCATAAAACTAACATAAGGATGATATTAAATAGGTAGTAAAAGACGGTGAAATTTAGCTAACAATGTAAACAAACAGATGTCAAATATAAAACTATCTGCAAAAATAGCTAACAAAAGTTGCTAATTGAATGTATGTAATAGGATGGAAATTCCTATTAGACAGTAAATACACTGATGTATTTTGACAGAACATCATGACCATAAAATGATGTTGAATTATAAGCTAAAAGCTTAGACAGGACTACAGGCAACATAAAAAGTTAATTGGTTATACAGTATAACAAATGTGATACTCGGAATTAGTGATATAAAAAGGTTCTTATCCATTAGACACATCATACTAAGGACTTGGTTCAAAACTAACTAAAAGTTAAAGTACCAACATCTCACTACGGATTCCATGCAAGATCTCTAATGATATAATACAGTATTAAAAGTTTGTTTATTGTGCGATAGCTTGTGAACCGAGGGTTTAAAAACTATAATTTTGTCATTAATAGCCATGGTATTATTTTATTTATCAATTAAATACGGTTCATGTAATGTTGAAGTCAATTGTAATCATGCTTATATTATTGAATATGTTAAATGTTTATTTGTAGTAAAACAATTTATAAACTAAAAATTATAAATAAATTGAGCATGTTAAATATTCATAAATAAAAGATGCTTAGCATAACATACAAACATGTTATTATTGAAAATATCGCTGTGAAAATTTATAAAAACAAATGTTTGCCAATATAAAAATGGCTGAAAAAATAATCATTAGTACAAATTACACTAACTAGAAACAACCAATCTCATTAACCATGCATTACACAAGATACAATAATGAGAAATAATTACTCTGGTAATTGGATCCGCATCAAAATGGTGGGCAATAAATGGGCTAGCTTTACTCAGTTAGTTCAGATAATGGTAAACTACTACAGCTTGTTGACAAGGGTTTTTGTTTCAATATATCGTGTGTTCAATTGGAAATCAATATATATTTACTGTAGTGTACAATGCAATTAGTCAAAGGGGCGTTGCAATGTTTGAAGTTTTTAAAATCTTTGAAGATTCAATTGTGGGCAACGTTTATCATATATATCACTACTAGCCCCGAAAGTGACTCATTTTGGGGATAAATGGTTTACAACTACGACTTTATTTTATAACTAATGATGAAACCAACATAAAACTTTCTAAACTCTATAATAGAACACCTATAGGACTCCGGAATGGATTTTCGTGACGAGTAGTGAACGAGGCTTTTTATCGAGATGCAAAAAATGAAACAATGATTTTTTTGTTTTAAATAGTAAAAATTATTCCATAGCCTAGTAACGTTGTTTAAAGTTTAACATGGGTTTGCAATTTATTTAGTCAGTTGTTTAAAAATATTTCTCACACAAGTAATTCTGTTAAGCTAAATGAAAAATTCGACGGTGTGTATAAGATACAATTTTGTATGGGGAAGCCAAACGTGTCTTTTAGTGGGGAAATGTAATGCTTAGAACAAGCAATACCTTATGTTTTAAGATTAGTGGACTACTCAGCAATTCCAGTATGAGCTATTTTGGTGCACTAAGGGATTAATATAATTTATTTAAATTTTGTTGGTTAGTAATTGCATGTTAAATATTTTATCATAACGTTTGTGTGACCAGACTATTTTTTTGTACACAAGAGATATGTCAACTCCAAACTAATAAATACATTGTGAAAATAATTTTGAAGCTTTAAACAAAACAAGATATTTATTTGTGCTAAACGTCACCGGTAGCTTATGTTATACAGAAATGTTTCTATATAAAATAAAATTAAAACAGTTATACTTGGCAAATACAAGTCTCATAGTCCAAAGACATATATCTGAGAAGACAAACTAACCTGTTTGACAAGTGTTTGCCTGTCAAGAGGCAAAGCTACTCCTTGAATCACAACGCACCCTAGAGTCTAGCGGTAACCGTAATGGAATGTTAAGTAGTAAGCAGTTATACCAGAAGAGTAATACAAGAGGGAAATGTTATTTGAATTATAAAAATGTATCCAAAACTACTTTACATGTTAATACGTTTTTTAATCCTATTTGTTGACCATAGTATGCAAATCCTTACTGTAAAAAATCTTCTATGTGTAAATAATACATTTATTAAGCTAGATAAGTCGTCTTGGACATTATATTTATTCCAAATTTATTTGATAGCTTAAGTTCGTTGGTTCTATCAGTACTTTAACACCACAAGTTAGGAAAAAAAACTAACTGAAAAAAACTAACAGGGAAGATAAGAGACCGTAAGTTTGACAGTGTTGGGCGTGGCTGAGGTTTGTATCAAGTTACTGGCTTTGTTCAAGTTGTCTCATTAAGTCTGCCTCTACCAGTTGCTTCTGGTCAGCCTGTAACTAGTTACCTAACTCCTTTGTACTGAATTACCCTTTTCAAGCATATTTGTAAAACTACACGATAAATCTGTACAAACGCGTTCCAGCCACTATCTCAATTATACAGAACTGGCACATAAACTTTACTTTTTTGTGTAATGTTCTTCCATTATAATATGTGATTAATTAATCAAATGAAATAATGTATATGTTATAAGTAAAATAATTTCACATTTTAACCTTAAATTTTTATTTACGTTTGATTTACTGGTGCCCATTAGGTCAGAAGTGATTACACTTGTATATTTTTTCTACATAACATTCCTCTGCAGTATTTTGCAGACAACAACGTAGCAAAATACATACATTTTGTCATGAATGATAGAAGCTAACATATCACTTACAGGGGTTTGTGTAGTGTTTGAAACTACTAACTTGAAGGTCAAGTCCTGTCATTCAGTAATGTCTAAATGACAATATGGTTTCCAAACTACTTTAAGCTTGTAATATAGTTTAACATTATACCCTCTTCGGTAAATCCTATTTTATCAATTCAATTTGAGTGAATATCCAAATACAATTTAAATACAACCTAACCATTCAAGTTATTATAGAATCATTTGGCAGTAGATTTCTCTATTTCTTCGTACAACCGTGCAATAATTTCCTCTCCACGTTACCATGCTGATTGTACTGTATGTCCAGCCTCTATGTGATTTATACCATGTTGTCAGCTGCGGCGACCATACAAAGAGCCGTTAACCGAGTTTCAATGTTCTTTGTTGTTGTTATTTTTCCATTTGCAAACCGCCAACTCGTATGATTTGTCACCCCTTCCACATGACAACGCCAAACCGTTTCTCTGAAAGAGATAGGTGGACTATAGGTTTGTGGTCTGAGATTTATGTTCTGTTCAGGCTTAAAACATGTTTTCTTTGTAAAAAAAAATTAGGTAAATATTCTTAGAAGATACAATAACTGACTGTTTGGTTTTAAGTATTGTACCGTTCTAAGATAAGAGGTAGTAATAATTAAAAAATGCCATTCCTTTTAGGGAATTCGCAAAATAGTCCTATCAATTTGTCAAATCATTAGTTAAATTATTATAAATTGAGATTAAAACTCAAATTTGATCTGAAAATTTGCATTTAAATTCAGGTTTTACAGGATTTGCAGGAAACATGTGTGATAGGTATGGAACATTGAAGTGGTAAGCCAATCAGGATATGCCTACTGACCAAACACTTAAAGGCACTTCTTGCTCAAACCTTCCTTGTTTCTTTGGCCACCAAATAGTTAAAAAACACACTCTCAATGAAACAGAGTTCAATTGTTTGCATTGAACAGTTGTTCAATTCTTCTGAGTAAACCTTTTGAGGGTAAGGTTTTTTTGTGAATAACTAGATTAAGATGGAATCTTACAAATCCTTAATGTAATTGTAGCAGTAAAATTTTACAATTTGTCAAAACAAACCTATTGCAGCTTCGAACCTTTTAAAACAAGGTAAACACTTAAACTATCAATATTTCAAATAAAATAAAGCTTAGTTTTTTCTAGGGACTCACGATTTGGATAAGACATAGTTTCTAAATTTATAATGTACCATAAAATTATTAGGAACTCAAGTAAAAAATTTAAAAAGTGAGTAGAAAATTTTTAATTGTTAAATAAAACTACGACTATTGAACAAGAAATTATTAAGTTATTTTGCCTGACTTTAATTATTATAAATTATGGTAAAGTATAGTTGTATATTTTATAAGACAATAACCATCTAAACTATCCTACATTTTGTTATATACCGAACTATAGATATCTTAACAAAATATCTTTAGATGACAAAGACCTAAGCTACAAGGATGGCAGTTTTCCAAAATCCTTTTCAAATTCACTAATGTTATTATATATTTGTGCAAATATAATTAGACCTCCAATTCAATAAATTTAGAAAAATAATTGACCTTTATAAATTGAAATTCAACATTGAATACAAACTCAATAATAAGGCTACTCGTTCTGGAAGGATGTTTTTACTAAATCAATATGTAAAAACTGGATCTTTTCACTATTGAAGATATTTAATGACAAATTTAATTACTGAGAAATTCCCTACGTTCGTACAATTGTCACATGATATTGCCTTAGGCTTACAAGGATAAACATTTGGCTGTAGGTTGTCTGTTAAACCAAATCACCAACTTCAGAACAGCTGCTTACTCGTATGAATAGTTCAATATAATATATGATGGCAATAGCATTTGATTACAAAAAACGTCATTTTTAGTACGAATCCAGTTTCGTTGTTTGCATCCATATTGTTTGCAGCTCGGTCTTGTAATAAACAACATTATTTTAATTTAAAACTTATTTAATGCTGGACAGGTTCTTAGGCGTAAAATTAAAGGATAACTAAAAGTTATTTGTGTCCAATAATAAGAATGAAAGTGTAGTATCGTAAATTATGCTATACTTTGTAGTAGTTGTAGGGGTATTACGATTAGTATTAGTAGTTTTAGGGTATATTATTCTCATAGTTCTGTGTGGTTTATTAATTGTTTACCGGTTTGCAAACGCAAACATAATCTTATTAAATCTGTAGTTCATGGTGTTGTGACAGTTTTCTATAATCGGCTTTACTCGCCTCACTAACACTCAGCACAAACTTGAAACTTGTTCTCAAAACAGATTTGGACATAAATTGTTACAAAATCAGCGATATTTTTATGAGATTTTACAAACACAAACACTAAACCTTTATATAACTTTGTAATAGTATAGTTTTTCAAAAAAAAATTCTACTTTTAACGGTCTACAGCGGATAATGAAAATAATATTACCATGTTGAATAGTGGCAAAATAATATGTACAATCTAAAATCCTGATGATTATGAACTGTTTAACGATAAATCTATACTGAAATACTAAAAAACTGTAACAAATCTATCAAAATAAGTAAAACTTCGTTCATTTATTTTAATATCCATTAAACATTATATAATTTTTCAGTTCATTTTGTACAAATTTTCATACGGATTTTAACGTTGTACGTTTAAACTATTCATTTTTATCGTCAGAAGTTATAAAAAACTTTAGACTCAAACCCAAATTTCTTTGGTGTTACAAAACGTTTTTTTATATCGAAAACAACCGTTTACCTGCTGCAAAAAAGAGACCCTTGAAAATACAACGATTTCAAACAACTGTCGTTGCAAAAAAAGAAAAAAAATTGCCTTTTATATTTGCCGTTGTTTTTGGTCATTCAATTTCACAACTACTTTGTATTCAAGACCTTTCTTAGGCTTGATTCATACAAGTCTCTTAACTGACAAGTATAAACGAGCAGGGTCCGGTCCTGCGAATAAGATTGTCTGGATTTACAATTTATAAGCAACTCTCTGCTAAAACAGATGAATAAAGGATAGTGATACTGGAAACATATAAATAATAAGCAAACATATAAATATTTCTATATGGTATAGAATAGAAGAAAAATGCTATTTCTATGGGTTTAGTTTTATCTTTCTTTCCAGGCCTTTTCGTTAAAATATTCTGGTAAATAGTAAAAGATTTAAATTTAAATGTTAAATTACTATCGCGTTGGTTTTTGACATCACTTTTGGACAGAATCATATCACTTATAATACAGAATTAAAACGATTTACACAAAAAGTTTACCTTCTGCAGCAATCATTTACTAAAAGTCTGCTAACCATTTTCAGATTCACGGGGTAGTGCGGCTAAATGATGTTAGATGAGTCAATATTATATAAATTTAACAAATGGAAACGTATTCTACCAAACAATAAAACTATTATTCGGGGAAATGAGGCAGTTTAAATGATAACATCATCAGACAAAACAGTCGAGCAATGTATGGAACTCACAGTAGTAATCACACATTAAAGCTGTATACATAGCTGAAATTTCAATTATATAGTATTACTAGCAGAGTACCCGTCCTTCGTACGGGGTTGGCATTTAAGTATAAATGCTTATTGTAGTTATGGGAGAGGACACGGTTTAAGAAAATTTGGTCTTTTAATTTATACGGTATCCTAGTGTCCTACAGTATCTACCATAGCCCTCATTTTCTACCACTGCATCTAAACCATGAAAAAAAGTTAAGTTCTCATTGTGTACCACTACTTTTTGTTGGTAGTTGGTTAAAATTAGCTGTGGTCATAAATGCAAAAAACATAATAGTGCTGCACCCTGTTGGTAAGCCTTATACCTTTTTAATGCTATTTAATATCATAGAACCAACTTGTGAAGTTGAAACGGCTGACAAGATTCTTTAATTTCTTTAAATATCATAACTCATCAAAATAAATATCATCTTTAAATATCATCTTTATATCTTTAAATATCATGACTCATAAGGTTTACATGAGAAACTCCAGAGCCAGAGCCACTGTGGCAGAACCTGAAAGGATTTTTGAGGTAAGAATATGTTTATATGTTAATCGGGAATGTCAGCTATCTAAATTGCTAAATTTCAACCTTGTCGGTTTAGTATCTTTCGCGTTTACTTGTCACAAACATCCATCCATCCATCCATACATCCGTACATCCAAACTTTCTTACTCATAATATTAGTAGGATAAGTAAACTGTTGTAATATTGCTTGTTTATGGATCGATTTTTATCAAACTTGGCAAATTTATATATTTCATAGTAAGCTAATGATATGTTCCTTAAAATCACACTTCGTTACCCCCCCTGTAGGCAGCAAAAACCTAGGTACTCGTTAAACCTAATGTTATTGAATTAGATTTAATTGAAAATAAAGTCAAACAAATGGAAATTTGCTTTGGCTGTAGGTTTGCTGCGGTGGGGGTATTATGGAATTGTAATTTATGTAGAAAGAATACTTTGTGGTAGTACATGATTAATTCTAATTCATATTAGATACTAAGCAAATCAATCCCGTAGGTGCAATTAGTAGTGCCATTTGAACAGCTACTGTAAATCAGCTCTACTATTCGTATTTGCTAGCAGCTATACCCGTGCCTTGCAACAGGGTCAGTATGCAAATGCAAAAGAGACAATGTTGGTTCTTAGAAACATGCCAAATAATTTTCCAAATGCCAAATTTAGAAACAAAATTTAACTGTACTACTTAACTTGATGATAGTACGTTTTTGTTAACTCTTACTTACTTATGCTACCTACAATACAAAACCAAAGATAGATTTTAAGGTATAAAAAAAGAATGTATTTCATGGTTTGCACTGTAAACGAAAATTTATCAGAATAGTTCCAAACCGAAAAATAGGAAAATATGAATAAATATGGAAAATAAGGATAATTTTATGTTATTACTGTTTATATAACAATATATAAAAAAATAAACCTCATAAAACTCAGGATAAGAAAGAGCCTAGATTGATACGGCAATGATTATAGAATCTTAATTATTTCCTATATCCATGAACAATTTTTTTTACAACGAATTATTCCTTGTAAAATATGATTACAGCATTTCACAAATATTAGAACAGACTCAGTAGAATATATCATAAACATAAACAAATGAAGTAACTGAAAGAATCATGTACTAATGAAATTCAAATTACATTAACATACGGTTTGACAGCTCCATTTAAGTAATGTTAAATAATGTTTACATCCGGGCTAGTGACATCATTATTTTAAATTTATAATCCTTACCCTCTCTGTTCTAATATTCGTGTAGTATTTAATATGTTTGAACCAGCTGTGTGGAATTATGAAATCAAAATTCATTTGACAGTTAGTTGTGCTTGTTTACTTTTTTAAACTGTGTAGGTTTGTTCTTTGTTCCCATGGATACCATCAATTAATATTTACTTTTAAATCTCTCACCTCAAATTTTTGAAAGCCCACGGGGCAGAGCCCTAGGACAATATCGAAGCGGGAATAGTTCTATATGTATCCTCGGAGCTGTAGCTTCATTTGTGTGAATTTGAGCCCAGTCGGTTCAGTAGTTTTTGAGATTACCTCATACAAACACACACACACACAGACACCACCTCTCCTTTATAATAGTATAGATAGATAGATAGATAGATAGATAGATAGATAAAAGACAGGTAAGAGAGAAATGTAACTGATATTTCTACAGTATAATACATGTGTGATATTCCTACTGCTTATATGTTTCCACCCGTTTTGTGTTACTGGCAATCTATATGAAACAAATTTGTTCTAACGTAACTATTTTCTGACAAAATGAAAATTAGTTTTTGTTAAAGGTGTTTTTCTCCCTTTTTCTGTGTCTATTGACACCATTGGAACTTTTAAAAGAGAATAGTAAAATCCTAGTCTTGTTACTACGTATCTTACGTTGGTCTTTTGTCAGGTAACATCATTACTTGATAGCCCAATTATAAATGGCTTCTTGGTCCAGTAACAGTTTTGGATCCGAACCAGCTACCTTTAAATTTGAAGGCAAGCAGTATAATAACTCGAATACCCTGGCAAGGCAACGAAGGGATATTTACCTTCCAATAATTGCATGCCATAACAAGATAAGGTTATCAAACGTATATTTTAGTTTAATTATACTAGAAGAAGTCAAAGCCTATCCCCTCCTAAATAGAATTATTTTATTATAAATTAAATATATTTTCCAGTTATAAGTCTCACATATTTCACGTTAAAGGGTCTATTAGTAAATGTTTTTTTTTTTTCAATAATACTGTATTTTTTTAGAGGCTGGTGGCCTCTTTTAACCTTGCATTTACCCGTCCACATAGACTAACCACCCGTGCGTGGGGCCAGTACAGTACAAAGGTGAACTGTACTGATAAAATGTTTTCGGCAGTGACCAGGATCCAAACCCACGACATCGCTGCCTTGGGCCTGAAGTCCACGACGCCACCGACTCACTGAAATAATTACATTCCTTATAATTATGATGCTTGCAGGCTAGTTTTTTTAGTAGATCAAACATAGTCTAGTTGAATCAATAAATAAAATCTACTCTAGCTGATTAAAACATTTATTCCATGTTATTTTTTTATATTTTCAATGTAATACTTGATTGATATTAATCTTTTAAAAGACACGTGCTCTTCAATGTTTTGCCGCAATATGGATTTCCAGCGATTTTTATCAGGTCATTGGATAATCTGATTGCGTTTCGCTCTGGCTTAGGTTTCACCAATATGCTTTGATTTAAAAAAAAACACACACACACACACATTTTAACGGCCAAATAAGATGGTGGTGTTGAAACTATCGTTGCAATAATGTAACAAGTCAGTTATGTTGCTGTGCAAGTTCGATTAGCATAGAACAAGTGAACATATATATTTTGATCTTATTTAAAACAAACGGATCCAACTATGACACGAAAACTGTTATACCTCAACACTGTTTCATAAAGTATAGAATTTAGGAGTTTTTTACCTTAGTTAATATTAAGCTTAACCTCAACGAACGTCACATACTGTAAATAAAATATCTTTTAAAGCTGTTTCATCATATGAATACATTTTATTCATGGAATAAACATATAATATATCGATTAACATTCCTGCCTTTATTCGAAACTATTTGGTCGTACTGTAGTTGTAAAAAGCCTTTTTTCATATTACTAAGATTAAATTGGAATATACAATGCTAAAATACATGTTTCTCAACAATTGCCAAATTATCACCTTAGCATGGTGGATACGTATACTTTGGATATATAAAGATTTTTATACATTAAAAATTGAAAACTGAGTTGACAAAAGCAGATTTTTACTCTCAGGGGCTAAAAATGATTTGTAGTCACTAGAGAGTAAAAATGCTACTTTTTACCCACAACGCACGCATTAAAAACTGGTGTTTCATCGGCAGTATTACGAAAATGTAATTGAGAACTAGTAGTTTCCAATTTAAAAGTCAGATAATTCGCAATATTTGTAGACGTTTAAGTAATGACATGGCCTGTTTTTTATGTCTGTAATTGTATAAAATAGATAATTAATTAGTTCCATTTGTACAGTAGGCTATTTAGAGATGTAAACATAACAAGAATTCTTTACATTCGGTTCAAATCCAGAAAGATACCTGGTACGTGAAACATATTTTTTCGTATAACCTGCTTTACCTTAGACCTATAATTTGCTCAAAGGAAACTAGGCTACTTTACAATCACAGGAGCAAACACAATTCTGAAAACACTGAAAGGCTTTTACAGCGTTTGTCGTACGAATTTTCATCTACCTTTAAAGTCAACAAACCTATTTAATCGTACACCATATAATAATTTGAATAGTATTTGCTTATGGTTGTTAATTTACTGTAAAAGGAACATTTTTTACATTCGTCCACACTGTAAATATATTATTTTCCAAACAAAATGTAATATAACTAAAATGAAACAAGTGTATTCATGTGTGAGGGTTTGATTGAGAAAACGTAGGCTTAGCAAAATTCACCATCTTTAAAGTTTGATACATCTGCAAAGGATGAACTTATTGTCTATAAACAACAATAGTTTAAACGATGATTTTCTAATGATTATTTTCGGGGGATACGTGTTTTTACTGAAGTGCTACGACTTGATACATCTGCAAAGGATGAACTTATTGTCTATAAACTACAATAGTTTAAACGATGATTTTCTAATGATTATTTTCGGGTTGAACATGATTTTACTGAAGTGCTACGACTATTATGATAAATGATTTATGATGGATATTCAAAATATTTCTGAGCCCTTTTCAAGCTTTGTTTAACAAATTTATAAAAAAAGGCATTTTACTTACTCATAGGTTATCAAACTATTTAATTTAGATTTAGTTTTTTGTAGTTCAAGTTTAAAAACATATTTTACATTGATTGAATGAACGAAGTGAATTCTCATACATGACAAAATGCATCTCGTTGAAACGCAATAGCCTTAGAAATACTATGTATATCCAACTTGAAGTGTTGCACAAAGATTTTATAGCATAATATCTTGAGAATATCAGTTTTTGAAGAATATTTATTCTGTAATAATTATAAAATCTTAAAAAAACCATTTTAATTTTCCCCCATAAGAATAACATTAAGAGCTACCTTCTTCTTCTATTTTTTGTTTACATTTTACAAGCAACAATTTTGTCGTTTATTTGAGACACAGAGAACGACTAAAGTCTCTTGTTTCTTCTGTCCATGGAGTATACAGGTTTGCTTAAGAAATCTTTCATTCTACGGTTTCTAAAAAATAACAATTGGTCTACTAAAAGAAATAGGGAATTTAAAATTCATATTTAATCCACATAAGTTTATTGAAATCGATGAAAATATGTAATTACTTTTTTTTAGTTTTACAAGTTGAAGTTGTTAGTTACAGTGTCTGTAGCCGATGGTATGGTGGTTTTGTAGGTTATGTTATTGTTATGTAAGACCAGTGACCACAGACGTTTGGGGGGGGGGGGGTTGCTCGTTAATAATATTATACTTTTGTAGTGTACTGTTATCTTAACCTCGCTCAAAAGTTTAATTGAGTTGGAGCTATTCATTATGTTAACTTTAAATACTAACATTAAAGCACACTAGGCCTATTATTGCCTTTTTGTCGTCGGATCTTGGTTGTCTGCTGTTATCCTGTAGGTAGGTAGGTAAGAGCAAGAGCTCTGTGAGTGATTGATGAAGTTTTAGGGGTTTGTTTTACTTTGATGTCCATCTAGACCTGCTCAGCCTCCCTAAGACTTTTTGCACTTAAGTTAGGCCTAACTTGCGATTAATTAATGTGGTATGGTTAGTTATGATTTCATGCGTTTGCGTTTGGTAGGGTACCGGCAGTAGCAGTAACAACCTGTGTAGGCTAATTGACAGGGTGTTCCCTTGGCCCATCATGTCAAGTTCATATCAGCTACAACTTAACTTACAGTTCCGCAAAGGACCTACGAATGCAATTTATATCTTAATCGGTTGAACTGCATAACTTAAGTTTAAGTTAAAACTCTTTGGGTGGGTAAGTTAACTTTAAGTTCCGCAGAGGACCTGCGAATGCAATTTATATCTTAATCGGTTGAAATGGATAAGTTAGTTTATAACTCTCTTTGGGTAGGGTAAGATAACTTTAAGTTCCGCAAAGGACCTACAAATGCAATTTATATTTAATCGGTTGAAATGCACAAGTTAGTTTAAAACTCTCTTTGGTTAGGGTGAGTTAACTTACAGTTCCGCAGAGGACCGTGATTTATATCTTATTCGGTTGAAATATTGATAACTTTTGTACCGGTAGCGATTATTATTCGGTTTAAAAACTTATAAGTTATCGCTAAGTACTAAAAATTGTTGCTGCACTTGAATACCTAAGTTAAAACATCTGTCCTACACTCATTCAAATAAATATATCAATTATTTCTTACGTACCGGTTGTTCATTTGATATATCAAGTTCGGTTAGCCTAACCTAATTAACCAAATAAAATAATCGATATAGGCCTATTGATAGTTTGCATTTGAATGAGTGTAGGACAGATGCTAAAGTGCAACCAAAAATGTTCCCAATTTAAACATTGAATTGAGTTATAAACTGTTAAAGTTTGTATTGCTGTTAAATTAATGTAAAAATCTATCTGAGTTAAGTGAATTAGAGTTTTATTGATGTTTTGGAAATGAAACTAGGCCTAACTTTACTAAGCAAGTTATTGAATCAAAAACAAAATATATTTTATGAAAGTTTAAGGAGGGTCTACACGCAAGGATTTCGCGAACGTTTTATCTGCGCAGGTTAAACGTTGCAGTCAAGTCGTTGCAAAGAAATGCATCCACACGGTACAAGTTTTAGCACCAACTTTTAGTGTAGTTTTGCGATAACTTTCAGTGTATGTGCATGTAATATCATGGAAGATGTGTTACTGTGGTTGATTTCTGTAGCCAGTGTTACAAGAAAGCAAAGAAATAAGTCTGAGCGACGACGGCACTCACCATGGTCAAGACGTTGGTTACTAAAAAGAACCAATTTCATAATAGTTTCTCTGTTCATGTTTGAATCTGATGCTTTGTATTTTTCAAAAGTATCTAAGTCTTTTTCTTATCACAGTCACTATGTTCCTTACTCTTGACCCTCCATAAATAAGGAAAACTTCTGTAGGCTACAGTTCTATGAATTGAAAAATAAAATCACGGGAACATTGGCGAAGATCTGCGACTGTAATTAAAAAACACAGTTATACCTCTGACAGCACGTGAAGACAACACTGCATACTGGGGTTTTCTAGCGTGAAGACGGAGTTGAAACGAATGACAGTGTACACACGCAACGACTTGTCTGAAAACGATGTCAAAACTATTATCTCCGCAATAGTTTTATCGCTCCGTCTTCCGTCTCTGCGCCGTTCTCAAAAATGTGCAGTTTTGCGGTACACACGCAACGATTTGACTGCAACGATTTACTTGCGCAGGTAAAACGTACGATAAATCCTTGCGTGTAGACCCGTCTTAACTTAAAAATACAGAAACAATAACCCAAACTTGTTATGATTAGTTATGAGACTAGACCTCATAAATCAACTTAGGGTTCCAAAATGTAGTAATTTCATTTTTTTTTTGTCATACAAATTTACAAAAGTGATCAAAAAGAAACAAATTTATTAGGCTATTTTAAGTTAAATGTTTTTGTTATCTTAAGCCTATTTTTAAGCAAATTTCCCATCATAGGGAATAAGCTAAATGCTGTAGTACTCATGGTAAGACCTGCACCCGGACCAATTTGCTTTGTCATTCTGAGGTCCCTAGAGGCCAAAAACACCATTCGTTCACATTCATTTTTATGTGTGTCCGTTAACACGATAACTCAAGGCAAAAATGATCCAATTTGATGAAATATGGTAGGCTATGCATCTATTCTAACGAGTTTACGAACCAGCATGACTATGGGAAATGTGAACTATGGGAACAGTGGTTATAGGGATTTAACTAGGTGAAATTGGGTTTTTTCCTTTATTGACTCTGAAACATACAATTTTATTTACAAACAATTTAGTAGGCCTATACTAAAGCGTTATTATGGGCATAAAGGTTACAGAGAAATTAAAAAAAAACTAAATAAAAAGTATTCACATTATACAATACAACACACACATTATTGTCATGGAGAATAAACATCCTAAAACACTTTTTTAGTTTTACCGTACCCTGACGATTGCAGCAAACCTAAGTAGACTCACTAAACCAATGTTATTTAAATAGGGAATAACTTAATTGTGATATTTTAAGAAGCTACTTAAGAGTAAATCCAATCAGGCAAATGGAAATTCACTTAGTCTTTAGGTTTTCTGTAGTGGGGGTTATTTATATCATAGGCCTATGGGAAATAGTTATTTGAGAAATGTTTCGCACGAGCTATAGGCGAGTATAGAAAGTATTTTG
This sequence comes from Macrosteles quadrilineatus, assembly GCF_028750875.1. NCBI lineage: Eukaryota > Metazoa > Arthropoda > Insecta > Hemiptera > Cicadellidae > Macrosteles > Macrosteles quadrilineatus. The sequence goes on along the minus strand of NW_026542595.1, from coordinate 136,055,956 downwards.
AGTGCATGAAAGGCTGCATACACATTACACATTATATATTTCCTACAGTAACTAAGCTATAAATAAAGCATAAATGATTAGTCTTTCGAACACTGTGCCACACGTTTTTAGGTTCACAGATGATACGCATCCGGTAACCGGACATAGACTAGGCGTCTGGCAGTGATGGCACCGGGTTGTGGGGGCCCGGAACGCCATTTCTACAACGATACGATGTACTGCAATTGGCGTTTGTGGTGTAGTGGATAGAGTGCTCGGCTGATATGCAAGAGGTCCCTGGCTCGAATCCCATCGGTAACTAACTTTTTGTCAAAGATTTTGCTTAGAATGCAATTTCTTCTTAACTGTCCATCTTTTGTTAGAATTTTTGGCATTTACAATTTTATTTTATGAACAGAATTTATCCTTCATTAGATTTTTTCATTATCAGCAAGTTTGGTTGGTTAGGTTAGGTTATGACAGTAACTGTCGGATGCCTAATCCACATCCGGTTACTGGACGCGTATCCTCTGCATTTTACGTTATGTTAAATCAAATCCAAAAATTGAACAAAATAGGAAATACATGCACGCTGCACTAGATGATCGTAATCGTAATATTTTTAAGTATTGCCCACTTATTTTCAAGCGTACACGCTGTTTTGTGTTGTTTGGTTGGAATAGGCTACTGGTGTGTGGCAAAAAAAGTGTCAAGTTTGATGTAGTAATCCTAAGCAGCTATCTGTGCTGTGATCAGAGCAAGGAAGGCAACTTTGTCAGGTAACTGTAGGCAAATTAAATTTGATGCAATATTAATATTGAACCAAATTATAACTTAAACGATTTAGGGTGTATTGACATTTAATCCAATGATAAGTATTGCAGATTCTCTGTGGAACTGTACCCTTCTCTTTGAATCCCATTTAATTTGGCTTAAACATCGATAGTTGGAGCGTAATTTGGATTTAAACAATGCAGGCACTATCCCAAGTGATGAAAAAGTTATAAGTTAAGTTGGGAAAATAACATAGGTTAGGTATAGGTATCCCTTTATGGAACCTTACAGTAGGCGCAGGCTTAAAGCGTCCGTAATTTATCACAGTCGATAAAAATTCATGTGACGAGAGTTACAAAAAAATTTACCACAGAACCCCACATTACCTATTTCTTGGTTTTAAACTGGCTTGTATCACCATGAATATACAGGGTGGCTAAAAAGTAACTTGCACCCCCCTTAACTTTTCAACCATTTGAGATATTTGAAATCGGTTTGCGGCAACCTTCTTATATATAAGGGGCTACAATAATTATGGTCAATTTTGAAAATTTTGCCCTTAGGGGTAGCGGGGGTAGGGGGTAGCTCAAAATTTTCAAATGACAAGTATAGTCGAGTTTGGTATCATTTTACAGGTCTTGACAAAACATAAAAATTGACATAAAGAAAACCAAAATCGGCTCACTAATAACAAAATGGCGCCCTAAAACGTTTCAAATCCAAATAACCATGAGGGTGGCAAAATAATTAACTTGCATCCTCTTTAACTTTTTAACTATTTGAGATATTTGAAATCGGTTTGCGGCAACTTGTTTGGAAATGAATGGCTATAATAATTATGGTCAGTTTTGAAAATTTTGCCCTTAGGGTAGCGGGGGTATGGGGTAGCTCAAAAATTTCAAATAGCAAGTATAGTCGAGTTTGGTATCATTTTACAGGTCTTGACGAAATATAACAAATAACATAAAGAAAATAGAAATCGGACCATTAATAACAAAATGGCAGCTAAAAATGATTTAGACAATGGTTATAGTAATTTTGAACTGCCATTTTGTTATTAATGGTCCGATTTATATTTCCTTTAAGTTAATTGTTATGTTTCGTCAAGACGTACAAAAGATACCAAACTCGACTATACTTGCTATTTGAAAATTTTGAGCTACCCCATACCACCGCTACCCCTAAGGGCAAAATTTTCAAAGCTTACCATAATTATTGTAGCCCTTCATATCCAAACAAGTTGCCGCAAACCGATTTCAAATATCTCAAATAGTTAAAAAGTGAATGAGGGTGCAAGTTAATTTTTTGCCACCCTCATGGTTATTTGGATTTGAAACGTTTTAGGGCGCCATTTTGTTATTAGTGAGCCGATTTTGGTTTTCTTTATGTCGATTTTTATGTTTCGTCAAAACCTGTAAAATGATACAAAACTTGACTATACTTGTCATTTGAAAATTTTGAGCTACCCCCTACCCCCGCTACCCCTAAGGGCAAAATTTTCAAAATTGACCATAATTATTGCAACCCCTCATATCTAAGAAGGTACCCGCAAACCGATTTCAAATATCTCAAATGGTTGAAAAGTTAAGGGGAGGTGCAAGTGACTTTTCAGCCAAATGGGATAAATAATAGTCTACCATTACTGTAGTGGTGAACCTGTTAGGCCTAAGCCTACCATAGTGATAAAAAGATTAAACTTATCGAGAGTAGCCTTCCCTTTTATTTTAGAAAGTCATCTGAACCATTTAGTCGAACAAATGAAACACCTGAACTTGTTGTCTAAGCGCTGGCGAACCAAACCCTGTGTGATTACTTTTCTAGCATTTTGCTTTAGCTTCACGCTTACGATTAAACGCTCGCTGGTAACTTTGAACATGGTAGATATTAGCAGCGGTTTTGCCAAACTTGCTTGCAAATCAGTGCTGTGTGATTGGGTGATTGCAGTTGCTGGTAATTCGTTATTGACAGTGAGAGTTAGCCAGGGGTGTCGTACAAAAACAATTTTGGGAGGGGGACACAATTTTAATGTTTCACATTAATTATAATACACAGATTTCCCAACTATTATCTATTGTCTATTGTCTATATTTCTCAGATTTCCCGACTGTAGGCCTATTACTCAGATTCCTCAAATAGCCCAATTAATATTAAGTTTTAACTGTACAGTAGACCACAGAGAAGTAATATAAAACTTCTCTGTGAGTAGACTCCCTCTTTTCCGGACACCTTTTAACTGGACACTGGTTTAACCGGACTACACTCGACGGAAATCACATCTCTTTAACCGGAAAATTTTTATCAGCACATTGGTTTAACCGGACTCGATCGGCAGGAAGGGGCCGGTACTGAAACGACTGTTCAAATTCAAATTATTTATTTATTTAATTATTTATGTTCTCGTGGGAAAGATTTGAGAACAGTAATCACATGTCTAAATACAATGCTCTCCTAATTAAATTCTTAGTCCTATAGGTGTTTCAATTTCTCTCACAACACTCTCACATAACTCTTGAACACCAAACTGCAATGTTAAACTCACATTACTACTTACTCCCTCTGGCAAAATGACACTCAAAAAAATAGGAACAGGAAACATAGCCAACTCAATAATTGACTAAAGCAAAAGCGCAATTCTCGTAGCTTTGTATGAACTGTTATAATCGAAAGAGTGAAATAATGCATGTAGAAAAAGTTTGAGTACTTTCGTATTATACGGAGGCCACCCAAACACGGCGCACTGCGGTGGTTATCTTAGGTTGGGTTATCATAATTTTTTTACGACCAATCTGCCATCACATGATTCATAACAAAACGTGAAAAGTCCTACAAAAAAACAAATTTTAGATAACCCAACCAAACATAGCCACCGCAGCGCGCTGTAAAATTAGTGGCCTCTGTATAATGTGAAAAATTATTCCCTGTTATATTATTTATTATTAATAGTATTATCATAATAATGATTTTTAAGTTTTGGGACCTATACCCCAAAATTCAAACCAAAACAATTCAAAACAATTGTATGATTTTTTGTTCGGTTTCTATGCTATTTGATAGGTGTGGCATTAGTGAATTTCCCATAGGCTATATAGGGAATTCCAATGCTGGTCATGCTGGGTACTTTAAAACAACATGTCGATGACAGCAGTTACGGCAACTGAGGTGGCGTTCCATTGTCGTAGGTGGTGATGGAGCGCGGGTGCTCTGCCAATCTAGCATTAGCTTCAGGCCAGTTTCTGGAATGCTGCGCTGCTCGTCGGAGTCAAAAACATATTCTCCTGGGTTACGTAATCTTAGTTGTCCACCAGTAAACTGGGTTCGGCTGGCAGCTGGGGTGGAAATCATTAGCATCAAGTGGTCAAACGTTGAAGAAAGGGGTACGCATTGTCTAAGTGGCACAAAACTAGGGAATTCCAATATCCCTAACAGTTAAATTTTTATGTAACCCTGAAAAGTGGCCGGACAAATTCAGGACAGGTACACTGAGGTGGCTTAGTGTGTTTCCGGAAGACGATAGACTGATGGTTGCTTGCAGAGTAGTCTTCAGAGACTCGCCAGTCCCCCATACGGTAGGCTAAGGCTTTCAATGCCAGAGAGATGTCAGGAACTGCCTCTTCATTCCCAGGGGGCAACAAACGGTGAAAACATCACCCGTGTTCCCATTCCACCTTGTATTGAAATCCCCGCAAACAGTGACGCTACCATCGATGTTCACAATCTCGTCCTCCAGAGTGTCAACCATCTGGCAGTAGCCTACTCTGCAATGGGCTGGTTGGTTGTGAGGTAGCAGTATAACAAATATACTTGATATTTAGAACCTACATATTCATGTATTGTCATCCAATGATAATGTAGAATATTCATCCAAAATATTTCAGTTTTTAAAGTATCCCTCTCCTGTTAAACATTTTGTTTAGTCATTCACATAACAAAATTAGCAGTAGGTTGCAGTATGATAATTATTTATAATTTTAGCAAATTTCCCCTAAAGGGAATAAACTACTACCGTATACCTCATGGTAAGACTTTCCTAGACCCGGGACCGATTTACTTTTTCGTTCTGAGGTCCTCAGAGGCCAAGAACACCCGTTCAAATGCATGTATAGTATATATATGTGTCACTTAGTGCAATAACTCGAGCAAAAATGATCCAATTTTAAGAAAATTTTGTACAAACTGTAAACCTATGTTTATTTGAACGAGTTTGTGACCTAGCATGATCAGACTATGGGAACGGGGGTTTATAAGGTAAGGTGTTTTATGGGTTAAAAATTGGGTTTTCCCATTTTTGACCCTGAAACACAAAATTTCACAATTTCTTTCCAGATCATTTTGTATAGCTTACAAGAGAAAATAAATTGAAGCGTTATTTTATGCCTAACGGCTTAACTTACGGAGATATTGTTCAAAGGTTTACAGAGATATTGGTTATGTGTTACGGAGGTAATAAAAAAAAAATTTAATTTAAAATTTCCATGTTATTTTTATGAAGAATAAATAAAGTGTTGTTTACTCGTCTATTGATATATTTTAATCAGATTTATCAATTTTGTTTATTTCATACTAAGCTATGAACATTTCAATACAAAAACCCATCTGGATTCATTTTCTGTATTTCAAACCTAATTACTCATTAAAATAAAGTGATTTAAATCCTATACTCTAATATGAGCAATGTTTGCTTGTATGTATGTATTTATATATGCTTGCTTGCAGATAGATCTCAAAAATGGCTTCGACGATTTTCTTTAAATGTTGTAAATAATTTATTTCTGACCTAAAAACGAGTTTACTGCAGTTAAAACTGCCAACAAATATCTAATTACTTAGAAAAATGAAACTGAAAGTCACATTTTTTTAACAATAGTCTTACGGGTTGCTAAGTAACCATGTTAGTTGAATTAAATAACAAGAAAAAATTAAACAAAAGTCTTGTAAGTTGTAGCATGTGTTCATAAAGGCATCCACCTACAGTATACTAGCAAATAGCAAATTACAAATATAGTACAAAAGGAAAAACATCACTTGTTACTATTGATCAAAGATTATACTGAAGATTACTCGATACATTGTAGTAAAGACTAGCAGTGCGGAGTGTGGGATCTGATATGACAATTAGATTAAGGTATCTGCAATCCTAAAATGCTATGGGAAGAGAGGGGAACAGGTCTGTGACATAGGAAGTGGTGAAGGAAGTAAAAAAGGCGAGCAGTCCGGAGTGTGGGAACTGTTTATGACGATTAGATTAAGGTATCTGCAATCCTTAAATGCTATGGGAAGGGAGTAAAACAGGTTCGCTATGTAGAAAGTAGAAAAGGCGAGCAGTCCGGAGTGTGGGATCTGTTTATGACGATAAGATTAAGGTATCTGAAATCCTAAAATTATATGGTAAGGGAGAAAAACAGGTCCGTGAAATAGGATGTGGTGAAGGAAGTAGTCAAGTCAAGGCGAGCTATCCGGAGTGTGGGAACTGTTTATGACGATTAGATTAAAGTATCTGCAGTCTTAAAATGCTATAGAAAAGAAAGGAAACAGGTCCGCGACGTAGGAAGTGGTGAAGGAAGTAGTCAAGGCAAGCTATCCGGAGTGTGGGAACTGTTTATGACGATTAGATTAAAGTATATGCAGTCTTGAAATGCTTTTGAAAGGGAAGGAAACAGGTCCGCGACGTAGGAAGTAGTGAAGGAAGTAGAAAAGGCTAGCTGTCCGGAGTGTTGGATCTGTTTTTGCCCATTAGATTAAGGTATTTGCAATCCTAAAATGCTATGGGAAGGGAGGGGAACAGATCTGTGACATAGGAAGTGGTGAAGGAAGTAGTAAGGGCGAGCAGTCCGGAGTGTGGAAACTGTTTTTGACAATTAGATTAACTGCAATCCTAAAATGCTATGGGAAGATAAGGAAACATGTCCAGCGACATAGAAATTGGTGAAGGTAGTAGTAAAGGCGAGCTGTCCGGAGTGTGGGAACTGTTTATGACGATTAGATTAAGGTATCGATCTGCAATCGTTAAATGCTATGGGAAGGGAGGAAAACAGGTCCGCTACATAGAAAGTAGAAAAGGCGAGCAGTCCGGAGTGTGTGATCTGTTTATTACGATTAGATTAAGGTATCTGAAATCCTAAAATTATATGATAAGGGAGAAAAACAGGTCCGCGATGTAGGAAGTGGTGAAGGAAGTAGTCAAGGCGAGCTATCCGGAGTGTGGAAACTGTTTATGACGATTAGATTAAAGTATCTGCGGTCTTAAAATGCTATAGAAAGGGAAGGAAACAGGTCCGCGACGTAGGAAGTGGTGAAGGAAGTAGTCAAGGCGAGCTATCCGGAGTGTGGGAACTGTTTGTGACGATTTGATTAAAGTATCTGCAGTCTTAAAATGCTAAAGAAAGGGGAGGAAACAGGTCCGTGACGTAGGAAGTGGTGAAGGAAGTAGTCAAGGCGAGCTATCCGGAGTGTGGGAACTCTTTATGACGATTAGATTAAGGTATCTGCAATCCTAAAGTGCTATGGGAAGGGAGTAAAACAAGTCCGCTACGTAGGAAGTAGTAAAGGTGAGCTGTCTGGAGTGTGGGAACTATTTATGACTAGAATAAGGTATCTGCAATCTTAAAATGCTTGGAAAGGAGGAAAAAAGGTCCGCGACGTAGGAAGTGGTGAAGGAAGTAGTAATGGCGAGCAGTGTGGGAACTGGAAACCGTCTGTAACAGTTAGATTTATGTATCTGCAATACTGAAAGGTATGAGAAGGGATGGAAACACGTCCACGACATAGGAAATGGTGAAAGAAGTAGTAAATGCTAGCAGTGCGGAGTGTGGGAAATGTTTGTGGCAATTAGATTAATGTATTTAAAATACTAAAATGTTATGGAATAAGATGAAAACAGGTCCACGAAGTAGGAAATGGTGTAGAAAGTAGTACAGTGTAGCTTCGCAGAGTGTGGGAACCATTGTGTTAGTTAGATTAATTTATCTGTAATACTTAAATGCTATGAGAAGGGAAGGAAACAGGCCCATGACGTAGGAAATGGTAAAGGAAGTAGTAAGGCTAGCAGTGCAGAGTGGCATTTACAATAATGTATCTGAAATCCTAAAATGCTATGGGAAGGAAGTAGTAAAAGCGAGCATTATGGAGTTTGAGATGGATTAATGTTTTTGCAATACTAAGACTGCTTTCAGAGTAAACTCTAATGATTTTCTCCGGACAAAGCTCAGTCCCCCGGTACTATGAAATAATTCTTACATTTATAAGGGAATATTTTAATAAAAATCCAGCTAGGTAAAGGGAAATTCACTTAGTTTGCAGGTTTGCTACAGCAGGGGTATTTGAAAATGGTACAGCTCCTGGTGATAGATTGTGAAACCGATATTACTATTACTCAGCATATTAGAGCAATTGCTGTTTTTGTAACACATTGAAATATATTCTTTGATTATAAATCGCAGAAACTGGGAATATTTACCTGTTCCTTTTTGTGGATTTGATCAAACCTGCCTTAAGACGTTAGACCAAGGTTGGCTTTGCCATAAACCATCCTGCTTAATCAGCTGATATGAATATGGTTATTGTTGGCAAATTATTTGTATGTATGATATGGTCTTCGTTCATTCTCATACGCGACTTCGGAGCGTACTCCTAGTTTAGTATTAACTGATTACGGGAGTAAAGTAGGAACAACCTGATTAGTTTGGACAGTAAAAAAGTTGTATTTAAATCCTGTCTTAATAGACCATTTTTACTCTGCCTACAAAATAAAAATGTCAGGACTAGTTTTTATTTCACAAAATAAACCTGTTAATTCACATTCATTTTGTGGAACTTTATTTAATAAAAACAAACATAAATAACATTCCCACTTAGATTGCTATAAATCATTGGAAATATGAAGCCTTATAATATATGTGCTTGCTTGTTTCATGGTAAATTTTTATTGATTTGTTTAGCTTGTAATTACTTAGCCTATTATTATTACATTATTATTAAACAAGGGCTAACATTTTCACCTGCCTCTCTAACAAGGGTTTCTCTTTACTTATAAATCCGATCGTTTCATCCAATCAAAATTGATAGCTAATTCCTCTATAATGTTATTATTTCTATTATAACAATAAAAACGTTTGATATATATTTAAGCCATTTTCCCAAGATATTTGTAATACATTTGAAAAAAAACTGTATCATGCTAATGAAAACTACAATTATTTGTCTGATGTTTTTCCATACAGTTTTCTTACCAATCAAAGTAAAAAGTTACCTTTTAACTAATTATGAAAATTTAAAAAAGAACAAGGTTAGAAAAAGATTTATCATTAGTAAGATGTTGTGCTATTGACTGACTATGTATTTAAAACTAACATTGTTCATGTTTATGAACGTACTTTTTTTAAATTCTTTTAATAAATGACACTATTATATATTGTTAACACAGTGGATGACCAATTTTTATAGGGTAGAAAAAAAATAACTCAGGTTAACGGAATAAAATAGTTTGATATAAAATACAATACATAAAACGGTACCGAACGAATAACTCTACAAAACACATTAAAATAAGATTTTAAAAGCTACCAAAGTGAAAAACTGAAATTAAAACTCTATGAGTGAGCAGCATATAAAACCGCATCCAACTATAAACAATAGCGTTGGTTTTTGTATTGAATTCCGATAACAATAAAATGACCACGATCAGAATGTGTTGCTGCTAGTGGACGCAATAAACTGTATTAAAAGTGTTGCAATACACGACAGTGACTGGTGTGACTGACCTAAGCAAATAGTTTGGTACTGTTGTGTAAAAAAAGTAGGTTAAAACAGACAAGCGACTTTGATAATAGGTTTCATAGTTAAAAACCGAGTAGCCTAGACATTACGGTAGTTGGCTTAATAACAATATGAGTGTTTATAATACCCAACCCTTGTCCATGTCCTTGTCTATTGTAGTAACTTTGTATGTAATTTTGTAACAGTTAAAGTTGACTTTTTAAGATTTCATTTTGCTTAACAAGCATAAGTGTCTGCATTGGCTTGTTGATATATTCATACTTTAGTGCTGGTATTCATCAGAGCTTATTGGAGCTAATAAAAATTCAACAAGTAGTAACTTGTTACGAAAGTATTCGTTTGATAGTTATGTCAAAATAATAGCTGTTTTTGATATAAAGTTCAATGATTATTCTGATAATGGTTATATTAGTTTTATTCAATAATCTATTTCTAAGATTTAATATCGTCCAGTGAGTAAAGGCCCTAACGTCACTTGTTGCATTCCAACTAATCAAGTTAAACGTTAGGTTACTAAACAATATATGTTTTACCCTTAAAAATTGTTTAACTTGTCCGAGGGTTGGATACTATAACCACTTATGATCATACTACTACTGTACATTTACAGCAACTCATTTACAGTAAAATATTTAAGTAGCATTACGCACCAGATTTCAAAAGCTATGAGATTGTATACAGCTTAATGTGTTTTCAACCTATTTATAAAGCAATCATAGTATTGGGCACGTAGATACGATCCAACTAGAGACCCTTTCTAGGACAGTCTCATTGAATGAAATCCTGAATAGTGGTTCAGAAATTCCTGAACCAGATTCAGTAACTGGTAAACTCGTCTAAGCTTCAACTGTCTTTCGGTGAGATAGATTGGCCTCGTGTAATCCTCTAACTTCCCCAGACTCACCAATGCTGAAGAGCAGACTTTGGATTGAACTTTTGTGTAAAATATTGTGTTTGCAAATGAATAAAGAAGCTCACAGCTGAATTGAAGATTCAAGCTTCAAAAAGACTTAATTTATCATACATTACAAAATTTATATACATGAAATTAGGTCTATTGTTACTTACTACCTAAATTAGCAATAAGAAACAGTTAAACATTACAAAATACTATACATTATTTAAAATTAAAATTACTAAAATCTTCTATAACGTAAGGTGCAAGGTAAAATAAGAATGCCTCCAGTTTTTTTTTTTTTTTTTTCAAAAATTTAACTATAAATAAACTATAAACTTTAACTAAAAAATTTAGATTTTTCTTTTTCGTTTTTAAAAAGCTAGGCAGATTTCTAATAAATATTTTATCCAATATAAGAAGGTTTATTTTTTAAAAGGTCAAGTCTTGGTTGTTCTTTACCTAATAATTCTTACCCCTCGAATTAATAGGCAGAGGTAATTCTTGAGTTTTAGAAATATTCTAAAATATTTAATTGTTTCAAAAATATATAAGGCTTGAACAGTAAAATACCTATGGCTTTAAAATTTTATTTCATGGACTGGTTGATTTTTGTTTATTTTATTTTTAAGTTTAAGTTAAATAATACTGTAAGATAAAATATACACATAATTTCTAAGTACAAACTCAATCCATGTTAACTGTGAAGAGTGAAAGCCTTAATAAACCCATTGTTTCAAATGTATGTACTGTTCTTCATGTCTAGCCCCAAAGTCAAGTCAGATAATACACTAAAGTGTATGTAAAATGAAGTCAGTTCAAGTCAAACGCGGGCATTGGTCCAAACAATGTTTTTTAAAATAAATTTACAACTAAAACGAAAACATAATGTGGATGTCATATTGACATGGATCAAGACCCGTTGCTTGCTGTGTGTTCAATTAACATAAAACAAGTTAAAACCTTGTAATTTATTCGAAAGTGGGTGACTAGTTCAAACTGTGACACGAAAACCGTTACTCCCACAACTACTACAAAGTACAATGCAGTTTTTTTTTACATACCCATAACGATGCTCGTAATTTTCACGTTACTCGTTGTGTCTGTTCGTAATAGTCATAACTATTACACCAAAGTGATGAAGAGTTAGAACGTATTATGCTACGTAATTACCAAAAGGTAAGAAATTGTATTAATTGGAGAAATCAAATTTTCCATGTTGCCTTATGTAGCCTCGTCACCTGATTTGATCAGACAGATCACTAAAAGCGTGAAAACAAGTTTAAAGTATTAAATTATATTGTGAACCTAAACAACAAATATATAGAGTTGATAGAAACTTAGAATTATAATGGGCATTTTTAGTCATTTCTTTAACCTTTTAATTATTTAAGATATACAACATTCACTAAACAAAGTAACAGTCTTTTATAAAACATGTCATTACAACATCCATCACAAAACCAAAACCAAATGTAGCAATTTATATAATTTGATATAATTATGAAATTAACAAATGGTAATATGCCTACTACATATCTCAGGTATCCACTATTGACTCAGCACCATCAAATCGAATGTGATGCAACATATCTTGTCACAGAATAGACCACACTAAGTCGTCTTAAATTTTGTCTTTTTTTATAAATATTTGAGTAAAATTATTATTAAAATGTCCTGTCTAGTTTATTTTCTAATAAATGTCACCTATTTTGTAAGCCACGACCATTCGGTCAGGCTTACAAATACGGGGTTTTTTTTGGGGGGGGTTTGCAAAGAAGATAAAATTTCCCCAGAGTATAGGTGAAGAGGGCGGCAAGCTCTCAAGCCCATCTTTTTTAGACCTGGTCGTGTCCAACTCTCTACTTAACATAAGTTATCACATTCCTGACTTTAGCCTAAACAGTTTTTTTTTTACACCCACTCTTCTCCTTGGTTTAATCTGAGATGCAAATTAGTATATTAAAGTTGTAGATCTTTTCTCCGCGTGCGCCTTATATAGGTTTTTGTAAGTTACCTAAGTTATACAAATTCATCTACATTATCATAATCAAAAATGCAATGCAACAGACAATCACATTGAATTTTTTGGTTATCATTGTCTAGGTTAGAAAATTTGTTTTCAAATAAAAATAGAAATATCCTAAAATGTCATTATCCTCTAACATGACATCCTAGAGGCAAATAGTTAAGGATAGCTGGGTATAGGTTTGGTATTTTACCGACTTGAAAAAACGGGTTGAACTCAGTGAACAGTTTTACTTACTTCAATTTGTTTGGAACTTGTCTAATGGTAGAGTTTGGAGGTTCAGAGCCTGAGTTCCTTGGTTCAAACACCGATAATCACCAATTAACTTGGTCTATGTGACACCGCGACCTTCTAGAACTAGTCTGAAATAATGTATAATACCGTTCCGGTCTAGAACCTAGTGTTCCAGAATTTGAAATTGGGACATGAAAATACCAAAAACCACTCCAACTAGTTAATATTTCTTAGAAACCTATCCTAAACAAAACCTAACAAAAATATAAACTAATTAAGTTAAACTTAGATATACTAAACAATAATTGTATGCAAAGAAAATAGAATATCTCTCTAAATCGTTGTCAAGATTCAAATATATTTTATACTAAATTAATATTTGTTTACATTGTTTAGATAAATATATGTGGTTCCAATCATAAGAGTCTGGTTTATAAAACACAGTTTTACTTCCGCAAACTAAAGCTCCAATTCTTTTGGCTTCACATTTCTCAAAGGAAGGAAAACCAATTACAATTACAGGGGCAAACACAATTCTGAAAACATTGAAAAGCTTTCACATTATTTTGTGCCACCTGATTTCTACGTTTGAAGTCAGCAAACTCAGTTAAGAGTAGGAAATATAAAATGACAAATTGTTATCTTTCGTTCTCGTTTTACTGAAGATAAAGTAGTCGTTATTATTACACGGCTATACTATCTGAAAAGAATTGTGATTAAGAATAGGATCACCTATTTATTTTTATATCTAGAAATTTATTTACAGAAGGTTCTTTAAGTAAATTAAACATAAATATATATATTTTTTAATTTTCTTTGTGTGTTCGTGGCAATAATATTAATAAATGATTTATATAAAAAGTTATATGTTTTAATTTTACAACAAAACTGATACATAATTAAACACTTGTTTCAAAACGTAGGCTATAAACATATGAATTTTTAGTGCATTGTTTTTATTATTAAGATTGCTTTCCATGCAATTAAATGCTTCTTTTTATTTTAATACATCCGTTAAACACATAATTTATTTCCAAACGTATTTCGTGAACATTGACCTTTGGTACGAAGCAGCCTTGATTGACAGAAGAACAATTCCATAGTTCGGTTGAAATCTATTCCTATTTATTACAATTATATTTTAAACTTTCTGAAGATCTGGTTGTGCATATTTTATATTTTACTTTAAGCTCTGGAAAGTACAATATATAGTATTGTTACATCTATATCCAACCATATTTTACATTGAGCTATGTAGCAACATAAACGTTGCCACTACAATGTATCATTACTACTGCCAGTTTCAGCCATTGTTGGCATACCTCGACTGGTATGTCTAACTGTTATATCTGGACATTGTCTAATAGTCACATATGTTATAGTTATAATTCACAATGGAGCACAAACTATAGAATACAATAGCTGCATTCAGACTATTGTTTTGTTTTAGAGTTAATTAATAATATTGTTTTAACTTTTTAGAAAATAGTAACACAAATATGAAAGTATTTAGTAGTGAAAGGAAACAATGTATCACTATTAACAAAAACTATTTGTCTTTTTACATAATTATATAATAAAATGTTGTTTAACAAAGCCATGGATATAATAGAATAAGGTAGTTAATCATTATTGATTTTCACAAATAATAACATTATTAGGCCTACTATCTCCTAATTCACTTGCATCGTTGTTAATGGAGTACGCAAAGATTATCATCAGTTTAACAGAGGAGTTTTGTTTTACATACAATTTTTTTCACAGAACGGTTTTAAATAAATGCGACCCATCTGCAAAGAGATTGATTGATATCTTCCTATTGTCGTTGCCAACTGTCGGTGATTTATCTTATTTTTTCACATCGCTATGTAGCAGGCTGGAAAACTATTTGTTACAGCAAAAAAAAGTATGATTTATAGATAAAAGGTGTCAATTTAGCTTAGTGAATAGCTTTGATGCAGAACGATGTATTTAAATATTTGTTTACAAAAAAGTTATTAACGCGTTATGCAGTTAACTATTTATTGTCTAAAAGTTAAATCTACGCGTAGTAACAAATGCAATTGTAATATTTGTATTATTTAATTTGATTTTCATTAGTTAAATTTTTTAACCTTATTTTACACTTATGTAAACTTCTATTAAAACCAATTACGTATGTTTCTAAAACCAAAGATTCTAAAGGAACTTGCAATAGAAGTCTTGAAAATATCTATAACCCAAATAACCCACATTGTGGAGTTATACGATAAAGCTCTTGGAGCGATAAAGAACAAGAAACAATATCGCACTCCAAACTGCAATATATTGACCACCAAATGGATATTGCTTTCCACTTTGGTGTCTTATAAAAAAACAAGTGCTGAGGTGAGAAAAATTAATTGTTTGTAATAGAAATTTACAGCTGAGTACTGCCTAGGGGCTAAAAACGGGTTTTACTCCCTAGAGAGTAAAAATGCTACCTTAGACCCGCTACATATGCATTAAAGAAGGCTGTTTTTGCTGCAGTATGACGCAACATATTTTTAGCTAGCTTTACGAGATTGCTTTCTTGTTGCCGCATATACAGGGTGAATTTTAAATGAGTTCCCCCCCTACTTTTTTCTACATTTCTTAAGATATCAACTTCGGACCACGTCAGATCATTGTAGTGTAGTAAGTTCTTCATTTTGACTGGATAAACATTTTTGGCCGCCATCTTGGATCCACCATATTGGATACAAAATTTTTTTTTCAAATGTAAAGGTAGGGTTGTGACCCATTGTTTCAAACTAGAATTTTACGCTGATTACAATGCCGTAATTAGTTTTAAAAAATCTTGATCCGTTCTAAAGTTATGAGGACTTTTTATAACTTTATTTTTAGCCCATTTTAACATTGTGCATTTACAAACTAAGACCATAATCTCAAAATAGTGCTAGACAAAGATAAGTATACACCACCATTCATTGTCGACCTATTATCACTTGGTTATGACGGATTATTTTTTTCGGCCGCCATCTTGGATCTCCCATTTTGAAATGTGATAAATTAATTTAAATATGAAGGTGGTGTTGTGACCCATCATTTCAAACTACTTTTTTATGCTGAATTTAATGCCGCAATCCGTTTTGCATTTTCATATTTTTTTTTTGAAATATTGGAAATTTAAGTAAGATAATTTTAATATTTCATCAAGAAAGCCTGAGAAACAAAAACGGATTGCGGCATTGAGTTCAGCATAAAAAAGTAGTTCAAAATGATGGGTCACAACACCACCTTCATATTTAAATTAATTTATCACATCTCAAAATGGCAGATCCAAGATGGCGGCCGAAAAAAATTAATCCGTCATAACCAAGTGATAATAGGTCGACAATGAATCAATGGTGGTGTATACTTATCTTTATCTAGCACTATTTTGAGATTATGGTCTTAGTTTGTAAATGCACAATGTTAAAATGGGCTAAAAATAAAGTTATAAAAAGTCCTCATAACTTTAGAACGGATCAAGATTTTTTTAAACTAATTGCGGCATTGTAATCAGCGTAAAATTCTAAATTGAAACAATGGGTCACAACCTTACCTTTACATTTGAAAAAAAAATTTTGTATCCAATATGGCGGATCCAAGATGGCGGCCAAAAATGTTTATTCAGTCAAAATGAAGTACTTACTACACTACAATGATCTGACATGGTCCGAAGTTGATATCTTAAGAAATGTAGAAAAAAGTAGGGGGGGAACTCATTTAAAATTCACCCTGTATAGTATTGTAGCCTAAAATCAATTTAGTGTTTTTATATAGATTATTTTTTTAGTTAGCCTTACTGTGGAATGTTTTCAGTTATTATTCTTAAACAATTTTACTGGTTAGTCCTATATTTTACATGTTTTTCATCGATGAAATCTATAACATTGGTCCGTTAATTAACAATGTAAGCGCTATATACCACATGCATTTTCGACAACCCAAACATGGCTGCAATACCTAGATTGGTTATTTCCACTAACTTCGATTAGTTTTAGTTTAATTATATAAAAGCATTTACTTTAATTTAGTGTGTAAGTACGTTACCGATAGAGGAAATCTGATCTTATGTTCAAATGGAAACTGTTTATTTTATATTTAAATTATTAAATAAACTTTTACCTGTTCAATATCCTTTGATATTGTTAGTTGACGACCGGTTTCATGTAGAACGATTGGTAAAATACACTTAAATTTTATACCAAACACGGAAGACGTTATATTTAAAGAGTGGTACAGTTATTTTCTAAAACTGTCACGGAAATAATTGCGATTTTATTGTTGATCGTGGTTGATAAATATTAAGATTTTATATTTTTGACATTAACTAACTCATCAGTGGTATCAAGTATTTTATATAGGCTAAATACAAAGTAATACAACACAATTACCAGGGGTGCGATATTGACCTCCTCTGGTTTGCGCCATTCAATTTCTCTTGATAAATCCTTTGAAATGAGGGGTCACAGGATAGGTATTTACTTTTGAAAATTTGGGGCTGTCACCAAAATATCCCATTTTGGGGGCTGGGGAAAAGTTGTAACTTTGATGAAAAGGTGCAATTTCTTATGTTGTAAATATGTGCCAAGTATGGTTTTCCTACTGCAACGCGTTAAAAAGTTAACTGGGGGGCTCCAGACTTTTGCCTAACCCTGTTTGAAAACTACACTGTTGATGATATGTATTGAAATGAAATGAAAATCGTCTTTATTCTTGAGCGTTTTTCATATTACAACATATGTTTTTCAAAACAACTCACGTCAACATAAATAATATAAAACAAAGGCAACTTTCAAATCTTAAGTTAGGCTAATTAAAAATTAAAATATGTTCTCTATTCCTTTTTATTTTACCACTCTTCAAGCCATTTGTTTTATATTTTTTAAACGAATTTTCACTGTCCAACACCCCTGGCTCAGTCCTGGATGACAATATATTCCAGATTTTATTATTTATCCAGATGTATTAATCATCTGCTCTTGTTTCAAGCTATAGATATTGAATTAGAGTATATAGAAGCTTGGAGTCAGCGAGTAGTTGCAGTTACTAAATATGTGTTGAACTCTAGCAATTTATATAAATAAAATTACTATTATATAAAGTAAGCATATTAAAAATTTACGGGAAAAATTGTATCCGTCTGAACTTCTAGCAAACTGATAAGCTTCGTATTCGCTAGGGGAATCAGTCTAATCTCTAATCAGGAACAGTAGTTTGTTTAACAATGTTATCATGTAAATCAGCCTTGTAGTCAGTGGCATTTGATGGCTTTGTTCATGATGTCTCAGCCACATCTTGAGGCCCTCATTGGTATGAAGGCAAGACAGGTCTTGACACTTAATGACAGCTTTATGTCTATTTGCAAGCAGCTTTCCTACCAATCCAATAACTATTTTGCACAATAATTTTGATGTGATATGCATTATTACATTCTATTATTAGTAAATGGTAAACTCTAAATGGTTTTCTTTCAGATGGCACACATCTACTAGAACTGGAAGTAAAGCAGTGAAGAGTTTCGTTTCATTATTATTTATTTTATTAGTCTTGCCTTTTGAGTGCTACATACTCAACTAATGATTATAGAATTTAAATAGGCCTATTTTAAAACACAATTTACCACAAAGTAAATGATGGAAACAACGAATGTGAAATTTAAATCTGTTTTGTGATATTCACCCGCCACTGGTGTTAATATTTTTTGACAGTACAGTTCAATATGAATCATTGAATTAGAAAGAAAGTTAAAATCCTTTCCTCACGCAGAAAATCTTACTTGATCAAATATTAGACGCCATATATATTTTTATCAACTATCGTTTTACTTAAAAATAACCCATTGTACTTTTTAAATTACATTATTTAATAACAATAATGGTTTTTTAAGAGATACGGGAATCATCTTGAGCTATGAGTCATGTTGGAAGATCCGTCAGATTTAGAGACGAAATGTTTGTAATTTCTCCAGAGACCATCTGGTCGTTTATCCTCAGCTGTTGGCGGGTTTGTGTCAATCTGATGATTATAGTTTTTATATCGAATCAGGCTTTTCTAAGAATATTAGAAAATGCCTGAGAGCAGTGTTTTGCGAAAACACAAGACTCTACTTATATAGATAATTTGTTCAGTCACAAATTGATCTTACTCTCAGTTTAAAAGTTGTTATGCATTTTCTACTTTATTACAGGCATGCAATATAAAAAGAAATTTTGAATCTGGAATGTGCCATTAAAAGAAGCTCATAGTACAATCATATCTTTTGCACAAAAGTTAAATCTGAAAAAAGTTTTCTTACTGTAAAACTGTAAGCTTGGCAATACAAAAAAAAACTTAATTTATTAAATTGACATGTTTAATTTAGAGATAAAATATGGATTTTAAGTAACTAAAAATTAATTTCAAATAATTTTTTTCGTCTTTGATCGTTTACTCAAATGGTTTGTAAACTATAATTAAAAGGAAACTAAGACCTTATAAGCGCTTATTTGAAACTGTGCAGCAACAGAATAAGATTAATTTCTTAACAATTTACTGATGATTCGTTCAATGGTATTTCTCTGTAGGGTATTACTAAAAATGCTCAACTTTGTTGGGTTTTTTGTCGATGTTCACTGATTGAATTTTGTTAGCGTTTTTACTAATCGAATCAAACAAAGGAAAGAAAGTTGGAAACATTCCACTACTTGTTTAAAGTGTTGAATTGTGAATTATTGTTGATTGGCTTGGAAAACACTCGAATCATCACAATCGAAACAATCGAAATCATCCGACTTCATACTTCTCTGTCAAAATCTTAATAAGGAAATTTTATTCAAATTTACATTAATTGCTGCACCGTAAAGTTTGTTAACTGGTTAACATTTTTAGGTACCAGTAATATCTCAATTTATAGTGTATGAGATATTTTTTAATCTGTATTTTAAGAAATGGTGTATCACCTTTGATTATGATTTAAAGCAAAAAATATATATTTTGTTTTTCTATTATTTTTCTGCCCTGTTTGTACTTTAAGGAATATTTTTAGCTATGTTTTGAAGCTACGGTTTTTACATTTTTGCAATACTTTTTCAACAGCTCAACTAATCACAAAATATAATGTGCCACTAAACTCAAAACTGTCAAATGGGAAAACCTATTTGCTTACTTCTCACCAACTGTCCTCAATGTGGGTAACTAATGCTATTTAAAACATTGAAGCTAATTCACTATAGTAATATGGCTTCAATAATTTTTAAGGTTTGTGCAATTAATTTTCATAAAAAATATTTAACCCATTTATGACCAATATTTTACACCAAATAAAAGCATAGCCTAAGAGTGTAAAGTTTATGTAAAAAAATGTACTGTTGTGCAATCTTGACTTTTTACTTTCTCCCCCTATACCATAGTATATGGAGAAAGTATTGTTTTCGTCAAAATTTTCGAGTTTGAGTTTTGAGTGGATATATTCGTTTTGGGTCCCCCTGGACCTAAAAAAGTGGTTTTCGAAGTGATGTCTGTGTGTGTGTGTGTGTGTGTGTGTGTGTGTGTGTGTGTGTGTGTGTGTGTGTCTGTGTGTCTGGATGTGTACAGAGCTAGAGACCACACCTGTGGTCCGATTTCGATGAAATTTGGTATGTAGGTTCTAATCCATGGTATCTCCAAGCGATTTTTTCATTTTTTTGAAATTTGGATTTTTAATGGGAATTTTCCCATAAAAACCCATAAAAAACCGGAAAAAACAGATTTTCTCGAAAACGGCCTGAACGATTTTGATAAAAATTTAGTATGTTGTAGCCCTTTAAATTCTGAATAAAATGGTACAAACCCCATATCTGTAAAAATTACGGTTAAAAAGTTATGGCCAAATATGTTATTTTCCCATAAAAACCCCATAAAACAACAAAAAATAGGATTTTAGAAAAACATCCGGTTTTGATTTAACATAGTATGTTATACTCCTTACAGTTTTGATAGTTTTTTTTAATTTTTTGGAAATTTTTATTTTTAATGGGGATTTTCCTATAAAAACCCCATAAAATAACGAAAAAATATGATTTTCCCAAAAATGGCCGGAACGATTTTGATAAAAATTTAGTATGTTATAGTCCTTTATATTCTGAACAAAATGGTACAAATCACATTTCTGTAAAAATTACGGTTCAAAAGTTATTGTAAATTATGTAATTTTACCATAAAACCCCCTTAAAATAACAGAAAAATCGGATTAACTCAAAATTGGCCCGAACGATTTTGAAAAAAAAATTTGCATGTTATAATCCTTTAAATTCTGAACAAAATTTTACAAATCTCATTTGCGTATACAGTTATCTACTCTCACCACTTACACATGATAAAGGTTTTTGACAATTTCATGATGTTTCATAAGTTTTTGACAAACTTATGGGAGAAAGTATGTGTCAGAATGCTGATACCGTTTATTTACTATCTTTAGTTGAATTTCTTTAATTGTTATTCTAGCCCCACTTTATTTTTTACCAATGGGGGCTATCAATATATCTTTTCTCTGGAGCAATCATAATTATACTTTTTTAATGATTTCGTTGTAGTAATTTTCAATTTACAGTATATGTTCTGACAATCATTAGCATGCTTTTTAGCTCATACTTTGGACGAAAAAGATCGATGTACGAGATGAGGGAGTAAGATTTATAAGGTAATACTTTGTAGTCTATGATTCTTACCTTCTCCCCAAACAAATATACATATTTCCAAATAAGATGGGAACGTTAATTTTAACCGGAAATGTGTAAGAGATGATGCACGAATAAGATACTCTTTTAATTTTAATTTACTTCTGTTAAAGCCAAATTTCTTGGCACAGTTAACAGAAAATATCTTAGATTTAGTCAAGTGTTCAATCACGTCTAGTTGGACATCTTTGTTGTATAACCAAGACACAGCGATAGTCTGACAGCTCCTGTCATCTAACATAACACGTAAACATCATCTTTGTCAAGAAGACTTATTGCACTAGTAATTATTTGCTTGTAAATCTTCTATATAATATCGGTTTCTATCTCAAAGAGCTCTCAGAATCTCTTCCCTGTCACAAAAATAAAAATAGTATTTAGGAACTTAATGGAAATTCCTTTCGTCTACATCTTTCGTAAGCATGTTCCCTAAAATGTATAGATTTTTTTTTTTACTTTTGATAGTAATAGTTAATGTTGAAACCTAATAGGGTAATTTGGATTCGTATTTTTTTGTATTTATATATTTTATGACGTATGAGTTATATAAAAACACAATTGTAAAATCTTACACTTATTAAAAGCCAAAATGTTATAGCATTCAAAATATGGTGTTTCCTTTGTATTTTTTTAATGTCTCTTTACAAATAGTGTGTTATATTCTCAACACGTTTAATAGTTAAAAACTTATTTATTATTTATATTTTGTTTGGTTTATTATTTTTGTTTTTAAACTACATAAATCTATTTTACAGAGAAATCTATGCTTTAAAAATAATTAGTGATATATCTATTGGTATTTTTCCTTTGCTTCGTAAGAGTGTTGCCAGTAAAGGATGTGAAATATACGGATTTATTGGTTTGAAGTCTAGTTAATTTCTCGCGGGATCTAGTATGATCGAGCACCATTTTGATATATGTGGCTTAAAGGAATTTTACAATATTTTCCGAATGAATTTTACAATATATATATTCTTTAAATTCAGCATTATCCTATATACAGGGTGTCCCGGAACTCTCTACCAATATTTTAGGGCATTGCTCCTGGGTAGGAAACGTACCTAAATATCATATTTAAATTGTCAGGAAGTCCTTAGTTACTCACACAGCCGCCATTTAGTTTTTTCAGTTATTAATTTTTTTCTAAAGAATGGTTAAACATACGAAATGGAAACTTCGCACAAACATTTATGACAACTAGACAAAGCTACAAAAAAATTATCACGATTATTCAAACTCATAAAACAAAATGGCGGCCATTTAAAATTTTTATAAAATCATTAGTTTTTGAGTTATTTAAGAATGAAGATTTTAAACAGAAGTCTGTCATTCTCGTTCTCCAAGAAACAAGTGAAGTTTAAGCGCATAGTTTTGTACAACATATGTTATATTTAGAAGATATTACCGATGAGGTAGGACGTTTTATATGAACTTGAGCTTTCATGAGCCCTTTACTTAAAACGCAACTGGCATGGATACAAAAATAATCAGGTTAAAAAGGTCCAGCCTATAAAATTAACAACGAAACAAAATTATTCCAAACACGGTGATAAGGACTAGTCCAAAATATGTTGTCTGGTTTTCACACTTATGTAATATACTTTGACGGATACTTCTTTTTAGAAATGATTTATGTTTCAACGAGTATATTGCACAACAAGACACAATTATGTTATTTTAATGCGTGTTTATGATATAATTGAAAACTCATAAAAATTTAAGATAATTTACTTACAGCAATTGCACACGAGCATGAATTCTACAAATAGTTTTAATCGGTGCAATAATTATTGAAAATATTAGAATAAGTAATTGATGTATGGTATATTTGTATTGACCTGGTTAATGCAAACTGTATCATTGTTACTCTGGCCCAATAAGATGATTTGATTTGATTTGAATATGGTGAGAAAATTAAACAATGCTAAATGACTAGGAATTTCAAAAACTTATGATAAAATACGGAACCAAGAGTGGGGGAATTTAACTATAATTAAAGTAAAAACTTTCTAACTTGGTTGATTTATCAATGTCGTTTCGTTTCCACAGCAACTGTTTACAACTGCCTTGCCAGCTGCTTTAGAATGTGTGGTTTTCACGTACCCCGTGCTGACCCCTACAACGACCATGTGGATGAAGGTGGGTAGACTACATGTTTTTTTTTTTTCAAATTTCAAAACAATGGTGGTTCTGTTTATGGAAAATACTGAGTTGCTTTAAAAGGCCTTGGAAAGGTTGTGGGTAACATATAATTAAGATGGCAAGGTAGGATGATGCAGCATAGAATCCGTCAATCGTCTTTTCATTTATATTTTATTTAGTTACATTTTGTACTTAAGTTTTAGAACAATTTAAAGTCATTGCTACTGAATAAATGGATGATTTTATAACGCCTGGGTGTACATAATCGACTTGGTGTGACTGAAGAAGACAGCTTAAACTCCTCCTTGAAATTGCATGTAAAATGTAAATGGTATAAAAATACAACAAATATCATAACACTTTTTATAAAATACATTGCTGATAGGATTGACTCTACTGATGTTATTATTTTAACTTTGATTGTCCAGAAAACAGATAGAAACACAGTACTATTTAATTATTAGGATTTGTTATTCGTTAAGTAGGAATAATGTAAAATAGTAAGGGTAATACGCGTATTATGTAAAACTCCAATACAGTACATTTATATTTATATTTTTTAAAAGATAAATATAAACACATTTTAATAACCTCATCAAACATATTACAAAGAGAGCTTATGATAAGGTAAAGTTAAATATGAGCAGTTAAAAGCAAAGCTTTGTTAAATTGAATTTTATTGTAGTTTTTTATACTTATTTTGGTCTCATAATTAGATGATAATAATTCTAACTATGATGATATTCCTTAATAAATTACATTATATTATTTTAAAATTAACACAATCAATCTTATCACTTTTCACTTCTTAAAAATTATTACTTTAATTACAGCTAGATTTTATAATTAGTTCGCTTTACATGTATTGCATTAGATTTTTCATTATTATTGAAGTGTCACCGCTATAAATCTAACCAGAAAACCAGTTTTGTACCATTTGATTTGTGAAAACCGTTTCAAATTTGTTGTGTAGATGTTTTTTAGTTAATTGGTCATTGACCTATTCAATGTGTTTATAATTTAACTACCAATTGAAAAATCAATCATACCATGATTGTTTCATCCACTTGGAAAATCTGTATCATAGAAGTTTCGTACAGTTATATTGAAAGTATGTCTATAAAGTGTTATTAACATTTTAAAATTGCAATTCTTACGATTTTGAGAGTATTACAAGTAAATTTGAAAGTTTTTTGAGATTTTTACAAATGTGTTTTGTTTTTATAGAGGCTGTTATTGACATCGTCCATCAGCCTAACGATCAAAAGCCCCAGGTATACCATGTTGAGGGGTGCCCGTTCTACAAATAAAGAATTCAACAAGGCACGGAGAAGAATTTAAACCCAAACTACCACCCTACCTCTTTTGCATAATTTTCAAATATTCATAAACTGTATTAATCTTTCTCTGGCGTCAAGTAAAGAAATCAGAAAATCATATGTATTAAAGCCAAATTTGGTATGTTTTTTCACATTTTTTTAGATTCGCAGCAACATTGTAAGTATTTATGTACAGTTAAACGTTTGTGTTGGATATAAAAATTAACGTTTTAAAAATGTTATTTGAAATATTACTTTTAAAAACTCTAATTAATACAACTTGTTTACAACTAGTTTTCCAAAGTGTTGAATTCAGAGCGGAAAATCCTTGCATCTTTATGCGTAAGAGGTAGAGTGGCACTGGGTGTCATATATATGTAGTGTTTTATAGAATTGTAGTAAATATAGCGAGCATCCACAAATTTTGTCATTATTTGTCCATGCATGCATTCATTAAAAAGGCTTTAGTTGTAATTATACATTCATTCCTGGTTTTTGCGAAAGCGCTTAACCTTTTCTGGTTATTAATGTTTAAAATTAAATGAAAAATAAAATTGAAAATTAATTTATTTCGACAGGCAAAACTTTTAATTTTAGTATTAGTGAACTGTCATACATTAATAATTCCTTCTTTTTTTTAGTTCTTAAGAAAAAAGCTATCTGTGAAGTGTAATTTTTAACTCAAGATATTGTTTTCATGATCTGTACTTTATAAAGATTAATTTGTGAATTTTATCTTTCATCTTTCAATTTTAGGTATTTAATCTTAAAAGTTTTTTTTATTTTATCTCTAGGTAAATTGGTTAGCCAAAAAGATTTTTAATAGGAATTATGAAGTTAAATTGTGATTTTATTTGAAATACTTTTGGTGTTTGTTATACGATTAAAGGACTATTTATGAAAATAAAGTATAAGAGAACGAAGCAAGGGAAATAATAAGAATAATAGTTTGAAGGAACACAACACAAAGCTAGTGTTGAGAAATAGAAATGTTGAAATTAAAAGAAATTGAGAAACAGAAAATATAGAACATACTTTACAATGACTACAAAACAGCAACACTCAAATATTATATTTTTAAATTAACATGTTCCAAGCAATATATAACATAAAAATGATTAAATTTTGTATCAAACATACTGTATAAGAGGGAACAAAATTAAAATAACTAGTAAGCCAAAGATCATAAAAAACAAAAGTTCATTGAACTTACCGGGAGTCTAAAAATCCCCAGTGGATTAAACAAAGTGGTTCACAAATCTACAATTAGCAGAAGAACACCTTGTGGGCAGGTCTTGAGTGACCAATTGAGAGGTGTTCATGTCTACCATTCACACAACTCTGTCAGCTCATTCTATTCGCAAGGAATATTTCCCTTTACTGGTGTTTCTGGTGTAGGCTACCCCACTTTTAGATTAACTTTCAATGACTTTCGAGAGTAATTACTCTCGTAAGTCATTGAAAGTTAATCTAAAAGTTCTGCAAATTTGCAGAATAGAAGAAACCTGAGTTAAAGAATTCCTTCTTCCAAAGCCCATACCATTAATATCCTAAATTTAAAAAATATATTGTTACAATATTCTCAAATAGAGCAATGTCTGTTTGTCTGTCTATAATACCCCAGATATCTATATCTCAAAATCCATTGGAAGGATTTTGACAAAATTTTGGAATTAGAGACTTATAGCCCAAAAACGTGATTGGCAACAGCAACTTCCTCAGGAAAATTCGTATTTTGCTACACAACTCGTTTGAAAATGTATAATTTTAACATTGGCCTTATGGGTCATGTCAACAGCTGCAGTAACTATATTTTAAACAAAATAACATGGAAAATGTGAACAAAACACACTTGTAGCATCTGTTTATATTAGCTCACCAAAGTATACTAGCAAATTACCAAATACAGTACAAAGGAAAAAACATCAGTTGTATTTTATAAGCAAATATTACACTAAAGATTTCATTGTTTCTGGATTTACTGACTAAATTATTAATAACTAGGGGAAGAATATGGTTGTAGTTTAAGGATTAGATAATGTTGGACCTAACGCCTATCACAGGGAACTGTAAGTGTTGCTGAAAAAAACAATAATTTGGTAACGGAGAAATCTTAGCACTAGAGTTATGTGGTATTAGGAAAATTGCAGGATCAGAAATCGATTTGATCATATTATTATACATAATAATATTCTAAGTAAATTATTTACATCTGGGTGTTTTATGTGGTATAAAACTATTACCGTATGCTAAATCTTAATGGGAAAAGAGATAGAATTTCTTCAGAAGTAGTAGCGCAAAAATCAAGAGTTTTTGAAGCTAATATGATTTTGTTTTAATCATACTTTTATCTGCTGTCATCGGTGAGGGGGAAAGCCGAACTAATTTAATGGCTAGATGAGATCAACATTCTGCGCGAGGGTCGCTTAAACTTAATCACTATCATAAAAGTGTATCTTATTTTCGTTTAAAGTTGCATATTCTACAGTATAGTAGTACAGAGTTGTTTCTTATTTCAGCGATCAAATTTGTATGGTTTGTGATAAAAAAAATTGTTCGTAGATAATATGATGTGTCTGTTTACGATATTGTTTTAACGATTAAACCTAATTAATCATAACCGAGCAAGGCTCGGTCCCCCGGTACTAATGTTGTAATGATGGTATGCATAGCATTCTAAAAGCATGGAGAGTGACGTCATAATCTTATCACAAGTCTCCACATTCTAATTGGTCAGCGGCGCCGCACCTGACGAATATACAGGATGATCGAAACCCCGGCCCCTCGTACAATAAGTTACAATGAGTCGAATAGCAGGTTTGACATAAGCACCTTTTTTAAATACACTCAGATCCCAAGTAAAATAAGAGAGTTTTGTATCAAATATGTTTCTATTTGTGCTGGAACATTATTTTCTAGCTTTAGTTTAGTAAGAATTTGCGTTTTTAGATTACAACTAAAATATATATATTTTTTTTATTTTAAAGACCTTGAGCATTTGAGTTTCTCTGCATTTATTAAGTTGTTTTTTTACCGTGGTTGAGCCCTCTCTGGAAATGCATCAAATACTAGCAATATGTAACTAGCAGGACAGCATGATCTTTTATGGTTATTTATTAGTGTTAGTGAGGATGGTAGAATTTTGCTCAGTTAAGCCCAGTTAGTTAGCCATAGATGATATAGAGAAGTTAATAACACCAACCCAACTGCTAATGTTTTTGTCGATGTTGGCGAGGTATTGTGTAGGCTTAACAGCTTCAACTTTGCTGATAGTTCTGCCGTCAATTAAAAAACCAAATTGCTGACTGTTCATATCACCATTGGTGATGATTTAAAAGGGGGTATTTTATAGTTTCAAATGATTATGAAAATCCTTAGATCAACCTTTGTGTTTTAAACAGTTATCCAAACAACTAATATAAAATAAAACTGTTTTTTAGGGTTGAATCTCGCTCGAAAATGTAATACTTTTTATGTATATACTATTAAGAAGTGTTTCACTGTTTATTAGCAATTCAAGATCAAGATTCAAGATTTAAAATTGTGATTGCTATACATGAAAGGTGTTTTTGGTCAATTGTGGTTACATAGGTTACAAATATTTTTAAATACAAACTTAATTAATATCATTATCATCATTATGCATGCTTTTAAAATATTTTTATTACTAACTTTATGAAAACAATTTACCTTAAAAGAAAAGTCTTTTCTTTTTTATAAGTTATATGTTTCTGAGTTTTTTGCGGATAATCTCTGTGAGTGGTATGTGTCCAGCCGTCTGGGCGTCGAGGTCCATCTATTGGTGTGCGTGGTATGTGTCCTTGAATAAGTAACGCTATCCAACTGAAGGTGTACATTTGCCGTCGGGCGTCGGTGTCCATCCATTGGTGTGCGTGTTTTATCTTGTGTATCTTCAATCATGCCTTATCCTCTAGGAGTATCCTCTGGGATTTTATTATTGGCATTTGGAAAATTTACGTTGATATTAATTTGTATTTGTGTGACTATTACAATTTGTTTAAATCATGCTTTATCCTCTGGGAGCTTTGTTTTAATCTAAAATGGCACCCTGCATGTATATATTCACTTGTATGTTTATTTGAATGTATTGAATGTATATTTCCCTACAAAATTGGCTTATACAATGTCAGGACTGTCCGGCAGTGCGGGGCGCTCTAGGGTCTCCACAACAATCACGTCGTCATTGGACTGTTCCATCGGCTCCCCTGAATAAAAATATGTTAATCCCACTGTTAATGTTATCCCACCTAATAACATTTAATCTAGGTTATGGGAAAGAGCTAACCCACCCGGTAAAGGACATAAGGGACAATTCTTTGTCATGGTTTCAATTGCAGACAGTCTTATGACTGACCTGTCCCCACTTATGTTTAGGAGTTACACTCCCTCATGCCTATAGTCATAGCCATCTCTAGTATATAATAAATAAAATATAATAAAATAATATAATAAATAAAATAATAAATATATAAAATAAATAATAATAATAATAATAATAAATAAAATAATATAATAATATGTTGCATAGTTACATAGTTGTATAGTTACAAATAAAATCGAGTGAATACAACAGAATGGTTTATAATTGCCTCGTAAATTAGGCTTTAAAAACACAGAACAAATAAATGTTCATATCATATGTTTTTCTGGTAAAAGAATCTACTGGACAAGCAAAGAAGCCAGAGTTTCAACCAAACCAATTAATTTCTTTGTTATTTGTGAACTTATTGTAAGATCAATGTAATCAGAAACACAACCCAAATCAAAGTCAACATTTATCTGTACAGCGTGTCGTGTGATGATAGGTAGGACAAGTACAGGATCGTTTATCATTCCAATGTTGATATTTCCGAAAACACAGTTTACACTTGGACTGTTTGAGCGGATGTAGCTTTTGTAACATGTTGCGGTATTTTTATAACTGTGTTCAATTTGCACGTAGAAGAATAAAACTGTTTTATGGTTTTTCAACCTACTTTTATGTTATGACAAAGTAAAATAAAACATTTAGTATTGTGTTGGTTACATTTTGTGTCAAAAATAATGAAACTTACTATTTTAACTACATCAGAGGAAAATCTGTCAAACATCAGCTGGCTACGTTCGCCTTTCCGTAAGCAAAGGTGGAGACAGTATGAAAATATTTATTTATAATGTAAAAAAAGTTATCCACATTAATTACTTCAAAATCATGATAAAAAAGTACTTTGCTTGGGTTACGAAGGTTCAGTTTTTTTTTAATTTGTCTTACAGAAAATGACAGAAAGCTAAATTTGGTTTTCACCACTTTTAGTGTTGTCGAAACTATTTTAAACTTTATATTTATTTCCGTATCAAATTTACACATAGATTTGTTAAGATGTGCGGTTGTTACTTATTAACTGTATAATACGCTACAACGGGAGTAAATATTTGTTGACAGTGGATACATAATTTTTTTACCCTAGTACCATTATTACCTTCCCGGATGGGTCCCGTACAATAGTTTTTGCCACATTATAATAACAACAAATCTACGGGATAAGTTAAATACCCTCCATACACAGTACACAACGTTAAATCAACTTTTTAACATAACTGTCGACATTTTATATACGGGTAACGTTTTTAAACCCTTTCAATGATTTTTTTATTGCAATGAGGGTGGCCAAACCTGTCTAATATTTACTGTGTAAATTCGTTAAGAGCATTAAGAAGAAACTTAAGAACCTTATAGTTGAGAAACTAATACTTACAAAAACTGCTACTCTGGATTTCAAATTGTCGCGTGATCGATAAATTCACCAGATTCCAGCTAGTTTTACCCTATCTATAATCAGCGACTGTTTAGTATACAATGAGTACTGGGTAGTGCGGCAAAAAAGTATTTATGTACTACCAAACATCTCGGGGAACGGATTTTTTTTATATAAACCACCCATTTTAACAATAACTCTGAAACAAAATGCATTCATTTTACTTCCGAAAATATATTAGGTATGTATTACGTTTGAGTATATTTTCTTAGCTATTTTTTTACGATTATTATTTGATGTAAGATATGTTTGCCATTTACATCATACAATCATATATAATTATTCTTTGAGTTGCATACGCATGGCTGTTTGGATCTCTATAAAAATTACTCTGTTCAGAGCTGACCGTAACACACTGCCACTTATTCTCATCGGACACTCATTCAATATTTGCAAAATTAGGGGATTTACGAAGCCTTGAAATTCAAATGTATTGAACTGTATATGTCAACTATCTTTAAAGAACTGATCTTTCCGATTGTTGTTCCGACTCATTACTTTGAACAGAGAGTCAGATCCGTTACTGATCTCGACGACGAGCAAGACCGATCAGTCCCTAGGGAAATCTTCTAGCGAGGGTTTAGTGGCACAATCCACAATACAGACTACTGAATTATTGCTCTACACTACCATTAGTGGTAATCAAGCACTGTACTTGATTTTGTTTTTGTTTGTTCTTTTAAAACTTCCAACTTTTTTTATGTTTAACAGTTTTAGATGTTCCCTCCTAATATTATATTGGATGAGATGAGCAACCTTTCATCAAAGGTATTTGTATTGCAATAAAATATATGGGACGTATCATAAAATTAAAATGTATTATTTATTTTTGTTTATTTCTGTGCATGGCTGAAGAAAAAAATTTATTTCAAATAAATATAAATATTAAAACATAATTTTCTACATTGTTAATTTTCTTCCCGGTGAATAAATTAGGAATGTATTCATTGATCTTCGTTATTTGGAAACTACCATATAAATATTTGATAATGATTTGGATTTAGATTTAGCTTCTCTGGCCTTGTTTAAAGTATCACTGAATGAAAGTTTGAGTAAAAATCCCAACATTAACTTACATTAATAATGTATAGTTTAAAACAGTTTATGATGTTTACAAACTATGTAAACCCGGACTCCATTGATGGCCAGAAAAGATCACTGGATATAATGTGTATTGAATAAATATACAAAAATTCAATGTTAATAATAATACTTAATACCTTGAATGTAGAAGAAATTAAGTGGTCCTTTCTTTAATCTTTAAAAAAGACAACATAATAACCCCTATAGCACAATGTGTACCTGATGAGGTTAAGTAGTGATTAAACTTAAAAAGGTTTAAACGTAAAAATGCATATAAAATACATACAATAATAGATTTCTGTATTCCTGTTGTGTTTAAACTTTAATCTGTAAACCTTTTTGTCATCAAACAGTTATATTTACATTGAGACAAACCATAGCAAGAAAAAACATTTTACAACTATTTAAGGAAAGAAGAAAGCTTTTCAAAACGGTATGAATTTTGCGATGCAAGTTTTGAAACTGTTTTGTCTCAAAAAAATATCGTCACAAAATAACATACATACAAAAGGTGAATCAGTGAATCACATTGTTTGTGTGTTGACAACCGGATACGTCAGTTCCAGAGCGTTTTTGTACATGTAATATGCACAAAAAGTGTACCATTGACTGTTATTCATATTTTAGTTGAAATGAAACAACATAAATTATCTATTTTTCGTTGTTCACTTGAGTAAATACCATTGCATTTTAACCATATTCATGAAAAACATAGTTTGGTTAAAAGATCACGGTCAAATCGATTCTTAAAATTACGTTTTGACAAATTACACCTCGAGGGGGGACTTTTTTGTAATATTCTCTGTTTTTGTCTGATTTTGTATTAAAGCTTTGTTCCAGAGCATAATAGCCAAACTGCCACTGTTGAAGACCGTTCCACACTTGGATGTATATATATATTTAACACTTATATATTTAATTCTTCTCTCATTAAAACCCTTGCTCGGTCAACTATAGTTTAAAAATTGGTTCACTATTTTATGTAAAAGTGTTACAACTATTGTTTGTAAGAGCAATTTGTCAATAAATGTAAGTGTATAAGACACGGCCAATGTTTATGACTTTGTTTTTATGCTTAAGATGATTAAACAACATTAACCGATTACCAAACAAACTATGTCTAGGATTTCATCGTAACATTTTGGATACATGGACAAATGTGTTATTTTGAAAAAAAAGTCTATCAAAATAGATCCGCGGTTGAGCTTTGACAAACTGGACTAATCCTTTGACATGTTTTAAAATACTGGATTTACTGATTAAACCTAAGCTGGGAATCGTGTTTCAATCCGAACTCAACGCTGATTGTCACTCAGCTCAAACTCCGCTTTAATTAGTTTCCATATGATATTTTCTATTTACTAATGGACTATCTTATTTATATTAACTTTAAATTAGTAATTTGTCTGACCGAATATTTTTTTTATATTTGTACTTTCAATCCTTTTGGTATGATTATTGCCGTACATCTTAAACTACCAAATACAACATGTCGAACAAAGCATATTTACTAAGATATTGACATTTATCCTAAAGTATTTTAATCACTGTGTCATATAAGGCAAATTTATGCTTTAAAATGTAAACTGATTGCATTGGTTTTATAACTTTTAATTCATGAAGTTTACCTTAGCAAAAGTAATATTTTTGTTGCGTAACAATTACACAAATTGTAACAAATTCAGGTCATAGTAACCATACACGAGTTGAATATATGCTCTTATAAATATGATCGGTATAATTGTGTATTTACAATAGGGTATAAATAGCGCTACAGTATGATAAATAATTTATTTGTTCAAACGAGAAAATTAGTGCTAAAATATAAGACCAAACAAGTTTACTGGTAAAGAAAACATCAGCTACATCCAGTGAAGTGTGAACTGTTTATTTTATCAAGAAACGTCAACAATGGAATCAGCTGACATTCTCACGCTGTGTAAACATGTGTTCTGTGACGTAAAAACTTTACCGGTGCAAAGTACGGGTAAAGCTACTGATGTTTGTTTTGGCTATAGGGCTCGAAATTATAACTTTTGATTCTAAAACTAGGTTTCAAAAATATATCGTAGCATTTCTGTACGATTTCTTTACTAAAGTTAAATATAACTATGTATTTCATTACCATTAAGTAACAAAATAAAATTGACGTTCTTTGTCTTGGTAAACATGGTTTGTTTAATTATTTTAACTGGCCCTCATTTACGGAGTTGGTTCATCCGACAAAGATGTCAGTTATATTTAACCATTAGTGATGTAAGGAGATCTGTAATATTATGCAGCTCATTAAGTGTAATTTCTCAAGGGAATGCACAACCGTTTGTCTGGGGCTGCCTCAAGACTTGTGTAAATCATATCATTTAAATACATTATTTCATCAGAAAAAATCTTTTATGAGTTTTAAGTATAGTTTGGCTGTATAAAGCCTGGTCTAACGTAGTGTTTTTTACTAAGAGGGATAAAACATAAAGTTTACCTACGATTGTTTAATTAAATGACCTTTTCAAGCCAATTTGTAGATTCAAAAGATTCACTTTACCGCATTGCTAACTTACTTTACTGCACTGCTAAGGTAATGGTCCGATGGAGTTCAAGGATTGAGAGGAATTAAGTAAAATGTTATTGTTTTCAACACCAACTTATCAGCCGACAACGGCCAAGTCAATTGTTGGCCTGCCGACTCCCACTGGAAACTCACACATAACCTAAAAAAAATTAAACTAAACTATCAGTTAAGTTAACATGTGCTAAATGACAGTTGCAGGAGATTTTACTATAAGATTTTGAAAATTTTGCATAATTCTAATGAAATATACAAAGTTGAATTAAGAGCTTAAACTGTAACTGTTTTACACCTAAATCAAAGAATCGTCACGAAAAATAATATGAGTGCAAAACTGTTAATGATCATCCGTTACTGATACTATAAATAATAAAGATGATGCAGTATTATTTGTTTTTGTAAGTAAACTCGTTGAGATTTTTAAGGCACTCGCCGAAGCCATAAAACTTAAATAAGGTGTTTGCTTAATCAAGCAACACGTTACTTTTAATATGAATAACAACAAGACAAAACATCATTTTTGGCTGCTTATCCAAAATTCCTTCTAAAACAGAAAATATTATAATTTTGTTTCTTTTACATTCTTGTAGCTTAAATAAAATATATAATTATTACGTCTTTAAAATATTTGAATCGCTCTTACAAAATATATGTAGTAGTTTAGAAAAATAATACCCCCGCCGCAGCAAACCTGCCGTCTAAGCGAAATTCCATTTGGCCGAATTGATTTTCAATTGATCTATTTAAATAACATTAGGTTTAACGAGTACCTAGGTTTGCTGCTACAAGGAAACTAATAAAGTAGTGTGTTTTTAGTAAAATATTGATAGCTTACTATAAAATAAATAAATTTGCCAAGTTTGATCAAAATATATCCATAAACAAGCAAACTACAACATTTTACAATATTCTCCATAAGAATAACATGGGAATTTTAAATTTACCATTTTTTTAGTTTTCTCCGTAACCAATAACCGTACAAAAACACTTTGATATACTGAATTGTTTGTTTTTTTAAGCTCTTTAAGAAGGTTTAGAGAAAAATTAAGAAATTTTGTGTTTTGAGGGTAAAAAGTGAGAAAAACCAATTTTTACCCCATAAAACCCTGTTCCCATGGTCCGCGAACTCATTCAAGTTTATCCCGCCTTACACCTTCAAACCAAATTTCATCAAAATCGGATAAAAATTCCTCAAGTTATCGTGTTCACGGACACACACATATATATATATATATATATACATATATAAAAATTTGAACGAATGGTATTTTTGGCCTCTAGGGACATTAAAATGAAAAAGTAAATCGGTCCCGGGCCTAAGTCTTACCATGAGACCTACGGTAATAGCTACTTCCCTATAGGGAAATTCGCTAAAAGGGAAATTTTTTATCACTATTTGTAAAATACAACCATCATTTCCACAGTCCAGATAAACATATAACTTTTTTTTAGATTTTTTCAAGCTGAGATACAAGTTTGTACTGATAGAAGTAACGTTGTAACATATAAAATTGAATTGGTTATGATAATGTAACTTTCTTACATGGAAAGGCTTTCTCTTTCAGTTCTTGAACTTTTATATATGTGTTAGACACTTTAGTACACTTTTAAAACAACCATTTCTTATTCGATTTTTTAGTTAAAAATGTTTCATTTATTATAACTAGTATCAACACGTTTGCCTACATCATCCATGTATTTAGGTCTGCTACTTTTTCAAACAGTTGACCATTTAGTGAATGTAACTACTTATAATACCTTTGCTAACTGTATAAATTAAAAAAGATAAGCTTCAAAGTAACGGCAATTGAATTTCAAGTGGAAATGCATGAAATTAAATCCAAACAAACACACCACCACCATATAAATGAAATACACAAGAAGTTTGAATGTTAAAAGTAATATCACTTTCATTTTACATCAAGTAAAGTACCGCCGAAAGGGATTAATCTAATTTTGTGGCTGGCGTTTTACTATCTTCCCAATTTGTCCTTCAGGTATGCGTCTTCATGTTACTTTGTATATTAAATAGAAATAGGATGTCAAAACAAACCTCATTTACCAATGAAAAGTATCCAGTTTATTTTGTAATCATTTCATTTGAATTATTTCAGTTTGTAATTAACAAGTACGTTTTACTTCAAAAATACTAAGTTAGTATTATTTTAGAGTGTATTATATTTTTCTAAAACTTACATTAGTTTGAAAACTAGTACAAACAGTAAGAATACAGTAACATTAATTTGCATTAAAGAAATTCTAGATGTCTTAGTTAGTACGACTTAAAATCAAATTCTGACCTAAACTAGAAATTAATTCTAATAGAAATATTCAAATTTAGTGGATGAATAAGAAAAGATATTCTAAAGAGGTAAATGAAAACAGTAGTTTACGCAACGATTGTGTAAAGGTAGTTTTAATTGATATTTAACATTTTTTGTACCATCGTATGACTTTCTTTATGTGTAGAAGTTGTAACATCGCTTATCAATAGTCCACTAACAAGTGATTATTAAATCATAATTAATGTTAAGATTTGATCATAATAAACAATTTTATACTGGTGGATAATATCCTTTTTTAAATTATTCAAGAATTAATGCCAACCTTTAACTGGCCCCTACTGAATTCCGAAATCGTTTGGATTTCGCTATACCAAGGATTGGTTAAATAAGGAATTTAACGTTAATTCCGACATCAAATAGCATGTCCTGATTCATTAACGAAAAAAATATATGTCAATAAGTTTTTTTATTACAGGTCTTCAATGTCTATCTGGGTATTTGATGCGGTTTGCGTTAATGTAATTTCAAATGGTAACATCTATTCCAAAAAACCTATTTGAATAAACATACTGGGTAGTTGTATGTACCTTAAAGCGTGTATGTGAGCAATCAATAAGCTGGTTTCCAATTAAACATATGATGATACTAAACATGTGGGATTCTTTGAATAATGGATGATTACAATAACATTTTTTTGACAATACGATACAATATTGTATCAACATACAATATATATTGTATACAAATATCACTTAGTTAGATTTTTTTCTACGTTGATTATTTATCTTATTTACAAAAGAATACACCTTTAACATAAATTGCTACTATCTCTAAAGAAGCAATCGTTTTGTCTACAATTTAGTTTGATCGAACAGAAACTAAGATCAGTTACTGATCTCGACAAAAGCAAGATCGTTCTTCCCCCGGAGAAATCACCTAGTAAGGTTTAATGGCACAATCTACAATACAGACTTTTTATAAACTATTGCACTAAAATACCTTAAGCAGTGATCCGAGACGACTATAGGTTTTATATTACCACTTTCATTTGTTGCTACCATGGTTGATGTTGGCTCAAGAACGTTACCTTGCATTTTATTGACTCATATCACTCCTCACTCCTATGAGGATTTTCATTTCCTACTGAATTATACGTTACTCGTATGAATATTCTTGGTTCAATAAGTTCCTCCAACGTTTATTTAGGTAATAAACCGTTCTAGGTCCTGAGCTATCATAGCTTAAAACTTTAAAACATGTTGATTTAAAAACAATTCTAGGCCTATTTAGTATTTTACTTTCTATAATAATAAAACATAATATTTGTGAAATAATATTTTCTACCTAGATGGCATTTTTCTACAATAAAACTTCATTTCAAACGAGTTAACAAAAAATTACATCGTTATCTTAGCATTGCTAATCTTGCCGTTAGTTCCGGGATTTCTGTTACTGACAGAATGCGGGTGACACTATCTCAATATTTTTTAGGTTTCTGTTTACACAAACTGGTTTAATTTTATCAAACGCTCGTGTAAAGGTGCGTACACTTATTTAAAACTTTAAAATTGTTTTAAACATTTTATTGAATTGTTATGTGCAATCAAATGCCTTGAAAATATTGAATTATATTATCTAATAAATATCAAAGGGGTTTTTAATTTTTTTAAGTGGTAACCTTTTGTAAAGTTTCATAGATAATCTTTTGAAATAATTTGGGATATAATTTTTAAGACAAGTCTAGTTTTCAATACCTTTTAGTTTAATTTCATATATTTTACATTTGACGAATTTGGGTTATCAATGACTAGAACTAGTGGAAAAAACAATTGTTTGTGTGAGATATAAACAAACACTGGCCAGCCATAGAGTAAAAACACGCTTGTAATAAAGTAAATTCAATCGCAACATCCTGTTTCCAATATTGAAACAATATTCCCGCCAGCATCTGGAATTTCTACCCTTTCTAAAGCTTGCAGTGTATTTTGCAAAAAGGTTTTTTCATTACGGGAAACTAGTAATAAATTGCAATCAGGGTTAGAAAGAAATTTAAATTGTTTTATTTTTTCTTCAAACCCCCTATAACGATATAAAATTATATTTCCAACTCGGAAGCACGTTCAAATGCTCAAAACGTAAAGCTGACATCCTCAAATATAGAATATTTCTTCTTTGTTCTGTGCGTTGTATAATACTAGCTCCATGTCACAAAACTGTAGATATGTACTATTGTATGGTGGAGAGTAATTTTACGTTCTCAATTTTGTTTGCGATTTTTTCGAACAAAAGATAGATCCGTTAATGGACAGGGTAAAGCACTAAAGCTAATGCACCTTCAATAACCCAAACATGACAGCAATATTGGTGTTACCTTGATTGGTTTAATTTGATTAAATTTATTCGTTGCATGTGATGAAATAGAAATGGACCACGGCTCATAGATATACTTTATCAACGTACAGTAAAGTAAAGTATATATGATTAAGTAAGTTAAAAAATGACAAATACTATAACACATACAAATAAATTATTATTAATTTATTTATTGGCTATTTTAACCATTCATCTGGTAAGACCCTGTGTTTTTACAGTAATCTTAGTCATAATATTCTTCACCAAAATATAGTACTATGTTATAAAATTATATCGAAGTTAAAGTGGCTCATGTTAAAATATTAAAATTCTTTTTAGATCCTCAAATGTTGTTCTTTAGCTATACAGTATACCTTTTAGCACTCATAAAATAGAAACATTATAACGCTTAAACTAGCAGACGTAGGCTATATTATGGAATAAATTTTAAATATTTGGTGCTCGTTTGGTTTGATTTTAATATGTATTGTACGAGTGGTTGAAAAACATGCTTAAACAAATATTTGTGTAATGTCTCCTTTCCGTAACCCCACTTTCTTTTCTTGTTCTCAAGGCAAGTGCTGACTTTTTATCATTTCTCTAAGTTGAGTTCAGAATTTCTTTCCACTATACTTCAGGCTAGGTTAAGAGGGGGGTTGTGCCATTATCACATATATCTACTAGTGATTTCCGATATTTGAATCTGAAACCTCAGGTATCGGAGTCCCAAGCTGTAACGTAGAACCATCATTTAGGAAAAGTAGTGGGAGTAGCCTATTATGGAGAAATAACTGTATACTGTATAACAACACTACTATAATAATAATAAATAATATCAAAAATAAAATAATAATATGTAAATAATAATAATAGTAATGTCAGAAATGTGAAGCGTATACTGAAATTGTTTGGAATTGCAAATCATTTTGCTAATTTGGTTTCACTACATTTAAAAAAATAGTTATTCTCTATCAATTATTTTCAGCTTGACGCGAGTGACATATCCACTGAGACCGGAAGTAAGGTTGTGACGGATGTGACGAGTGAAATAGCTGAACAAACATTTCCGGAACCGCTGACAAACATTACTGTTGACCTCCTTCTGTCATTTCTATTTAGAATATCAAAAAATGTGACCTTTTTGTAATTTGTAAGCCAATAACATTGAGAGCTTATAAAACTTCTGTTTTCAACATTGGCGATTTCCTAGAGAGCCCGAATATTTCACAATGGCTTACTTAAAAGGCACTGCAAAAAAAAGATCTTTGGGTTTTAGACCCAATTAATTACATTTTGTTTCAGCTACTAATAAAATTAAACCATTAAAACATAATTTAGTAAAAATTTCAAAAAATAAATTCAAGATTTTTCTCTTGTCCCTTTTTAGCCGCCTTAATAAACAGATTTTTTTTTTATATTGAGGTTAATTTCAAAACTTATGATTAAAAGGAAGGACGAATAGTAATGAAAAGGTAAATTTAGTTAAGGCTTCACCCCCTTGCGTCAATATAAATTGTAATTTAACAGCTGTCTTTGGTTAAGCATTTTTAGTTATCAGTTAAATGTTTAACCATGGACAAATTGTAAACGGAAGACGGAACATTTCATGTAAATGGATTTCAAAAAAGATACAACACTTGCTTTATCAAACTGGTTGAAGGAGGAAAAACTATCTATAACATATGAATCTAAAAATCTAGTTTATTGATTGTAAATTAGTAGTTTTATTAAACTAACTTTGAATAAAACTAACTTTTACTAACTAGAAAAACTCAATTTTTGTAAGGAAATAGGGGATTAAATTATTCGATGTGACTATAAGAGGTTTTGAACTGTGTATCAAAATGCGCGGTTGGATACAAGTCGCCTCGTAAAGTTAACTTCAATACATAGTTTGAAAATATTATAATCATAAACTACAATGTTAAGCGTATTGATTTGCTAACCTGTATTAATTTGATTTGTATACCTGCACGGAAATTCACCCAGGACATTAATTAATTAAAATTTCACACACCTTACAACATACAGCGTTATTAGTGCAACTTTATCAATTTGTCTGACAGTTTTAGTATATATTTGTTAGCTTAGTAATATAGTTAAGCCCCGTTTAAGAATTCTATTACTTTTTTGGCAATAGAGGACAGCTTTAGAGAAGTTCCATTTAAATATTCTCTCTTCTTGTCTGGTTTAGTCATAAAGCTTGACTGCAGAGTTTATTAGCCACAGCTGAAACTGTTACATGGCTTGCTTTACTTGTATAATCACTATAACGTTTATAAACTTTAAACTCTTCTCCAGATAAACTCGGTCCTCGGTCAACCATCGTACATTCTATAGATGAGTACTTGAACTAAAATGATTTCAATTAATTGTTGAAAATACATAACTATTTTAGAAAACAAATCATAGAAAACATAAGTTCTAAAAAGGTTGGGGTTTACTAACCGAATTGAACAAAATCATTGTAGGAGGTTTTTCGTATTAATTTTATGGACTGCTTTATCATATGTTTAAATAAAAATGTATAAACAATCTTAAATATACATGGTAGTAAATGTACTAAAATCTGGTTTCATTGATAAGACTTAAACTGTTAACCTGTTGTGATCCAAACAAATCCCATTAATTCCCCATTAGTTCCCATTAGTTTCCCATTAGTTGCTGATTTCCCATTAGTTCACAAGTAACCCTAGTCTAATCGTCGTATGACATTTGAATGTAACCATCATACAATTAATTATGTTTGTATTCTATTTTATAAATAAGTTTAAAATAGATTTTAGTATCGAATTAAAAAGGCTTCCGTACTTTTACTTTAGTAGACCTAGTCATAATTACACCTGTTTTATTACGGTTCACTAAAGAACTACTAACAACAAAATAACTCCATGGTTTACAGTAACGATCATTAGACAAAAGAGTAGACCCGATGTATTTCATTTATCATGTACTTATATGTCTCGTCTTAATCAATATATTTTATGTTTTGTATTCTCAGTACCTTTGTAAGCGTATTTATTTACATATGTATGAGAGTCTTATCTTCATGTGCCAAATTGTTGTACTCCCATAGCTGTTCTGTCTTTGTATTCTAGTCACAAGTCTCTCATTGTTAAGTTTAAGTACTATTATGTAATAACTACACTATTGTTGCACAACCGTGCTCCTACTGTATTTGTATGTATTATGTAAATCAAGCACCGTAAATAAATGAAAATAAAAAATGTAAATGATGTATGAAATTTTTAACAAAGTTTTTTTCACATTATTTGTAAAATATAACCATCATTTATACAGTCCAGATAAATATAACTTAATTTTAGATTTGTTTAAGCTGAGATACAAGTTTGTACTGATAGAAGTAACAATGTAACATATAAAATTGAATTGGTTATGATAATGTAACTTTCTTACATGGAAAGGCTTTCTCTTTCAGTTCTTGAACTTTTATGGATGTGTTGGACTCTTTTGTACACTTTTAAAATGACCATTTCGTATTCGTGCTTTTTATTTAGTTAAACAAGTTTCAACCTTTATTATAACTAGTATCAATACGTTTGCCTACATCATCCATGTATTTAGGTCTGCTACTTTTTCAAACATTTGATAATTTAGAGAATGTAACTACTTATAATACATTTGCCAACTGTATAAATTAAAAAAGATAAGCTTCAAAAGAACGGCAATTGAATTTCAAGTGGAAATGCATGAAATTAAATCCAAACAAACACACCACCACCATATAAATGAAATATACAAGAATTTTGAATGTTAAAAGTAATATCACTTTCATTTTACATCAAGTAAAGTACCGCCGAAAGGGATTAATCTAATTTTGTGGCTGGCGTTTTACTATCTTCCCAATTTGTCCTTCAGGTATGCGTCTTCATGTTACTTTGTATATTAAATAGAAATAGGATGTCAAACAAACCTCATTTACCAATGAAAAGTATCCAGTTTATTTTGTAATCATTTCATTTGAATTATTTCAGTTTGTAATTAACAAGTACGTTTTACTTCAAAAATACTAAGTTAGTATTATTTTAGAGTGTATTATATTTTTCTAAAACTTACATTAGTTTGAAAACTAGTACAAACAGTAAGAATACAGTAACATTAATTTGCATTAAAGAAATTCTAGATGTCTTAGTTAGTACGACTTAAAATCAAATTCTGACCTAAACTAGAAATTAATTCTAATAGAAATATTCAAATTTAGTGGATGAATAAGAAAAGATATTCTAAAGAGGTAAATGAAAACAGTAGTTTACGCAACGATTGTGTAAAGGTAGTTTTAATTGATATTTAACAACTTTTGTACCATCGTATGACTTTCTTTATGTGTAGAAGTTGTTACATCGCTTATCAATAGTCCACTAACAAGTGATTATTAAATCATAATTAATGTTAAGATTTGATCATAATAAACAATTTTATACTGGTGGATAATATCCTTTTTTAAATTATTCAAGAATTAATGCCAACCTTTAACTGGCCCCTACTGAATTCCGAAATCGTTTGGATTTCGCTATACCAAGGATTGGTTAAATAAGGAATTTAACGTTAATTCCGACATCAAATAGCATGTCCTGATTCATTAACGAAAAAAATATATGTCAATAAGTTTTTTTATTACAGGTCTTCAATGTCTATCTGGGTATTTGATGCGGTTTGCGTTAATGTAATTTCAAATGGTAACATCTATTCCAAAAAACCTATTTGAATAAACATACTGGGTAGTTGTATGTACCTTAAAGCGTGTATGTGAGCAATCAATAAGCTGGTTTCCAATTAAACATATGATGATACTAAACATGTGGGATTCTTTGAATAATGGATGATTACAATAACATTTTTTTGACAATACGATACAATATTGTATCAACATACAATATATATTGTATACAAATATCACTTAGTTAGATTTTTTTCTACGTTGATTATTTATCTTATTTACAAAAGAATACACCTTTAACATAAATTGCTACTATCTCTAAAGAAGCAATCGTTTTGTCTACAATTTAGTTTGATCGAACAGAAACTAAGATCAGTTACTGATCTCGACAAAAGCAAGATCGTTCTTCCCCCGGAGAAATCACCTAGTAAGGTTTAATGGCACAATCTACAATACAGACTTTTTATAAACTATTGCACTAAAATACCTTAAGCAGTGATCCGAGACGACTATAGGTTTTATATTACCACTTTCATTTGTTGTTACCATGGTTCATGTTGGCTCCAGAACGTTACCTTGCATTTTATTGATTCATATCACTCCTCACTTCTATGAGGATTTTCATTTCCTACTGAATAATACGTTACTCGTATGAATATTCGTGGTTCAATAAGTTCCTCCAACGTTTATTTAGGTAATAAGCCGTTCTAGATCCTGAGCTATCATAACTTAAAACTTTCATGTTAATTTAAAAACAATTCTAGTCATATTTGGTATTTTACTTTCTATAATAATAAAACATAATATTTGTGATATAATATTTTCTACCTAGATGGTATTTTTCTACAATAAAACTTCATTTCAAACGAGTTAACAAAAAATTACATCGTTATCTTAGCATTGCTAATCTTG
Organism: Macrosteles quadrilineatus; assembly: GCF_028750875.1. Classification (NCBI taxonomy): domain Eukaryota; kingdom Metazoa; phylum Arthropoda; class Insecta; order Hemiptera; family Cicadellidae; genus Macrosteles; species Macrosteles quadrilineatus. The sequence goes on along the minus strand of NW_026542595.1, from coordinate 136,011,421 downwards.
CCTTTAGTTCCGGGATTTCTGTTAGTGACAGAATGCGGGTGACCCTATCTCAATATTTTTTAGGTCTCTGTTTACACAAACTAGTTTAATTTTATCAAATGCTCGTATAAAGATGCGTGCATTTTTTTAAAAACTTTAGAGTTGTTTTAAAAGTTCTATTGAATCTACCATCAAATGCCTGGAAGATATTTAATTATGTTATCTAATAAATATCAAACGGTGTTTTAATTTTGTAAAGTGACAACCTTAAGTGGTAAAGGTTCATAGGTAATCTTTTTAAAAAATTTGGGGAAAAAATGTTTAAGTTAAGTATAGTTTTCAATGTCTTTTAATTTTATTTAATATATTTTACTTTTCACGAATTTGGGTTATCAATTAGTAGAACTATTGGAAAAACAATTGTTTGTGTGATAAATAAACAAACACTGGCCAGCCATAGAGTAAAAACACGCTTGTAATAAAGTAAATTCAATCGCAACATCCTGTTTTCAATATTGAAACAATATTGCCGCCAGCATCTGGCAATTTCTGCCCTTTCTAGAGCGTACAGAATATTTTGCAAAAAGGTTTTCAATTACGGAAAAATAGTAATAAATTGCAATCAGGGTTAGAAAGAAATTTAAATTGTTATATTTTTTCTTCAAAACCCCTATAACAATATAAAATTACATTTCCAACTCGGAATTACGTTCAAATTTTCAAAAAGTAAAGCTGACGTCCTCAAATAAAGAATATTAATTCTTTGTTCTGTGCATTAAGTATAATACTAGCTCCATGTCGCATGATTACAAAACGGTGGATATGTACTATTGTATGGTGGAGAGTAATTTTACGTTCTGAAATTCGTTTGCTATGTTTTCGGACAAAAGATGGATCCGTTAATGGACAGGGTAAAGCACTAAAGCTAATGCACCTTCAATAACCCAAACATGACAGTAATATTGGTGTTACCTTGATTGGTTTAATTTGATTAAATTGATTTTTCGTTTGTATGCAATATAATGATACAATAGAATGGACACGGCTCACATAGATAAATTTAATCAAGGCACAGTAAAGTAAATTATGTTACATGATTAAGTAAGGAAGAAAATAAAAATTCGGTAACAAATACGAATAAAGAATTATAAATTAATTTATTGCTTAATTTTTACCATTTACTTTTTAGGACACTGTGTTTTACAGTGATCATAGTCATAATACTCTTCACTAAAATATAGTATCACTCTGTTATGAAATCATAGCAAAAGTTAAAGTGACTCATGTTAAAATATCAAAATCTTTTTAGATCCTCAAATGTTGTTCTTTAGCTATACATCATACCTTTTAGCACTCATAAAATATAAACACTATACAAACTCTTTAACTAGCAGACTAAAGGCTATATCATGGAATGAATTTTAAATATTTGGTGCTCTTTTTGTTTGATTTTAATATGTATTGTACGAGTAGTTGAAAAACCTGCTTAAACAAATATTTGTGTAATGTCTCCTTTCCATAACCCCACTTTCTTTTCAAGCTACAAATGTTCTCAAGGCAAGTACTAACTTTTTATCATTTCTCTAGGTTTTAGCTTAGAATTTCTTTCCAATATAATTCAGGCAAAGTCTATAGGAGGTTGTGTCATTATCACACAGATCTACTAGTGATTTTCGATATTTAAATCTGAAACCTCAGGTATCGGAGTCCCAAGCTGTAACGTAGAACCATAATTTAGGAGAAGTAGCGAGAGTAGCCTGTTATGGGGAAATAACTGTATACTGTAAAACAATATTACTATACCATGGTAATGTCAGAAATGTGAAGCGTATACTGAAATTGTTTGGAATTGCAAATCATATTGTTAATTTGGTTTCACTACGATTTAAAAAATTGTTATTCTCTACCAATTATTTTCAGCTTGACGCAAGTGACATATCCACTGAGACCGGAAGTAAGGTTGTGACGGATGTGACGAGTGAAATAGCTGAACAAACATTTCCGGAACTGCTGACAAACGTTAGTATTGACCTCCTTCTTTCGTTTCTATTTAGAATATAAAAAATGTGACCTTTTTGTAATTTGTAAGCCAATAACATTGAGAGATTATAAAACTTCAGTTTTCAACCTTAGGTGATTTCCTAGAGATCCCGAATATTTCACAATGGCTTACTTAAAAGGCACTACAAACATACGATCTTTGGGTTTTAGACCCATTAAATTACATTACTAATTACAGCTACTAATAAAACTAAACCATTAAAACATCATTTAGTAAAGAATAAAAAAAAATATAAATTCAAGAGTTTTCTCTTGTTCTTTTTTCAGCCGCCTTAATAAACTGATTTTTTTATATTGAGGTTAATTTCAAAACTTATGATTAAAAGGAAGGACGAATAGTAAGGAAAAGGTAAATTTAGTCAAGGCTTCGCCCCCTTGCGTCAATATGAATTGTAATCTAACAGCTTACTTTGGTTAAACATTTTTAGTTATCAGTTAAATGTTTAACCACAGACAAATTGTAAACGGAAGACGAAACATTTCATGTAAATGGATTTCAAAAAAGATACAAAACTTGCTTTATCAAACTGGTTGAAGGAGGAAAAGTAATCTATAACATGTGAATCTAAAAATCTAGTTATAATTGATTGTAAATTAGTAGTTTTATTAAACTAACTTTGAAAAAACTAACTTTTACTAACTAGAAAAACTCAATTTTTTTAAGGAAATAGGGGATTAAACCATTCGGTGTGCCTATAAGAGGTTTTGAACTGTGTATCAAAATGCGCGGTTGGATTACAAGTCGCCTCGTAAAGTTTACTTTAATACATAGTTTCAAAATTTTTTAATCATAAACTACAATGTTAAGCGTATTGTGCTAACCTGTATTCATTTGATTTGTATACCTGTACGGAAATTAACCCAGGACTTAAATTAATTCAAATTGCACACACCTTACAACGTAAACATTATGAGTGCAACTTTTTCAATTTGTCTGATAATAGAATTATAGATTTGTTAGCTTAGTAATATAGTTAAGCCCCGTTTAAGAATTCTATTACTTTTTTGGCAATAGAGGACAGCTTTAGAGAAGTTCCATTTAAATATTCTCTCTTCTTGTCTGGTTTAGTCATAAAGCTTGACTGCAGAGTTTATTAGCCACAGCTGAAACTGTTACAAGGCTTGCTTTACTTGTATAATCACTATAACGTTTATAAACTTTAAACTCTTCTCCAGATAAACTCGGTCCACGGTCAACCATCGTATAATCTATTGATGAATACTTGAACTAAAATAATCTCAATTAATTGTTAAAAATACATAGCTCTTTTCGAAAACAAATAATAGTAAACATAAGGACTAAAAAGGTTGGGGTTTACTAACCGAATTGAACAAAATCGTTGTGGGAGGTTTTTCGAATTCAGTTTATGGAATGTTTTATCGTATGTTTAATCAAAGTAAATTAATGTATTTAAATATTTTACTTTTTGTTAGCTGAAAAAATCATACATGATAGTAATTTAACTAAAATCTGGTTTCACTGATAAGACTTTAACTGTTAAACCTTTGTGATCCAGACAAATCCCATAGTATTGTTGATTTCTGATTAGTTCAAAAGTAAGCCTAGTCTAATCGTGATATGATATTTGAACGTAACCACCGTAAAATTATGTATGTATTCAATTTTAATTGATAAGTTATAATTAGATTTCAGTATCCAATTAGTATAGTGTTCGTACCTTTTACTGCAGTAACCATAATTACACCTTTTTAATTACGTTTAAGTAAAGGAGTACAAACAACCAAATAAGTCCATAATGTACAATAACGTATATTAGTTAGAAGAGTAAACTCGATGTATGAAATTGTTAAAAAATTTAATGAAAGTCATACCTTTCTCATTTTATTTCGAAAGCGTTTTACCATTTAGTAAACATGTTTATACACCTGTTTAATTACGTTTAAGTAAAGGACTGCCAACAACCAAATAGGTCCATAATGTACAATAACGTATATTAATTAGGTATAAGAGTAGATTTGATGTATGAAATTGTTAAACAAGTCAATGAAAGTCAAGCCTTTCTCATTTTATTATATTTAAGGGTTTTACCATTTAATAAACATGTTTATAATGCATAATTTGCCTTTACAATTCATGTTATACTTAGGATATAAATAAAATAAAAGGTTTTGAATTGTGTAATGATGCCCGTTTTCAACAATACATCGGAAGTGCGAACAGCTATATAAGTAACCTTGAATCTCAAAGTCTTTAACATATTGTTGCATACAGTTACCATCTGTGCTTGAATAAAAAAACCCAAACAGGTTTACAAGAGAAGAAAACATCAGCTGAATCCAGTGAAGTGTGAACTTGTGATTGTATCAAGAAACGTCAACAATGGAATCAGCCGACGTCCTAATGCTTTGTGAACATATTTATCGTGACGATATTTACTAAACTACATCGTATTTTTGCCGATGTCTCAACTATAATGTTTGATTCAACTGAACGAGGTAAACCAGTTACAAGGTTAAAAGTTTGAAAATTATCTGCTTGAATTGATTTATATTTGCACTTTAATATGAATCATTGGGACATACGAAAACAGATTTCTGGAGCGTAAAACCATAGATTAAACATACTCCTCTAGGGAGGAAATTACCTCCCTCTAGGATATAACCTCTAGGAGGTTTAATCTCCTAAGGGAGTATGTTTAATCTATGGTAAAACGCCAAAAATTCTAAGAAATTATTAAAAAAACGATCGAATAGAAGAATTTCTACCTTGCAAAAATATATTCATTACTTTTTGCATTACATAATATCTATTATTGAGCGAAGCGAGCGGAGCGAGCGTAGCTCACTTTCCCTCACTTTGTAACTTCTTTGTAAGAGCATCAGAATGTAATGGCTTGGCCAATTGATATGAAATTTGGCCAACAGCTAAAGAATACTGAGCACAATGTTTTGGTAAAAAATATTTGCAAATTTCCTTCTGGATTTTATTTTACGGGTCACGCAATTTCGCTTGTTATTTTAATGTAAGTTAAAAGAAAAATTATATTGGGTTTGGGTTTATCTTGTTTTATTTAAATAAGATAAACATATGTTAATTGTTTGTAACTGTTTTGTTTACATTTCAACGTTTAACTTTATCCTAGGTTAAAGTTAGTTTATCAATGGAAGTAACAGTTTTGCTATGTATTCGTTTTGAGCATGGTTCAAAGACCACGTCGTAATATTGGTCGTCGCACCAATAATGCAAATATTGTAAGATAGTGGCGTCGTGAACAAGAAGAACCAGATGAAGCAGTGGCGGAAAAATCTGATAATGATAGGCAGTTAGCTAATCAATTCCAACATGAATTAGATGCACTACAATTTTATATTTGCACTAACTATCATCGCCAACAACTAACAGCATCAAACCAATCACCGATTTGTTCGCGTTGTCGTTCAAATGCAACTAAATTCACGGCGTTAGATAATATGGATGTGTCAAGTGTCCCGAACGAATTAACTGACCTGACGATTGTGGAACAAATGTTGATTGCACGAGTACATCCTGCTATGCCCATTTACAAAGTACAAGCAAATAGTCAGGATGGCCAGTTTTACTACAAAGGTACAGTATGAACTATCAGATAAATTTGTCATTCTTTAGAACTTAAATAATATCAGGCAAACAAACGGTGAATCTGTTGAATGGGAACATATTGTAGGGTGTTAGCTGCTTTAGCCATTGACAATCTTTAAATAATGCTTCGCTCATTTATGTGTCTAAAGTGTAACGGCAGACCACCCTAGTTATAACTAATAAGAATAAGGAAAAATGTGTAGTATTAAAGTTTAAATGTAAATCTAAATCCCAATTAATACTTACAAGTGATTATAAATGTAAAAAAAGTTCAACTGACTTTATTCTAACTTTAGAGAACTCACTGTAAATCCAAATAAGGTCAGATTTATTATCAATTGTTTATTGTATAGTTATAGTTTAGCATATGATGTTACAGGTTATTCCCCCTTAGCCCTTTCAATTTCTTTCGTTTTGAATATAACTGAAACTTGCCAGTAGGATGGACAAGCTATGTGGGCAGTTTTTTATTAGTTAGTAATTCCATTTTTTCAACTTTAAGGCCATTTAGTGACAATCTCTTTTTTCAAAACTTTGTTCAGTATAATATACTTACGATTTATTAGAAAAAAATGCAAATACAAATAAACTGACACATAGATAAAAAAATACATGTAAAATAGTAGCACTTGTTCCTAAGACTGAATCATATGGTTTCATATGATTCACTCTTTTTGAGTTGGAAATGAGCCTATTAATATTTTCTTCTCGACAATCAATTAATAAATCAACCCTAGTTGGAACATTGAAACCTGTAAATAAGTAATCAATAAATGCACTCGTAGAAAGCCCTATAATAGCCGAGCGTTAATATTATCCACATAAAAAAATACATCTACATAGGTTCTATGTTAAACGCATAGTTTATTTTAATTAATGGTTGAATAGGCTTAAAATGAAAAATAAATCGTTGTTAAATGCACTTAAAACTGTCACAAATCAAAATCAACATAACTGTACACATTTGGTGTGATTTTAAATAACACAAGTACAGGATTGTTTATCTTTCCAGTGTTGATGTTTCCGGAAACAAACACAGTTTACACTTGGATTGTTTGAGCGGGTGTATTTTTTTAAACAAGTTCGTTCTTTTCCAAGCAATGATTTTAAAAGTTAAATACTATAAATATTGAAATTTATGTTTAATTAAAATTGAGAAGTAATGTAAGCATTGCAACTCTTGGGTTTTATGTACAAGCAATTACAATGAAAAAATCCAATTAAAACAAATATATTTACATATTTTAATTATAAAATTTAAACTAAAAACTATTGAAAATGCAAAGCATGCCTCATTTTACAACTAAAACTCATAATATTTCCGCTATTTATTATTCAATATTTTTAAACCTGGTGTCGTTTGATAATTTAAAACTTTAACTTAAACTTTAAACTTAAACTTCCAAATAGAGGTGTTTTTGACATTTTTATTTTAAATCAGCCATTTTTGTAATTTTAATTTTTTTTGCCTCCATTTTGAGATTTTAAGTTGAATCAAGATAACTTTTGTTCTAACACTGTCCTCACCTAACTTAACATACATACCAAGTTTAGAAATTATCCAAATATAAAAATGTTTATGTAAAAATGCAAAATGGCGGATATCTGGTTAACAAAGTGATTTTGGAAAAGTATTATCCTCGATTTTCTCTTTTTTCTAAGTCAAAGGCATTTCACAAGAGAGATCACAAGAGAATAAATGTTTTCCTTATTTTAACCCAAGAAATATCCACATAAGTTATCATCCTACCCTTTTCTTAACACCCTGTATAAAAATTATTAAATAAAAAAAAGTTGTTAATCAGACTTGATTTACCACTGATAGCGGATGGTGCCGTGGCATTGTCTCAATGCAAATACCGCAACACTTCCGTCGCTCTATTTTCCTTAGTAACGCAGTTGTTCTATATTGTAAATTATAATAATTTAATATTAGTTTTAAGACTTTTTGTACTACATGAGCTTTGCTTCTCAAATAGGAAACAATCGTAGCTAAATGATACCTAGTCCAAGCAAAGAAAAAAACAGACACAGGGATCGTTAAAAGATTGCAAGTGCAAGAAAACGTTATATGGTTTTATTTTGTAGTGTTGGATGTGCAGAGTGACATACTAAAACTAAATTTTCACGAAGATTTCAATGCTGAATCCATTTTAAATATCTCTTTTTGACTTGAAGATACATTCAAACGAAAACTCTTACCATATATATCTTATGGACGTTTCATACTTTGAGCATTTTTTAATATTATTTTTCCTATATCTTCAGTTCATATGAACGCTTGCAGTTCCTTATAGCCTTAAAATATTCACTGATGTAAGGGCTTGCATTTGAGCTATTGATCATTAAAAATTTACTACTTCGTGACCAGCTACGAACCCCAATACAATATTAAATTTAACATTTTAAAAATCAGTTTTTATTAAAAGATTGATATCTTAGGCTGTTAATATGTCATCATGTTATTTCTGGGCCCATATTATTCAGTAAATGTTTGTTTGTAATTTTATTAATCACTGAATAAAATCAAATTTAAAATGAATCATTGACTTTCATTTAAAATTAAATTATTGTTGTTTTTTTATTGTCCTTAAAAAGGCATATATCCCCAATTCTAAATAACTTCAAATAAGTAATCCACAGCTAAAATAAAAGTCAATACTTTGAAAAATTATTTAAAAAATTTAGAAAAATAAGAAATTGTCATCAAAATATAATTTCCTGCAATATATGTTACTCCTTACTACTAAATAAAATTTTTATTTCGGAAATTATCCTGATTATAACTTTAACTTATTAAGTAATACCATTTAGCCAAAGGAATTAACATTAACAATTGTTTTTGCAGCAAATTATAATTAACTACCAAACTCTCTACCGAACTCTGAATCTTCAGCTAGATTAAGTTTATAAACTAGGACCAACGCGAAATTGAATACACCAGTGGTAAAATTATATCCATTAATATATTCTTGGCAATCATCCTAAATTGAAATTTTTGGTCTTCTTAATGTTTTGAATCAAAATTGTAAAGTGTATTTGGCTTATCCACAACCAAGAGACATAATTCTCTTTAATATTGTAAACGCAACCATGTAAATAATTACCAGTGGTTTCTATAACAGGTTAAATGAACTGATGAATTGATGAATCTAAATAAAACTAATAAACTAACAGTAAAATTGTGTAAACTATATACAAATGTATATTTAGTACATTGGTTTACAGCTAAAATGTTAACTTTCATAATTTTACTGCGATGTTTACAAACCAAATAAAAGATAATCCTTTGAAGGACAAGGTAAAGCACTATCGCTAAAGCACCTTTAATAGCCTTGATGTGACATAGATATTATTACTAACCTTAATAAGGTTGGCTCAATTAAATTAAATTTATCTTTATTTATAAGGTCATGAGAATAAACATAAGAATGTGGCAATAATACTCGGATGCTAAGTTTATTCTCAAAATGCATCGGTATGTCTTAAAGTATGAAAAAATACACTGTGGCAAAAAAAACTTTTCAGTGTTTTAGGATATGATTTCTCAAAAAAAAGAACAGATTTTCAATTAAGGTATTTCAGAAAATATATATATTTATTCAGATATCCACCATTTTGTTATTTATACATAAACGTATTTAACATTGAATTTTGTTGACTGATCGAAACTTGGTGTGTATTATGAACAACAGACCTTTGTTAGATTAAGCATCAAGTTTATATAAGCATATTAGGTTTGTACTCTCTGTACATCAGCAAAGCAGGAATACATAACACTGTAAAAGTTCACTTTACCCATCGCCAAAGTATTAATCTACAGTACTTATAAAATGTATAGTGTTTTTTTCTTCTTATTTTAGCAACATCGATCATGCCAGTAAAAATCACATTTAACCACTATAAAATCAATTTGTGGCCTAACCAAACAAAAAATATACAAAATTAAAATCTCTAAAATATGGATTAGAGAGAAATTTCTAAATTTCATGCTCTGAGGGGGGAGGGGATTTACAACCCCAGCTTTGACCCTCCTGGGTACAGAAACAAAGTGTATCGATTCCTGGTATAGGTCTTAACGTGAGACCTACGATAACAGATTTATCCCATATGTGAAATTCGCTGACAAAAATAATCCCCAGTCTACTAATTCGTAATAATGCTATTGTAGTGTTAGCGTATAGAGAACTTTACTTTAAAATGCTGTACTAAAACATTCTTGTAACCTGTGTTTGGCAAATGTATTTTCAACTCAACACCCTAACTAGTAAACCCTATAGTTAGTTTAGGACTTAGGGCTCTATCCACCAATAGTTTTCAATTCACTGCAAGTGTCATATCAACTAAGACCGGAAGTAAGGTTGTGACGGAAGTGACGAGTAAAACGTTTGAACAAACATTTCCGGAACTGCTGACAAACATTTCTGTTGTCCTCTTTTCTCTCGACCTTTTAAAACCTCAAACAACGTTGACCTTATTCTTTAAAAACTTAAACATCGACGTTTATCACATAACTGTGTTTTAACAGTTACTTTGTCAATCGATTGTTATGAATGAGCTTGGCTAAAACCCAATATCTAAAAACTTATTCAGTTAATTCAGCGACTGTAACCGTTAAATACATAATGACTGAGATGGCAGCGTCGTCTTGTAATTCAGCTACTAGGAGGTCACAAATTGTGGATATTTATAGGCATACACTGTGGTTGCGATGTTCCCTGGTGTGGATTGAAGTCCGCACTAGTGAGTATTACGACTATGCTCAGTATTATCCTGATAATTAGACCAATTCGTTAATTACAAGGAAAAAATGTGGTTCGGATTACACTATAAACTGTAGGTCCCTTAGTTGGCATTGGCTGTATGTGCTATTCATTAACAGCTGTGTCTAAGGAAAAGTCGGCCTTAGTCACTAATAAGATACAAAATCGCGTTCATCCTACACTCATCCTTCACTCATGTTTGGGTTAAAAACGCACATAGTGGTGTCCCCATCTTAAATAATTGAAATAATTGATAATTGATCACTTTACAGTAGGAATATTATAAATTTACCAAAGCAAATTTACATATACTTAGTTTTGATTGTGGCTATATTAGGCTTGCAATATATTAGTTTAAAATTGAAAATAAAGTGTATACCTTAATTATTGCTGACACAACAATAGTTTATTTTCAACACCAAAACGTCAAAAGTTAACGTTGTACTATATTCAACCCACGCGTTTTTTGTTTAGAAATAGTTCATTCAAGAGATGGCAATTATCTTAAGCTTTGATTGATGCGAGAAAATCCGTCAGATTCTACGGGAAAAGTCTGTAATTTCTCCAGAGACCGTCTGATCGTTCATTCTCAGCTGTCTCCAGACTTGTGATCATCTAATTTAAAACATGTTTTTCCATGAAAAAAATTCCCTTTTGAGGACTCAATAATCAATAATAATAATAATCCGAAAATAGTCCTGAAGCCCGGGCCCTAAACGTAGCTTTCGTCATCTACTATATTAGGAAAGCGCAATAATGTTTCACAGTCAATAAGACTTTACTTCAAGTTTAACTTTAAGTTTGTTGATTACATTTTCTTAAACCCGTTCATACAACAGTGAAGTCTACAGAGACATAAAACATTTCATCTTCTTGAAATGGATCGTTTTTATAATGTCTGATATAAATGGGATGTTTGATATAAGATTATACAGGGTTAGGGAAAAGTCTGGAACCCCCCAGTTCACTTTTTAACGCGTTGCAGTAGGTTTACCAAACTCGGCACATATTTACAACATAAGAAATTGCACTTTTTCATCAAAGTTACAACTTTGCCCCAGCCCCCAAAATGGGTTTTTTTGGGGGCAGCCCCAAATTTCCAAATGTAAACACCTATCATGTGTGTGTATGTGTTGACCCCTCGTTTTAAAGGGTTTATCAAGAGAAATTGAATGGCGCAAACCAGAGGTCAATATCGCACCCCTAATCAAAATGGCAGCAATTTTAATTATTTAAAATGAGCAAGCAAGATAAAGTCTGGACAGCCCCAGTTAACTTTAAAAAATATATATTTTAATACTGACCAAAAGGTGAATTCTCTTTTTTTACAAAGGTATGCTGAGTTTAGTTTTCCTGCTATAACCTGTTATAAAGTTAGTAGGGGATATTTCAAAATAACTGCCATTTTTAATTAAGGGTGCGATATTGACCTCTGGTGTGCGCCATTCAATTTCTCTTGATAAACCCATTAAAATGAGGGGTCACAATAGGTGTTTACATTTGAAAATTTGGGGCTGCCCCCAAAATACCCCATTTTGGGGGCTGAGGCAAAGTTGTAACTTTGATGAAAAAGTGCAATTTCCTATGTTGTAACTATCTGCCGAGTTTGGTTTTCCTACTGCAACGCGTTAAAAAGTTAACTGGGGTGTTTCAGACTTTTGCATAACCCTGTATATTATAGGTTTTAAGACTAGTTAATTTCTCGAGGGTTCAAGTGTGATAGCAAGTTATTTTATATCTGCAGTTGTTTTATACAAATGCTGATCTCTATTTTCTTAGCTATCTTTAAGGCCTTTATGAAATATATTAATCTAGTGAATCTTAGTATTTCATATAAGCATTTTTATACATGTAACCTTTCTTTTAAAGCAGACTAAAATACCCTAAAATAATTCATAACAATAAAAAATGTAAAGGACTTTTCGCTACACTACTTTGAGATCACCTATTTTCGTTACATGTTTATCACCTGCGAAAATTCATAATTACATTGTTTACTATGCAAAGAGAATGTTTACTTTCTTTTTTAAATCTTGCCGATATAAAAAAAAACAACATTTCTTGTTGTATCATGAACTGTTTCAATTGTCCAAAACCAAAACTGTACAATAAATGTAAATTTGGACTTTAATTAGAAGGCTTAACCTAAAGATTAAATTAGTTTTGAAATGTTCCTAGCTGTAATAAAAAATATTCCAATGTAATTTTTTTTACTAGTCTTTGTAGTGTAGCGAAAAGTGACGTTCAAAACACGATTGAAAGAGGTCATTACATGTTCTTGCCCATGTTTAAAAAATATGAAATGACTTCTTACTCTTGCCATGAAATATACTATTATCATCCCGGTATTTATCAATCAGTTTCCAATTACTACTGAGAAAAAAGACTTGTCAATAATTACATTAAAGTGTTACTTAAAATATATATTTATAAATCTCTTAAAAAAACTACAAAAAAAACTAAAACCAACAGTTACAATGGTTTAACATGGCCTCAAACTATAAAATTAAATCTATTTAAGGCAAGCACTTAAAAACTGTATAGTACTTTTACTACGTAAGTACACAAAACAGTTCTTCTAAACCAATGAATAAAGCTCGTAAGAATGTAAATCGTTTATACCGGTAGTGTAGTTTCTTTTTTTATTACTTGTATAAAAAATCACCTATTGGAAATTGAATTTTTCTGTTCGTCATGTAAGGTGTTTATGCTACTGTAAGTCTCCTTCCACCCGAAATTCGATATATTTTATGTTTCTGTAATTATTCAACTAGTTATAAGGAACAAACTCGTATATTACTGAAATGTGTTCATTATCAATACATTATTAAATAACAGAATATTAGACCACTTACTATAAACTTAAACTCATTGCGCTCTAAGAAGACCAAAGTTTTCGGAAAAATATTAACGTTAAATAGGCTACTTACGCCAAACTTTAAATCGGATTAAGCTTTTTACTGCTCCTGCCTCTTCGAAAATACTTCATATTATAAATTGTATCTTTAAAGGTTTTTTTCCATAAACGTTTGTTTTATATTGACAAAATGACTGCTATTACCGTATTACCTACAAATAAAGATATAAAATACACTAAAATGTTTAATAATTTAGTGGTGTCAAGTTGAATTATAATATTGCAAATGTTTTGCTAAACGTAATAAACAATTAACGTGAAAACAAAACTAACAAACCTATAACTTGTTTTGGAAGAGGCAGTTAAAACACCATCAAATAATTACTTCCGCTTGTAAAATTGATGAATGTAAACACATTTTTCTATTTTAAAAATGTAAGTTAAATCTTTATCAGAAATTTTATAAAAGTAATTATGTTCCATATACAGCAAATGAACTTTTTGAGTTTGGATGAAAACTTATCATTTGATAAGTAAGTAATAGTAAAAATACCAAAGAAGTATTCAATATAAAAACATTATTTTCCTGAAACATTAATCAAATAAATGTGAACCAATAAGGATTACTGTTAATACAATTTAGACAGGTTAAAAATTAACAATATATTTTACTTTGAATGTTAGAGATTTTTGATAAATTTTTGTATAACTAGTTATAACAAAGTTATACAGTAACGTTGTAAGGCTATTTTAGTGTTCATTAAGTAGTTAAGAATAAATATAGTATGGACTCGAATAAAAAACTATTCTTACAAAAGAAATTTCAGGATAAAATTATTACTTTTTTAAATCGGACGTTGTCTAAACTCTCAGAGGTAATTAATAAATAACATTTTAAGGTTCCTCAGTGGAAATCTTTGAACTAAATATTATTTCTACGTACTACATAAGCCAGTCTTACACTTTATACTAATAAACTTTGCAACGCTAATTTTGTAAAAGTATTTTTTGGCAAATCATAGCACAAGGGAATGGAAATATATTGGTGTGTTAATCTTCAATTGTGTTCCATTACACATGCATTGGTTTAAATTATTACTGGTTGAACAAATACACTTTTATATATTTAAGTTCTAATATTGTTCTAGCGTTGACCAAAGATACAACTTTAGTATCCGATAGTGAATAGTCCTATCATCCCAAAAGCGTTCTTTATTTTGTGACATTTTTTTAAGTAAACAGAAAGACATCTTATAAAATCCTCAATTATTTATTGTCATATTTTGTAACTAACTGTAGGAAGCTGATGTACAGATTCGTTTATTATTCCAATGTTATTATTTCCGGAAGCAACACAGTTTACACGTAGATTTTTTTAGCGGATGTTTATAATTTCAGTTATTCCCGTGTCTTTATAAAGAGTATTAATTTGTTTGAAATTAATCTTTAGTATTTAATTAGTCAAAGATGAGCATATTACAACAAATGTTGTAATCTACTGTATTGTTGATACTTTAGATTTTTGGTGAAACAAAGCATTATCTGTACATCTGTTTCAATTGAAACACTTTAATGTGATCTTCGTTGCAGAAATTTTAGTAGCCATTGAGCATAATTCATCCAGATAATTTTTCGTAGGTTTGGTCTAAGTATGAAACTGTCTCTCTTACCATAAACCTATTCCGAAAACCATTTAAAGTGCATGTAACAAATTCATATATTTATACGATTTTTCTGCAAGTGCAACCAAATATTTGTATACTGTTCAAAAGCATTTTAGTATTAACTATAGAGTATTATACAAAGATACCAGTGCATACTCGTTTCTTACAACTACTCAAACAAGTGAATATTTTCTGTCGTCTACACAAAAATGATGATGAAATGTCTTGAAGTGCTAACATGAGCAGAGGCGTAAGTAGCAAAAGTTTAATCTGATTAAAAGTTTTCGAGTCAACATCGATGTTGTTTCCTAACTCTGTTCCCAGAACCAATAAACCCACGGTTTAGCCAATACAGGAGTGTGTGGGACCTAACTTTTGTTTTGGCCTTGGTCTCTTTAACCATTGAAATACGGGTTTATCACGTAACAGGCTGATTTTTGGGTACGACTCTCAAATAATAAATGTTTGAAACGTTAAATAAATATGATGGAACATTCAACACTCTTATTATATTTTACGGGAAACGAACAAAACAATTCTAATGAGTACAACTATGTTTCTACAAAAATTGATTACCTACCTTCCACAATTCAATAATTTTCTCGAATACAACTATAAGTAGTTATGTAATACAGTATATGGGTGCAGTACCTAACATTAACATACCATGCAAATGAATCCAGACATTTCATGTAACCTACATTTTAAGAAGCTATTTCACTCAAATTGAATATGGTCTTTATGTCAGGAAAATTGAATAGCAAACGGACTTAAGGTTTTTTTTTAGGGATTTTCTGAGTTTCTTTCAGTCCTGTTTAATCATGAGAACTCAGTTCTGTGCTAAGCTATTTAATAACCTCTATAAATGTTATCTCGGATAAACTTCTACATTTTTCCCTGGCTCCATTTAAAATGGCTTTGGAATGAGGCAAAATTAACTAGTGGGAGGTTTTAAAGTCAGGGAATTAATGTGGTCTTTAAAAAAGGTCTGTTAAGAAACAACCATAAAAATAATTTATTTACCCCACTATGATGTTTTTAGCTGTTTAACATACGTTAATTGGTGGTTGAAAGTTACATTTTACTGGCCATACCAGCTGTCATCATCATTTTGGGGCCGAACAGATTTTTACATCCCTAGGGCCACAAAATGAAATGTTCGCTTATTTACTTAAAACAATAATTTATATTAATTTATATAAAATACACAAGCTGTATCCATAGCATTGCAATAGACTTGTTTTTTGTCAGCGCTGCATAGCAACTTTTTATTATTATTTTTCTTCAAATTATTTCTTCGCATAACCTTAGTTGTGTTGGCTGTTAGTGTACATTATTATTGGGGTGAATAGTGGTAATAGGGTATAGTGTGTTGAAAAGTACCTTTCGTACAACGGACCGAAATGGTTTTGCAGCTCTAGATCGTTTTAATTTCTCGACTTCGTCTCGAAGCCTAAAACGTCTTTTTATACGTATTTTAGCTCTACAATTTGCTCAAGCTAATAATATTTATGTAAGCTAATAAAATATAAAATATTTTGGGGGGATATATCCCCCCTCCCTGGGACCGCCACTGATAATAACTAACTAATACTATACAGTATTGGAAAAAATCCTTTTAAGAGGCAGGCGTAGTAAAAAGTGTAATCCGATTAAAAGTTGGCTGAAAGGATCCAACGTTTATGTTTTTCCGAAAACTTGGATTTCTTATACGAGAGCAATAAATTAAGTTTGTTAGAGACTTAGCCTTCTCTTCCTTTAGACTTTTACGTGTCTATCTTAAAAATAATGTTTGCAAATTCTCAAGCACCAACGTAATATTATGCAAAGTACGCCTACAACTTAATATACCCAAAGATAACTCAAACAACCGTAAGTTATGACTAAAAACAATTTATTCGGTTATATATTGAATACGATAAGCAATTAAGTACAAACTAAGGAAGCATTATATAACTAGTAGTACGCTTATTCTGCGCGTAACGGGATGAGTGAACATGAGCGCAATAATGAAAGAGTCCACCCACACCTAGCATACTTACCGGTGTCACTGGTGAACACAATAATGTTATTTGTATGGGCAAATCAACCCATGAGTCGGGGCAAATAATGGTGAGTCGGTGGCTCAGTCGGTAGCGTCACGCGGACTTCGGGCACAAGGCAGCGATGTCGTGGGTTCGGATCCTGGTCACTGCCACTAAATTTTATCAGTACAGTTCACCTTTGTACCATACCGGCTCACCCTTTGCTTTGCTGTAAACGATCCACGCACGGGCGCTTAGTCTATGTGGACGGGCTAATGCAAGGTTAAATGAGGCTGTCAACCTCTTAAAAAAACCAAATCTCAGTCAACAACAATCCTAACTTCTCGTCCATTAATTAACCAAAAACATTGGTAATATACGTAATGTATTTCCTGTTTCCCTCTCTTCTCATAGCATTTCATTATTGCAGATACATTAATCTAACTGTCACAAAGGGTTCCCACACTCCTGACTCCTCGCCCCGACTACTTCCTTCACCACTTCCTACGTCGTAGACCTGTTTCCCTCCCTTCCTATAGCATTTTAGAATTTCAAATAGATTAATTTAACTTTCACAAAGGGTTCCCACACTCCGGACTGCTCACCTTGACTACATCCTTCACCGCTTCCTACGTCGTGGACCTGTTTCCCTCCCTTCCTATAGCATTTTAGTATTGAAGGTATATTAATCTAACTGTCACAAAGGGTTTCTACACTCCGGACTGCTCGCCTAGACTACTTCCATCACCACTTCCTACGTCGTGGACCTGTTTCCCTCCCTTCCCATAGCATTTTAGAATTGCAGTTACACTAATCTAACTGTCACAAAGGGTTTCTACACTCTGGACTGCTCGCCTCGACTACTTCCATCACCGCTTCCTGCGTCGTGGACCTGTTTCCCTCCCTTCCCATAGCATTTTAGAATTGCAGTTACACTAATCTAACTGTCACAAAGGGTTTCTACACTCCAGAATGCTCGCCTCGACTACTTTCATTACCACTTCCTACGTCGTGGACCTGTTTCCCTCTCTTCCTATAGCATTTTAGTATTGCAGGTATATTAATCTAACTGTCACAAAGGGTTTATACACCCCGGACTGCTCGCCTCGAATACTTTCTTTACCGCTTCCTACGTCGTGGACCTGTTTCCCTCTCTTCCTATAGCATTTTATTATGGCAGATACATTAATATAACTGCTACAAAGGGTTCCCACACTCCGGACTGCTCGCTTCGACTACTTCCTTCACCACTTCCTAAGTGTCGTGGACCTGTTTCCCTCCCTTCCCATAGCATTTTTAGAATTGCAGATACATTATTCTAATTGTCACAAAGGCTTCCCACACTCCGGACTGCTCACATTGACTACTTCCTTCACCACTTCCTACATCGTGGACCTGTTTCTCTCCCTTCCCATAGCATTTTTAGAATTGCAGATACATTATTCCAACTGTCATAAAGGCCCCCCACACTCCGCAGCGCTCGCATTGACTACTTCCTTCACTATTACCTTCACTACTTCGTATATCGTAGACCTGTTTCTCTATTTTTCCATTGCATTTAAGTATTACAGATACGTTAATTTAACAGTCATAAAGGGTTTCCGTACTCCTTTCTTTTCACTGCTCGCCTTTCCGCTTCCTTTACCACTCTCTACGTCGGGGACCTTTCCCCCCCCCCTTCGCATAGCATTTTAGTGTAAAAATATACCAACATCTTTGAATATTTAATATTCAATGCCAACATTAAATTGAATAATGTAAAAAGCTGCTTTGTTCTAAATACATACATACCTATTTATATACTTTTAATTTAAAGGTGAAATTTAATACTGAAAATAAACGGTATATAACTGCCGACTAATATTGTTAAGTTCAATTTATTATTCTGAAAGTTGTGAAATTTAATTAGCTTAAATAACATTATTCTGAAAGCTGTGAAATTATAATGATATATATATTCATAGACGCCAAACTGTTTACTCTATGAATGAAAGAGCTTGGAGTAAAAGTCGTTCTCTCTGTCTTAAGTAGACAACAAAATTGTCGCAAAACGTAAACAAATAAAAAGAAGAAGAAGGTAGCTCCTAATGTTATTCTTATGGGACAAATTTAAAAATGTTTTTTAAGTATTTTATTATTACTACTGAGTGGAATCGTCTAGAATTTTAATGGTGTCTTTACACTGGTGTCATAACTATTTGTGCAAAATTTGAACGCTATAAGTGCAACGGTTCTTGAGTTTTAGGTGCGAACACACACACACACACACACACACACACACATACTCCAGCGGACAACTTTTCTCCGACTCCGCTATACACGATACATAGATTCGTTCACTTCGTTCACTCATCTATCAAAGAATAAACTTTAAAACGTTCAAAGTCCAAGAACATTACTAAATATGGATACCTTGTTATTTTTTCATTAAACTAAGAGTCGTCATCTAGGAAACTGTTTTATTCTTTATCAATGTGTTATACATCCTACTATAATGCGCAATATAATGTACCATGCGTTGGTTACATTTTTAAAATTGACGTCCTCAGTGTTATACAGTAAAATTTTTGAAATTTTATAAATTTATAGTTCTAATTTCAACTTTTAATAATATTGTTGCTAAATGTATTTGTGAAATTTAATGCATATCTGTACACGCACGTTTATAAAAGGTTGCAAGGTTTTAACTTGGATCGTTATAAAATAGCACGTTGTGGCTGAAGGAAAATAAAATTTAATCACAAAAGCTCCAACTTGTACAAAATTAAACTATACATCTTTAAAAAAAAAACTAAATCAATTCGATAAAATTAAAATATTGTGTATTTGCTAGGTGTTTCAGCATTGAGACCAGTAAAAACTAAATTTAGGTGTTAAAATAACAGATGATTTTAGTTGAAACACACTTGTAAACTCTGACAACATCAAAGACAACAAACACTGTTTGTTTCCAATCGTTTCGATGTACAGACAATTTACATTGTTTACTTACCTATTTTCTGGATTGGTGTGAAAACCTCATCTGTGAAATTTACTTAATTTTATTCTAGACTAAGAATTAATATTATAGAACCATACTAAATTATAAATTATATATTACGTATTATTAAATTGTTAGCAGTTAGTTTCAATATGTAACGGATCTTTGAGAAAGAGACTAGAAATATAAACTTCGTGAGGTTGGAAAAATGTATGACATTGATGAGAAGAATAAAAATTAGAACACTTAAAAATTTGAATGAAACTCCCTTAAAGATGTAATATAATAAAAGAAAAATATGACTTTTTAAAGGTCATTAATATAATTTCACATTGTATTTTTTTTTATCTTAATTGACGACAGGAGCGGTCAGACTATAGCTACGTCTTAGTTTTACAATAAAAAGACGTCCTTGGATTTTTACAAAACAACGATTATACAAGACATTGTAAAACTGAAGAGTTTAGCCTGAGAAATTGATGTTATGTAAATAAGTACACATTTGTGTAAGCCTTTAGCTAAAATATATGTAATAGCTATATTTTGGTAAAAAATAATTTATGTTGAAATTGTGACGGTTTAAAACTTGCATACAGGGTAATGGTAGTTTGAATATAAAGATATGCCAATAATGTTAATTTAATTAATCTTTTTTTCGTATCTTCATATGTGTATATATAAAGGAATGTACATAGTGTTTACATTCTAATGTGTCTTTTTTTTAGATTGTCAGGATTTACTTCCTTTCTATTATTTATATAATTGCAGCTTTGCTAACATTTATTTTTAATACAATTAC
Source organism: Macrosteles quadrilineatus (assembly GCF_028750875.1). Taxonomy (NCBI): domain Eukaryota; kingdom Metazoa; phylum Arthropoda; class Insecta; order Hemiptera; family Cicadellidae; genus Macrosteles; species Macrosteles quadrilineatus. The sequence goes on along the minus strand of NW_026542595.1, from coordinate 135,990,714 downwards.
AGCTTATAAACTGCCTTTCCATTTACTCATTTTTATCTAAAGTAAATATTTTAAGAGTTTTAAGTTATTTGTAAAAACTTTATAAAACCATGGAGTATGTTTTCATAAAGAAACATCCGCTCCAACAGTCCAAGTGTAAACTGTGTTTTCGGAAATATCAACATTGGAATGATAAACGATCCTGTACTTGTCCTACCTATCATCACACGACACGGTGTACAGATAAATGTTGACTTTGATTTGGGTTGTATTTTAGATTACTGTATATTGTTCCAGCAAATATCATCATAGGACACAAAATTATCATTGTTAAGAATACTAGGTCAACCAAATCGTGTTGATACCACAACTTTTAAATGCATGGGACAATATTTTTTTATAGTTTTAATGATACAATAAAAATTAAATCAAGACTTTGCTAACTCAAAGTTGAATTTAAATTGTTGACTAGAGAAAGTTTTATGTGTTTTAGTATAATATAACTTATTTTTTAATAGTATTACATTTTCTTTTTATTTGTATCAAATTAATCTATAATTTAAATTAAATTAATTTTAGAACATGTATTTTTCAATCAAGTCAAAAGTCATACCTATCTTTGTTTTAAATTAACCAAGTATTTCATTGGAATCAGTAATCTCTAAGAGGCCGGTGCAGTAAAAAGTTTAATCTGATTTAAAGTTTTCTGAAAGGATCTAACATAGATTTTTTTCCAACAACTTGTATTTCTTAAGCGTAATAAATCTATGTTTGTTGAATACGCCCTCTTCTTCCGATTTAAGCCACTTTGAAGTGCATACTCGAAACAGGTAGCCAACTTAATACAACATGAACTCTTATATAATATTAATCCTAATGCATACGTTTGATAAAAATCAAAGGCTCAAGTATTACACACATAGCTTAACGTACCTTAAAAAGAAATGTACACTTTAGGTATACTAAACAGATTTTTTTTGTATATAGTGTATACGGTAAGATTTATAAACACACAACATGTGAGCCATATAGGTTCTTATAATAAAACCAAAGTCCAATATGGGTATACAAATATTTTCCTATAAATTATAAAACTATAGCAGCGCACAATAATTTTAGATTCATATTTCAATTAAAATTACCGTTTATTTTAATTATTCCCTGGAGCTTAAAGTAAAATATTTAGATATTAATGATTTATTATTTTTTATTTAATTTGATTTAATATAGTTGTAAAATTTAATAATTTGTTTGATAAGTAATTACATAATTACCAGTTTCTCTGCCCGTGCTACGCTACGGGGTGAGAATGCAGAAAAGAATAATTTGACTTTTGAAATATACTATAAGAACCAGTTACAACACACTTACCAGGAAACATATAGGTAAAGCTCAACCGCACTTATTGATTATTTAAATGCAGATTTCTTAATGTATTACCATTAGTTTATACAGTGCATTGCATTTAAAATATGCAAATGTCTAATTCATTGACCACCAAGAAACAAATCTTCATATTAACAAATTTAATGAAATAGCATAACGAAGCATAACAGCTGAGTTAGTAAATGTTCTTAATAAAACATACATAAGAATTTAGATGGCCTGTTGGGCAAAGCCCAAAGACTTTTATTACAGGAATTGGTGAAAGGGGGCGTCTCCACAAAAAATGCTGAATTTTGACACATTGCATCGTTTGTAAAAATCTGTCAAGGATAATTTAAGGAGGACATTTTACGTTTTATGTTACATAATTTCATAATTAATAGTTTGCAACTGAAGAAATTACTAAGGTTTTGTAAGTCTGATTTGTTTCCAACAAAATTATGTAAGTTAACTTAAACAGTAAACGATATAGCAAAACTATCATATCTAATGAAGAAAGCTTGTATTTGCCTATACGTAATTTTTTTTTAAAGAAATATATGTGATAAAATAACAAGAGAGTTTCTATGAAACTCCTGAACAAACGTGCAAACTTTGACAACGTCAAAGGCAACAAACACTGTTTGATTTCAATCACTTCAATGTACAGACAGTTTTATTGTTTACTTGACGTATTTACAAATGTAGTGTGAGAATTTAATTTGTTTACATCATTTATTTATTTGTAATTTGAAATCTTTCAACTCTTATCGGTAAGTTAGTAATTCAAAATAGGGTGTCCTTAAATATTTTGTATTTTTAAGTTCACTGAAAACGTAACGGCTTTTTGAGAAAAACTCGTCAAGAAAAATTATATTTTTATCATTATGTTGTGTTTTAAAAATGCATATTTATTAATATCTAAGGGTTAAAAAAAATCCTTTATTTCATCAACACAAAACAAATTTTATTCTACTTTTAACCTTCCAAATTTTCATAAACTAAAAAAACCATATAAAACTCTCTAATTTATCTTATATTATTTCTTAACAGCTTAAAAGATTTTTAGTGTCTTCTAAGGATATTTAGGACAGATTTTTGGTTTGATATAACTTTTCGCATAAAATGTTTTAGTTATAATTTAAATACAGAGCACTCTGTCAACATTTACAACGAACTGATCCTATATATTTTCCTATATCTTAAATCACGAGTACCATATTCTCCTGGACAGGAATGCAGATATGATGTCCAAGTGTTATGATGAACGACAGGAGCTGTCAGACAATACAACAAATACATCGCTCCACTAGACGTTGTTGAACATTCGGCTATAATGTCAGATCTGTTAACTATTCCAAGACATTTAGCTCAAGCTATGCTGATTGAACATTGAACAAGGCTGTACAGACATTAGCATTGTCTTAGGATTGTATTTTGGTGAAGCAACATTAAGTTCTCTGCATTTCAAAATATTTTTGTAATCTATGATAAAATTAATTTAGGACACATATTCGAAAACTAATAAGAACAGAGGAAACTGAACTTGTTGTTACCTATATTTGGTTATAAACTCTAGACAACCAGCAACATCATTAGAAACCAACTCAAGAATTTGTCAAACTAATATATTGTTATCGAACCCGAACCAAATGGACTGATAATTTTATCATAGTGATAAGGCATTTAATCCAGTTCAATATTTACGTTCAGGATGTGTAGTTTATATTTTTAATTAATTGGTTTTTAATTTTCAATGAGTTTTTTTACGTTTACTTTCCAAATTGGTTTCGAAAGAGTATCAAGGAATATTTTGTAGCATTACAATTTTAAGCCTATAAACCTAAAAACTTTTTGGTTTTTAATCCATCTATTTCCTACTGCTGGTACTCGGTAAGTTTAAATTAGACGTTAAATAATAAAATTAATCGTGTAAAAGTTTCTTTAACTAATTTGTAACTTTATCTCTCTATTTCTCTCTGTGAATGCATAGACGGGATTGTTTCGTGTTTGGTGACAAACAATAAGGTAAAACAAAGCCAAGTTGACAAAATCAAACATCTGTTCCAGCAACTGGAGTGTAAATTGTTTATTGGTTCGGAAAATATCAACAATAGGATCATCCGGTGGACTTCACTCTTTTCTGTCAAAATCCAAATGGAAAAACTCGATTAGAAATCGTGTAGAGTTACTAAAATAATCACTCTTAATATTCTACTATGGTAAAAATATGACATACTATTAATATTTTATTATTAACTACTCTAAATAAGTAGTTTAAGAAAACTTACTTTAAAAACTTATTCCCTTCAACTGTGGTTGATGACTTTGGATTGATTAGTCAGCAAAGGTACTATAAATATAAAAAAGGTCAATTTTGCTGCTAGCCACGCCCACGAAAGAGCCATCTCTAAAACACATAGTACAAATGTTTTAGCGTACAATAGACGGCGTTATCAGCTTTTACTGGACATTTAAAGATTAGTTTAGTTAAACGAAAAAACTTTTATTTTTCTACACGATTGACTCAAACCCGCAGACAGCTGAAGATGAACGATCAGACAGTCCCTGGAGAAATTATAACGATTTCGCTGCAGAATCCGACGGATCTTCCTACATCACTCACGGCTCAAAATTGGTTCTTAGTGAGATTTACAGATCTGTTTTAGTCAATCTTAACAAATATAATGGATTAAAATATCTTAAGTAGAGTTGGTTTTATATGCGTTATATTAAATATATCTAGGCTATACAATATACGTACGTATTTTAATATTAATTTGAATACTATTAAAAGCTAACATACAATAAAAATAAAATACCCCCGCCGCAGCAAACCTGCAGACGCTAGCTAACAGACTAAGCGAATCTCCATTTACCTCGCTGTATTTCTACTAAAGTATTCCCTGAAAATTGTCAGATTTATTTCATATTTAAATAACAGTGAATTTTAATGAGGCTTCCTACAGTTAAGGTATTGAGGTGTGTTTTTTATTTAAATTTTGATAGCTCAGGTTGAAATAAACAAAATTGCCAAATTTGATTAAGATTTATCCATATACAAGCAAAATACAACAAATTATATATTCTCCATAAGAACAACATGGGAATTTTAAATTTAAGTTTTTTAATTATCTCCGTAACTGTACAACACTGTAAATTGAAAATTAAAAAACCTTTCATGCCCTCTTATCCAGCATTGGCCAATAATTAGAAGGTAAAAATTTAGGTTTTCGCATTAGCTTTATTACAAGATTTATTGCATTGTATATCTTTCAAATCGTTAAGTCAATATTACGTATGGGCGTATTCACTCCAAGATATTACGTCACTGAGAATGTGTTCACAAAGTGTGAGAATGTCAGCTGATTCCATTGTTGACGTTTCTCAATACAATCAACAGTTCACACTTCATCGGCTTCAGCTGATGTTTTCTTTTCCCGTTTACCTGTTTGGCTTCCGTTTTCGAAACTCTGAGAGATTCCGTAAAAGAAACGCTATTTTTTATATCTACATTGATTTTTAGGCCTTCGACTTTCATTTTCGACAACAATGTCCCTTTTTAACATGTAAAGTGTATCCCGGTGGAAGCTTATTTTAGGGAAGCGTTAGCAAACAGTTTTACAACAAACATAATAATTATGATTCACTAAACAATAATAATAAATGTTATTTGTAAGAGTTTGGTATAGTAATACTTATAAGAACTATGCAAAAGCGACTAGCCTCGTAACAGTTACAGCTGTGGCTAATAAACTCTTTAGGCAAGCTTTATGACTAAGCCAGACAAGAAGAGAGAATATTAAAACGAAACCTCCTTGAGTTGTTTTTATTGCCGAGGGGAATCAACCCCTTTCAAATTTGTCAGGAGTTTAATTTACTATGACATGCTAATCTTCTTTGTTCTAGACAAATGTATGAAACCTTTATTTGATATAACACATTAATACATTCAATCTGTGTATTTATTAACGTGATAATCAATACAACATGGTGTACTGGAATTATTTTAATAAATATTTAAATGTACATTAATTGCCTAAATTAACAAGTTGAATCTTACTGTTAATTGATTTCTTTGTGTTTGAGCTGGTACTGTACGCATTTTGTATTGTAGTACAAGGGTGAACTGTAGTGATAAAAATCAATGTCTGGAAGGTACTCTGAGGCCCTGAAGAGGTACTGAATGAAGAGTTGAATATTGTCTCGAATTGAATTCAAAATCAACCGTAAAGTTTTACCTGAGTTTGTATCTACTGTACTCTAACAAAACCTCCTTTTAAACATCCCCTACGTTTGACAATACAACAATGGTTGGTTTATAACTGAGAACCAACTGTTGTAACAGTACAATAGGACATTGAGAGAACAAAGAACAACTCTGGAAAATTGCGGATCTCTTCGCATGATGAGAATGATCAAAGAACTGTGTCAGGCATGACATTGTTTGGGTATAAAATGTATCATTAAATCTGTTTTGAAAGGAAGGTTCGCTGTAGTGTTTTTGTTATTTGTGGTTTTAAGTGTTTAATAATACCGTATCATTACATTTCTTTTGTATTTTTATTTACCTACTTCAAGCGATCTCAGTTAGCCGATAACTGTGCCGAAGATTTTACACCCATCTTATTAATAACGAACGGGAGGCCACCGGATGGTGGATAAGATTTTAGGTCGGAAAGATACTATGACGACATCCGATCCACTTCCAAATCAACGAAAATGAGGGTTGTAGCTGTTAATTAAAAGGACAGAGCTTGAAAAAACTATCTACAGCCTTGTATATATGGTAAACTGCAAAGCATAATATTTTTATAGATAAGTTGAAGATAAACAACGATACCAAACACATACTTAATAATCCTGTCCTTGAATGATACGAAAACATATTGTGGAAGGGCAGTTAGAATAAACTTAATTGCCTATTCTTATCAATTTATTTAAAATATCACCAATCTTGTATTCTCCCTACCCTGTACGAAACATTAGGTAAGGCTTTAATAGAAAATGTTAACCAATACGGGAAAAAAATACCTGGGAGATATAAATAATGTTTCTAATTTCATTTAGTAAGATAAATTAACTAAATTAAATAAACTTTTAACGCATCATTTTATTTCTTTATTATTTTTATCTACCTACATTAATCGTTCCCAGTTTGCCAAATATACTATATCTTTGGAATCAATTAAATCGATTGGTCAGTTAATAATACATAAGAGTAAGCTTTTTTTTTATCCGCCATTCGGCAAGTTTGAGTACAATATGAATTCAGTATTTTAATAATAAATTGTATTAATTGTAAGTTATCTATTATGATAGCGAAACTGTTTAGTATTTTATATATTAATAAGTAAAAATTATTTACACTAAATAATATTTTGTTCTAAAAGTTTTATGGTGTTTAATCACTTTCTTATATTACAGAGAACACGTTTTTGGAAAGAGTTTGGTAATACAAATACAAAGAACGACAGACTTTGCCAGTCCCTAGCGGCATTATTGGTTAAATATTGAAAACAGGAAGAATGGTTAAATTAACTTTATAACAAGCGACATTTTTACGTTCCCAGGAAACAGTGTGTATTGAGTGGAAACTTTACTTTTTTTAAATACGCAAACTATGTGTTTTACAAAGTTACTCAACACTAGAAATTTCCTACAAATAATATAAACCTATTTAATTTATTTTGATGCAAATTGGAATGAATACCATATATATTATCTTATTTTCTACATATAGGTAGTAATATTGTTAAGCATAGACTATCTATCTACAATACTCATAGGAGGGAAAAAGCCACTAAATTTATTATTCACCGCCATTTTGAATCATTTTTATTTCAATATTTTATTTTAATTATTTTAAAATTTCTGCAAATACAAGGATCATATAAAAGTACTATGTATATTAATCAATCAAGTTTCTAAAAATCAGATACACATTTTCAAACAAGAAAACCTCAATGTTTGCAGCGTTGGTTCCGGTAGTGTTTGTTCCCAGACCGTTTCAAACGTCACTTCCGCAAAGACCTTACTTCCGGTCTTGGTGTTTCCGACCTCAGAGTTCAATGCAGGTGAAGTAGATCAATATAATAGATTGGTCAGTTAATAATGCATAAGAGTAAAGTTTTCTTATAAATATTACACGAATAATTGTCCTTGAACTAAATACAATAAAGGCTTTTAAATTTATGGTCTCTATTTTGAAAACATCCATAAAGGAAGAGGATACAATTTATTAAAATCATGAATTACATGAAAAAAAATAATTAGGTAATAAGGTATTATGAATTTTTAACTGTTTCAAGAATATTTATACGCATTTAATCCAATATAAAACTCAAAATAATTTATCATCGACGACAAATTGAATTATATTCATTCAGTGAAAACTTACCATTCCAATTGCATTAATTCCGTTTAGGATTTTCAATATATGAATGGCTGTGTTAACACGAAAGAATATAAAACTAAACGTCCTACTTCATTAAATTGTTCTATAGTATTAGTAAACCTATGTATATACATTTATATGTGAGGATAGCTACGTCAATGATTTATATTTGTTCGTTATACAGACCAGCATTGTTGCGTGTAATTTATAATTTTAGCAAAACCACACATACTATTATTGAAGTGTACAGGATCAGTTTTGTTTTAGACATTGGACTATACTTTCGCATTTTGTTTGAAGACATAAGAGGTCAACGTCCGTACAAAATATATCCAGTGTAGTTTGTTCTTACAAAAGTTTATAGCTTCTAATTATTACAAATTTTTAGTTTAATAAATACTATCCCTAATGCTCATTTGTTTTATTCTCTTTTGAGTAAGTAGCAAATATCTTATACACAAATGGTTCTAGTTATTCAAGTGTATTACAATATTAATTTAGATAAACTTAAATAGAAAAGAAAACATTAACCAACCAGGAGCACACAGTCAGAGCTGTTAAAAAACTCCTTCAACAAAAAACGAAATACTTACATAGAATTAACTGAGACAAACGGTTTTGCTAAGGAGATGACTGTTTATAACATTCTCTGTAGTTTATTGCTCCAGGAATGGGCCGTGTTCTTCGTCACTTAGAAACAAACAACCCAGCTATTATATTTTTCCTTAATTTGTTAATAAAGAAATGTGAACAAAATACTGCTAAGAAATTTTTAGGACTTTTAAAATTACTTTTTAGCTGTAGCAATAGTTATTCATTTTTTTCTTATCGAATCTGTAGCCAAATAATAATAAAGTACATCATATCATTGGAAGCAGTAATATTAAAGGATTAGAAAAGCAGAGATTTGTCTAGTTTAAAGTTTGCAAAAAGGATTCAACTTTGATATGTTTTCAAAAACTTGCGAAAGCAATAAATTTACGTTTGTAGTAAACTTGGCCTTTCTTTATTGTAACCTTTTTAAAGCTGCCTTACATTTAAAACTTTGAATTGGGCCGAGTTTTAATGTTTCCTTTCGTTAAAATATTTATTATATTTTTCCTACCACTGCATGGAAATCTTAACATTGCCACAGCTGTAAACAGTACACAAAATAGCTCATTTACGGTTTAGCGGGAATGAATCGTAACCTAAATGAATAAAATTAAATGAAATGAAATTAATAAAATGAAATGAATAAATGAATGAATAAATCGTAACCTAAGTGTTATACGACTGAAAATTTAATCTTTGGGCTAGGATAAGTTAATTGAGTTATTAATACAACAATAGCTATTAAATACTATACAATTCTTTATGATGATTTATAATAAAATTATACACCTAATAGAGTGCACTTAAATAGAGGCAACTAATTTTACTTTGTCGTAATTTTCCGAGCCTCCGGTGTACAACTAGAAGTACTAAAAAATAACACTTTGGGGATCCAACCCACCAAAATTCGTTAAGATATAAAATGTAAATTTTAAATAAAATACAATGTTTATTATTACGTCAACATTTTTGAGTCGTCGTTCTTTTTTTAAGTTGGAAGAGTAATTATTAGTTACAGTATAGTAATGGTACAACTAAATACACAATTTAATCATTGTCCTTTATAGTTAGGTATGTTTTAAATTAGTTTTGTATAGGTATAATAGCTTTAGATTTGCATAAAATATTAACGTTATAGTTTTGTTTATTTTAAAGCACTTTATTAGCCAATAAAAGTAATTATAAGTGTTTTACTTTAAAATAAATAAACAACAATTCATTAAGATAATTAAGGGCATAATAATGAAAAGTATTTAAAGTGATAGAGATTATAATTTGGTGCCGTCATAGAAATGAATGTTGTGAAACAAAACCAACGTGACAAAATGAGTCGAGTGTTTCGCGGAACCACCAAAACAAACTTTCAAATTCTGACAGTGACAGAGGCGAACAACACTATTTGATTTCAACCACTTTGATGTAAAAACAATTTTGTTTACTAACATGGTATTTATTTTTTATTATTATTATTAACAAATAAAAATGGGCAGGTGCGTATTTTAACCCGAATATAAGTGAAGAATGCGTGTAGAATGAAGTATGATGACCTGTGTAGCTTTGTTATTGACTAAGATCAGCTGTTTCATTAGCCAGTATCATTTATTTAAAGCCAGGAGCATAAATGTTCACACAGCGTTCAAATGCCAGCTGATTCCATTGTTGACGTTCCTTGATACAAACAACAGTCCATACTTCACTGGGTCCTATGTTTTCTTTTCCCACTGGCCAGCTTGGTTTTTAGTCTAAGCACTGGGGTAGCAGAATACTAAAATTTAAATTAATTGCGGATTTGAATTAAAAGTAAAATAAGAAACAAATTTTGAGAAATAAGCAAATCTTTGGTTGTCACTCAGAAATTGCAATGGTGAATTAAATTATTTCAACATTTCTTATACACGGTTAATAAAAAGTCTGGAGACCCCCTGTCAATTTTTTAATGGCCCATACTAGAAAGACTAAACTCTGCACACATTTTTTGTGTATAACCGCCACTTCGTGTACATCCCCAAAATGGGGGATTTTGAGGAAACTAAAGAATTTCAAATAGTAAGACCCACCGAGTGACCTCTCATTTTGAAGGTCCTGATAAAAGCAAACCAACAACGTAGGCTAAACTAGGGGTCTCTATCTTAACCCAGTAAAAAGTGACAGTCAATTGAAATTCTCAGAAGTGAAATTTAACTTACAGCTTTCCAAGTCAGACCCCCTGTAAATTTTGTAACGACTCACACTAGAAAAACTAAACTCTGCACAACTTTGTGGCATGTTATGAAGTACTTTTTGAGTCTAATTAATTGCTAATTGGTTCGCAACCCCAAAATGGGGGATTTTTGGGGAAACTCGAAAATTTGAAAAGCTAAGGCCCATCGAGGGACCTCTCATTTTGAAGGTCGTGATAAAAGAAACTGACAACGCAAACTATAGGTATCTTAACACAGTAAAATATTGCGGTCAAATGAAATCAGAATAATCATAATTTGCAACCTTTGCATGAACCATAGTAAAAATCAAAATCAATTGGAACCAGGATACTATCTCAAACATAATTTTGTCATGGGAAGAATACGCCCATGATAAATTTCATACTAAAACCTGTGTAGGACTATAGTGTAAACCCACTCTATAGGCCTATAGATTTTCATCTTGATTTAACCATCAAAACAATGTAAAGGTTGGATCTGTCTGCTTACATTTTCTGCTTATCATACACACATGATGATTGTAAAACTAAACGCAATTTTTGCTGTAGATATGATCAAAAGTAATTATAAAACTCACTGAACTGTCCTCAGATAAAAACCGATGATTCCAATTAAAAGATACAAATCCCATACTCTCCTATATGCGACTGTGGTATTGTGTGCTAAATTGAACCTCACCATTTTGTACTAGACAAATCTATTGTTTTTTATCTGTTTTAAAGAATAATGTTTACGATATAAATAACCTAATTACAACAATATGTTTTTAATAACTTTACCACACTCGAAACTTATATGTATTACTGTAACTATTTTAAACTAAGTGAAGTCCATTTGTTTCACTTCAAACAAAGTATATTTTCATTGAAATATTAACGGCAATATTAAATATTAATATTAAATATTATTAAATATTAAATGTTAATTGAAATATTGAAATATTGAAATAGTAATGGCTTAATGTTCTCGCCGCACCAAACCTGTAGACTATGCACATTTAAAATTTTGTTATTTGATTTTGAACTAAGATACTGCATTCCATAAACAAGCAAACTACAACAGTTTTCTTTTTCTGCATAAACATATAGTCTGGAGCACTGGGGACATCGAAATGGAAAAAGTAAATTGGTCCCGGGTTTGGGTACGTGCTGCCTACGGTAATAGCTTCTTCCGTTATAATAATACATATAATTTTTAAATGTTCATTGGTCTACGAAATAAATTATCGCATGTAAAGAGAAAGAATAATTTTATGAGGAGTATATTACGTTCTGAAGTGTTTAAGATTTAAATGTTTTTTTTAATAGTTATCTTATACAAGAGTGACAGGCTTTAAATGTGTGCAGCTGTCTCTGAATCAAAGCTTTGTTCAGAAAAGAAACAAGACTAGACGAAAGAAAATTAAAGCCAAATTCCAATTGAATTGTGTTTAATCGCAAGGGACAATAACAACTTTTAAAATATTGTTTAATTTTTATTTTTACTAAGCTGGTATTTTGTCAGGATAGCTATAAGATTATTCTACTCTGTATATAATTTGAATACTAACTTTATCTTTATACTAAATACACGTTTAACCTCCTTGGCCAAAATTACCAAAGTAAATGTAAACTGCATGGATTAAAACACAGAAAATGTTACCTGGAAGTAACTTAAATCAAATTCAATAAACTCAATTCATACAATAACTGGAAGTATATACAAAAGCTATTTCAACCACAAGGTGAAACTGTAAACAAAAACCTCTCTTTCAACTTCCTCTATAAAACTTTAACAATACAACAATTGTTGGTTTGAAATCGAGAACAAAATACAGTGACAGAACAAAGAACAACTCTGGGAAATTGCTGGTCTCTTTCGATGATGAGTTGATCAAAGAACTGTGTAAGGGCTGGAAATTGTTTGATTTATAAAACGATAAATTCATCTATTTAATAAGAATAGATTGTCTTAAGTACGTTAAGGTCAATAAGTTTGGCCTATGTCAGGCTATTCATCAAATTACTTAGTACTAGTACATATAATGTCTTAAACATGTTAAGTTTGACCAAGGTATTCTACATTTTGTATAAACCCACATTTTATCACCTATATGATGCTTATTTTTAAATATAATACCATCAATAGCATTTTACTTTTTAACTTTTGTTTCTAACTACACCACGTGGCTCCTTACTATATTAACACTAACAATATCCGAAAGCACCATGTTACCGCAAACTGTTTTACATGTCTAATTAGTTGTTCCGAGGATCTTAAAGTTAAGACGTTAATGTTTATTCCTCCATTACCTTCAAGTGTTATGATCTTTTTGAAATTGTATGTCACCGTCCTTTTTTCTCCATCCCTCTAGGCATTTTGTTATAGCGCTGGTAAATAGTGTTCGCTAATAATGAAAATGTATTATTTTATTTTTAGAATGACGGAAATGCTGCTAAGGTGTGTTTTGAACCTCAGAGCTACGTCGTTATAACTTTTAAATCTTGAATTGGCGGGATTTCATTCCAGGATATGGGTTCCACGCTACAATCAACAACCCAACATTTATTCTAATATACATACAAGCTGTATATAATCATCGAGTATATACGTACTTGTATAATCTCTGATTTAATGTAAACAGGCCAATCATGTTACTGTAGGTAACACTAATATTGCTGCCATGTTTTGGTTATTGAAGGTGTATTATCTTCAGTGCTTACCCCTTTCCATTAACGGGTCTATCTTTAAGTTTACAAACGACACACAAACTGCTTTTATAAATTACTTTTAAGTACTATTCATAAACAAAATATTTTTGGGACAACATGTATGATACTGTAATATGACGTGGGTGGTAAAAATGAATCGGTAAAATTATTTCTCAATTCAGAATCGTTAAGGATTTTCTAATAATTGTGTAGTATTCAGTGATAGAACCTTTATTTATGATGGCAACACTGATTGAATATTGGAGACAGGATAAAGTGATTGAATTCAATTTAAAGCGACATTCTTCACGCTGCCAGCGGACAGTGTTTATTGAGTGAAAAGATTGTTTCTTTGATAAAAGGAAAAATTATAAGGTTTACTGAACATTAAATTGAACATTAAGTAGTTGACGTCAAATCCTATTTTTCTTTTTGTATTCCAATGTATTTAGTTATTTCCATAAACTATTTACATACCTAATACAATAGAATTATTATCCTCTGTCACTCTTCATTGTTTTGCCAATTTGATAGAAGTTCTGTCGTTGAATATTAAGCTTTTGGTAAAGATGCTTTCACTAACACTCAAAAATGTTGGTTATGAGATGTAGTGTAAAACGAAATGAGCAGATTATGCTTACATTTTGCTAAAATTTTATTGTTTACATTAACAATGTATACAGGGTGAGTTTTAATTGTCCCCCCCCCCAACTTTTTTCTACATTTTTTCAAATATCAATCCCAGACCACTTCCAAACATTGTTGGGTAGTAAGTACTTCATTTTGACAAGGTGGTCATTTCCGGCCGCCATCTTGGATCCGCCATATTGGATGCAAAATATTTTTTTCAAATGTAAAGGTGGGGTTGTGACCCATTATTTCGAACTAGATTTTTACCCTCAACGCCGCAAACCGTTTTTAAAAATCTTGATTCATTCTAAAGTTATGAGGCCATTTTAAAACTTTATTTTTAGCCCATTTTAACATTGTGCTTGTACAAACTAAGACCATAATCTCAAAATAGTGCTAGATAAAGATAAGTATACACTACCAGTCATTGCCAACCTATTTTCACTTGGTTATAAATGATGTTTTTTTCTGCCGCCATCTTGGATCCGCCATTTTGAAATGTGATAAATTATTTTAAATATAAAAGGGATGTTGTGACCCATCATTTCGGAATACTTTTTTAAGCTGAACTCAATTCCATGGTCCATTTTTCATTTTCATATTTTGATTTTGAAATATTAACATTTTTAACAAAAATATTGCAATGTTTCATAAATAAAACTTGATAACAAAAAAATTGATTGCGGCATTGAGTTTAGCTTAAAAAGGTAGTTCAAAATGATGGGTCACAACACACCCTTTATATTTAAAATAATTTATCCCATTTCAAAATGGCGGATCCAAGATGGCGGCCGAAAAAAATACATCAGTCATAAATAAGTGAAAATAGGTTTACAATAACTGGTAGTGTAAACCAATCTTTATCTAGCACTATTTTGAGATTATGGTCTTAGTTTTAAAATGGGCTAAAAATAAAGTTTTAAAAAGGCCTCATAACTTTAGAATGAATCAAGATTTTTAAAAACTGTTTGTGGCATTGTAATCAGGGTAAAAATTTAGTTCGAAATAATGGGTCACAACCCCACCTTTACTTTTGAAAAAAATATTTTGCATCCAATATGGCGGATCCAAGATGGCGGCTGGAAATGACCACCTTGTCAAAATGAAGTACTTACTACCCAACAATGTTTGGAAGTGGTCTGGGATTGATATTTGAAAAAATGTAGAAAAAAGTTGGGGGGGGGGGACAATTAAAACTCACCCTGTATATCAAACTAAATGGTAAAAACGTTTATTCTAGATTTTAATACAATTCTAAGAGTAGATTTAAAGGTGGAATTCATTGGGTCCGATAACATTTTCTGTAGGCCTAGCACAAAATTTTGTTTATTTAAAATGGTTTTCAATCACTTGGGAAAACAACGATGTTAACTAAATGCTGTATAGCCTATACAGCGCCAATACCTTAGCATGATAAATTGTTATTACATTTGTTTTATTCCAGTATACCATTTGTTTCATTCCATATCTTAGACTGTATTTTGTACTACATATTATGAAAATCTTACTTTTGTAGGACTATATTTTATTTTCTAACCTCTTGATCAATCCACCCCTGGTACTATTTATTATTACATTAAACATAGAAGAACTTTTTTAAGAAATGGAAATACACTAAAATTGTATGAGTATGAGATAAATATCGAATAACTCTAAATGTCTGTAGTAAAGCAACCTTCCTAATAGACTAATTAGCTTCGTCTTATTTAAAAATTATATAGCAAATAAGAAACAATCACAAAAAAGTTTAGTCATAATACTGATACATCATTATACTCAGTTACTATTAAATTATTCATAGTATAAAACGCTGAGCATTATTCGAAATTAGATTTTCAATAAGTGATTTCAGGAGGTTCAAGTATGCACAACGGTTTATTTTCGGAATCAATATAGCATGTACTATTAAATACCCGACACACACTACAGAGAAGTATCCAAGTTCCACAAGAGCACATACACAGTCTCACACAGAATGTTTCACACAGAATGTTTGCAGAGGTGGTTCCGGAAGTGTTTGTACCCAGACCGTTTCAATCGTTCCTTCCGGAACGACCTTACTTCCGGTCTCAGTGATTCCGGTCTTGAAGTTAAATGCAGCTGAAACAGAAGAGGTCGATTACGAAATAGAAAATAAGTAAAGAAATTTATAGATTCACAAGAGAATTTGGATTACAGTACTTACAAAGTTTTTCTTACAATCTTGTTTTTGGTGTGAAAATAAATTAAATATCGATCCTGGGTGACTAAAATGATTGTAACTAAGTAAATTTATTAACAAAAAATTGTTGTATTATTTAAATAGAAACTTTAGGCTACATAATTATTTCCATGATCCATAAAAATAGATTACAATATAGTTATTAGGTAAAACGAAAGTGTTGACATTTCCTAAGTATTTCATCGCATTTAACACAATTTTAGATCATAATGAATCTATTATATTTTAAATTCATCATCTGATCAATCTGGATTACGTTGTGTGTTATCACATATCAGCTGTAAATTTATCAGCATATCATTTTACAGAATTCGTTTAATACTGTTGAAATATCATTGCTATTAAATTTGCTAAGTACTTAGCTAAGAGATTAAATTAATAGTGCGTATAATACTGTAAGTCCAAATATTATAATAATGACTGAATGATATATTTATTTTGCATTTATAATCCCAGCTTTTATAAAAAAACGATGCAAAATAGACTAAATTAATATTGTTTTTAGAGATCGCTCAAACGATATCAAACAATCCGGGCATCGCTGCTTAGTTTGTTGGTTTTTAAAAGGATCAATAAATTAGGATACGGAACCAGATATTTTTTCAGAAGCTAGCTGGTTTTGCCGTCCTAGTGTAAAATTTGGTGACCGCCCAACATATTTGTCTACACTAAATATCACCCGTAAAGTTTATTCTATAGGTTTTCACAGTTTTCAAAAAGGTAATAATTTAGGTTATTAAATAAGCTAAGACACTTTTTTTGTTCTCATTTGTTATGATTTGTTTTTTTTTTCATTTTGCATTTTTGTAAGGAAACCTTGCAAAAACTTGTCTACTTTCAATCCAATATCAAACTCTTTTAGACAGCACTACTTCCGATCGAAGCAACATAGACTTCTTGACAGCAAGAACTATCATAATAACTAATATTAATCAATATTTTTACCAACCACGATACACGACTTTATGCATGGATTTAAATCTATAACCACAGAATAAATAAACACAACGGTGTTTCATTTAGTAATGCAAAATAAACCCAAAAGGAGCGCACAGAATTTAGCAGGTGTAAAACGTCTTCAACAAAAGAGGAAGAACCTTAAGAAGAACTAACTGAGACAAATGTGTTTGTTAACGTTGTAATTTAAGGAGGTGACTGTTCGTAACAATCTCTGGGTTTTATTGCCCTAAGAATGATCTGTGCCAAGTCATTTTGAAACAAAAAGTTGTAAAGGTTTTTGCTACATAGTATAAAGGGTGATTAAACGGTAGGAATGTTATTTACGTAGTGATTCCTTGGATCAAAATAAAGAGAAAATGAAGAATAAAACCTTTTCCGAAATCGCTTCGTAAACAAGATATCCACCATGGTGTTTTTTACATAAACATTTTTATCTTTGGATTGCTTCAACCGATCTTTATGAAACTTGGTATGTATAAGCGACCCATGTGAGAAAAAGAATCATCTTGATCCATTCATAATGTCAAAATGGCGGCTATTTTAATTTTTGCAAAAAATGGCTTATTTTATGAAATAATGTCAAGAAGACCTTTATTAAGCATACCAAGTATAAAATAAGGCATTTTAAATACTAAATAAAGGTATTCTTGAAATTTTTTTTATAAGTTTAGCAATTTTTCTGTGATTTAAATGTAAAGATTTAAAATGACAACTATTTTGCTATTTCGCACTAGACCAAATTTTTTTTCTCGCACGGGTCGCTTCTACCTCAACATACAAGTTTCGTAAAGATTGGTTGGAACAATTAAAAAAAATGTATATTAAAAAAATACAAAATGGCCAATAACTGGTTGATGAAGTGATTTTGGAACAAGTTTTATTCTTGATTTTCCTCTTATATTGACCCAAGGAATCACTAAGTAAATTATGCCCCTTCCTTTCTCGAACACCCTGAATAAATTAAGTTGCATGAAAACAATATTTATCATTTACAATGAGCATGCTGTGCATCGATTGTATACGGTAGTATGTAATATCGCAGGCAACTGGGTTTTTATAAAAAAAAAACTGGGTGAAACCTGTCGAAATCGACGGTTATTTTCAAGGCTTACGCTAATTCATCTAACTGCGATAAATTGAGTGAAATTATACATATTTTGACATTGATAAAAGATTAATAAGTGTAAAAACAATAATGATATTGATAGCGTTAGTTACCAAAAATGGTTGATCATTTAATGAATAAAATATTTCCCATACCGTACGTCATCGGAGTTATTATTAGTATGTTATCTGGTACCTCTTCCTTTGGAAGAACCTATGAGTATTAAAATCGTATTGGTGGATCTTTTGTAGTTAAACACTTCCGTGATTTCATCCAGGGATTTCATCAGTGTATATCTGCACGTTTGAAAAAAATATCGGGACGTTTACATGCATTGTTAATCAACGTATCTTATAAAGGATGCTGTGATCTAGTTTAAAAGTAATATGACCTTTCTGTTATGACAGTAGCTGCTTAAATAGTATTTACTCATTGGGCAATTTTTACAGCCAAAATGTTGTGTTATTTTCAATAATGTTACCAACGCAGTGGGCTACGGTCCGTAATATAGGCCACTGCAAATAATTTGTCAAGATAGGTACTATTTTAGGCAAGGTTTCTGTGTTTGAATGTTATTAGGCACGGTAAAGAGCACAATAAAATTTTTCTGCAGATGAATTTTCTGTTGGAGAAATATAAGCCGAATTATAAATGTCACAATGCGAATGTGAGCATTTTGTAACTCTATTATATGGGTTTTAGGCTGCTGCTCAGTGCACTTTAAGAATATAAATTTTTGAGATAAATTAAATGGATTTTGTTGCTGAGTAGCGCTAGTAAACATACACAACCCTTTTCGTTAATCTAGTAACATTCAAAGGCTCTCTAAGAGTTCAAGTTCTTATTTGTATACATATCTATATTATGTTTTCACTAAGCTGAATGAATACATCGAAGTACCCTCTCTGAAAAGTCTGCAGTATATTGCAGTTTTCCAGCTTGATGACTTTCTAAATCATGCAAATATTTCTACATAAATATTGTAAAATGTTTTTACCTACGACCGTTTTTTAATGTAGCCATTTCAGTCCAGTTCTTAGAATTGAAAAGTTTTACTTTACAGCTGTTTACTTTCATATCAGCATAGTTTCATTACATATCAGCATAGTTTTTCTCATATCCACACAGTTAATGGACCAATGAGGTTCAAGTATTGAGAGACAAGAATTAAAATTGTAATGCTACGAACATCAACTAATCAGCTGATCAGCTGATCAGTTGACCAATTTAATTGTTGACCCGACTTGTTCATGTTGATACTGGCGTATTCTTTAATTAAGTTGGTGGAAGTCCAAAAATAAATTAAATATTTGCCGAATTGTACCTGATACAATATTATTTATGGTAAGAATGCTGCTAGCAATGTAATATTTAACGAAGTTTAACAAACACGTAATTACAGGAAATCAGCTGATTATACAACAAGTCGTTGCATCACTTTCAGTAGCAATGACAATACACGAAAACATAACCTCTCTAAAAAGTTATCAGTAGTGATTGTTAGTAATTAAATCCAGATTGATAGTAATTAAAAAACGGTGGTAGGTAAAGTAGTGTACGCAACTCGCGTTATAGTCTTTACGACACTCGTAGAAGTTTTTAAGGCACTCGCCAAGGCTCGTGCCTTAAATTTTCTACTCGTGTCGTAAAGACTCACTTAACGCAATCGTTGCGTAAACTACTATTAACTCATCATTTTATTTCTTTTTTTATCTACCTACATTAATCGATCCCAGTTTGCCAAAGATACTATATATATTTGGAATCAATGAAATCGATTGGTCAGTTAATAATACATAAGAGTAAGCTTATTTTTTTATCCACCATTCGGCAAGTTTGAGTACAAAATGAATTCATTATTTTAATAATAAATTGTATTAATTGTAAGTTATCTATTATGATAGCGAAACTGTTTTAAGTTTTATATATATTCATTAGAAAACATTATTTATATTAACTAATATTTTTTTCAAAAAATTTCAGGTTTTTAATCACTTTCTTATATTACAGAGAACAGGTTTTTGGAAAGAGTTTGGTAATACAAATACTGTACAAAGAACGACAGACTTTGCCAGTCCCTTGCGGCATTATTGGTTAAATATTGAAAACAGGAAGAATGGTTAAATTAACTTTATTGCAAGCGACATTTTTACGTTCCCAGGAAACAGTATGTATTAAGTGGAAACATTACTTTATTTAAATTGGCAAACTATGTGTTTTACAAAGTTACTCAACACTAGAAATTTCCTACAAATAATATAAACCTATTTAATTTATTTTGATGCAAATTGGAATGAATACCATATTTATTATCTTATTTTCTACATATAGGTAGTAATATTGTTAGGCATAGACTATCTATCTACAATACTCATAGGAGGGAAAAAGCCACTAAATTTATTATTCACCGCCATTTTGAACCATTTTTATTTCAATATTTTATTTTAATTATTTTAAAATTTCTGCAACTACAAGGAGCTTATAAAAGTCCTAGGAATAGTAAATCAATTAAGTTTCAAAAAATCAGATACACATTTTCAAACAAGAAAAATCAATGTTTGCAGCATTGGTTCCGGTAGTGTTTGTTCCCAGACCGTTTCAAACGTCACTTCCGCAACGACCTTACTTCCGGTCTTGGTGTTTCCGACCTCAGAACTCAATGCAGGTGAAGTAGATCAATATTATAGATTGGTCAGTTAATAATGCATAAGAGTAAAGTTTTCTTATAAAGATCACACGAATAATTGTCCTTGATGAACTAAATACAATAAAGGCTTTTAAATTTACGGTCTCTATTTTGAAAACATCCATAAAGGAAGAGGATACAATTTATTAAAATCATGAATTGCATGAAAAACGATTATTAGATAATAAGGTATTATGAATGTTTAACTGTTTCAAGAATAATTATACGCATTTAATCTACATAAATAAAATTTAAATTCAATATAAAACTCATAACAAATTTATCATCGACGACAAATTGAATTATATTCATTCAGTGAAAACTTACCATTCCAATTGCATTAATTCTGTTTATGATTTCCAATATCTCAATGGCTGTGTTAAGACGAAAGTATATAAAACTAAACATTAGATTTTATTAAATTGTTCTATAGTATTAGTAAACCTATGTATATACATTTATATGTGAGGAAAGCTACGACAATGATTTATATTTGTTCGTTATACAGACCAGCATTGTTGCGTGTAATTTATAATTTCAGCAAAACCACACATACTATTATTGAAGTGTACAGGATCAGTTTTGTTTTAGACATTGGACTATGCTTTCGCATTTTGTTTGAAGACAAAAGAGGTCAACGTCCACACAAAATATATCCAGTGTAGTTTGTTCTTACAAAAGTTTATAGCTTCTAATTATTACAAATTTTTAGTTTAATAAATACTATCCCTAATGCTCATTTGTTTTATTCTCTTTTGAGTAAGTAGCAAATATCTTATACACAAATGGTTCTAGTTATTCAAGTGTATTACAATATTAGTTTAGATAAACTTAAATAGAATTTAAAATATAAACTCATCAGGAGCACACAGTCAGAGGTGGTAAAAAACGTCTTCAATAAAAAAGAACAAACCTTACGGTAACAAAAAAGAATTAAACGGTTTTGCTAAGGAGATGACTGTTTACAACATTCTCTGATGTTGTAAACATAACAAAGTAACTAATTTTACTTTGTCGTAATTTTCCGAGCCTCCGTTGTACAACTAGAAGTACTCAAAAATAAAACTCTGGGGATCCAACCCACCAAAATTCGTTAAGATATCATGTAAATTTTAAATAAAATACAATTTTTATTATTACGTCAACACTTTATATGCTGATACAAGTAATTATAAGTGTTTTACTTTAAAATAAAAAAGCAACAATTCATCACGAGTATAAAGGGCGTAAAATAATGAAAAGCGTTTAAAATTATAGATATTATAATGAACCATGCCCTCGTGCCTGCACCCAGACTAACGAAATGGAAGCGTGATCCATGCGCAGGCCCGAGGAGCGGCCCACAAAACTTTACTTAACAAAATGAGAACCATGGATGGAGGTTCAAGAACAACACGCCATTTGAGAGAAACGAGCTGTAATTAATCATTTAAATGAACACAACAACAAAAATCAACAACAATACATGAATTAAATACTCTCAATTAAACTTTAAATAAATTTAGATACCACTCTGACCTACCAACTTACAAACATTAATTTAAAAAAATTCAAAATAGTCTAATTTCAGTCAAAGTTAATTTAATTTTCATCCTTCGGAAAAATATAGGATAAATATTGAGTAATAAAATAGTAACAATAAATATATAATCTTTTCATCTAGTGTTTGGTATCTTGTATAAATTAGGGGCCCCAAAAATTGAATTTAATAAAAAAAGTAATCAAATTTTAAAATATCAACAAGTAGGCTAAAGAAATTTAAAATTTAAAAGGAATAACAATAAATAGGCTTTAAATCTTTAACAGTCACATAAAAATCTAAACATTAATTAACAATAAATGACAACAAATAACAGTGGTAACTTGCGGTAACTGTCTAGGGCATCTCAGTCACTAGGTGGAAGGGCTATGACACTGAGCAGAGAGGGGGCATCCCAGGGTCCAAGGGATTGGCCCCAAGTTGGACAAGTTTCTCTGCTACCGGTTGAAGGTCCATCTCCCAGGCGAGCAGCACCGGAGGGGAAAACCAGTAGGACGGAGAGGGAGACCATAATCCACTAGGTAGTCAGGCATCCCAACGATATAGCTCCGCCAAAATAGCTCGGGTCCATCTGATGTCCTCCTCACGGGCCCTGAGTGGCAAAACCCAGAAAACACAGTAGTCACAGTCTAAGTTCATTACCGCAAGGTTCACTGTCACACATTTGTTTTGTTTTTCACTGACTTCCAAAAATCCACAGATTAGGCCTAACATAATATTTTCAAAAAAATTATAAATTTTTAAAAGGTTTATCTCTCTTTAACAGCTCTTTAACAATATAAAACATTTTAAACAGTAACAAAAATTTAAACAAACAATTAACAGGTGAAACAGTACAAGCTCGGTAACATTAATATTTGCGGTAAAAGTGTCAGCAGGCCAGACGGGTATGTGACAGTGGTAAATTTCACCAATAGAGAGAAAAAATTTAAATTGTCTGGTCCAAAGTGGCCAGAAGAACAAGTTAACAGAGAACAATTGACACTTAAACACAGAAAAATACTTTAAAATTGACAAAAAACGTTCCATACAAAGATTTAGGCCTAACGCTACAACTCATGTATTTTTGCTAATTTCTCCAAAAGTTGTGATCCGAATTTGTTCGGAATGGTCTTAAAAGCTGGGGGAAATGTTCCAGCAGCTTTTCCAGACCATTCCAAACATTAACTCAAAGGCAGGAACCAGTGGCCTTCCAGGTTACCCAGTTCAAACCTGAATGGAGAGTTGCCAAACTAAAAATTACTGTAACTTTCTTAAAACTTGATTAAAATGACTCAAACTTTCTGGGGAGCTTTAAGAGCAGTTAAAATAACTTAATTTAACTAGTTTGGCAAGAACAAAGCAAAATAAAAGACTTTAACCTTACTTGACTGGGTAACACAAACTGAACATTTTACAAGACAAAACAACACTAAGATTTTTACGGGACACAGAGCAAAGGGCTACCAAAGGTAGTAGCCTAAGACATTTACATTTAAAGAGCAAAATAGTAAGCCTAGGCCTACCACAAACAGTCAGAAGGACCAAAAACAGACTTGGCAGTTTCTCTCAAATAGCGGCCTTCCAACAAACATTTCTCAGTCAATTCTAGGCCTAGCATTTCGGACAAAGCCCTGAATTCTATAAAAACAACAGAGAACAGGGAAACTAACTAACAAAAGGGTTCCACGACCCCAAGACTAGGTTCCAAACCTAGTGCAACATGTGTCTAACCTAACTTTAGAAAAATGTGAAAAACTCACCCAAAAGGCGCGCAGGGCGTACTAAAATTTACTCCATTGCGTAGCAGAACAAGAGGAATGAACAATGAACAAAACTGCTTTGCAAAAGGTAAAGCATAGGGACAGATGTAAAAGAATACTTTGTTCAGAAAATCCTCTGCGAGGCAAACGGCTCTGACGTCGCTGAACCTATGAGTTGCTGGCGGAAAGGGTAAAAAGAACAAAACCCCACAGCCTGGTTCGGGGTCGTGGAAGTAACAAAACGACACACTAAACTAGCCTACTATAAAAAAAAACACTTGAACCATTGAATATGAGTCGTGACATTCGCCCGGTGGAAATAGTCACGGCTCAATAATTTGGTGCCGTCATAGAAATTAATGTTGTGAAACAAAACCAATGTGACAAAATGAGTCAAGTGTTACGCGGAACCACCTAAACAAACTTTCAAATTCTGACAACACTATTTGATTTCAACCGCTTTGATGTAAAAACAATTTTGTTTACTAACATGGTATTTATTTATTATTATTATTATTTACAAATAAAAAGGGGCTGCCACCTAGGTGCGTATTTTAACCCAAATATAAGTAAAGGATGCGTGTAGAATGATGTTTGATGATCTGTGTAGCTTTGTTATTGACTAATCAGCTGTTTCATTAGCCAGTATCATTTAATTAAAACCAGGAGCAGGAATGTTCACACAGCGTTCAAATGCCAGCTGATTCCATTGTTGACGTTTCTTGATACAAACAACAGTCCATACTTCACTGGGTCCTTTAAATGTTTTCTTTTCCCACTGACCAGCTTGGTTTTTAGTTTCAGCACTAGGGTAGCAGAATACTAAAATATAAATTAATTGCGGATTTGAATTAAAAGTAAAATAAGAAACAAATTTTGAGAAATAAGCAAATCTTTGGTTGTCACTCAGAAATTGCAATGGTGAATTAAATTATTTCAACATTTCTTATACACGGTTAATAAAAAGTCTGGAGACCCCCTGTCAATTTTTTAATGGCCCATACTAGAAAGACTAACCTCTGCACACATATATGGCATGTAATGAAGTACTTTTTGTGTATAACCACCACTTCGTGTACACCCCCAAAATGGGGGATTTCAAGGAAACTACATAATTTCAAATGTCCTGATAAAAGCAAACCAACAACGTAAACTAGGGGTCTCTATCTCAATCCAGTAAAAGGTGACAGTCAATTGAAATTCTTAGAAGTGAAATTCAACTTACAGCTTTCCAAGTCAAACCCCTGTAAATTTTGTAACGACTCACACTAGAAAAACTAAACTCTGCACAACTTTGTGGCATGTTATGAAGTACCTTTTGAGTCTAATTGCTAATTGGTTCGCAACCCCAAAATGGGGGATTTTTGGGGAAACTCGAAAATTTGAAAAGCTAAGGCCCATCGAGGGACCCCTCATTTTGAAGGTCGTGATAAAAAAAACTGACAACGCAAACTAGAGGTATCTTAACACAGTAAAATATGGCGGTCAATTGAAATCAGAATTATCATCTGCAACCTTTGCATGAACCATAGTAAAAATCAAAATCAATTGGAACCAGCATACTATCTCAAACATAATTTTGTCATGCGAAGAATACGCCCATGATAAATTTCATACTAAAAACTGTGTAAAACTATAGTGTAAACCCACTCCCTATGCCTATAGATTTTCATTTTGATTTAACCTTCAAAGCAATGTAAAGGTTGGATCTGTCTGCTTACAATTTCTGCTTATCATACTCACATGATGATTGTAAAACTAAACGCAATTTTTTGCTGTAGATATGGCCAAAGGCAATTATGAAACGCACTGAACTGTCCTCAGATAAAAACAGATGATTCCAATTAAAAGATACAAATCCCATACTCTCCTATATGCGACTGTGGTATTGTGTGCTAAATTGAACCTCAATATTTTGTACTAGACAAATCTATTGTTTTGTATTTGTTTTAAAGAATAATGTTAACGATATAAAATACCTAATTAACGGTATGTTTTTAATTAACTTCACCACCCTCGAAACTTATATATATTCCTGTAACGATTCTAAACTAAGTCAAGTCTGTTTATTTCACTACAAACAAAGTAGATTTTCTCGTGTAGAAACGTTTACTGTCTCGTATCGTATACAACCAAAACCTTTTTTATTTGAAATAAAAATAGCTTAATACCCTCACCACTCCTAACCTGTAGACTATGCGCATTTCAAATTTTGTGATTTGATTTTGAACTAAGATACTGCATTCCATAAACAAACAAACTACAACATTTTTTTCATATATAAACATATAATCTGGGGCTGTTGGGACATCAAAATAAAAAATTAAATCGGTCCCAGAATTAGGACTTTCCGTGTTACCTACGGTAATAGCTTCTTCCGTTATAATAATTCATATATATTTTTTAATATTTATTGGTCCATGTATTTATATTATATCGCAGGTAAAAATAAAAATTATTTAATGAGGAGTATATTGTGTTCTGTTCGAAGAGTTTAAGATTTAAATGTTTTTTTAATAGTTATCTTATACAAGAGTAACAGGCTTTTAAATGTGTTGCACTTGTCTCTGAATTAAAGCTTTTTTCAGAAAAGAAACAAGACTAGACGAAAGAAAATTAAAGCCAAATTCCAATTGAATTGTGTTTAATCGCAAGGGACAATAACCACTTTTAAAATATTGTTTAATTTTTATTTTTACTAAGCTGGTATTTTGTCAGGATAGCTATAAGATTATTCTACTCTGTATATAATTTGAATACTAACTTTATCTTTATACTAAATACACGTTTAACCTCCTTGGCCAAAATTACCAAAGTAAATGTAAACTGCATGGATTAAAACACAGAAAATGTTACCTAGAAGTAACTTAAATCAAATTCAATAAACTTGATTCATCTAATAACTACAAGTATATACAAAATCTATTCCAACCACGAGGTGAAACTGTAAACAAAAACCTCTTTCAACTTCCTCTATAAAACTTTTACAATACAACAATTGTTGGTTTGAAATCGAGAACAAAATACAGTGACAGAACAAAGAAACATTGAGAGAACAAAGAACAACTCTGGGAAATTGCTGGTCTCTTTCGATGATGAGTTGATCAAAGAACTGTGTAAGGGCTGGAAATTGGTTTATTTATAAATTGATAACTTCCTCTATTTAATAAGAATATATTGACTTAAAGTACGTTAAGGTCAATAAGTTTGGCTTATGTCGGGCTATTCATCAAATACTTAATAGTAGCACATATAATGTCATAAATATGTTAAGTTTGACCAAGGTTTATATATATTTGTATAAACCCACATTTTTATCACTTATATGACATCAGCCTATTTTTCAATTAAATACCATCAATAGCATCGCATTTTAACGTTATAGCTTTTGTTTCTAACTACACCATGTGGCTCCTTACTATATTAATACTAACAATATAGGGAAGCACCATGTTACCGCAAACTGTTTTATATGTCTAGTTAATTGTTCAAAAGATCTTAAAGTTAACACGTTAATGTTTAACGTCCTAAAACTCCTCCTTTATCTTCAAGTGTTATGATCTTTTTGAAATTTTATGTCACCGTCCTTCTTTCTCCAACCCTCTAGGCATTTTGTTTTGGCGCTGGTAAATATAGTTCGCTAATAATGAAAACATATTATTTTATTTTTTGAAAGACGGAAAAGCTGTTTAAGGTGTGTTTTGAACCTCAGACTACGTCGTTACTTTTTAAATCTTGAATTGGCGGGATTTCATTCAAGGATATGGGTTCCACGCTACAATCAACAACCCAACATTTATTCTAATATACATACAAGCTGTATATAATCATCGAGTATATACGTACTTGTATAATCTCTGATTTAATGTAAACAGGCCAATCATGTTACTGTAGGTAACACTAATATTGCTGCCATGTTTTGGTTATTGAAGGTGTATTATCTTCAGTGCTTACCCCTTTCCATTAACGGATCTATCTTTTAGTTTACAAACGACACACATACTGGTTTTATACTTTTAAGTACTGTTCATAAAAAAAAATATTTTGGGACAACATGTATGATACTGTAATATGACATGGGTGGTAAAAATGAATTGGTAAAATTATTTCTCAATTCAGAATCGTTAAGGATTTTCTAATAATTGTGTAGTATTCAGTGATAGAACCTTTATTTATGATGGCAACACTGATTGAATATTGGAGACAGGATAAAGTGATTGAATTCAATTTAAAGCGACATTCTTCACGCTGCCAGCGGACAGTGTTTATTGAGTGAAAAATTTGTTTCTTTGGTAAAAGGAAAAATTATAAGGTTTACTGAACATGAAATTGAACATTAAGTAGTTGACGTCAAATCCTATTTTTTCTTTTTGTATTCCAATGTATTTAGTTATTTCCATAAACTATTTACATACCTAATACACTAGAATTATTTTTCTCTGACACTCTACATTCTTTTGACAATTTGATAGAAGTTGTGTCATTGAATATTAAGCTTTTGGTAATGAAGCTTTCACTAACACTCAAAAATGTTGGTTATGAGATGTAGTGTAAAACGAAATGAGAAGATTGTGCTTATCACTCTTTGCTAAAGTTTTATTGTTTACATTGTGTTAACAATTACAATTTATACATCAAAGTAAATGGTAAAAACGTTTATTCTAGATTTTAATACATTTCTAAGGTACATTTATAAGTGGAATTCATTGGGTTGGATAACATTTTCTGTAGGCCTAGCACAAAATTGTATTTATTTACGTACAATGGTTTTCGATCACTTGAGATGACAAGGATGTTAACTAAATGCTGTGTAGCTTATACAGCACAAATACTTTAGACTGATAAATTGTGATTACATTTATTTTATTCCATATCTTTGTATTTTGTACTATTATGGAATTCTAACATTTGAATGTTTATATTTTATATTCCAACCTCTTGAGCAAATCACGCCTGGTACTATTTACAATTACATTAAACATAAAAAAATATTATTTACGAAATTATAATAGACTAAAATTTTATGAGTATGAGATAAATACCGATAACCTCTAAATATCTTTAGTAAAACAATCTTCCTAATAAACTAATTAGCTTCATCTTATTTAAAGATTTTATAGCAAATAAGAAACAATCACGAGAATAAGTTTAGTCAAAATGCAATTACACCATTATACAGAACTCAGTTCCTATTAAATTATTCATAGTATAAAACGCCGAACATTATTCGAAATTAGATTTTCAATAAGTGATTTCAGAAGGTTCAAGTATGCACAACTTTTTATTTTCGGAATCAATATAGCATGTACTATTAAATACACGACACACACTGCAGTGAAGTATCTAAGTTCCACAAGAACACATACACAGTCTCACACAGGCAATGTTTGCAGAGGTGGTTCCGGAAGTGTTTGTACCCAGACCGTTTCAATCGTTCCTTCCGGAACGACCTTACTTCCGGTCTCAGTGATTCCGGTCTTGAAGTTAAATGCAGCTGAAACAGAAGAGGTCGATTACGAAATAGAAAATAAGTATAGAAATTTATAGATTCACAAGAGAATTTGGATTACAGTACTTACAAAGTTTTTCTTACAATCTTGTTTTTGGTGTGAAAATAAATTAAATATCGATCCTGGGTGACTAAAATGATTGTAACTAAGTAAATTTATTAACAAAAAATTGTTGTATTATTTAAATAGAAACTTTAGGCTACATAATGATTTCCATAATCCATAAAAAATAGATTACATAGTTATTAGGTAAAACGAAAGTGTTGACATTGCCTAAGTATTTCATCGCATTTAACACAATTTTAGATCATAATGAATCTATTATATTTTAAATTCATCATCTGATCAATCTAGATATAAATTTTAACATCTGTGATATTTTTTTTATTTTCCTTCACTCAATTAAAATAACATACCATTTCTTAACGCACATTTTTGGACTTGTACGACTTGGTTTCGGCGTTGGTATGGCGCAAGCAGGTGCCTATTACGCTACGTAACATAAAATGATGTTAAAAGGGCTGAGGAAGTAGGTTTAAATAGAAAAAAAATTATTTTAATTTTATGCTGTGGAGGTTTGGATTTCTTTATTTCTCGATTTAAGGCAGGGAAATTTGTTTCACAGTACAATACAACAGTAAATAACAGATCATTATTTAATTTATTTTTTCTGAATACAGAATTCTAACAGAAAATAAAAACAAAACCACCAACTAAAAACTTCGCTATACCTAGGCCTGGGCGTGGGCCATGAATGATACATTATTAATGTTTTCACCCAGTTTTTTTATAAAAACACAGTTGCCTGCGATATTACATACAATCGATGCACAGCATGCTCATTGTAAATGATAAATAAATATTGTTTTCATGCAACTTAATTTATACAGGGTGTTCGAGAAAGGTAGGGGCATAATTTACGTAGTGATTCCTTGGGTCAATATAAGAGGAAAATCAAGAATAAAACTTTTTCCAAAATCACTTCATCAACCAGATATCGGCCATTTTGTATTTTTTTAATATACATTTTTTTATTGTTCCAACCAATCTTTACGAAACTTGTATCGGTTGAAGCAATCCAAAGATAACAATGTTTATGTAAAAAATACACCATGGTGGATATCTTGTTTACGAAGCGATTTCGGAAAAGTTTTTATTCATCATTTTCTCTTTATTTTGACCCAAGGAATCACTACGTAAATTACATTCCCACCGTTTAAACACCCTTTACACTATGTAGCAAAAACCTTTACAACTTTTTGTTTCTTAATGACTTGGCACAGATCATTCTTAGGGCAATAAAGCCCAGAGATTGTTACGAACAGTCACCTCCTTAAATTACAACGTTAACAAACACATTTGTCTCAGTTAGTTCTTCTTAAGGTTCTTCCTCTTTTGTTGAAGACGTTTTACACCTTCTAAATTCTGTGCGCTCCTTTTGGGTTTATTTTGCATTACTAAATGAAACACCGTTGTGTTTATTTATTCTGTGGTTATAGATTTAAATCCATGCATAAATTCGTCGTGTATCGTGTTTGGTAAAAATATTGATTAATATTAGTTATTATGATAGTTCTTGCTGTCAAGAAGTCTATGTTGCTTCGATCGGAAGTAGTGCTGTCTAAAAGAGTTCGATATTGGATTGAAAGTAGACAAGTTTTTGCAAGGTTTCCTTACAAAAATGCAAAATGAAAAAAAAACACAAACCATAACAAATGAGAACAAAAAAAAGTGTCTTAGCTTATTTAATAACCTAAATTATTACCTTTTTGAAAACTGTGAAAAGCTATAGAATAAACTTTACGGGTGATATTTAATGTAGACAAATATGTTGGGCGGTCACCAAATTTTACACTAGGACGGCAAAACCAGCTAGCTTCTGAAAAAATATCTGGTTCCGTATCCTAATTTATTGATCTTTTTAAAAACCAACAAACTAAGCAGCGATGCCCGGATTGTTTGATATCGTTTGAGCGATCTCTAAAACCAATATTAATTTAGTCTATTTTGCATCGTTTTTTTATAAAAGCTGGGATTATAAATGCAAAATAAATATATCATTCAGTCATTATTATAATATTTGGACTTACAGTATTATACGCACTATTAATTTAATCTCTTAGCTAAGTACTTAGCAAATTTAATAGCAATGATATTTCAACAGTATTAAACGAATTCTGTAAAATGATATGCTGATAGATTACACAACGTAATCCAGATTGATCAGATGATGAATTTAAAATATAATAGATTCATTATGATCTAAAATTGTGTTAAATGCGATGAAATACTTAGGAAATGTCAACACTTTCGTTTTACCTAATAACTATGTAATCTATTTTTATGGATCATGGAAATAATTATGTAGCCTAAAGTTTCTATTTAAATAATACAACAATTTTTTTTTTATAAATTTACTTAGTTACAATCATTTAGTGAAAACTGGTAAAACTTTGAAAGAAATTTACCAAATTTTGAAAGTAGGGAGTTTTTTTAAGCTGAAGGAGTGCGATTTTCGGAAAACGCCGAAGAGGGTTTTGTAGAAAGATTAATTTCCTTTCGCTAAGATCCTCTCAAATCTTTTCTAGCTCTTACCATTTTCGAGCTATAGGCGTTTGAACAAAACGTGTTTTATCGTTTTCAGAGGTCCGCCATTTTGGATTTTTGTGGTGGTTAAAATTTGAAAATGGGACTTTTGCAAATTTCACCGTTAATGGAAGATCCCATACTACAATACTACCAAGTTTCAAGTCTCTAGCATGTTTCTAAGTTGTTCAGATGAGCATACTAAAGTCGGCATTTTTCAATGTTATTCTCCATAACAATAACATGGGGCTCGTGAAAGTGGCAAAAAACCTTCAAATTTTGAGATTAAAATTAAGTTTTGGGGGTCAAGGAGTAAAGTTACGGAAAAACATGTACTGTGTAAAATTTAAAGTAAAGTAAGGAGAATACAAAGCAATAATCATTTTTGAAAAAAATTATTTAAGTATGAAAAAATGGCGAAAACCGGTAAAAATTTTATAAAAGTTTACCAAATTTTGAAAGTAGGGCGTTTTTTGAAGGTTGAGGAGTGCGATTTTCGGAAAACACCTAAGGGGGTTTTGTAGAAAATTTAATTTCCTTTCGCTAAGATCGTTTCAAATCTTTTCTAGCTCTTACGGTTTTCGAGCTACATCCGATTGAAAAAAATGTGTTTTTTCGTTTTCAGAGGTCCGCCATTTTGGATTTTTGGGTGGGTTAAAATTTGAAAATGGGACTTTTGCAAATTTCACCGGTAATGTAAGATCCCATACTACAATACTACCAAGTTTCAAGTCTCTAGCACGTTTCTAAGTGGTTCAGATGAGCATACTAAAGTCGGCATTTTTCAATGTTATTCTCCATAAGAATAACATGGGGCTTGTAAAAGTGTTAAAAAACCTTTAAATTTTGACATTAAGTTTTGGGGGTTAAGGAGTAAAGATACAAAAAAACATTAAATGAGTAATAAAGTAAAGTAAGAAGAATACAGAGCATTAATAATATCTGCAAAAATAAATTATTTAAATATGAAAAAATAGCGAAAACCGTAAAAAATGTGAATGAAATTTACAAAATTTTGAAATCAGGCCGTTTTTTGAAGCTGAAGGAGTCCGATTTTCGGAAAACCCCGATGAGGGTTTTGTATAAAATTTAATTCCTGTTCCTGGATATAATCTGAGGTTTACACGTTTATACCAAATTTCATCGAAATCAGATCGTTTTTGCTAGAGTTATCGCGCTAACGGACACTTGGTTCTCGCTCTTAACTTTGCACTCTGATTTCCCTACCCCAATTTGATGCTCGCAACAACCTATCGTCGTTGTGAAATAATTATTACTTCAATATCGATTTTCGCTATTGCAATGCCAATTATATTATCACTTCGTTTGACCAAAAACTCAGTTGTAAACATACTTTACTAACGTACTCTCTTACCGCAACTTTAAAATTAATGTTTTATAATGGATTCTTTAAGTTGGAGCTTAAAATTAACTTGCCAGCCTCCTCAAATATATTCGTAAATTGTTTTTATATAACCAATAAGAAGACATCCCATCTATATGGATCAGCTGTCGCCAATTTTTTACCAAAAACTAATGTAGTTGTGTGAGCTAGTCACAGATTGCACTAGTGTCTTACACTATTTTGTACCTTATTTTTTTGTTAGAGACATATTAACTGGGTCATAAAAGTTGCTATAGCTCATAATGTAGAAACCATCGTGTAATTGGCAGAAATCAGTAATTTAGATAAGCACAATCTGTAGGTGGCTCACATCAACTAGGACAAATTTGATCAAAAACCTGGTGAGAACTTTAACATGGGAATGGAATGTCTAGTTGTATTAATGGTTTGACTGACTGCTTTGTTACCCGCTTTGTAACTACTAAACTACTATCTGCTAATGACGACTAACAGCTAGGGGGCCTGGGGGCGGAGCCCCCAGCGAGCCAAAGGCGAGTCATCTATATATAAAGCCAAAAGTACCCATGAACTTTTGAGAAAACTACAAGTCACACCCCCATAAACCATATACTTAAAATGTTCGTCATGACGAGAAACCTTGCGCAAAATTATCCATTATTTCATAAATTGCCCTATAAGGTCGTAATTGCTTTCCAAAGGGAACTTTCCATTTACCTAATGTTAAAAATACCTCAGCTGTTATTATTTGTTTGTATTAACATTACTGTATTCTGTTATGTTTATGTCAGCTTAAAACTTAACCAATCAATAGTTTTATTAATACTTCTATAGTAAAACCGGGGAGCCCGGGTGGGTAACAGCATAGACTAAAGTAGACTTCTCATCCCATTGTAAATTTTGAAGCTCGTTTTTCATGTCTAGTTCATGTACGCCACACTGAGCGCTAGTGTCGACGAAATTTTGTTTCTATTATTTTAGGGTTAATTTCTTGATTTGTGCTTTACTTTTTGGTTAAATAACTAGGGGACAATTTATTGTTTATGATTAGATCGTATTATTTGGTTAAACGAGGTTTTAAATGACTGTACTAGTTAACCGCCCGTGCTCCGCCACGGGAATATTGTCAACAATAAAAGAAATAATAATTAACAAATAATGTTTATCTTTGTATTTTATTTAGGGGTTGTTTAATTTTTTACATAAAATAGAACTGATAGTTTGCCTGTATAAACTATTTTACGTTAATCAAACCGATATATTATTTTAACTAAATGAATGTTTTATATTATTTCGAGTTTCATTTGAAAAATAAATAGTATACGAACTGGGCAATGCTGATAACCTAATAAGCAGCAGTTTATTTATTTAGATAATTTGTTCAAGTATATTCCTGTAGCCTATTCGTAGTTTTTTTCATTACATTTTTGTATGGAATAAAGATAGTCACTTTGCCTACATGTAAATCACGCATCAGCAGTTGGTCGCATTACACGAATCTTACTAAATATAATATAATAGTACTAAATAGTTCACTGATAAATTGTAGTTCCAAATATCCCAGCGTACTCCCCATCTCGAGAAGGTAAAATTTGGACGTTGAACACCGATCTTGAGTAAGATTAATCACTTACGATAAAATGTTTGTATGTTTACCAATCCTTGGCAATTATGTACAACTTGCAAGCGGATTTCCCTATGATTGTTCTGGTGGCTATAGAGAATAAATTATATTGATCAAAACGATAAGTTTCCGTCCCCTGGGTATTATTTCACATTCCATACTCAAACTTAAACTCAATTACCACTTTCATTCAGATCACTTTGCAGGAAAACTAAAACATTTTTGTGTCCCAGTTAGTCTGTTCTGACTCGAAATTCATAGATTTGAAGTAGTGACAAATCCAATCTAACGATCCCAATTCAAAAGAGTTGGTTTTTCTTTGTAGGGACTTCCAGAGCACATTTAACACCAACACCGCTCTTTACCTTTTTAGTTCGATGGTTCACTACGTGTTTTTTCGTTATGTATGTCTCTTTACGCCCGGTTAATGATTACATTTTCTTTTTCTTTTTGTACTTTTCACACCCTGGGGTTAATGATAAAGTTTTATAACACTATAATGACCCGAGTCAACATTGCCAATAAACATCAAGTCAGATACTTCTTCGCCAGAACCGAATGGTGGTCACAGTTTCTCAAGCAACTTCCCTGTGTACTTGAAAAAAAAAAATTCACTGATATATTGTAGTTCCACGTATCCCAGCGTAATCACCATCTTGAGAAGGTAAAGTTTGGTACCACTAAACGTCTAACACTGATCTTGAGTAAGATTCTTCACCTACTATAAAATGTTTGTATGTTTCCCACTCATTAGCAATTATATGTACAACTTGCAAGCGGATTTCCCCATGATTATTCTGGTGTCCGTAGAGAATAAATTATATTGATCAAAACAATAAGTTTCCGTTTCCTACTATGGGTATTATTTCACATTCCATACTCAAACTTAAACTCAATTACCACTTTCCTTCAGATCACTTTGCAGGAAAACTAAAACATTTCAAAAATAAGTTAACAAATACACTTTTCTTGATCAAAATCGTGTGTTTATAAACAGAAACTCCAAGTTTAATTATTGCATATTGAAAGTGAGGTTATAAAAATAATAACAAATGTCTGACAAACATTAAACAGCTGACGAATAATTTATTAACTGTGTATTATATTCTTCAATAAGAATTGTATTGACTCGACCTTTGAAGGGCTGTAGGTCTTAACCCTTAGAAAAAACGTGAATTCTAATGAAGTTCGGCAAATCTATGCATTATGCCCTTTAATTTGACACATAGATCTTGTGGATCGGTCCAGTAATTACTGAGAAAACACTGTTACAACTGTGTATTAAATATATAGATTAACGGGAAACAAATTGTAAACAAAACACGACCTCTACATAAACCGTACAGAACTAACAATAAAATTGTCTTCAGCAGTTCCATTAGGATGAGAAATCTACTAAATGAGTATGTTTTATCTATGGTAACAGCTAGTAAAATTATAATTTTCCAAGTCCTGATCATAATACTAAAATTAAAAGTGTCTAGATAATTTGACCTGATCATTAGAATTATTTCAGGAACAATTAAGCCTAGGAATAGTAAAACAGCTGATAAAAACCAGAATTTATTAACAGATAATAGTAAACATTTTTGCACAAAAAACTTCTTTTAGGCTAAATTATTCTGCAAACAAGGAAGGTTCCCTCTTAAAAACACTTATTATAAAGCTTAGAAGTAAAAAACAGTCATAAATCAAATCAACTTATTAACAAATTGATGACCGGCTTGAAAATGAAACAAATGTAATTAATACCGGTAATTGTCATGGTTTTTCATTGCACTAAAAAAACCTCAAAAGCAAATATTGTCTGTATTAATTATCAGATTTATCTGAGATCACTGGGATATTTTCCCAAAATGAGAAACGGCTTTGCGGAACAATACCCTTTTTGGAATGTAATATATTCTTCAATATTGCATTTTTTTCTTGATGTCGATATTCCAGTTTTAGTCCAGTTTTCAAACTCAGTGGGGTGAGAAAATGTAATTCTTTCCACTCTTCATCGTCATAGGAGGTTTTGTAGAGGAGATGGAAAATACCTCTCCTTGCTTGTACCTGAACCACATCTCGTAGATATGGACGGCTACCCAATGATAAACAAATATTTCAGGAAACGTACAGACATATTACAGGAATATTTATAAAAGAGTAAGCAAAACTGTTAATGTTACCGATAACTTATAACTATAAAAAATAGCATAGTACCGGTAATTGTAAAGTTAAAAAGAGTAGGTACCTAGCCTGTATGATAAATTTTAATTAGGTATTGCCTGAAAGTGCTTAATATTTAACTACAAAAAAAATTAATTTAAATAGCGTAATGATTTTTTTAAATATTTAAATTACAAATAAATTTTGTTGATTGCAATTGGTTCAATTAAAGGTGCTTCTTATACTTAAGTGTTTAGATAATCTTGTTGCCTGTCTCGTCTTTCTTTTCCTTTTCGTTTTCTGCATGATCATCTAATTTTGTTAGTTACTAGAACAAACAATTCTTGCAAACATGTGAGAATGTTGCCAACATACTAAGGCCCCGGCCACACGAGGCGGTTTAACCGCGCGAAGTTAAGCCGCGCGAAGTTAAGGGCTTCGACAACACATTGAATCAAATGAGAGTGGCCACACGAGGCGAAGTTTAGCCGCATGTGCGGTTGAGCCGCAACATGTCGTCCCCCGACCGCGCGAAGTTAAGCCGCGTTGGAGGGGATGACAAACGTAGTCTTATGAGAGTGGCCACACGATACGGTTCGACCGCGCGGCAGCCGCGCTTATTGGAGATATTCTTCGGACATTTCCAGTGGTTTTTGAGTTTGTTTTGTGTATTTTTTACCAGATGTGTGTTGTTCAAACATTGTTTGATACATATGAACTCCGAACTATGGTTTCGCATGTGCTCGTAAAAGGTTTGGAACACAAACAATTGTTTTTCCGCTATGAAGGGATGGACCCAATGATTAATGTTAACGTTCCAGATCACCACACGCTTTTAATGGACAATCTAACATAAGTGTTTCGCCCATGACTAAAAAGAGTGAAGTGAACTATGTTTTAATAGAGTACTGATACTGGGAAAACCCAACAGGAAGCGGTTCATCCGCCCCGTGTGGCCAGGCACTTCGCGCGGCTTAACTTCGCGCGAAGATAAGCCGCGCGGCTTAAATTCGCCTCGTGTGGCCGGGGCCTAAAGCAAAAAGGTGGCAACTGCTACTTTACTAAGATATAAAAGTGGTATGTGCGTATTAATAAGGGAATAAGTCGTATCTACAGCAGATGCGACTTTTATTGCTTAGTGAATGTCACTTACAGCTAAAATCCCCTAGTAAAACATGTCATTCGTGCAGATACGACTAACTAAAAAATACTTTTTTAAAGGAAATTATTTGTTGTTACGGCTAAAATACCTTAGTAACTGATAGGTAAAATCAAGCTGTTTTAGTAAGTATCAATATCTCAATATAGCCAAAAATTGCAGATACCCCCTTTGTGCTTAGCACGGCAGTCTTGACTTCATTTCCAGTTTCCTCAGCTTTCTTGACTTCATTCCCAGTTTCCTCAGCTTTCTTGACTTCATTTCCAGTTTCCTCAGCTTTCTTGACTTCATTTCCAGTTTCCTCAGCTTTCTTGACTTCATTCCCAGTTTCCTCAGCTTTCTTGACTTCATTTCCAGTTTCCTCAGCTTTCTTGACTTCATTCCCAGTTTCCTCAGCTATCTTGACTTCATTTGGTTTTAATTTTATCTGAATCTCCAAATTGAACGCCACTTTGTTGGCTACTACACGTAGGGCCAAAACGGCCAGGACGCAGACGAAGATACCCTTCAAAATTAGGAAATCCATCTTGAGATATTGTACGGAAGGGAAGTTATAGAATAATAGAGTATTCTCACGTTCTTTGGTGAATTAAAATTACTTAAATTTGCAATTTACACAAGATACGAGTCAAGTAAGAATATTTTTGTAACTAATAATTATTTTGAAATTTCTATGGTTACCAATAAAAATTCATTCAACCAACACTTTCAGTTCTTAAGTGTAGAAGATTAGTGGTAGTAGATTTGTCATCCTCATGGAACAGCCGAAGCCTTTATTGTTAGTTCTGTACGTCGCACTGTAGAGGTCGAGTTTTGTTTACAATTTGTTTCTTGTTATTTCAGTCATTTAAAACCTCATTTAACCAAATAAAACTATCTAATCATAAACAATAACTGGTATTCTAGTTATACAACCAAATAGTAAAGCACAAATCAAGAAAATACCCCTAAAATAATATTTAAAAAAAATTTGTCTGGCGATCAGTGTCGACGTACATGAACTAGATACAAAAAAACAAGCTTAAAAATTTACAATGGGATGAGAAGTCTAGGTAAAACCTATGCCAAAGAAAACTCCCTATTATGCATGATTTTTTTCTGAGCTCCAAAAAGACGACTTTCTAAAACAATAGCCACATCATATTTTCTGTTTTAGTCTACAGTGTGTAATGATGAACCATTATTAATTTACATAGAAATTTACTGACTTTCCATTACTGTCCATATTGTGGTTTAACATTTTTACTTTTTAGTTTGGATTTGTTTGTGCAAAGCCAATTTTAGTTTACTATTAGCAATATTTATAATACAATTATCATATTTTTTTACAGGATTTGTGACAGCCATAATAATAATTTTATTTTTTATCGCAGTGTTATTTAGATTGTTTATTATATTTTATTGTCAAAGATATTATTTATTTATCTACTGATAATTCGTTTCTATATGAAAAGAACACTATTTTAATTTACTTACATTTCCAACGGATCAGCAAAAATGTTGTACAAGCACACAGTACTGTAGAAGTTTGCACCTACTAAATGTTCTACCCTACAGTATTCCTACTGTATTTGCCCTTTAAATACAGTTCTTAGAATTGATAACTGATATGGATTTAACAATATAACCTTTTTGACAACTATGTGGAAACGACAAAACCAACCGTAACACTAGGTTGTTAACTCTTCTAGTTTGATAAGAGCTAAATTGGTTGACAAGAAACATGAGTATCCAGATGTTGCACAATTTTTATCTGAGCCAAATCCATGTTTTATTTTTATTTTAACATTTGAAATAAAATGTATTTATTTTAAAATTGTTTGCATCTTTTTTGTCAAAAATGAGAAAAACCAATAATTTTTACGCAATAAAATCCCCCGTAAAACCCCGATCCCATGGTCCGATCATGCTGGTTCGCGAAATCATTCAAGTTTATCCCGCCTCACACATTTAAACCAAATTTCATCAAATTCGGACAAAGATTACTCAAGTTATAGTGTTCATGGGCACACACACAGACAGACATCACTTCAAAAACCACTTTTTTGGGTCCAGGGGTGCCCAAAACGTATATATCCACTCAAAACTCAAACTTAAAAATGTTGACGAAAACAATACTTTCTCCATATACAGAAAGTAAAAATTATTCATGTTATTTTTGGTACCATGAGTTTAAAATTGAAACAAAATTGTATAGATCGTGACAATTAGGATGGGTGAATTTAGGTTGAATGATTGAAAGGTACATAACAACATTAAGAATCACACAATACGCTAGTTTACATCCATTCATAGGTAATTAGTTGATGAGATGGCCGTGCAAAAACAGAAGTGACGATGGAAGAAGTATTTTCACACACACGCATCCCACTGGCCAATGTAATTGACACGATCTACACTGTGCTAGTTTTGGTCCACCCTGGGGGTCCATTCCCAGTTCCCGCCATGTCTGACGAGCCTTCCCATATCCGCCACCTGGGGAGGCGCCCGATAGGAGACTAGCAACTCCACACGGGAAAAATATGGTAGAGGTGGGCGGAATCATTTCTACAATATTTAAATTTAGAAAAGTCACAAAGCACGATACCTACTGTGGAAGGTGGTGATATAGTACTTTCCAAAGACTTCCTAACTTTTTAGGGATATTACATAAAACTCTTCCAATAGATAAGAGTAATTTATATTTACAAATAAAAAGCACATGCAGGGTATAATAGTTCTGCTGCTTCCCAAAAGGTATTATAGTACTACTCCCAAAGATAAAAAATATGACTCCGGAAGTAAACATTTTGTGATGTTAAAGTATAATAAGAACCTTGTATTGAGAGATTTTCTAGAACAATAATCGTTAATAAATGTTAACATAAGTGGAAAACTTAATAGATTGTCCCCTACCCATCTGATACAGGCCACCTCTAATACTTGACCT
The DNA here is from genome assembly GCF_028750875.1 of Macrosteles quadrilineatus. Classification (NCBI taxonomy): domain Eukaryota; kingdom Metazoa; phylum Arthropoda; class Insecta; order Hemiptera; family Cicadellidae; genus Macrosteles; species Macrosteles quadrilineatus. Next base: position 135,949,282 of record NW_026542595.1, on the reverse strand, counting down.
AACGTGACTAACCTATACTGCCAATGAAGGTGTAGCCATAGAGATTAGTTATACCTACTAACTGAAGGGGTATTTTCAAGAAGAGAGAGTCTGGTCAAAATCATGTATATCCTCGAAAATGCATTGCTCCTAAATACAATATTCAAACGAACGCAATTAGCCTAGTTTAATCTCTATAGGTACACCTGTAAATAATATATAGGTGACTACAATATATATTGAAGGCCCAGTTTTAAAATAGTAATATGTACCTTAGTACGTTATTAAACTGAGATCCTGACAATCCAAAAGTAAACAAATTAAAAAATACTACGGGGCCTTTCAAATATGCAATAGTAGATTAATAATATTAACATTAATAGAATAACCCTTACTACTAAGGCCAAGGCCAAGATACCAGCCTAAACATATGAAAGTTATTATATATACTAAACCAGACAAAAAGCAGTGTAACTAAACCAACCTGTTTTCTTAGTAACGATGCAGAAGTCACAGTAGGTTTCTTAATGTAATATATCAACTAAACTTTGCAGCTATCAAACTCATTTAACACTATTCACTGTTCCGAAGTTAACAAAAGTATAACATTGTTATATCTTTACAACATATATATTAATTTAAATTGTATTTCAAGTCACTCTTTAACCATTACCAAGTAGGCCTAGTAAGAAATTTCGTTTAGTAAAGCCAATCACAGAATTAATGTTGACAGATATATTTCCTTGTATCCAGGCTAAATTAAAACACGTAAATCTAAAACAAAAGAAATTAAATGCTTCCTACCTTTGATTGACTTCAGCTGAAATTTGACCGATATGATGTGAACAAAGGCATTCATAATTATGTATTTCGCTTTGGGTTTTCTCCAATTTATTTACAGCTATGTTACTTAAAGCTCCCAGCTTCTTATCATGGTATGGCCTGCTACACTATAATTAACCTGTATATAAACATATTTTTTGTTTCCAAAACCTATATACCAATGGACCCATGCATAACCTCCTCTAATACGTATGCTCACGATTTAGCCAAACCCATGTGAAAAACATCTTTTTTATTTCACTTTACTACAAAAAAAGATAAAACCAAAACTTCAAGGTTAATAGCTAATCTAAATATGCAGTCTATTTCAAAATTTATTTTGTTTGGGGTTTATTTTACACGAATTATACATGTTTACTGTCTTGATTTAAAAATATTAGTTCCATACTGATCACTTGCGTACTATTTTTATTTCACCTTTAATAAATCTGTACGATAGAGATTAATTAATTTTTATCGATTGCTTGGTAAATTATTCTCTATGCAGCTTGATGAAGGTGTTCACATCATATTGGACTTTTATTAGCAAGACACTAGACATTAACAATGAAATAATGTATACAATTGCCAAGATACATGTACCTACGACATAAAAAATGTTCAGGCATAACAAGAGAGTATAATGTGGCTTACATTTACGTAGGCACAAGAAATGTTAATTTCGTCGACTAAAACTGTCAGCGTCGATTCAAACAACATATCGGTATTTAAATCATCCGGCGTGTGGTTGGAAAATATAAAAAATGCGTTTCTCGATAGTCTTCTTTCTGTTGATATTTTGGTTAACTGGCCAACAACACAAACTGACTAACACTTCTTCCCTTCACGTGGTTGAAATAGTACCAACTTGATTTGATGTATGTTTCTATAAGGTACTTCGAACCGGTAGAATGTATTCGTATAGTAAACCTAACCGAAGCCTGGATACAAGAAATTATTTAACACCTTAAACACTCAGATATATAAATTCTTACCTTTGGTACGACTGCAACCACTAACCTGAGAACAAAGTTGTTTTTACTATTTATGTGTTTAAATAAGCGTTAAAAGCGTATCTAAGGTACACCAGCATATACTTTGACCATAACATTTATTATACAGGGGGTATCTTCACAAGATGTTTTATGTTGTATTAAACTATCGGAATTATAACACAAAAGGAACACTTTCCAATAAAATTGGAGTCAAAAAAGCCTGCTTGAATTTCCTTCATAATATTTTATTGAAAATGGCAACTTATAGAAATTTAAATTTTGCTTGAAATGCAAAAATAAAAAACCAGTATTAATTTAGAGTTTCTTAAAGCTTAATAATTCACCCCTCAAAAATATTAAACAGAGCTTACGCAAACATAGGAGATAAAATATCATATTTTGTATTTTGTTAAGAATATACCAACGACTTATCTTAATTTTTATGGCTTTATTTTGTTGTTGATGATTTTTATCAATAGGCCTAATAACATATAAATATATACTATTTTGTTTTCAGGCTAAAAGCAGTTAAAAAAAACTCTTAAATAAGCTTGTTAGTAATTATCTTTCTATAAAAAAATGTGACCCTCGTTTGGGCTATGCTAAATTCAATTCTAAACTCCATCGTAATTGGAAATTGATTAATTCAAGGCTTAGTCACAATTCAAATACAACACTGTCCTTCAAAATGTGGTTTATTATTGTTAGCCTTAGATTAATTATTTATTTATTTATATCCTAACGGCAGCAATCAATGGTAATACAGACCTATCAAGTTAGAGATGATAAATAGGGCCAAGATTTAAGCTAATTATCCCTTAATTTACATGGGCTATCCTTATTACGATTATGACTATGAAGGTCAAATAAAAATAACTACGTTAATATTTTACCAAAAGGTTGAAAATATGTAGTTGCAAAAGTTTGTGAACTTAGCAAGAATATCAATTTTATCATTAGTACCGTTTATCAAGCCTTCATTCAGTTTTAGTAGGCCTAAATAAAGCACTGATTCAGCGAAAACATAATTAGTAATTTTCTAAAACAAAATAAGCCATATGAATGATAAAGCCATTATTTAATTATTCTAATGTACGCTAGACTAGGATATTGGGTGAGGTGAATAAAAGGTAGTATTTGGTAGTACGTACTTCTTTTTGAAGTATTTACTCGGTTTTCGGTGAATAAACATGCTAGTTGATACTAGCCCCTAGTACAAACTACATCTTGCAGGTGAATAAAATGCTAGTTCGTACTACCCCTAGTACATACTTCGTCATTTAGGGAACGTAGTATCTACTAGGCTTTTCCGGTGAATAAAAACCGGCCCGCATAGTAGTTACTTCATTTTTATGTAGTACGCTAATGGGCATGCTTCAGTTTGGTCGTTTACGAAGATGGCGATGTTTATACAAGTCCATACCAGTAAAACGTACCTTTAAATAAGAAATTTTGTAACTGTAAGAAATTACTGTGATTTGAGAATAATATTGTTGATTTGTTTACTAACTAGTTTTTTTCTTATCATTTCCTCCTATCAGATCTCTATTCCTTCTCTAAGCTTAGTCGGTTTATTTTCCATAACATTCCTCTCCGTTTTATTCTTCATCGAGTTTTCATGTTATATGTTAAAATCCTTACCAAGAGTTTTGTTGTATCATCTAAAATGTTCAACCTCACACTCTTTTCCCCTTTACCACGCCCGGAATTTTAGATTTCTCAAAGTAATAGAAATGTTTTTTTCGCAGCTCACTAATCACTATTAAAGCCCCATCACCCCCTAGCAGTACCTGGTCAACGCCATCAAAATCGTCGCCAAGCGCAGTTAACCAAATACTACTATTTGATCAACACGACTGAGAAAACCGCAGGTGCAGACAGAAATGGCAAACGGATTATCGCCGCGCGCCAGTTGTGTCTTGATTATGAGTACGTACTAGGGAGTAGTACGTACTAAGAGGGTAGTACATACTACATCATTTAGGGAACTCCTAGTACTTACTACCTAGTTCTAGCTAATTCTTATTCACATCGATTTGAGCAAGTGCTCGAACTACGTAGTATGAACTACGTAGTATGTACTACTTTTTATTCACTTCACCCATTGTCATAAAATAACAAGTAGACCATTGCGTAATCAACTTTGGTTTAATTTTTGCAGAAAATTTAAGCTTGTTTAATAATGCTTAGTAATTGAAAATACATACCAGAATTAATACTGCAGTGAATCTCCAGAACAAAGATGCATGTCGTCGCAGGAAAATCTGCATAACTATTATCACTGAATGAGTCACTTGACACTAACACTTTTACCTAAATGTCCACTAATACATACTAACAAACACTACGTGATACAGATACTGACATTCACTACAAGGTCACTACGAATACTACGGGTAGTAACATGAAATACATCGTACAGTTCAACGACAGTTACAAGACAACAATGGACCAATAAGAAACGAGCACGTCATGCGAGTAGAGGACTTGCTGATCAGCTGATCAGCTGACAGTGAAATAGGTTTTTGGGTAGTTTATCAGCCAACGTTTTAATGCACTACAATACAATGTATTATAATATTATTTATCGTATTATTAATGGAATATTAATTATATAGCCTATGTATGTATTATATACTATTTAAATTTTTATAACATGAAGAATGCAATGCAATATTTAGATCAATTCCTAATTTTGTGAATAATTGAATTGCGAATATCTTAATGCTGTGCTTGTACTATGATTTAAGAAATGTTAACTTTAATTATGCTATATTATAAGAAATGATTGTGTTAATGCATGATATACATTGTGATTAATAACATTGAGAGTTTATTACTGTGAAATGGGATAAATACGTCTGTTTCTACCTAGAGTATTTAACAGCAAAAACTATAAATTACATTGTTAGACTAGAGTCTTGAGCGTTGTAGCACAGACGATAGAATATGTAATGGTTTACTCTATAGTCTGTGGTTGTATTTTTCGACTACTGGTTGTTCCATGATCCCATTGTTGCGACGTTCCGCAATCCCAGTGACTAACGCGTCGCAACAATGCAGGCGAACAGCTGTTATTATGAGTTTGTTGTTGCTTGAATATATTGTGGAAATTTTCAACATAAATTTTCGTATGCAGATAAATGTTTGTTATTGTAAGTAAAATATATACGCAAAGAAGAAGGGAAATAAACTGGTTTTCTAGCTTACTGCTATCTCCTAATGTACACATTAACAACAGTTAGGTTGTAAAAATCTTATTTTAAAATGTTTAGATTTACTTCTAATCTGCAGTTGCTAAAGTATATTACAATTGACCACATTTAGTTGATTTGGGTTTTATTCAGTCATTTATTAAGCATACACCATTACAGATTTACAGTTACTCTTGTACGACTAGCTGAATATGGTTTTTATATTTTTCTGTCCGATATACAGTATATTTAACCCCTTTTAGGAGGTCCGTGAAGTTGGCGTACCCATATTAGCGTATCCACTTTTGATCATACCAATCGTTAGTTCATCGTTAGTTCTCGATAGTTCCCAAATTTTTTCGTTAGTTATCAAAAAATAAAAAAGTTATAGCCTTTTATAAGTGGGTACGCTAACTTCACACTTCCGGGTTCTAGCGCGTGCCGTTTTCTGATGAGAAATGTTTACATCTATATATCAATCGTTAGTTCTTCGTTAGTCCTCGATAGTTCCCAAATTTTTTCGTTAGTTCTCAAAAAATAAAAAAGTTACGAAGCATACAAAGTGGGTACGCTAACTTCACAATTGTACAATTTCCAGCGGGCACAGTTTTTTTACTATAAATGCCTATATCTATATACCAATCGGTAGTTCTTCATTAGTTCTCGATAGTTCTCCAATATTTACGTTAGTTCTCAAAAAATAAAAAAGTTACGAAGCATACAAAGTGGGTACGCTAACTTCACAACTATACAATTTCCAGCGGGCACCGTTTTCTGACTATAAATGCTTATATCTATGTACCAATCGTTAGTTCTTCGTTAGTTCTCGATAGTTCTCCAATATTTACGTTAGTTCTCAAAAAATAAAAAAGTTACAAAGCATAAAATGTGGGTACGCCAACTTCACAATTATACAATTTCCATCGGGCACAGTTTTTTTACCATAAATGCCTGTATCTATATACCAATCGTTAGTTCTTCGTTAGTTCTCGATAGTTCTCCAATATTTACGTTAGTTCTCAAAAAATAAAAAAGTTACGAAGCATAAAAAGTGGGTATGCCAACTTCAAAATTATAGAATTTTCAGCGGGCACAGTTAACGATTGGTATGATCAAAAGTGGATACGCTAATATGGGTACGTCAACTTCACGGACCTCCTTTTAGGAGTTTAATACCAGTATAACACCATTATTATTTACATTACATAACCAACTTAAATGGCTTAACAATTCAAAAAAATTAAACAATATTTTTCGCGAATTTCCCCTCTCTATATAGAAGTAGCTATTACTGTAGGTGGCACGGCACCTTAAGAACCAGACCCGGGAACGACATAATTTTTCATTCTGTTGTCCCCAAAGGCCCAAAAACATTATTAGTTCAATTTTTTATGGATACCGGTAACCTATAATACTAGTGCACCTGTTGCTCGAATTCGAGCAATTGCAAAGTATTACAGGCGTTATTTGAAAACGGAATAACCCTAAAAGTCAGATAATTTCCGATGTAAAAGAGTCAACTCAAAGATAATGTAATCAATCACTCCATACCAATTATCGAAACTAAAAACGGACGTTCTTGAGTGTATCATGTATTTATTATGGACAGCTGTCATTAATACGAATTATTCATCTGTTTAGGTAAACAGAATCTTTTCTTCATAAGATATGCATTGGAATTTTGATAGCCTGTGGGGCAAAGCCCGAGGGCTTTTATTACAGGAATTGGTGAAAGGGGGCGTCTACACAAAAAATACTTTATTTTGACACGTCGTTTGTAAAAATCTGTTAATTATTAACAGAGGAGTAGTGTTTACATGGTAAACAAAAGTGATTTTTTCTGGTGATAAACATATTTCGAAGATAAAACAAAACAACATATATCATCAAACAAAAGAAACATGTTAAATTTAATTTCAAACCGTATTAAACTGTATTACTTTTAAACTTTAAATAGCTTGGCCATTCGAAATGCCCCTTTGCGCATGCGCTAGACAAAACTCCCGCCGCGGTACTCTAAAAAAAAAACCGCTCAGCATGCGGACGTGGCGGACACTACCGCACGCCCGCGGGCGCGCGGTAGTGCGGTGTGACTTGGCACATTTGATAACATGGTGAGCGAGTTTTCAAAGTTCGCTCCTGCCGCGGGAACTAGATCGGTGTGACTTGGCCTCAGGTCTGTCCATTGTCCAAAATCTGTCTGCTCTTAGATACTAACCGTTCTGTTCTGGCATCGTACTTAGTGAAGTGGCATGCATTTCCCACAGAGTAGTTATGATACATAAAATGATCAAAATAAATCATTCATAACCTAAATAAGAAGTTACAAAGTGAAGTCATTTTATGATCATATATTTTTTTTTCTCAGTAATTTCATTTTGTCTGAAAATCTGTTCGGACCTTGGCCATGATTTTTCATCATCATTTAAGTTTCCTTACTATTGGATTGGTAAATTTGTAAAATAACTACCTAGTTATTTTTTTTTTTAACACCAGATTTTATTATACCAACAAACCTATATCAGTCTTGAACTACCTTAATGTGAAAACTTTCCCCCTTGCTAATTTAAAAAAATATGACAAATTTTAAATAGCTTCAGCTTTTTCTAAAGAAACAAAGTTTATTCCTGACAGTATTGTAAGTAACGTCAGTCAATTAAATGAAATAACAAATCTGCAATTTACATAATAACTAATTATTATGTAAGAAAGTTGTAACAATATGAGCTGTCTAGCTTATCAACACCAGTAGGCTGGATATCAGTGGCTTTTGATAAATTATGTACTAAAAAAGATTACAATGATCAAGCCTGGAAAGTGGGCAAGTCAGACATGTGTTCAAAAAACTGTTTAGTTTGTGTGTAGATTACATTGTGTTATATATTGAATGACATTATGTATTATTTGTTCTTTTTTGTGTAACTGTTGTCAATTTTACAAGATAAAGGTTGTGTTTAAAAAGTCGAGCTTGATAAATTGATACATTTTTTAATGGACAGTGTTATTTCAAATACAAATATAGATTAAGTTTAATATTTATTGGATTTTTGTAATACATGAAGGAGGACCTAATAAAAATATACTCAAAGAAGTATTTATGTTTTAAATACTTTGGCTGTCTAAAGGCTTTCGTTGTGATTATAGAGTGAATAATCAAATAAAGCTTTGTAATAAAGTACATGTTTTCGATAACAATTTAATTATATCAACTTACATTATGTCAGGAAATAACCTCGATTACGAATATGTTTTTCCTTATGATGGAAAAACACTTTGGATAGATAACGACAACGAGATAAAACCTTAGTCATAAAACATATCACTAAAAGAAATAGCTTTTACAAATTTAAAAATTTATAATCTCGAGGATAGTGGGGGACACTAGAAATGCGGAAAAAATCGAAGAAGAAAGTGCGGAAAAAACACAAAAGTGAAGAAGAATTACTTGAAGAGAAGAAAGCTGAAGAAGAAAAGAAGGAGGAAAAGAAGTTATTTTTTGAATTTATAACGAGAGACAAATGGGCCGCGGAGGAACCAAAAAATGCTTTAAGAACCTTTAGAAAACTCCCTGAACTTGTAAGGGTGTGTACAACAGGAACCCCCCCTTGTAGTGAGATAGCTGAGTGTAGTGGGTTAGTACACAATATGCAAGAGAGGGACTTTGATGAAGGAGTTCCAGACATCAAATACAAGTAAGAATTGTGCCAAGGTCAAATAACTTTCCTCCTTTTTTTCTTAGTCAAATAACACATCTGATGGTAAAGGTATTGAGCAAACAACTTAAATTCAAGAGAAAAGTTCAACTTATAATTATCAGGATTCCTTAAGGATGATGCATATCCTGGCAACCTAACCTATGGTTTCCAGGATATGCATAAATAATCATACCTATATGACTATTTATTCTTGAACACTAAACACAAAATATAGGAGACAAATCTCAAAAATACGTACTTTTCAGTGATTTATTTCTAAAGTATTGAGGTGATGCATTTTAATTATACTTTTCAGCAATAAATCTTGACCGATTTAATAACTATTTTCATTAGTTTGTTTTAAAATATGGTCATCTTGAACGCCTCAAATATTTATCGAAAGAACCTCACATGGTTTTATTTTTTTACAATTGACTTCATATATGTTACTAAAAACATTTCGATCTTAAAGTGAATATACTTATCTTTTCAGCCAAGCAAAGTTACTTCCTCATGGTCAAGAGTGAACTATATTTAATTAAAAGATGCAGTTATACTTTTATTCGTAATTTTAGTATGTGCTAAAATTATGATCCTTATATTAGCCTATTTAAAATCATATTTCTACAACAAATAGATGTACTTCCTTACTTCCTTGTTAGTATAAATGTTTTAAATCAAGCTCTTTAGGCTTATTGTTTAAGTGGAAACATATAAGGAACTATAATCAAAAATGTAGATAATATTAATCAATAAAAAAATATTATAATCTTCTTTTGTTCTTACATAAAAATGCATTCGATTTAATATTTTCAGTTTTCTAGTCTCGCCCGAAGGGGTGGTGTTTGAAGGACGTTCGTGGAAGCAGATTCCCCACATTAGAGGACAAAGATATAGAAGTCGATGTCTTCTTTTAGGTATCATAGGCGAATATCTTGGTATGTACATTTCTGACTTATTATTAGTAAGTGTACTATTATGAAATCGCTTAAGAAACCTTTGGGTGGAAAAAATAAACCATACTCAGGGAAATTATAGGTTTTTAGCTTATTTTTTTAGTTTGCTTCACAATGGGCGTGTTACTTGCACATTTAGTCCAGTATATAAAAGCAATTTTACTTTCAAAATAATTCAGAAGTAAGAGAGAAATAATTTTTCGATCTGTGAAAATATCCACTCTTGTTTTCATGTACCGGAATGGATATTAGTTAATGTACTTTATTTCTAACTGTATAATTTTATCATTTCTTAAGATAAAAAAATTGGATGTAATTTTTTTAATTTTTTATGGAAGAATTTTTCATGGAGAAATATATTTTTACCGTAAACCAAAGTGTATAAATGTGTAACTACTGCGTCTATTAACAGATGCAAACAATTAATTAAGAAGAAAACACACGTTATATTATTTCACTTTACTTCGCTCTTTCAATATACATTTTATTATATCAACTAGGTACTCCTGAGAATTAAAGAAGAGAATAGTTCCAGATCATAGTAAGGTTGAAGGTCACAAAGTTACTAATATTATAATAAACATTTAGCCTTTGCAAACATTACGAGGTGAAATAGGTCGATTATACATCTTATATGAAGGCAATTGAATGGATTTATTTTGCTTTGTTTTCAACAATGTTTCTTTCATAATTTAAAATTACTTTTGAAACTTAAATTGTTTTACACAGCTCCCTTGGTCATAGGATGTTTTCAACTATGGTTGTAACTAGTACACTTATTTATAACCTATTCATGATTTTATTTCAGATGTTATGCCACCAATACAATCTTTAAGGTCGATTGGCGATCTTTTAAACTTGGCTATGGAAGAGAAGCATCTAGATCGTCATTTTAAAATGCTCCCTTTCCAATCGTTCAAAATACCAAAACCTGATTATTTCCCACCGCCGAGAGTAAGTTTTGATGAGTTTGAAGATATGGTGCCCGAATATGAAATGTTTATTTGAGTTGTAAACTAGTCAATACTTGTAAATACGATTTGTAAATATGCGGATTTGTTATAACACATAATATGGTTGTTTTTATGGCTGTTGATATTGTTAACTGTTTTAATCCGATGTTGCATGGTGTAGTTGTGTTTTTGTCGTTACTATTGCAAAACGCTTATTTTTGTAAAAGCAGATAGTTTTTATATAAAAAAATATTTTGTTGTTATTGTTGTTTAGCTTTGCTGCACCCAACGATCCTGCAATTTGCTTAACAATGTTTTAGGTTTAACAACAAAAAAATGTTGTTATCTTAAAGCTTGTGTCGTCTTTTGGGGGATACATTCTTTGTTTTTCTTATCTTTTTTCAACTGCATTGCTTTTAATTCACACATAATCGGTCAAACCAATCGGCAAATAACTTATGTTTAATCTTCTGGAAACCACTTGGTTAAGACAATCTTTTGTGTGTATTTGTTCAATTTTCCCTTTGATCAAATATTCATATCAGTATCAAAAATTAACTGGTAACATCGGTTTTCTAAAGATTTTTTTAAGTACTGTCAATTTGCCAATGCCAAATGTCCATGTTGAACCTTTCCCATACTTCAGAAAACGCGAACAGTATAAATACGACTGTGATAAATATAATGCTTTAAGTCCAACGAGATATAAAGTCTTAAGTACTACTCTCGGTCGACTGCATGACTAACTGGCAACTGTTATTGCAAAAGCTTCCACAAGATATTGTCATTTTTCAAAATCAGTTTTCGATATTTAAGTGGAAGGCGATATATTTTATTGGTCGAGACACAATACAATTGGTTCATTTCATTTATTATATTTAGCTTGAGTTTTATTCCTTTGCTTATCAAAATTAAAACCCATTGTGAGAAGGAAAGTAAAGCCCTGATGACATTTTAATGTCAGAATATATATCTTTTTAATTAAATATCTTGTGAAAAATTATATTCTACAGTATATATATATGATACTTTTTATTTCAAGTCAATTGTTGGTAGTGATGGTTCTATGTCGTCTAAAGGATAATTGCAGATATCACCAATGATTGTTAAAAATTAAGTTTCTAGTTTCAGTATCCAGCCCAGTTTTAAGGTGTAACTTTGACCTTAATCTTTGACCTGGCTCATGAGAGTATTATATAAAATGGGTGGTGTAGTGTAACACAATGTTTTAACAGAAATACGCCTCCATGTCTCTGACTGAACTGTTTCAGTTGGGTGACTTTTGAGTACACAAAACTCAACTTTTTATAATTTTTGAACTTTTTTTTTGTTGTATACATATTTTTAGTTAAATTCTCCAAACAGTCCAAACATTAAATTGCAGCCACTGAGATACCAATGCTGTCCAATTTCTTTGGTAATCATGTCATGTGATTATTTCCCACCCGAAGATGGAACAGATTTTATTTCCTAAAACATTGGTTGCCTTTTTTTTACTAATTTATGGGAAAATGTCCACAATAATTTTTAAACAACATATACAGGGTGGTAAAAAAGTCCCTGGACAGTTAAATATTTTAAAAAATAATGCAGATAGAGCTACAATACTTGGTACAAAGTTACAGGGCATAAAACTCTATTTTAACACATATTCAGTGATCCAATAACTCTTTAGGGGGACGGCCCACAAGGAGTCGGAAGAAAATCTTAAATGGAAGCATAGGTCGATATGCACATCAAATTAAAGGTCTTCACTAGTAGATTACGATGCCGCAAACCGCACTTCAAAAGGTTGATCCTGCGCAAAATGGCAGGTGTTCAAAGATTTCTTGAATCCGCCATTTTGAATCTTTGAACGACTGCCATTTTTTACTCAGGCATTCTGTTGAGCTTGAATTTACGGCATCGTAATCTACTAGTGAAGACCTTTAATTTGATGTGCATATCGACCTATGCTTACGTTAACAATTTTCTTCCGATTCCTAGGGCTGTGCCCCCTGAGGAGTAAGCGTATAATAGCAATGTAAATTAAATGAATCTTTGAACAACTGTCATTTTGCGCAGGATCAACCTTTTGAAGTGTGGTTTGCGGTATTGTATTCTACTAAAAAATACCTTTAATTTGATGTGCATATTGACCTATGCTTCCGTTTAAGATTTTCTTCCGACTCCTTGTGGGCCGTCCCCCTAAAGAGTTCTTGGATCACTGAATATGTGTTAAAATAGAGTTTTATGCCCTGTAACTTTGTACCAAGTATTGTAGCTCTATCTGCATTATTTTTTAAAATATTTAACTGTCCAGGGACTTTTTTACCACCCTGTATGTGTTTTAAAGTCACAAGTTCTAAATATCTAAAAAATCTAAATATCAATTCGGATACAAATCGTGGCAAACGTATTACGCAAAGAAACTAAATTGTCCCGAAAACTTACTCAATAAATGAAAATAAGTACCCAACTTTACTTGTTTGGAAAAGCAACAAACTAGAATTGTCTCGTTAGGAAGGAAATTGTCGCACACCGGCATAAAGCCAAATGTCCTGGAAACACCAAGCCAAAATTCGGGGAACAACAGGACTGAATCTTTCCTGCCAGTGAATTATCATAACCAACTACACTCAGTGTGTAAGATTTGTATGCCTTTCAATTATTTATTACAGTAAAACAAAGTATTATTTTATTTCATTGTGTGGTTTTGTCCTGTGCATATTTTGGCATATATATTTCTATCTTGCTGACATACAAGATGAATTTTACATAATTGATCAGAGAATTCAAAAAAATAATATTCGATCTTAGTTTTTTTTTTCTGTAGGTACTTCAGTTGTAATTTATTTTCATTAGCAATGGATGTAAAGAAGCTCTACAAGTTAAGAATAAACACAATGTTTGACATCAATCACGCAAAATATTTGTTTATGTACATCTAGTAGAGCAAAACAATAGTAAATCTTTTAGTGGTTTTATCGTAGCTTGGGTTTGAAGAAACCGCGTTTATCTTGTTTTCAAAACTAATAATAATATTTCTATTCGAATTTTCAGTTCACTTTTCATAAAGATTTGATGGATTCAAATCGTCTAAATATTAACAAACAACGTGTATACACTTATTAACATTAATTTTGCAATACCTTTCAAAAATGTAATCAATAATTTATGTTGTTGCTAAATTTAAAAAACCTGATTTTAGAAAACTACGTTAAATAAAAGGATGGTGAATTTATTTAAGAGTTGCCCGCATCTTGTCGGATATCGACACATTTTTGGAGCCAGGTTAGAGGTAAGATTAGCCCCGACGAGGTAACATTACTTTTACATTTGTTAAAGTATTACATTGAATGTTCAAAATAACAAAGTTTTGGTGAGTAATATTTGTTGTTTCCAAATCTTTTAAGCTACTGTGCAAATAACTGTAAAAATATCAATGGTTATATTTTTGTATTATAATAAGTTAGTTACACTATATGGTCATGGATGAAAACATATTACTCTATGGTATGGTTAAGCCACAATTACACTGATTAGGTATGAACTGAAAGCAATAATATACTAATACTAATAAGAATACAAATAAATTGCCAAATAAAATACATCCTCTAAAACTACTACTACTCGATATATTTATCGTTATATTGGTTTTTTTATATAGCAATAATAATAATACTACTTTATTGCCTTGACAATGAAACTAAGGACTTGTGAGAATGTAGCTTATAACCAGATATCTTTATTAATTTTACATACGTCTTTTGTTGCCAACGACCGTTTTCTAGAAAAATACGTGTTTTCATTTCTTGTAGGTCGTCAAAAAGTTTAGACAACCAAGGTTACGTTGGCAACAAAAGGTATATAACCTCTAGAATAGTAATTGTTAGTTGTTAGTAATTGTTGTAAGTACTCCGGAAGGCAACCCCTCAAAAATTCAGATTTCTTTATTGTCCTCCTTAACATGTTCTTGTAGATTTTTATGTATTTGGGACACTTTTGGGACCATAAGATAAATAAGAGAATCTACAAGATAAGATTAAATTGTACTTCTGTGAACATAATTAAAGTAAAAAGGCATGAATATTCTGTGGATACATTCAAAACTGTTAACCATTTCAATATTATAAAATATTGAATTACCCCAGTGCTGGCTCCCACCTATTTCGATTAAAGAATTTCTACATAAACTATGGAATAACACACAGCAAATAATGATTTTTGAGCTCCGTAGTATGTGAAAAACAAGTTTTTTCTTTTATTTGACCTAGAGGTAGAAAACATACATTTTTGATTATCGTTTATAATATGAATTGTGCATTCATTATGCTTATCATAAAGTAATAAAGAAACAATTAGTTTGTTTATACTCTCGTAGTCAATTTACAAAAACAGTTTCCCGTGAAGAATATATTGGCTGAAATTTTAAATAAATCATTGACAGTTGGCAAAGACAATAGTGAGGAAATGATTAATGATTTGGCATGGGAGACTCATTCATTTCAAACCGACGTGTAAAAATATGTGAATAGATTCATTATTTTTGTCATAAAACCTTGTCCTGGTAAAGGAAACTCCATTAAAATAGCTATACAGCAATAATTTTACACGCAGTTTTTAAAAATATCTACGTAAGAATGTTTTATATTACAAAAATTATTGCATTTGGAAAGTGAATCCTATAAATAATTTAGGTGTTAAAGAGTACTACCTATCCGATGTTATCCACGAACAAATGATAACGAGATCCAATTATGGAAATCGCAAACTTTTCATTGAGAATACACAGACGTTAAAGGTACAATTTTGCATTGAGCTTGGATAATTAAACAATACCTGTACCTGAAGTATTAGTTAATTTTTCTTTTTTTCTTTAGGTATACGCCTAATTTAAACAACACCTGTATTCTTAAGCAAAGAAAACTATCAAACACGAATGCCTTTAGTGCACTCATAAAAAACCTTACAGTACAACGCACTTTGTGTCAGTTACAAATCTTGTAACGTAAACGGAAATTTAGGTTATCAACAAAATGTTCTAAAACAGTAATATTTTACCGTACAGTAACATTAATATTTGAATTGTTCCGCTTATTGCGTCCCATTAATTCTCTTGAATGAGTGTTTGTATGATTTAAATAAAATGAAAGACAAATTTAGAAATAGAGATAGTTTTATTAGCACACTTATCTTTACGACCAAAGGTACTGTGGATTCATCAAAGCCGTTGTAGATGATTTCCTTAGGGATTGATTCATCGTTCCTGTTGTTGAGATCAGTGAACGGTGTGAATCCCTGTTAACATCAAAGTAATGAAGAAGAACAACAATTGAAGAGAACTAATCTCGAACTCTCAAAAGTAATTAGGAAGAACAATGTCTCTGAGACCGACTAGTCTAAGGGATCGTTGTGATTAAAGTATATTTTATCAACTGAAATAGATATAAGAACAACAAATAACTTTAGACAACAATTCCTTAGGACACAAATCGTTACATTACGTAACCAGTATCTGATCCCTATTTGGCATCAACGTAATAAGGAAGAAAAATTCCTCAGGGATCGACTCGTCTTAATCTTCATAATCTTCATCAATAACTGATCTCAAGCTCTGTTAACATCAAGTTAATGAGGAAAACACATTTTTTAGGAAAACGATTCATCAGGTACCAAGCCATCCCAATATTCTCTGTACAGGGTTATTACAAATGATGTTCCTGATTTTGATTAAAAATATTGCTGGGTTATTTTGTTTCAAGACTATTTTAGTTGGTACCATTGGAAAGAAAAACTCAAAGAGTTTCATTTACATTGATTTGGGTGCACATCAGCTGTTTGTCAAGTCAATTGTTGTAAGTGTTGTGTAATGGCTAAATCTGAAGGCAGGAAAGCTTTTTCCAGTTGGAATATTACATTAACCAATCTGTTATTAGTGTGCAACGACACTTTAGAACCAGGTTTAAAGATTATCCTCCTAGTAACCACTATATTGGCAAGTTACACTTGAAATTTAAGAGAAATGGCTGCATTTGAATGTTACTTGTAGTAGGGCTGAACTTAACAATGTGCTGCCTGAGAAATGGAACGAGCTCGGTGGTCCGAATAATGACACACCCCTGAACTGGCCTACAAGATCTCTGGACATCACCCCCTGTATTTTTTTCTTGTGGGGATACATCAAAGATAAGGCGTACACACCACCATTATCAGATAGCATACTTGAGATCCAGCAACGTATTACCAATGCTATCGAAACAATAGACCTAGACACACTTTTCAAAGTCTAGCAAGAGCTTCACTACATTATTGACATCTGTCGTACCACAAGGGGTTCCCGTATCGAGCATTTACAGTTCTGTGTATCTGTGTCGAAACTTTTTGAGTTTTTCAAAAGTTGTAACCATTTTATTTCTTTGTATAACAAATAAAACTATATTTTATGTATGTATGAAATCATGAACACCATTTGTAATAACCCTGTATAAAATGAATTAGAGATCCCCTCATAAAGACATTTTTCTCAAGGATCGACTCGACTCAGTAGAAATCGTGATCAGAAGCCGATCCCCGTTTCTATTAAATACCGTGTCAAAGAGGATAACAATTACAATAACAATCGATCATCAAGTTTACCGTCCGTGTTCAATCTGAAACGTCGTGGTCAGTAACTGATTCAGTTACTGTTCAACATTAAAGTAACAAGGAAAACAAAACAGCGAGTGATTCCTCAGAGACTGATAAATCTAAATCGACACTGTGATAACTTCTAGGTCTAAGTAACATCAAAGTAACGAGTAGTAACACCGGTGAGAACATTTTTTCACGGACCGATCCATCTTCTCAGGATCAGTTTTGTAGATCTGATCTCACGTCTGTGGAGATCAATGTAAGTTGAGACAATGAATCAGAAAGAACTGTGATTTAGGAATTGGCTGTAAGGATGAGTTATTGTATTATGTTCTGTTTTCTGTGGAGATCAAAGTAATTATACAGCAAGAATGAATAACAAGTTGTAAAAGCCTAGTGTTCACCTGGCAATCAAAAGGTCCCCCGATCGATCCTGAGCAAAGAGAAAAGACCTGATTTTTTCCCAAGTACGAAGAAAATTTAAAAGCTTGCGAAACTAGTTTGCCAGTGGTAGCCGCTACGTTTCCACCTCACGGTTCAGTCAACCAATAAATTAGAAAACTACAAAAAATGTATATAATTCAATTTTTCTCAGACCAAAATCAGTCATTGATAAATCGAATATTGATGTAAAATGCATTGAATCTTGAGCTTATGGTATTCAAGAAACGTTCAGCTATTTAGAAAATACAGCTAATGTCATTTCTACGAACCCATGGGTGTATAAGTGGTTATAGACATTGTCAGGCGAGCACAATGCCTTTTTATTTTATCAAAACGTCACCTGATAAAAGACAGTTTAGTAGACAAGGAGTTTTGTCAAGAACAAAGAAAAGCCACAAACAAAAGCAGGCGAAACCATTTGGCTAGTGATACAGACACTTTATTTCCACCACACAATGCAGTAAAGATCAATTATAGGCTAAAACTAAAAAATACAAAGTTTATATAAATCCATGTTTTCTTAGACCAAAACCAGTTATTAAAAATTAATAATGAGTTACAATCCATTGAAAGTTGAGCTAATGGTTTTCAATAAACTTCAACAATGTAGATAATGTAGTTTCCACGAACCCGTCGTTGAATCCTATTGATTATGGTGATTTTTTTGTAATTGAAGAGACCCATTTTTCACCGCACCAGTCGTGCGTTATTTTTTTACTGTTTTTGGAGTAATTAAGCTAAATATCGTTTTGCAGGCCATAACCACATAACCCTACTTACTCACGAGCCGTAGGCGAGTGAGGAATGATTTCTCGAGTGAGGCAATTGCACTTTGCACTCTGGAGTGCAATTGCAAAATTACATAACGGATAATTTGTTAGCTAATCAGCTGTTGAATTATAAACCTCAATTGTTTAAAGCGCCATTAAAAATTAGTGGTAACTTCATAATCTAATGAAATGCATAATTAAATTTACAAGTTCATAATCTACATTGTTGTCGTTGCCTAGCAGCCATAACTTTTTTTATAGTTCAAAACTTGTAAATGTTGTTGTTGTTGTTGTTGCTTTATGGATTTGGTAAATAATACGACAAAATAATTTTGGTCTCCAAAAGTTATACTCGTTTAAGTGTTTTACTTAGCGTTTATTTTTTGAGTTGTGATACATTTTCTGTTTAATATGTTATTTTACGTGAAAGAAAAAATTTAATTTGTCATGGAATTTTTTATAAATTTCTTACCTAAGACAATAAACAACGTTAAATTTGTAAATTGCAAGTAAGTTAAACTCAAACTAATAGTAACATAAAAAGTTATTTTAATGTATTTAAAAATCAAGTTTACAAGGAAATATGCTCGATCTGTTAGAGGATGGTAAGTTCAACAATACATCTGAGGCAATCTTTTTTAAACGTTCCACAAAAAGGTGAAACGAAAGACCCGCTTTAGGTTGTAACACTGACAAATGGAGATAAACTGGAGGCGATTTCGTCTTCGTGAACTCGGCAGATTGTAAAAACACGAAAGGCGTTTGTTGTGCGACATTTACCTTAGGATTGAACATTCTTGCAGTTTATTGCAGAGCAAACGTTTAATACTAACGTGTTATAGTGTATTTAAAACAAATCTCGTACAAATTCACATGTTGCATTAAATTTTCTAATTAAATATCTTTCATGATATAATAATTTACTAGTGTACATGTTGCTCGAATTCGAGCAATTTCAAAGTATTACAGGAGTTAAAAAAGAATAACGCTATAAAACGGATAGGCTATTTACAATGAGTTCAAAACAGACAACTCAAAGATTACCTGTGTGTAACTCATGGAGATACTCACGATGTATATAACAGTAATTAACATTTCCTGTAAATATTGTATCATATTTCATAACCTGGTATTGCTTTTTAATGTTTTCTACAAACATTTCCTGACTTATAGCCATATAAGGTTGTCCATGTTTATCTTCGTTATTGATAAAAAAAGAACTCCTGCCGGTTTTCTCCTTCTCAAAATGCCTTGCTGTACAGGCAACACAGGTCATTGATAGAGGGCTAATTGATAACGAAAAGTCGTTTTGGGGTAGTGTTAGGGCGCATTTGTAACCTAATAGTTGAGATTGTCCATAGTCAGGTGCTGACTGTGATGAGTTAAGCCTATTATCATTGACTATATTTTATAGTCAATGCTATTATGCGCCACTGTTCTGTAGCTGCGGTCGTTATCACGATTACGCCTCCGTCTATGTTTCGTTGTCGTCACGTCTGAGACATTTAAAAGAAAAGAACAACAAATAAACAAATTATAGCTACACAAAACAACGATAAATGCACAAATTTAAGTTACAGTCATGCTAACACGATCCGTCATAGCGACACAAAACAACGATAAACACACAAATTTCAGATACAACCATACTAACACGATCCGTCTTGGGGGTTATGTTTACACAAACTCAAATAGTAAATAAATGTACTGCTCAATGCGTTTCAATCGATGGTTTCATTGAATTGAAAAATAAATAACAGCAATTAAATTATACAGCTGATCAAAATGTAAACAATTATGTTCTCCATAAGGATAACATGGGAACTTTCAAAGCCACTGGGGCAGAGCCCTAGGGACGTTTTCAAAAATGTGAGGCCAGTTTGCAAATCTACGCGACACGCTCTTTCCAATGAGACGTCAATTGATAAAATCGGTTAAGAAATGGCGGAGGAGTTCAACCGACAAAGTTTCATGTAGCGTATTAATTATATAGATGTATACGAGTAGCATATTCTACTAGGCAAACTATAGACTATTTATATGGAATTACCATTAACTCTGCCGGGAAAAGTAGCTATTTTCGATGACAGATGATATCAAACAGAATTTCATCATACTGTCCGGAAAACAGCCATTTTTAGTTCTCTAAATCGTAAAAAAACATCGTTTTTGGGCAATTTCAAAAATAGAGAACCGAAAAAAAACATAATGGTACATTTTTCGGTTCACTAAACTCAAAATTTGTTTATGGCACATTATAAAAATGTTGTTTAATATTCAAAACAGACATTAAGAAAACGCTGCTAATCACACGATATTTTAAGTTATGTTTGTAAACAAGTAAACATTGATGACAGCTTTGTATAACCTCAAATTATTTTGTCTAATTTTGTAATGATTAGAAGTTTATTTGGTCAAAATCCATTACTAGTGCAGGCTCATTTGTAATAAAATAAAGATTCGTGTTTTTTTTTTTTTTTTTTTTTTTTTTGTTAAAGGCAAAAACTTAATATATTTTGAAAGATGATATAGTAATCTCCAAAAAAAATTAGGGTGTCATTTTTTCCAATCCAAGATGGCGTCCAAAATGGCCGCTGTTAGGTACCATTTTTAGGTTTTTCCTAAATATCTCGAAAACTATCAACTTTTCGTATACTATACTAAATTAGGAAATTAAAGAACATTAAATTTCCTACAAGAAAAGTATATAATGTAACTATTTCCGTTCAACCATTTACAAGATATAATAAATAACTTATTCAAATACTCCTTCCATAAGGAATACATGTAAATTTGTATGTATAATAAATGCTAAACGTGACAAAACCTATCCACCTAAGGTCAATATAACCGATATTCTTGAAATATTGACAAATTTTCCAGCAATTTGACACTTTAATAATAAAAATTGGTCAAAAATTAAGGCGAGGGTGAGCACACAAAAAGTTGTAATTATTTAAGAAACTATTGCAATTAATGCGGTTTTTGTGAGACCGCCAACGCCTTAATTTTGGACTAATCTTAATGATTAAAGTGTTCAATTGCTGGAAATTTGGTCAAGATTTAAAAATTATCAAATAAAAAACCAAAATTAAAAAAAATTAATGAAATTACGTATGGACAAGTGTAGGCTCATTTGTAATGAAATAAAAATTCGTGGATTTATTTAGTTAAAAGCAAAAGATTATTCTAGTAAAATATGATGTAAGCATAAGGAAAAAATTAGGGCGTGATTTTTTCAAATACCAGATGGCGTCCAAAATGGCCGCCGTTTAGCAATAATTTAATTTCTTCTGTAGCACACATGTAATTTAAATTATACTGGAATTGGAAAGAAATGTACAAACATGAACGATTGTTAAATTACTATATTAGCCAATTAGTATAAATGATACAGTGTAATCTTTAAAATATAGTCTAACTATTTAAATCACGTTATTACTTAGTGTTCAGTGATGTATGACTGCTAAAATTTATAAACACTGTGTGATATGAGTAGCAATGGACATCAAATGTCTTCGCGCTCTTCTTTTATTCCTGGTTAACTTGTTGTGTTGTTGCAAGTAAAAGCCCAAAAACCACAGATTTCAGTACATGGGAGATTGTTTGTGCAACAAAAAATCACAAAAAATCTAAAAAATCACGCCCCAATTTTTTCCTTATGTTTACATCATATTTTAACAGAATAATCTTTGCTTTTAACTAAATAAATCCATGAATTTTTATTTCATTACAAATGAGCCTACACAGGTCCATATGTGATTTCATTTATTTTTTTTTAATTTTAGTTTTTTATTTGATGATTTTTAAATCTTGACCAAATTTCCAGCAATTGAACACTTTAATCATTAAGATTAGTCCAAAATTAAGGCGTTGGCGGTCTCACAAAAACCGCATTAATTGCAATAGTTTCTTAAATAATTACAACTTTTTGTGTGCTCACCCTCGCCTTAATTTTTGACCAATTTTTATTATTAAAGTGTCAAATTGCTGGAAAATTTGTCAATATTTCAAGAATATCGGTTATATTGACCTTAGGTGGATAGGTTTTGTCACGTTTAGCATTTATTATACATACAAATTTACATGTATTCCTTATGGAAGGAGTATTTGAATAAGTTATTTATTATATCTTGTAAATGGTTGAACGGAAATAGTTACATTATATACTTTTTTTGTAGGAAATTTAATGTTCTTTAATTTCCTAATTTAGTATAGTATACGAAAAGTTGATAGTTTTCGAGATATTTAGGAAAAACCTAAAATTGGTACCTAACAGCGGCCATTTTGGACGCCATCTTGGATTGGAAAAAATGACACCCTAATTTTTTTTTGGAGATTACTATATCATCTTTCAAAATATATTAAGTTTTTGCCTTTAACAAAAAAAAAACACGAATCTTTATTTTATTACAAATGAGCCTGCACTATACGTGCCTACAAAACATAAGAGGTTGTGTGGATTCTTTTTGTATTTTTTTCTGAAATATTGAATATTCTAATAATTTTTAAACAACTATCTGTACCGATAGTTGAAGATACTTGTTAAGTAAACTATTAAACAATGTTTGATTGACAGTTGGTTATCCCCTCATTAAAGCTTGTAAATTAACTAAAATTTTAAAGTAATTACAATTAGACTTAAATAAAAGAACAATTCAACCAGCAAATTTATTTATCCATGACAAGTCGATTACACAGTAAAAAGACATTCAGCATAAAATATACTGGTTTAACATGGAAAAATGTTATGCCGAGTAGTTTATCATTTTAAATCTAATATTTTTTTCAAAGCACTTGTAAAATACCTACAACCTGTTAAGTTAAACAGTAATGCCATATAAAATTGTAAAAGAATTTAAGAATTAGTTGTTAGTTCTTTGTCAAAAAGTTTAATTAGTTTATAAACCTATGACAGGCCAACATAAATTTGACCTTCTGGCTCATGTTCTTTTCTTCAGTTATTATTGGATATAAGTTACTTTTCAAAAGAATAGGAAACACGAAAGAATAGGAAAATAAATTGTGTTCCACTCACAATAATACAATACAGGGTAGGCCTACTAAAAGATTAATTTAATACGCACTTGTTTCTTAAAAAAGGGAATAAAGTACTATTCAGACTTGATAAATATAGAATGTGGAATTCCTCAAGGCTCAATTCTTGGGCCTTTATTAATGATCATCTATATCAATGACTTGCCCCAAAAAATTCTTTCAGAATTAATACTTATCGCAGATGATACCACAGCTTTTGTGAAAGGCAACTCAATGTCGGAAGTGCAAATTTCAGTAAACAAAACTTTGGAAAATCTCCGTGAATGGTTTACAGCTAATGACCTGGCACTAAACAGTGATAAAACAAACGTCTTATAAAAAAAAATCAAATATGATAGATATTTCACAACAAAAATTTCTTGTAGCGATTATTGGTCAAAATTAAATTGGAAGGAATATATTGATTATTTGTTAAAAAAATTAAGATAATTATTTTTTGCTTTTTCAGTTCTTTCTCAGAGTAATAATTTTGAAATTCGCTTCCATGTAGTTTGCTGTATGATACTATCTATAAGAATGTTGACAAATCAACACTCATTTCTTCCAGTAGACAAAAGCTATAGTTTTCAATAACCCTCAGAAGAATCTTTATTATTTTTCCACCCTCGTTCTTATATACGACAGCCAAGTGGAAAGCAATATCCATTTGGTGGTCAATATATTGCCGTTTGGGGCGAAACATTATTTCTTGTCTTTATCACTTCAGATGCTTTATCTTATAAATCCATTTCTCCTCAATATTGTTTTATCTATATAGTGTTTTTCAAATGATTTGTATTATTTTTCTAAAATGGTTTAATCGGTTAAGGATTTTATTACAGGGAAGTATGTTTTAGTATAACAACTAATTACTAAATTAAAAACTTTAAATAGAGTTAACCACAGTAAAGAAAATATAGATGGCAAGATGGGAATATCAAAGAAATTAAGGTCTAAATTTATTTCAAACAGGGCCGGACTCAGGACTACAGGGGCCCCGGGCAAATTTTCCAATGGGGCCCTAGGATTTCAGTTCGGGGGGGGGGGTCCTCCAGTGAGATTGGGGGGACCCCCCGGGAAAATTTCTAAATTTAGGTTTTAAATAGAGCAATTGAAGGCCAAATAAGCAATAAGTTCTATATAAAAAATTGTTCCTAAAATATAACTATTTTTACATATTTTAATTTTATACACAAAAATAAAAATGTATTGCTTTGTAGTACCAGTGACGGCATATTTGGTATGGTAGCATGGTAGGCTACCATAATATATTTGGATTAGAAGTATTGATATATTTTTGTTTATTACGTATTTAAATTATCGATTATTGCCGACGATTTGTATGGTTTTTCAATATTACTACAATATAGGTGTGATTATTTTATTTTCATAATGTTTTTGGTACCTATAGCATTCTCGTTTTTATAATATGTTAAAGTCCTAGCATGAAAATTACCATTGAGGACTTTCAAGGTTGAGTTTTTTATTGACGAGCAAAATCTTGCAATGTCTAATAAACACTCACAAGCTAACTATTTATATGAGAAACTGAAAGATGTTTAAATGGATCCAATATCGATTAATACAACACAAACATAGCATTGAATCAACGTAAGACAATTTCAACCAACTTGACGTGACCTCTAGTCTCAAAGGACAAACTATGGGAGTAAAGTGATTTAAATTGTTTTGGATAGGCGATAAGGCATTTTATGTGTGTGTATGCGCGTGCGTGAGACAGAGAGGACTAGACAGGATCCCTTATCAGCTCATTATCATTTACTGTTGCAGCTGCTTCTGCGTATTCGCTTATTTTGAATTTGACTCCAAAGACTAAATTGGAGATCAAAATTTTGACGCATAACTTTAATTAATTACTATTTTACAAAACCTTTAAATTGGACGGATAATATACTTCTACCCCTTAAAATCCTGATTGGTATATACTTAGAGGTAAAAGAAAAGAAAAACATTTAATAAAACATAAACGGAGCAATATTTTTATTTTTTAAAGTATTTGAACACCAGTGAATCTCCATTTAAAACAACACAATTTTACAAGTTACGTTCTACGTTGGGACAAGAGTTTTCATATTTATTGTATTTTTGCCCCAAGCGCGGGACCCCCTTCAACTCATTCGCCGCGGCCGTACGTTCGGGCGAGCGGCTTCATTGAAACTGAAACTTGTCCGTCACAGCCTATCACATGCTCAGCTCATGTAAACCAGGCCTAAGCGTGGGGCCCAGTGCAACTCTGAGGTAAAGTCCCTTAGGGTCAAGAATTTCATTCCTAGTAATGCCTTAAAATGCACCTAACAATAGCCTTGAACATAGGATAGCGAAAATGAAAATAAAGCTGTTACAAAAGAAGGCCATTTGGTAAGTGTCTGATCAATTTTCGAAGTTAATGATAAAAACTACTGTACAAAGGGGGCCCCTGTCGGGGCCCCCCTTGGCTCGGGGGCCCCGGGCGTTCGCCCCCTTCGCCCATAGGTAAGTCCGGCCCTGATTTCAAAGAGTTTCAGTTTAAACAGAGTGAAAACTTAAATGATACAAATTAAAATAATTGATGCAGTCTATATCCTTTTTGTTTACGTACAAACTTAATTTTTTTGTTTAATTAATTAAGAATTTAAATTATTTTAAGATACTAATCATTGAAATAATAATAATAATAATACTTTATTCTCTTGACAATGTACATTGTATAGTATACTTTTTTTGTATTAAGATGTTACATAACATCAATCATCACAGCAAAAACCATATAGGCCTATATAATAAATGTTTTAAAATAATTATATAATGAATACCTGCAAGTACTGTATATACTAGTCAAGTAACAGACAAAATTGAAATGTGTGTCTCTTTAATTAGCTTAAAAATGAAATGAAATATTATTTATTTACCCAATAAGCAATAAGTTATTACCTTTATTAATAAAACAACTAGACATTCCATCCCCATGTTAAAGTTGTAGCCAGGTTTTTAATAAAATTTGTCTTAGTTGATGTGAGCCACCTACAGATTGCGCTGATCTAAATTACTGATTTCTGCCGATTACACGATTGTAGGTCTCATGGTAAGACCTAGACCCGGAACTGGTTTACCTTTTCATTTGGTTATAGGCTTACCTAGAGGCCAAAAACACAGTCACATTTTTACATGATACCTAATTAGTTGTTTCATCAAATACATTCTTTACTTTAAAATTTCATTGTAAAATTTACGATTCATATTCACATTTGCTTATAATAAACAATAAATTAAGTATAATATAAATTTAATTTCATTCTATTGGATACTGTATTCAAAATAACAGGATAATTTTCATACATAACGGTACCACATTGTAAGTCAAGTTGATAACCAAATTTAATATCCTACTGGAACATAAGGAAACATTGCCTGAAGGAGAGAGAACAGGATTGCATAGCGTCAAGCTACAAAATTAGATTTGTACCTTCAGGCTTTGTCAGGCTTCATGAATAATTTAAACAACACAATAATAATACAAAATGTTTCTATATTATGATATGATGTTTGTCTCTAATATTTGGTTGCTGTTTATTAGTTACTAGCTGAGTACCCGTCCTTCGTCCGGGGTAGATGTATGTTTAAATGGTGCTTTTTGAAATCTGAAATTAAAAACATTGTAAAATAAGTAAACTCAAGGGAGGTGAAAAAGTTTTAATATGAACATGTTAAAATAAAATATATATTTACAATACAGACTTATAAACAATGTTTACAGCTTTCCTATCTTTTGTGAAAATATACAGGTTTTTTCCACTAGAAACACGTGAGCAAGCAACGTATAATTGCCCATGGGAGAAACATTGTGTTTCCAAATAGAGGCCTGCAACCTGTAGAGTCTGTCCTTGTGCTTTATTTATCGTCATTGAAAAAGCAACCTTTAAGGGGAACTGAAGGCGCTTAAAATTGAAGGGTAGGTTTGCTGTTGTAATGGGAATCCTGGGAATGAGTACTTCTTCCCCCTTTGCAGAACCAGTTAAAATCTTAGCTTCTATGACATTTTCTTTTAATGATGTAATTAAAAGCCTAGTACCGTTACACAACCTAGGTGGCGCTAAGTTCCTAAGTAGTATTACTGGGATTCCTAATTGCAATTCAAGCTTGTGCGGGGGAATACCAGGCAGTTCCAAGGTGTTAAGAAACTCAACAGGGTAGTGTAGTGCTTGCTCCTCTTCTGTAATTGAATCAATGGACAAATAAGATTTAACTTCACCATGAATAATGTTCATAATTTTGCTGTTTATTTTGTTCACATCGTCATTTTTGGGGGCTAAAATTGCTCTGCAGGATAACCATTCAGGATCATAGTGGTTGTTTTGTAAGTCAGGAAACACACTTGCTATAAGCTCTTCCGCAGAAGCAACCATGTGACCAAAGTTTTCTGGGAAGGAAATCATCTTATGTTGGTCAGTTTTCATTCTACCTTCACCAATCTTGAGCAAATCACCTGAAAATTGTCTGGCATCACAGTCGTTATGGAGACTTACCCTCATATTTTGAACCAAGTGATACTGCTCAATATGACTCCATAGGACAGACTTTTTCAAACAGGAATTGATTTCATCTGCTGGAGTTCCACGTTGGATAACTGGTAGGGTTTGTCTAAAGTCCCCTGACAACAAAACAACTAAGCCCCCCATTAAATCTTGACTATTTCTGATGTCTTGAAGTGTTGCATTCAATGCTTCAAATGCTCGTTTGTGAGACATTGTACATTCATCCCACACCAGTAATGTACAACGTCGGAGGACTTCAGCTCGATCAGAGGTTTTGCTGATATTGCATTGTGTGGTTTCAGCAGTTGCTAGGTTAAGTGGTAGTTTCAATGCAGAATGTGCAGTTCTTCCACCAGGTAGAAGTGTTGAAGCAATGCCAGAGGATGCAATCGCAAGAGCAATGTGATTTTCTTTTCTCAGCTTAGCCAATATGAGAGTTATAAGAAAAGTTTTACCTGTTCCACCTGGAGCGTCTAGGAAGATAATTCCTCCTTTTCTACTCTCAATCCTCTCTAAAATTGTATCATAAACCACTTGTTGCTCGGGTAGAAGTTTTGGTAACATCTCTTGTACTTGGAGCTGCATATCGTCGATGTTATATGCCATTTCTTTTAGAAGTTCAGGGTTGATTCCATTCAATAAGTTTGGAGCGGGTAAGCCAAACGAACTTAAATCTTTCCCACTCATAGACTTCACCAGTTCTTGGATATTCGTTAGGGCCTCATTGTAAACTATGTCATTGTACTGAAGGTCAGGGACGACTTCCCTGTGTCGATGTAAGATATCATCAGACAAATCATTTCTGAATGATTCCCACAAAGTTATAGGGCTTGACAACTCACACGTACTTATCAATATTGCAAATAGATGGCGTACACGAGAAGCTGAGCGAGTCAGAACAGCTTCTTCCATCGTTGACTCCCAATGGTTGTCATTCTCAAGCAGACCAAGGGCCTGACAGGCTTCTCTGTATGTGCCACAAATTTGGTTATTTACTGTCCTTAGTTGCTGAAAAGATGTAGGGCCTCTTACTTTATGAAGAAGCAAACGAAGACAATAGCACTCAAAGTTTGCCGGATGAACAGTATATACACGACCTAATGCATCTGAGTATTTAACATCTGCATAACCATGGACAGGTGTTCCTTGAATTCGGCGCCTGAATACTTTCTCGGTTGCGTTGAAAGTGAAATAGTGTGGAACTTCATGATACAAAAGTGTTTTTGCAAAATCATCATTTTGGCATAGATCAAAGAGTGCAGTCAACGTGGTTGGTGGTGGGTTTTGCAATCTTTCATTCATGTTTTCCTCATTAAAGTATACCCGCTGACCATTTTCTAGGTGTACTGATAGATGAGTCACAGTTGGTTTCCTCTCATGCACTGGGAATCCAAATATGCGCCAAGCAGCCTCATTACTACTTAAGTAACGTCCGGTTTGATAAATAGTCACTTCATCCTTTAGATTGTCTAATTGTGCGCCTTTCACCAAATTGAATGCAGCTTGGTCACTTCCCTTGTGTATGTATTTACAAACGTACTTTATGGCCTTAACTGAGCTGCAGTATTCTACATTGATGTGCGCATTGAAGATCTTAATCAAAGTTGGGCAATATGGGACAATCCAGCGGTTGTCTATCTCCACAGCAACATTTCCAGCAGCTTTCATATTAATATGACCCGTGAATCCACCATCATGTGGACTCCGTCTACGGTACATAGGATAACCATCATCATTTGTTTGGGTGTTTTCAATCAGGGGCCTTGGGTAGTGTTTCGTACATTTGCCGTCTTTCATGCATGGAGACCGTTGGTTGTAAGCACCACAAGGTCCGTGTACCATATGTTTCAGTACATACTCATGAAGAACCGGATCAGAGGTACGTTCTGGGATTTCAGAACTAATGACACTGTCAATCTGATTAGGACGGATTTTTTCACATAACCAAAGGAGGTAATGGATGTGAGGTAATCCACGTTTCTGCCACTCTACAGTGTAGATAAAGCATCTGACAGAGCCAAAAACTTCCCCTTTGTTGATCACTGCGACAAAAATCTTTATTTTTTGATGAAACACACGTGAAACAATGTCATGTCTGTCTGTTGCTTTCTGCCCTGGAAGCAAGGATTCCAATATTTCGGGCCATTTTGGATTGCATGTTAAAGTTATAAATAAGTCCGGGCGACCGTAGTTTTTAACATAGGTCAAAGCGTCTTGTGCCCTTTCACTTAAATACCTCGGAGATCCTACAAAACTTGAAGGAAGGATAACAGATTGGCCAATATCATTAGCACTCAGTGTCGCATCATTGTTCAAAGCATCTCTCAAATGCACGTAGCTCTCAGCCCTAAGTTTTTTTTGATTGAGCTTAATGTACAGTAGGCGTTCAGTTTCTATTTTGGCGTACATGTCAACTATGAACTGGTTTAGGAGCTGTCTATACCTCAAGATAGTATTAAAATCGTCTTCGCGTACCATTAACATGTACGCATAGAAATCCATTGACGAAACCTTCTTGTTTGTAGGGAGATTAGTATTTGGATCCATCATGGGGATACCAAAATGATACCCCTCTTGTCCTTTTGAGAAAATTAGTGGGTATTGTAGTGCATCGTAGAAGCGGTGAGTTTCAGACACTCGGAGAAGATTGCCATCACGTTTCCTTAATACAATGTCTCGGCTCTCAAACTCATTTCCAGCAATGACAATCGCCACTTCATCTGCAGTAGGAGCATTGTACCGGCGTTCATGTTCACCAGGTGGACGGCGGTCAGCACGAATTACAACTTTGTAGTTATCTGTTGGAAGAAGTTCCATAGCAGTTTTAAAAGAACGTACTAATTGATTTTCTTCATGAAACATTTGCTGTATATCTTCGACCGTTGTACGACAAACACCAGGTATGTTGTTGCAACGTGTGTCTGTTTCAATGTCCTGATCCCCAATAAAATATATTTGTAGAAAGCTATGGGGCTTTCCTGAAGGAGGAAGAAGGCTACCAATGCGGTGATAAACTTGTCCCTGAACAGTAAAAGTAGTATGAAAATGAGGAACAATAGTCTGAACAGATGCTCCAAAAGATGTCATTTGGAAACACATATTATATTTTCTAATATTTTGTAAGAAATCTTTTGATTCCCTTGTTTCTCCCTTGAGCAAAGTGATAAGGGGTTCAGGTGGCTCTTCCAAATGAGTAACTTTGACTTTGCCACTTGAGCAACACATTCCAACAGATTCTCCTGGCCACTTGGCTGCTCTGCAATGCCTACATATACTATTAATATGTCCAATTGAAAGAAGATTGTGGTTTTTGTAATCAATTGTTGGGTCATAATTAAATGCTATGTGTTTAAATGAATCCCACTTTCTTGTCATAAATTGTTGCCTGTCATTTCTTCGAGCGAATAATGGCTTCATGCTGTTCATTAGTTTGAGTTAAACGCTGTGCAGCGTGTCTTACTGAATCCTCTTCTCTACGTAGCAGACGCTGTTGAGGAGTTTCTTGGGACCGTAGGTAAGCAATCCTGTTAGCATTGGTTTGTAATCGAGCCTGACGACGTTCTGAAGTTTCAGAGAATCGTTGTAGTGCTGTAGTTTCTGTGTTTTTTTGCAGACGGACTTGTCTCTTTTGAAAGGACTCCCTTTCTCGCAAAGATGCCATTGCCCTTGCCTTAGCAGGACGACTGGAGAGGTTGCTCTTTTTTCTTTTAGGCATTTTAATATCCGAAAGTCCCACATGTATGTTAAAAAAGATTAAATTCCAATAAATCAAAAAAAACTTTATATAAAACTTAATATATCAAAAACTTTTAACTTTCTAATTACATTTAAAAAACATTTTCAAAAAATAAACAAATAAAAATCTCAAATCCTTTACTTACTTTTAAATTATAAAATAAAACATAGACAAACAATAATTTACAACATCTGGTTAATATTATGGTATAGCATTTAATTTGAATGAAATGAAACAGGTGATCTTGCTTCTAAAAAGCATTGCTCACTCAGCATTGAATATAAAAAAAAACTTATTATATACTATGTGAACAAACAAAAACATTAATACTCTTACTACTAAAACAAAACAAACAGAAACATACTATTTAGCTATTAAATAATAGGACTATTTAGTATTTAGTCCTACTATTTATAGCTCCTAATATTTATGCACCAAAGGCAAAGGCATATATACAACTTTTTTATTGTTGTTTTTAATTTGAAATATTTGTATATCAGCTTAGAATTAGTAAATTTAATGTCATTCAAACAATGTCATTGCAAGGGTAGGTTAAGTTAAGAGGAACTTGGTTGAAATTATACATGTAATGACCTTGAAACGCTCGTAAAAAGATATTCATTATTAGAATAGAATGTAAAATCTACAGGAAGTGTAAAAAGTTATAATATAGAGTAGTAGCTACCTCTGGATTAGAAAACATCATAACTCTATGGGTAGTAATATGAAAATATGATTTAAAAATTTGGGAAAAGGCTAATGGTGTGAAAAATATTTCGCTCAAAATGGCAAAAATATACAATTAATTATCTCCTTGAGAAAAATGTTTCAATTTTTAAGGTGTGTGCCCTACTCTAAACACATGTTAATTGTTCAAAAATGTTAAAATGATTCAAGTAAATGTGAACTTTATAATTTCACTATTTTTACACCAAACTCTTTCAATACAATTATTCACATTAGCAAAATTTTAAATAATTAATTAGGGTTAGATACAGCATCAGATATACAATCTCACTAATTTCATAAAATAAATAATCAATGAACCATCAAATATAAGAATAAATAAACATGATTGTAGAGAATATTATATGCCTCCTATTTATAAACCAGCTGTGGCATTGTGAATTAATGTGGTTTGACAGTTCAGCTTGTTTACATTTGGGTGGCATAGCAAATTGTAAACATTGTGTTTGTTCTCATGGCAGCCATGGAGACCAATCAATATTTACTTTTAAAATCCTCAACTCAGAACTTTTAAAGCCAAAGGGGCAAAGCCCACGGTCAGTATCGAAGTGTGAATAGTCCTATTATGGTCCTTGGTATGGTAGCTATATTTCTGTAAAATTTAAGCCCAGTCAGTTCAGTAGTTTATGCGCCTATTAGTAATACACATACAGACACCACAAGATTTTTATATAATAGTATAGAAGTATAGAAGATATAGATAGATATAGATTAGTTATTAGTTATTAGTTAACATCATTGTTGTCTTTTTTTAATTTGTTGTATCATAGAATTGGTGTTTATTTATTCTATGGTTGTATTACTATATTAAAAATACTATCTATAATCTAAAACAAGCGTGTGTGCGGACAAACTTTATTTTTGTCCGCGGATTTTTTTTGTTTATAATGGGGTATTTGGGCAAGAGAAATCAATTGGAGTGAATAATAATAATAATAAAACGTCTTTTATTTCAAGCGGTTTTCAGTAGCAATACTGTTTTTCAAAACTGCTCAAGTCAATACAAAAGATAAAAGAAATATTACAATAAAAATAATTGACTTATTAACTAAGAATACCTTAACTTAAATTTACAAAAGACATTTATGGAGTTCAGTCAAAAAGCATTATAACTAAGTTTTTTTACATTTTCTGGCAGTTGGTTGTATTTCTGAGGAGAAAAAAAAGAAAAACCCTTTTTACAGGCCATCCTGTCTTGTACTCCTCTCTCTCACATCTCTTCTAGATTTTAACTTATCTTTCAGATAAGTGGGTCTGCTAGTGTTGGTGACCCTGTGAACAATAGCCACAGTCTCTAACAAACATTCTGTCTGCACAGGCCACATCCCACTTTGCTTTCTGAAGGAAGATATGTGGTCAAATTTTCTCAAATCATACACAAATCTTAAAGCGTTGTTTTGCAGACGATTGATCAAATTAGTATGTTCAGTTGACAGGCTGAAACCAAAGGCAGGCAAAGCAAAATTAATGACAGGCATTACCAAGTTTTACATCTTCTGTCAGTATTTTCCTAAATCTATTGAACACCCTGAGCAAAGTCGTGACCTTTTGGACGATTGATTTTACTTGTTTTGAAAACTTTAACTCCATGTCAATTGTGAGACCAAGAATTTTAATTGTCTCAGTAGACTTCAATATCATGTTCTCCAGAATTACATTGAGATCGCGTTTGTGACTTAAAGAATGCAGGCTGCAAGAATAAGTTAAATGTAATAAAGAGCACTTCTCAAGGTCTCAAGGCTGGGAAAATCCAGTTTTTGCCCTACAGCCCTTTAAAGTACCCATATTATTGTCAATACCTTTTTGTAGCTGCAGATAATTAAACAACTGATACAGTTAGCTAAATAACTTTAACTTACCTAATAATTTTAATGTTAAATCCGAGCAAAGCTCGGTCTCCTAGTACTTTGGTTATAAAGAAGAGAAAATTGTTATTTAAATACCCGTGACACTCATTAAAAAGTCTATATGTGTTTCCATGAACATAACTCGAGTGACTGGTCCAATTTTGATTAAATTTGGGATGATTTTTTATAGCTGGAGAAACTTTATTCAGTTTGTGAACCAGCAAGATTAGGTAATAGGAACGTGTGTAAGTGTAATAGACCTTTTGAATGTTTAAAAAAAAAATATTCCAACCAATTATAAAAAAAATACCAAATACAATTTTGTATTACTTAGGGTGTACAGCTTAAAGCATTTTTGTACAATCGAAGGCTATGGAGATAATAAAAACAGTACTAGTACTAAGATTCCAATGGTATTCTTAAAATAAATTCTTTTGTAGTTTGCTTGCTTATGGATATAAACAAATACAAAAATTTTCAACTGTATAATATTATTATGATTTTGACCAAATTTGGCAGATTTATTTATTTCATACTACCAATTTCAACACTTAACAAAAAAAAACTACTTTTTTGTCCTTCCCTGTTGCAGCAAACCTAAGTACCGGTACTCAATGAATCTCAAGTTATTTAAATCAAGAACAAATCTGACATGTATGTTGATGGAAATATTTTAGTCTAAATTAATCAAGCAGAGGGAATTCATTTAGTCTGCAGGTTTGCTGGCTAATTCAAATTCAAATTCAAATTATCTTTATTTATATTATGTACAAAACGTACAATAAATAGTGTCAAGCTTATAATTACTATGTACAAATACTTAACCTAAACAAAAAATACAGAAAATAAAACTATAGCTGTAAAAATAATATCTATAGCTGTATACATTCATAAACAGTTCATCTATTGAGTAGATGGGTTTTTCTATCAAAAATTCTTTAAGTTTTTGTCTAAACTTTTTTTTATCTTTAATATCTTTTATTTCATTTGGTATTATCTTTAAAAATTTTACACCGGCATATGAGGGCTTATTTTTATACATTTCTAAGTTGTGTTTCGGTAGAACTATATTATTTTTGTTTCTAGTGTTGTATTGATGTGTTTCACAATGTGTTTTAAATTTGTCCTGGTTATTTTTTACATGTATGATACATTCGAGTATGTACAAACTAAACACAGTTAATATTTTCAAATTGACAAATTGTTGCTTTACAGACTCATTATAATCTAGATTTAACATTATTCTTATTGCCTTTTTCTGTAAAACAAGTATCTTATCTAAATTTTTCTGGGAAGTGCCTCCATACACTACTATTGCATAAGATATATGTGATTGGATATGGGAATGAAAAACTATTTTTAATGTTGCTAGGTCACTTAAATAAAACATTCTTTTAAAGGCATAGATTCCAGAATTTACCTTACGCACAATGCTTCCTACATGATGATCCCACCTAAGACATTCATCAATATGGATACCTAAAAATTTTGTACAATCAATTTGATTTATTGTGTTGTTGTCAATAAAAATATGAGGGCTACACTTATTTTTGTTCTGCCTAGTGCTGAAAGAAATAAAATTAGTTTTTTTGTGAATTTAGCATTAATCGATTGTTTACAAAAAATTCTTGGATTTGTGATAATTCTATATGAGCTGCTACTCCAAATCAATCTGACATTTAGCAGATACAATAAGATTAGAATCGTCAGCATACTGTACGAGTTTAGAACTATATATTACGTTGTTACATAGACAGTTTGGCATATTCTTAACGTAACAAATAAAAAGCAAAGGTCCAAGAATAGACCCTTGCGGGACGCCATGCTTTATACTTTGTGTTGCGGAGGGAATTTTTGAAATTATAGCGTTGTTTATATGACTGATTTGTGATTTCTGTAAATTGCTGCCTGTTGGTGAGATATGACCTGAACCACTGCAAAGGAGTTTTTTGAATCCCAAGATAATGCAATTTCTGTAACAGCCTTTCATGCGATATACTATCAAATGCTTTGGATGCTAGGGTATTTAGAGTTTAGAAGATCAGTTGCATAATTAAGACGGAACAAAATCAATGATTTAAAAATTTTATTTTTGCAGAGATTTGTAATAGTTAGAGAAGACCCTCCATGCTGATGGTGCCATGAATCCTTCAGGAGGAGTTCCTCCGGATCTTGCAATGGCTGGAAAATATAATCATTTGTATCAAAAAACACAATTTGTTATCTAGATAAACTCTAACCTTTTAGGTACCGGTATTTTACTAATATTTTTTTAAAAGGAAAAAATCATAAAGAAGAACCAATTACAATGTTACTATATCTTAATTTTCTTATATTTTGTATTATAGCTCTAGTAATCAAATGATTAGTTCACAAAATTATATCTGCAGTATGTGATTAACAGTTAACTGCAAAAAGCCTATCAAGTTCCTAAGGCAAATTATTATTCAGAACTAATATCATGAGTGATACAGATTATTTACATTGAACCTATTGGTTACAATAGATTTAAGGCCAGATTTCTATGAAAAAATATCATAATCCTAACATTCAATGTTTGATTTAATCTTAATTAATGTAGGATAACCAAACAACAGAGTTGACAGAATTTTTATCTGGGGATCAGTATTGTGATTTTGTGATTGGAAGACACAAAGCTGAAGTAAGTTCAATTAGTTTGAATTTGAACTCCTACCTCTCATTTTAGTGCCAGATATTTTCTCAAAGTCATCTTTCCTATTAGGATCGTAGAAGTCCATCTTCTTCTTAGTCTTGTCGTAAGCAGCCACCCTGAGAGGTAAGATCTCTAGTTGGGACAGGTAGGGTGCCATTTTGAGCACCCGAGCCCCATGGGTGCCGTCATAGAGGTCCCGGTCCAAACTCGGGTCTGGGTGAGGAACACCAGCTGGGTCACGACCCACGATGTAGAAGTTGGCTCCAGCGTTCATCCTAGCCTTGGCATGCCATTGAACCTGTAAAAGCAAGAATTTTGAAATTAATATGGGAATTTGAGATTAAAACTTAAAAATATATTAATACACAAAGACACAAAGTGGCACTGAGTTTATTAAGATCTTTTGCTCAGATATCAATCCATAATTATCTTCTTAAAAAGGGGAAATTATTTTTATTCTTAAAATAACACAAATTGCCACGCAGGTCAATGAGAATGGTCATCTAAAAGTAACTGCACTTCCTTCTTGGATTTTCTTACAGAGTTGAAACAGCTTTTGGTACAAAGCTACCTAATACATAGTCAGGATCTGCCAGCGGGTCAGAATGAACCTTGTAAATATGGTTGATCTACATAGTGACATAGTGTCTGCTCTTTCTTAATTTATTTTAACGACCGTTCAAATAAGCGATGGGCACTGGCCGATTGCTTTTGCGCTGGTTTGGGCAGATGAAGCAAACAGGGAGGTTGAAACAGGGGTCCTTGTAGGGTGAAATTTCTAAATTAGTATTTACCTCAGTTGGTCCAGCATACAGCATGGGAGATGGGAAGATAGCCAACACAGTAGACTTGGAGTCCAATATTCCCTCACTGAACACTGCAGCATGTTGCTCTATCCTGGTGTGCAGAGGAACATCATCGTCCTTTGTCCAACCTCCAAGGGGGTGGAGAAGAAGAACTGGATTCTTGTAACCTCGCTCCACCAATTGCCTCCTAGTATCCTTTAATTAAAAATCCTAAGTAATAGTTCAACACTACTTTAATCTTTAAAGCCACTTTTACACGAGGCCAGTTGGCGAGTAGGTTACTTGCAGCAGGTAACTTGAAATACATTAGAGGTAACCTGCCCCGTTACCTGTCTGCTCTACTGGTCTCGGGTAAACGCGGCTAAATTGATAGGAATAACTGATTACATGTACGCTGCTAATCCGTACATCATCCTCTTTAACACAACTACAACTAATCAACAATACTTGCTAGAACCATTGTATTTTCAGGTGTTTTGACTAAAATGTTGGACTTTATAGTGGGCATTACCATATTAGTTTGATTTTAATTTACTGTTTTGTTTTGAATGAAGAAAATATCAATCTGAATTATTTTATCTAAGTTATTTAACACCTTTGACTATTGATTCAACCCAATAGTCAATGCTAACAGTCTCAAGTATCATTTACTTAAATGAACTAATTAAGTAGGCCTACCTATAATAAACAATGGATTTACAAATTTACATAGGGTCATTTCTCAAGGTATTAATGATTTCAGTCCATGCTTTTGGTTAGGTTTCCAATGCTGAATTTAATTTTATATATAGTCTTTGCAGTCATTTGACTTCCGTTACATTTTTCTTTCATAAAGTGGTATTTACAGTATTTAAACTTCAACCGAAAGTTATAAAAACCACTATGTCACTGACCTGCATGAGAAGAGCATGTCCGTTGTGTATTGGGTTGCGCAGCTGGAAGGCGAATACAGCATCAGCTCCAATCTCCTTGAATTTCGCCCTCAACTCGTTGGGTGTGAGTCTGTACTTGTCTAAGCCATCGTTCCAGCGAATACGTTCCAAAACCTCCAACTCTCCTCCTACCAGCCAGTCCCCACTCTCGACGATGATCTAATCACAAGGAATATTAGTTTAGCTTTCAAATTTCAGGATTGACGTAGCAGTACTTTCAATTACAACAATTAATGCTTGCAGAACAATAATTACAGCTGTAAAGTGGACTGGACATGTGCCCTTCCTATGAGAGATGCTTTTAACTGTCAGGATAGGTTTTTAATTTATATTAGGTCTGATCAAGGGCAAGGCTGAGTGGTCTAAAGTGTTGTCTCTGTCTTCCTGACCAGGAGAGTGATCTATGGATCAAAAGTTTAAATCCTGCCTCAGGTCTGGTGTACCACTCATGAGGAATAATTTTATCTCGCTGTGATACATAACTCAGTGGGAGAGAACCCGTGAGAACATCGTAAAAGTGGGCATAATCAAATCTATGACAACTGTGAAGGGCGCTTGAGTCCTACAGAGGCGGTTCCAAGGAGGGGCTAAAGGGGTCCGCCCCTTGGATCCTGAAAAGAAATTAAAACAAAAAATAAAAAGCTTTTGGATATAGTTCTACATGTTAAGAATGGCTTTAAGTCACTAAACGGCTTCAAAACTACCAAATTTTCCAGGGGTGGACCCCTGAACACCCCTCTTTTTTGGGGGTGTCGGACACCCCGTAGCTCTACCCCCTTGACAAGATCCCAGAACCACCACTGTTTGGTTAAAAAACGAGCATATTGCCACTAATCTTTCCAGATTAGTTGATCTTTCCAGAAACAATCATTTATTTCTTAAATAATTATTGTGATTGCCATTTATATTAGTTTTCTTACTATGCATTTGCCTACCCCATAGACCTCGGGCCTGTGAAACGAATCCAGTAGAGCAAGGGGTGAGTTAATACAGTACAAGGGTGGTACAATGGATACTAGAAAAATACCTGTATGGATCATAAACATAAACAAATGACGTTTTTGGCCCAAAAATAAACATGATTCAACATTGCTTAAATGTAACTGCCAAAACATATGTTCAATGCTATTAGTATAGGATTCGGGCCAACAACGTCATTTGTTTGTGTTTATGATCCATACTGGTATTTTTCTAGTATTCGTGGGTGGTACTGATGAAAAGTAGTGGTAGATACCAGGATTCAAACCAACAATATTGATGTCTTGGGCCCAAAGTCTGTGGCTCTACCAACTGAACCGCCGACTCACCAATGATTTGATGTTGTATTCACCAAAGATTTCATCATATTGGATATACAGTGTTAGCAAAACGGGAGTGCCGATGGAGACCAGGTCAAGTCCCTTCAAACGCACGCACCCCCACAGGTCTCCATCGGCACTCCCGTTTTGCTAACACTAATGTAAGGAAAACCCACCTTGATATATGGATGGCCAGTGTGGCAGTACAATCCAAACTGGCGAGTGACTCTTTCTTCTTTGCGATGTTGGTAGAACTGAGGCCCCCTCAGGATTGCCACTACGGTGTCTTTGTACTTCAGACTGAAAGCTGGAGCTCCATCAAGCCTCTCCTTGTCTTTGGTACAGACTGGCAACACGATGGCAATAGACTGGTTGATGTCTCTCCCCAAGACATTGAAATGAATACACTGCAAACAAAATACCATGTAGTTTGTGGTTTTGGATTTATAGACATTTCAGATTTGAGAAATAATAAATATATAGTTGGTACAAAGGAGTTGTGCGCTTTTTTACTAGTACAAAATATGTTTTGGTATGAAGGAATTTTTCCTGACGTTACAAAAATTAAAATAAGAACTATATAAGCATAATGAATGGATTAATTTTGGATTGAATCAGTCTAAGATAGTTTCAAACTATTTTGTTTTAGGAAATATTTTTTTATTTTCCAATCCAGATGGGGACGAACTGGGCGTATTTTAAACCAAATATTAATAGAGGAGTGGTGTAAAACTAAGTGAGATGCCTTGTGTAGTTTTGTTAGGGACTCAAGACTATATTTTCCTTTAGCCAGGACAATTTATTACAATCCCAATAGACAGAGCTGTTAAAAATAATATCATAATTTTTAATAATCCAGAGCATGGATGAATTTGGAGGCTTTTATTTAATCCATCACGTTTAGTCAGATTATGGTCATAATTTTAATTGTTAATCCGTATTAACTAGAAAACACGTCCACCAAATACTTGACAACCCTTATGTCAAATTCCAGAATGTTGTTTTTACCCAAAATTCTCTTTTACACCACAACTTTCAAATATTTCCTCAATTTATCAAAATTTATAGTTCTAACCCTTGATGATTGTGTATAGTGTGTAAATAAAGAAGACTTATTCTGATTCTAACCGTCAAGAACTGATTCTCCGTCATGAAGCCACGGAGAGGAGAGGCCCATCCCTCTGCTAACACCTGGATCCACTGTAAGTCTAGTGTGGTGATGTCAAGAGATGGTAGTTCAGAAGCCTCCTTGATTGCAGCAGCCTTCTGAGTTTCTGGTACAAACAACTCGACTACGGGCCGTTGTATTGAACACGCCATCTTGATTCTGTCTACGAGTTGTCTATAAGTTGGTAAACTTTTGTTCATGTTACTGGTTATTAGTGATAAACATTGTTAGCCTATTGATTGTGTTTGTAAAAAATATGTTAAATGCTTGTTGTACTGTCACAACTCATGTCTCAACATTTGCCGGATGTTAGCCTATTGATTGTGTTTGTAAAAAATACGTTAAATGCTTGTTGTACTGTCACAACTCATGTCTCAACATTTGCCGGATGTTAGCCTATTGATTGTGTTTGTAAAAAATACGTTAAATGCTTGTTGTACTGTCACAACTCATGTCTCAACATTTGCCGGATGTTAGCCTATTGATTGTGTTTGTAAAAAATACGTTAAATGCTTGTTGTACTGTCACAACTCATGTCTCAACATTTGCCGGATGTTAGCCTATTGATTGTGTTTGTAAAAAATACGTTAAATGCTTGTTGTACTGTCACAACTCATGTCTCAACATTTGCCGGATGTTAGCCTATTGATTGTGTTTGTAAAAAATATGTTAAATGCTTGTTGTACTGTCACAACTCATGTCTCAACATTTGCCGGCTATTCCACTCGTCTTCTAACTTGATTAACATTAGGTCAATTTTTTTTATGTTTTTGGGTTGTGTAAGTGTTTGTGACAACTCTTCATAACCCCAGAGACAAAAAGGATTTTTCCAAATACTTTTTAGTAAGATTTAAAAAAAATATTTGAAAGTACAGTAAACATATATTTAACAATTGTTTAAATGATGTTAACTTGAATTGGACGTGTTTTAAGTTGATTATAGATAAAGTCTGCGTTGCTAAATTCATTAGCTATTTTCTTCTGTCAGCTTACTTTACTTTTATTAAAATTATGGTTGTAGTAATAGTTAGTTACCATGAAGCAACTCCGTTGAACTTGAAATAACAGGACATAATTAAAAATTAAATATCTGAACAGGTGCATAGTGTATTCAAACGCCCAGTAAGCTTCCTTTATTTCAAAACTAAAAGTACAAAGTTGTGCACAATTTAGCCTTTACTAAAAACCAAATTTACTCATGTAAATTTAATAAAATATTATTAGTTATTACTGTGGGAAGAATAGTTGGTTTAAGAAAATAACCGTCAAAATTATTATTTTATTTAAGTTATTTAGCCCAGTTAAGTGTTGGAAAATTATTGCCCATCATATCTAAAATATAGAAACGTATATTTTCCTTTGAATTAAAAAGAACTTAATTAGACAAAAGGTTTCACTTAAGATTGCATAAAGTAAAACATAAAGCTACATTCCAACTTGTGAAAAGTGATATAACTGATTATATCTATAGTAAAAGTATTATGAATTTTAATCAATGCCTGGATATCATTTGAAATATCATGTATTAAGCAATTTTAGAAATGTAACAAGCATTGTTTATTTATTATTTTATTAAAGCAGTGAAAGAAAAATAAGGCCTA
This sequence comes from Macrosteles quadrilineatus, assembly GCF_028750875.1. Lineage (NCBI taxonomy): Eukaryota > Metazoa > Arthropoda > Insecta > Hemiptera > Cicadellidae > Macrosteles > Macrosteles quadrilineatus. The sequence continues at coordinate 135,906,484 of NW_026542595.1, read as the reverse complement.
CTTACAGAAACACAATACAGATGAGCTAAATTGTAAAATGAATAGAATGAATTAACCATTTGGCATAACTTAAATACTTGAACTGATCGATTAAAATATCAATAATGTTAAACATATCCGGGGCAGATTTAATAAGGTTATCTACACATCAACATGATGAAACTTCAAATTAACTATATTTTTTACAAAAGTTAACGTTTTTCATCGTGTGTTTGTTTACTATGAATAGGTAAACACTAACACACTCCATTCACTGAAATAATAATAATATCGAATTATCAACTTAATTTTATGCATTGAAAACTTATCAATGGGTTGAAAAGATTACTGTAAGCATAGACTTTAACTTTACAACGGTAAATTATATTACAACTTTGCAAGAGAACGGTTTGAAAAATGTATAAATGTTGCAGCATTGACTCTGGCTGGATACTCAAATATGCATCCCATTGAAGATACCAGTGGTATCTAGTTTTTTTTTTTTTTTTATACTAAAGAAAAGTATAGTTTATAAACCTACCTATTAAAGTAGAATTTTTTTCTATTAGTTTTTCTTTTCTTAGATAGTTGGATATGGTATTGCAAGGGGATGCTATTTAAGCAGTACTTATCCAGAAACTAAGCCTTTTATTTTGGCCACTTTTGGCGGAATTCATTTGCCTCAGTTTGTGAGCTATCAATTGAGATTGGGTGAAATGAGAAAAATGGTAAGTTACCAGTAGGCCTACCTATTGAAAACTCTTAGCCTTAGAGGTATTTTTTCCTACCTCAAAATAAGAGCTAATTTAGACGTACCTCTCTTATACATACAAATACACTACCGATAAGGCCTTATTCGGCTTTAACGAGCCAAAATAGCGAGTTTCTAATATTTTGACAAATAATTTTGAATACTATCTTATTTAGGAAAAAAATTTTGTTAGTAACACATTACATCCAGAAATATCTTTCGATAGAGGGGTAAGAATCAAAACACAAAATTGTAACACAGAATAAAAAAGTATTTAATGAAAATACAGTAACATATGATAGTTTATGCCATCGCTAAATATGCTAATATTCAAAACCAAACCAAAACTGTGTTATGAACACTTAAAAATACAATGTGTCTGCGGAAGGATTAACACATTTCCACAAGTATGAGCCAGTGAAATTTAAAAAAAGGAAAGCCATTGTTTTCAATTTATGATTTTGGCAAAATATATTCAAGGACCAGCTAAAAATATATTTTACACTGAAAGTAAAGTAAATAAGTTTTCATCCCCTTTTTGTGTAAGGGATTTTCAACGTAGTAGCTTCAATATTATTTGAGTATAAAACGATTTCTTTTCCAAAATATGACAGTAATGAGTAATACCAATTGTTATTCTCACCGACTCATTTTACAAATAAATAAAAAGTAAAACTACAAACACTACCTAACTAAAAAGGTCTAAACTGGAAAAATTCAATTTTAGGCCTTGGTTCGGAAAATTAGGCCTATAGGATCTTGGAAAAAAACAAAGATATTTTGTAACGAAACAAAATTGCAAAACTCAATACAAGACTAGTCAATACACAAGTAATCATATAAAAAAATCAAACATATAAAAAACAGTTGAATATGGTTTTATCCTGAAGGAAACCACACAATAGAAATCCTGAACACATTCACTTAAACCTGAATAAAACTGATCTTAATGAAAGAGAACACTTTATTCTCATTTTGGAATACTTCAATGTGCACTTATAAAACTAAACATTTTACAAAGAGAACACTTTGGTCACATACCACTGTGCACTTAGGAAAAGTCCTATTTTACTCAAGTTGGGTGATGGTGATGAAGATCGGAATGATCTGGTGGCAACAATCAGAAGGTCGGTAAAGTTGAGCCATGTCTATGTTGATGCTGAAGTCATCTCGTAAACACAATGGTTGACCTTGCTTGAGTGTGTCCACGTGAGTCGTACGACTGTAAGACAACTTACGGAACGGACTCACTCTCTGTTTCAGTTGGAAAAGGTACTCGAACTTGTCTGCCTTCTCTCTAGAGCCAACGTAGACCACGCAACTGAAATGATAAATTGTTTCTTATCGTTAATTGTTGAGGTGTTATTTCTTAATGTTGTTTATTGGTAAAGAGATTATTGATGTTAAGAAAAGACTACATTTTGTACAAGATATCTTCACCAAATACGATATGTAGAGACATAGAATTAGCCTCATTATTTCAAGGTCATACTATCAAGGTGTGACTTTGTCATTTCAAGCTCACAGATCACTTAGCCACTTGAAGAAAGTCAGTGATGTTTATCTGATAAAAAAAAACTTAAAATCCGTGAATTATTTGTTGTTGTTAGTTTTTGATTAAGATTTAACAAAGCCAATAAAATCCACATTTATATGACATTGGCAGGGCACATTAGCCACTTGAGGTTTAATAGTCTATTCTGGCATTAAAAAATGGCATGAAAACATTTAAAATAAATTGGTTCAGTTTCAAACCTTTCAAAGATTTCAAAATATTCTACTTCTCCTGACAAAATGAACAAGCTCATAGTTCTTTCTCAAATTTAAACTATAGTTTATATTTTAAAATTCACAGACATGTGGTCAAATAAATATGGTCGGATGGAACTTACCCTTTCATAATCCTTTTGAAGGTATCAACATTGAACACCACATGAAACACTTCATTGTGAGCGGATTGAATCCAATCGTGGACGACAAAACCTGAACCTCCGATGATGCCACTGATGGGTACAAGAAGCTCCTGCAAAGGTGCATTGTAAACGTAAATAAACGGTATCAGCATTCTGACACATACTTTCTCCCATAAGTTTGTCAACAACCTTTATCATGTGTAAGCGGTGAGAGTAAATATACGGAAATGGGATTTGTACAATTTTGTTCAGAACTTAAAGGTATATAACATGTTAAATTTTGATCAAAATTGTTCTGGCCGTTTTTGGGAAAATCCGATTTTTCTGTTATTTAAAGGGGGTTTTTTGGAAAAATGACATAATTTACAATAACTTTTGAACCAAAATTTTTACAGAAATTATATTTGTACCATTTTGTTCAGAATATAAAGGACTATGACAGACAACATTTTTATCAAAATTGTTCGGGCCATTTTTGGGAAAATCCTATTTTTCCGTTTTTTTATGGGGTTTTATGGGAAAATCCCTATTAAAAATAAAAATTTCTAAAAAAATTTAAAAAAACTATCAAAATTGTAAGGACTATAACATACTATGTTAAATCAAACCCGTATTTTTTTCTAAAATCCTATTTGTCGTTATTTTATGGGTTTTTTATGGGAAAATAACATATTTGACCATAACTTTTGAACCGTAATTTTTACAGATATGGGATTTGTACCATTGTATTCAGAATTTAAAGGGCTACAACATACTAAATTTTTATCAAAATCGTTCGGGCCATTTTTGAGAAAATCCGATTTTTCCGATTTTTTATGGGTTTTTATGGGAAAATCCCCATTAAAAATCAAAATTTCGAAAAAATGAAAAAAACGCCTGGAGATACCATAAATTAGAACCTACATACCAAATTTCATCGAAATCGGACCACAGGTGTTGTCTCTAGCTCTGTACACATCCAGACACACAGACACACACACACACACACACACACACACACACAGACATCACTTCGAAAACCACTTTTTTGGGTCCAGGGGGACCCAAAACAAATATATCCACTCAAAACTCAAACTCGAAAATTTTGACGAAAACAATACTTTCTCCATATACTATGGTATAGGGGGAGAAAGTAAAAGTTAAGAACTGTTATGTTAGACTTAGTATTAGGCGTGCTAACCCAGCAGACAACCAAGAGAGCGTAGGCACATTCCCTGTGTGGTACAAATTTGTAATTTGTATTTTTAATTTAGAAAAAAGTGCTTTATTATTTAATTTTATAGTAATATGTTAACGCACCTGAGTAGCGCCTGTGATCAGTTTGTCCGGATGGCTACTCTGCAGGTGAACCACCAGTTCAGGCTTGTAGCCTTTCCAGCTGCAGGCGTCCACAATGCAGGCGTAGTGGCGGAACCCGCAGCCGTCTTCATGCGCCTGTTTGTCATTGAGTTTCAACATCATTGTGCAGCCGGTCACCGTGTTCTTGCAAGGGTACATCAGTTTCTCTGCCACCTGAAAAATCACATTTGAAATATAATAGTGTGGTTTTAAAATAGTTGAAAAACGTAGGAACAGAAGACTGCAAGCACAGACTTGCAGTCTATTTTGGGAAACATTTTTGATCAAGTGTAATTGTTAGGCTTGTGTTTTTAGTTTTTTTTTTTTTTTATAAACAGTTTTATTATTTTATTTACCTACAGGAAATAACGGTAAATAAAATCAAGGTATATAAACAAAGGACTTACTGCTATACATTTGACAAACAATATCAAGTAGGTAGTAAATCAGATTTTTAACAAATTTGAAATTTTCAGAGTTATTAAATTGTTATTATATTTTACTCTACACTGTTTTATCATAGGCTGAGGCTCTTCGACTAAACATACGGTATTTAAGTATGATAAAATGGTAGGGAGAATAAATATTATTTCATATTCTAGCCTTCAAAGAATTCATCTAAGGTTTTGCCCTAAAAAGATTTTATTGGTTGGAAATGTGTCACCAATGGAATTTACAGCTTAACTGAATGATTCAAACTGGTCTTAAACTCAGTTATAATCAATTAACTAACAAGTAATTGAAAAATCTAATGTGTAAACAGGAGTAAAATTAATCAATAGCTTACCATAAAGTATGTCCAGAAAAACACTTAAATTGCAGATTTTTTTTAAATAGGCCTAATTCAGAAAGTTCTGAGCTAGTTTGATAGCAACATAAAGACAAGTTTACTCTAGTCACTAAACAGATGGTTGATCGTTTCACAATCAGCTGATAGTATTAAAGACAGTGCCTTGGCAAATAATTATTGGGTGATGTTTAAATTCAAAGGCCCTAATTAAAGTTTTAAGTTCAGTATTTTTAAGTTATCTTTTTTCTTAGCATTTTAACAGTCAAGAATGCAGAAAAATCTTGCAAAAGTTTACTTACTTACTTAAGCGTTTCAAAAATAGGTCCTCTTTTTTTAAGTTTATTGGTGTAAAAAAACTATGTGTATTTATTTTCTTCTAAAACTAGGAGTGACATATTACATAGTGTAGTGTATCATCTAATACACTTGCCAAACATGTTTGGACAAAATAAAACTGTTTTTCTAGATGTCTAACTGATAGAATATGACATTGCCAAATAGGAAGTTTTACAGATTTTTGTGGATATTAATATTTTTCATTGGACATTTGTAAGGCTAAATTTATCAGAATAGTATTCACCAACCTTCTCCATTACACTATTGCGGTCGCCTGGCAGACGTGATCGACACATGGGACACAACGTGAGACGAGGATGACAGTTCTGACACAAGATGTGGCCTTTCATACACTGGTAGATGGGAGGAGTAGCGTGGTCTAGACACACTGGACATTCCAACAGAGCTACCAGTGATTGGTTTAGTTCTGGCAGTGTCATGGGCACCTCACTGCTACCACTAGACCTGTACACGACACAAGGTTCACAAATGTGACAAAAACAAAATGTCAAGTGTTATTTGTGTGACCTATTTTCCTGTACTAATGAGCACCTGGGCTCTGATTTTCTCAGTTGAACTAGCTAAACTCCATCTCTTAATTATTTGCTAAAACCTTACGTACAAGTAATCTGACAGTAACTTACTGCGGCTTGTCCACCCGAGGCGCTGGAGGGATGGCAGCACTGGTAGGTTGGAGGGGTGATGCCCTGGTGGGAAGGGGGAGAGGGGAGGGGGAGGGGCTGCGGCTGGAAGGTACAATGTCAGGACTGTCCGGCAGTGCGGGGCGCTCTGGGGTCTCCACAACAATCACGTCGTCATTGGACTGTTCCATCGGCTCTCCTGAAAAAAAAATATGTTAATAAATTATCCCACCTAATAGCATTTAATCTAGGTTATGGGAAAGAGCTAACCCACCTGGTAAAGGACATAAGGGACAATTCTTTGTCATTCAATTGCAGACAGTCTTATGACTGACCTGTTCCCACTTATGTTTAGGAGTTACACTCCCTCATGCCTATAGTTTAATAAAACCTTTTCTTTATGGGAAATCTGAATACTACAGCCTACTGTTTATCAGGGATTCTACAAGTTCAAGAATTCTCATAAGTAGACAATTTAAGATTTTGTCATGAGATTGGAAGCATCTTTTAAACTTTGCATTCCTGTATCTACATGGGTCTCAGAGGCATAAGCATGGAATGAATCCGAGGAAAGCAATCTTTCAATCTGTCAATCTTTAACATCAACACCCCAAACATAAACCCACAACCCAACATTTGCTCTGCAAGCCGTTATACTAGAAAACTTTCAAGAAAGATTTTGTGTCTTTTACAATCATTGAAAACAGCCTTGTACTATTCTTACGACACAATGTGAGACATAAATGTGGTATAGTTAAGTAACTGTGTACATTGTGGTAGTTAACCACGTTGGAAATGAATAAATATCAATGTAATATACACACCAGGTTCTACAGGGTCCAAGTAAGAGTTGATCTCGCTGATGATGGAGTGAGCGTGACGATCTATGATGTCAGCTGTGCTACTACTTTGCTGGTCCAACAAAGAGCTTCGCTCCAGCGGCACAGTGACTGGCGGAGATCTGCACATTACATTTAACAATTCTTCGGTGATAACGATGGTGTTACAATCATGGAACATATTCATGACAACATTGTGATAAATGTATGTTACACCAAATTTATGTTTACTAAAGCTAGCACTGCTTTTATATTGGTAACCATATAATTTTAAACCTATACAGTATGAACTTTGGGGGGGGGGGGGTTGAAAGGTAGTGAAATTGTAAACTATATGCTTGATGAGTTTTGTTCAAGGAAAGGCTCTCTAGGCCAGGATTTTGAATCGTAGAATGAGGAGGATAGCAGCTGGCTTGCCTTGAAAAAGTGTAGGTAGGCCATAAAACATACAGAAGAGACACTGTGCACATAATATTTCGTCCCCTGAGGGACTGGGGAAAAGAACACCCAGGGGACAAAATAAGCTAGCTGCTATCCTCCTTATTCCATAAGCTTCATAAACTTGTGTTGCTGGCATTTAAATTTTTATTTTTTTTCATTGGCCTAGTTCATTTATTACGTATCACTATCTCATGTTTTTAAATATGTTGAACAGACCAGATAAAATATCACCCTTCATCTACTCAAATTTACCAACACAAATTTCTTATTAGAATCAAACTCATCCCCTGCAGTCTCCTATTTATTCAATACCTTTTCTGGTATTTGTCTTACCTTGGGTTTTCACTAGACTGTGAGGATGATGGGTAGTTAAACAAGAAGTTTCCGACCAGATCACAATAATCGTCAAGAGACGGAGTATTTCTAACACTGAAACAAATGCCAAATATTATATTTCACAGCCATTATGGAACTTGTTACTATACACAACGATTTGGTCAGTTGTGAAAAGTAGGTAATGCTTTAAAAAGCAGTTACAGCACTTCTTACACAAGGTTTCATTGTTTCTTGGTTCAATGATCAAGTGCCTTTTATAATCCCTAATGTTAAAAAAGTTATTAATATAGTTTGTACACTCTCTATAACTCAAAGGGGCATGTTATAATTTATACTTGCACCATAAAGTCAAAAACTACAATGTTTGCAGTCTCAGAGGGTCAAAATCCCATTGAGTCAAATAATAAAGTCACTGCTGAAAAACGTAGTCTCTGTTAAAGCAATTGACACATTGAGATTTTGATCTGATGCAACAGCAGTTTTAATAAGACGAAATATGATAAATTACACAATTTTACACCAGTAAAAATATAACTAAAACAAAATACCTAAATGTAAAACTGACGGTTGATTTACCTGGCAGATATAGATGATGAGGGCAATGAAGATGGTTGTATCAGGGAAGCTGTTTCATTGGCAGGACCATCTGAGTACCTTGGTACCTCCAGAAATCTGTTGAAAAGTACACTTATATTATTGCTTTCATACAATAATGGCAAGATTACGTGTTTAACACGTTGGGTGCTGATGACGGGAATTCCCGCCATTGCTTAACATTGAAATAAATGCAATTTTCATGTTCAAACATGTCAAGGGCACTTTAAGTGTTAAAGGACTTTTTAAGATTGTTAGTAGCCTTTTTAGATTGAAAAATGTATCAAACTATCGACCAATATCTGTGCTCCCTGATATCTCTAAGATGTATGAAAAAGCAGTATACATTCAATTTTCCAAATTTTTAGAACAATTTAATCTTTTATATGATAATCAGCATGGATTTCGGAATGGAAGATCGGTTGTGAGTGCTGCTGTATCTTTTATTGAAACTGTAATTGAGTCGGTTGACAAGGGAAATGTACAACTGGTATTTTTATGGACCTATCTATGACATTCGACAGTGTTAGGCATTCTACTCTACTTGAAAAACTTCAAAGACTAGGAGTAGCAAAACAAACTCTTAATTGATTTACGTCATATCTCACTGAAAGATCTCAATACGTAGAAATAACTCACTTGACAAATTACAATATAATTATTAAATCATGCTCAACTTATAAGCCAATAGTTTTCGGGGTGCCACAAGGCTCAATATTAGGGCCCCTGCTTTTTTTGTGCTATCTATGTGGAATGAAAGATTCTTTAATATATAATAAAAATTCAACACTATGTCTGTATGCTGATGACTCGAATTTGGTAATATCATCCAACTCAATAGAGCAAACAGAAATGTTCGCTTATGTAGAATTGGAAAGTATTGGAAATTGTCTTAATAACCACAACTTGATGATGAATTTACAAAAAAACTAAATTTATAAATTTTAAGCCAAAACAAAATAGACAGAAGGAGCAACAACAATAAGCTATAACTTACAAAATATTGATGAATAAATTAGTACAAATTTTTTGGGTTTAACACTAGATCAGCACTTGAATTGGGATAAACATGTCCAGAAATTTTAAGTAAAATTAATTCCGGAATTCATGCTTTATCAAGTATGTCTTTTTACTGTGATTTAAAAACTTTAAAAAATATATATTTTGCACATGTGCATTACATATCACGTTTGGCATAGCACTCTACGGCTCAACAAAAATATGTAATCTAGATAGCATTTTAAAGGAGCAAAAAAGAGCGGTTAGAATCATGCTTAAGCTGCAGCGTGATGAGTCAGCTAAAGAGCATTTTAAGGATCTAAAAATCTTAACTGTTTACGGGCAGTATATATATGAATCAATAATAATTGCAAAAAAACAAGAAGTATATTCGGAACCAAAAGAAAAATCCCATTCTTATAATTTAAGAAATAAGAACGAAAATGTACAACCACACAGGACTAAATTTTTTGAAAAGAAATCATCCTATGCAGGTAATAGATTTTTTAAATTTATTCCAAAAAATATTAAAAAAGAAACAGATCCAAACAAATTTTAAAAAAATTAGGGATGGACGGGTCCCGAAATTTCGGGAATTTTTCGGGAAAAAAATATTCCCGATTATCGGGACGGGATTACATTTGACTTGGGAATTTTTCGGGACGGGATTTGGTCCGATCGTCGGCGATTTTTCCGCTTCGCGAGTGCCGATAACGCCGTTATTGCGAGCGATAGGTCCGCGAACGCAGGAGACGAAGTCATACCGACGATCGCGCCGTGACCGCGGAGTCCTACCGGCGATCGCGCCGTGACCGCGAGTCATACCGACGATCGCGCCGTGACCGCGAGTCATGACGACGATCGCGCCGTGACCGCGGAGTCATGCTGACGATCGAGCCGTGATCGCGAGTCATACCGACGATCGCGCCGTGACCGTGAGTCTTACCGACGATAACCCCGTGACCGCGGAGTCATACCGACGATCGCACCGTGACCGCGAGTCATACCGACGATCGCGCCGTGACCGCGAGTCATGACGACGATCGCGCCGTGACCGCGAGTCATGACGACGATCGCGCCGTGACCGCGGAGTCATGCTGACGATCGAGCCGTGATCGCGAGTCATACCGACGATCGCGCCGTGACCGTGAGTCATACCGATGATAACCCCGTGACCGCGGAGTCATACCGACGATCGCACCGTGACCACGAGTCATACCGACGATCGCGCCGTGACAGCGAGTCATGACGACGATCGCGCCGTGACCGCGAGTAATGACGACAATCGCGCCGTGACCGCGGAGTCATGCTGACGATCGAGCCGTGATCGCGAGTCATACCGACGATCGCGCCGTGACCGTGAGTCATACCGATGATAACCCCGTGACCGCGGAGTCATACCGACGATCGCACCGTGACCACGAGTCATACCGACGATCGCGCCGTGACAGCGAGTCATGACGACGATCGCGCCGTGACCGCGAGTCATGACGACAATCGCGCCGTGACCGCGGAGTCATGCTGAAGATCGAGCCGTGATCGCGAGTCATACCGACGATCGCGCCGTGACCGCGAGTCATGACGACGATCGCGCCGTGACCGCGGAGTCATGCTGACGATCGAGCCGTGATCGCGAGTCATACCGACGATCGCGCCGTGACCGTGAGTCTTACCGACGATAACCCCGTGACCGCGGAGTCATACCGACGATCGCACCGTGACCGCGAGTCATACCGACGATCGCGCCGTGACCGCGAGTCATGACGACGATCGCGCCGTGACCGCGAGTCATGACGACGATCGCGCCGTGACCGCGGAGTCATGCTGACGATCGAGCCGTGATCGCGAGTCATACCGACGATCGCGCCGTGACCGTGAGTCATACCGATGATAACCCCGTGACCGCGGAGTCATACCGACGATCGCACCGTGACCACGAGTCATACCGACGATCGCGCCGTGACAGCGAGTCATGACGACGATCGCGCCGTGACCGCGAGTCATGACGACAATCGCGCCGTGACCGCGGAGTCATGCTGACGATCGAGCCGTGATCGCGAGTCATACCGACGATCGCGCCGTGACCGTGAGTCATACCGATGATAACCCCGTGACCGCGGAGTCATACCGACGATCGCACCGTGACCACGAGTCATACCGACGATCGCGCCGTGACAGCGAGTCATGACGACGATCGCGCCGTGACCGCGAGTCATGACGACAATCGCGCCGTGACCGCGGAGTCATGCTGACGATCGGGCCGTGATCGCGAGTCATACCGACGATCGCGCCGTGACCGTGAGTCTTACCGACGATAACCCCGTGACCGCGGAGTCATACCGACGATCGCACCGTGACCGCGAGTCATACCGACGATCGCGCCGTGACCGCGAGTCATGACGACGATCGCGCCATGACCGCGAGTCATGACGACGATCGCGCCGTGACCGCGGAGTCATACCGACGATCGCGCCGTGACCGCGAGTCATACCGACGATCGCGCCGTGATCGCGAGTCATGACGACGATCGCGCCGTGACCGTGAGTCATACAGACGATCACCCCGTGACCCGCGAGTCAAAAGGTACTATAGGTACCTGTAAATTGTTACCCATTTTTTGGTTTATATAGATCAGTGCCACAAATGGTAAAAATTGATTTAGTATGTCTTTTTTGGTAACTGCAATACAGTACTTTCTTTTTATGCACAGAAAAAAATCCCGTCCCGTCCCGTCCCGAAAATCGGGAAGGAAATAAAAATCCCGTCCCGTCCCGTCCCGAACTAAAAATTCAATCCCGTCCATCCCTAAAAAAAATATTGAAAGAGTTTTTAATAAATTTAGCAATTTATTGTTTTGACGATTTTTTTACCTCCCTCAGTTGCTATGATAGTTGAAATTATCTTACTAGATTTGTAAAATGTATTTGTTGTTTTTATAACCATTACTCATGTTTTGCTGTTTTTTATCCTGTTGAACTATTTTGACACTATTTTTATTGTAATTATTTTGACACTATTTATTGTACAATGTACATAAAAACAAATAACATATGAGTAATATTTGGGTTAAAACAACTTTGAAATAAAGATATTTATTGAATTGAAGTTACACCGGCGTACTGTACGTCCCAAACGTCCAGAACGTCCAGTACGCGGTCTTTCCACACCGCCCAGCAACGTACCAAACGTAACCTCACTTGCTGTATTTATTTTACCGGTGCAAGGATATCTTTTCCGCAGGTTCCTTAGTGTGGAACCGTGTTTACTGTTCCATGGATGATCGAACTGAGTGATAGTGATAGTGATGACTTAGTATTATTACACTTGTTAACAAAAAAGAAATAAATGGATTCATCACATTAATGCAAACGGAAGAGTTTTGGAGAAAACCGTAATTTGATGCGTGATCCATGCTCCAGCTGGATATAACTTAGATAGATTTAGAACATATTTTCGATTAACTCCAGATTAAATGTAATGTAAATAGTAAATACTTTTTTACTAAGGCAAACATTATGACCATATAACCCTTTCTTGCAAATAACCTCTCAGATCAGTTTGAAGAAGTATTGTCAAACACAAGTACCAAAATCATGACGTGGGAGCGGAGCGCGTGGTTTTAAGTGTTCACAGCGTATGCACTAGGCCATGGATGTTTGAGAAAAATAGCTCCCCGAGGAATGCACTGAAAGCCGTCTCAGACGTCCAGAACGTCCTGGACGTGCGGTGTGAACGGTCTCATTTGATAGCATGGGAAGCATTTAGTTTAAACAAAAACGTACCAAACGTGTTGGACGCTGGTGTGAAAAGGCCTTTAAGCTAACCTTGTGTCAATAAATGGGATTAATTGTATAATTTTGTAACTAGGCCTAACTTGAGTTTTTTTAACTAAAGAGTTTTTACCAATACTAATCTACATTAATGGAACACACATAAAAATTGTGGTATATTATTAATACAACAAACCAAAATTGAAACACAACTTAAATGAAATATTAAACAAGCTTACCTAACATATTTCCTTCTTCTGGGCTAAAACAGATCATAAATTGCATTAATTTTCATTACACTCAGTCTAATAGATTTGTTTTAATGTGTACTAGATAAAATTGATAAAAAAAACAGAAGATAAGCATCTAAGTACAGTAGTCGCAGCTAGTCTGGGCGCGCGGCCGCGCTAGGGCGGGGGGCGTAGAGGGGAGTGTTTATTGCTCATTTCCAAAAACATCTGGCCCACACGGCTCTCTGGGGTTGTTCAGCGAGGCTGTGGGGGTGAGCGAGTCGTTACTCTCAGCACGGCTAGTACACAAGGGTCCGCGCGCCCAGACTAGCTGCGACTACTGTAAGTGTAGGAATTGAACCAGGTAACCACTTCCTTTGTCCCACATATTACATGCAAAGGAGAAGTCTATGTTGACAAGCAACTGCAAAGTTAAATAGTTTTTAGTTGTTCTATCTATAGACAGTCAAATATCGTTGCAAGGTCACATGAGCAATCCAATGGTGATTGCAGTGAAGAGAGTGCAAGGGTTAGGCTTAAGCTTATAAGATGCTACCATTAAGGTACCGTGGTTGGTCTAGCTAAGCAGGGTGTCCAACGTTCCATCAAAATAAAATTAAAGGACAATTCTAGGTTTTCCAGGTTCAAAATTTCCAGGGCAAAGCTTGACGATCAAATACGCAAAACTTACTTCTTTATTTACACCTGCAAGTACAATTCAAAACCCTTTGGTGAATTAATTCTGTGATGATTTATTAATTTTTTAAGATAGCAGCAATATCGGTGATCTTATTTTTCGATCAAGGCAAAATTTGTGAGGATTTCCAGCAATCGCGGCAACATCCTTGATGATATCCGGCGATTCAGAAACTGTGTGGTGAATTTAGGTAATCGCGGCAAACACCTCTGGTTATTTCCCACGAATGCAGAAATAAGTGTGATATGATAATATAATTTGCCACAACCAAGGCAACACCCGTGGTGAGTTTTCACAATCCATGGTCAATACTTGCAATCGTGGCAAAATCGGTGATAATTTCTCTAGATCACGGTAACACACGTTACGCCTATAATGTCTTTCGATTGCGACAACATCCGTTTATCTTCACAATGATCATCTCAACTCCTTAGATTATTTCTCTTCATTGCTGCATAACTGTGATAGAATACCAAAATAGTAACAAATTCTGGATTTTTTTTTGCGATCACGGCCAAATCTGAGATCATCTTTGCAATCACAGCAAAATTCACGATGATATCCGGTTATCCGATTAATATCAGTGATGATTGCCCATTATTGTGGCAAACCCTGTGATATTTCTTGCGATCGCAGCAATGTCTGCTAAATGCTATAGTTTCCCGCAATGGTGACTTGTAACCATCCCAAAACCAAAAAAATTGGCTACTTCGGGCAGATTTTTCTATGATTATTCAAACATTTAAATTTCCTGGTTCTTTACCAAATTCAAAGATTTTTTTCACTTTTATGAACATTTTGGTTCAATTCCCGAATTCCAGGACGACTGGACACTCTGCTGAGTTAACACTGAAAGAAAATATTGAATGAGCAAGTAATGTTCATACTGCTTTTGCAGTCATTGAAGTGGTATAAAATCAAAAAACTAGAAGAACATACCTGTAAAATGCTTGTTAAATCACACCTTCAGTACCTCAGCTTACCTACTGTTTACTCTTTAAACTACACATGTTGGGTAGAATACTTACAGGAGTTGTGCCAGTTGAACACATTTCATCAAACTGTCTCAGGATAGAAGAACTGTTGGTTGACGACTGGCTGTTACGTGTAGGAATGTATTGTGGAGCGTTGGTTCTGAAATTACAGGACAATAACTGAACCAGAGATACAAATGGAGGCAGCACAGAGTGAAAGAATTGCAATATGTTGACCAGCTTTTATAATGGGGGCTGAAGTACATTGTCTTTGTATAACTAAACTAGGGGATAGCGAGTACACACATAAAGCCATGAGCCAATGAGCAGATTCCCCCAGTTGGTACCAAATTGAAGTGTCAGTGCTACCTCCAGTTATATTCCTTTCCTAGCTCAGTGAGGACAGTGTGTAAATATTAGGGTGAATAGAATTTTTTTGCTTAAAAAATAACTTTATGTTGATGTCTATCCAATAATATATACGGTTAGGTTTGTTGAAAACGTTAGATGAAGTTTCCACTTCCAAACACTAAAAATTGAATTACAGATTGTTTTGTATAAATTGTTATTTAGTTTGTCAAAATACCTCGTTATTTTTTATTACCAAATTTCAAGTTTTTTTTTTATTTTTTATTACTATTTCAAACTATTAAATAACAATAATTTCAATACATGAGTTATTTTGAGTTTTATTTCTGAAAAACTCCAATTATAATTTAACAATGTAGCAATTAAGGAGCAATTGCAGATATTTTCTATCAGAATTAGTAAATACCCCCGCCGCAGCAAACATACAGACTTAGCGAATTTCTATTTGCCTAATTGGATTTAAACTAAAATGTCTCCTTAAAAATATCACATTTATTCCCTATTTAAACAGAATTAGTTTAATGAGTACTTAGGTTTGCTGCAACAGGGAGGGTAAAAAAGTTTTTTTTAATGTAAAATGTTAAAAGGTACTGTGGTTTAATAAGAAATTAATGTACTTTCCAAATTTGATCAAAATATGTTCATAAACAAGCAAACTACAACAGTTGACTTATCCTCCATAAGAATAACATGGGAATTTTAAAATTAAAATTTTTTTGAATTTTCTTCGTAACAATTAGGCGCATAATAACGCTTCAATATACTAAATTATTTGTTTTTTAAGCTCTACAAAATGGTTTAAAAATAAACTGTGAAATTTTGTGTTTTTAGGGTCAAAAATGGGAAAACCCTATTTTTACCCCATAAAACCCCCCATAAACCCCCGTTCCCATAGTCCGATCATGCTGGTTCGCGAACTCATTCAAGTTTATCCCGCCTTACACCTTCAAACCAAATTTTATCAAAATCGGAAAAAAATTACTCAAGTTATCGTGCGGATGGACACATATATATATACAGAGTGTCCCGGAACTCTCTACTAATATTTTAGGGCATTGATCCAGGGTAAGAAACGTACCTAAATATCATATTCAAATTGTCCGGAAGTCCTTAGTTACTCACACAGCTGCCATTTTGTTTTTTCAGTTATTATTTTTTTTCTAAAGAACCGTTAAACATACGAAATGGAAACTTTGCACAAACATTTATGACAACTAGACAAAGCTACAAAAAAATTATGAAGATTTTTCAAATTCGTAAAACAAAATGGCGGCCATTTAAAATTTTCTTTCTTAAATAACTCAAAAACCAGTGATTTTACAAAAATTTTAAATGGCCACCATTTTGTTTTATGAATTTGAAAAATCGTGATAATTATTTGGTAGCCGCCAAATACAATACAATACAAAAAAACAACTATTTGTACAAATTGAGAGGAAATGAACACAGCTTTGATTGAGGCAAGCATTGTAGCAAAAATAATAAAATATGTAAACAAGCATATTAGCAAGTTATTATACCATCTGGTGCGAACCAAGTCCTATGTGTTCGCCTGCCCTCTACTTAAAATTATTGTTACCTACATTCACTGGTTTTTTTTTATTACTAGATATTTTACTTTTTACAGTTGATCTTTTATGATTCTCTAGTAGCCTATTAGCTTGTGTGTTAGGTACTTCATCTCCTGAGGACAACATAATAGCCTACTCAAGATCCCAAAACGTTATGAAAACTTGTTTTTAGTTATTGTGATGTAAGATTTCTACAATAATCCCTAGAATAACATAAACCAAAAATTAACTTGAAGCGAGGAATAAATGTAAACAAATAAATTAAACAAACCGAGAGGAGTAGAAGGAGCTGTGAGTAGTTTCCGGTGTGTTCGGAAGTACTGCATCTTGCAGACTAAAGCTGGAGGACACTACTGGGGGCGGAGGCGCAGCGGCAGAGTCTAAAATAGATCTTCATTTAGGCAAAATCAGGTTATTAGTTTTTTGTATCAAGGGATTGTAGGCACATTTCTATCTAAACTTGGCGAGTCGGAGGCTTTTTCCTCAAGTAAGTAACTATTTAAGACAATAATAACCAAGGACATGTGTACGTATGTAGGTCAAATTTAATAAAAGCTTACTGGATATCTAGGAGAATACTGTACCAGATTTAGACTATTATAAAATAAAGGTAGACCTTGATCTCCTTCCAGTGCAGACTTTACCCCAGATAATGTGACTTTACCAGATACCTAGTGGTTATATAGGTAATCAAGATTTTACAATACTAGCCTATGTAAATTAGTAGGCTTTTTCTGTTTATAAATTGTCAATAATTCAATAAATCTGCATCCCTCTCACCTCTGTTAGATATGGTGGGGTTTGAATCGTTGGGGATATTGAACCTCTTCAACTTGTAGGAGGAAGAGGAAGGCCTGATAGCGTTGGTTTGCCAGATGTCCCTCATGTTGCAGAAACTCTTGGGTCGGATCAAGTACTCTCCGGGAGGAAACCGCTCAGGCGATGTGCTGCTTCGGTCTGATGACAAAAGCAACATTTACATTTCCAAACATAAAAATTGATACCGTAAAATTAAGAAAAGAAATTCTCACTAAAAAGTTTAACTGTTGAGAAAAATTAGTAAGGCTTATAAACAGTAACAAGGGGGATGAGCTACAGGTACACAGTTAGGATTCACTTTACTCATCAGTCAGTGTAAGTCTTACCAAACTATGGAGGATCCAATAGGCAAATGTTGATTCGCCTAGATATTCGCATATTGAGTCTGATGATGATTGGAGTGTCCAATCATAATTGATCACCACTTACCATCTTTTAGCGAATTTCCCATATAGGGAATAAGCTATTACCGTAGGTCTCATGGTAAGACCTAGACCCGGGACCGATTTACTTTTTCGTTTTGAGGTCCCCAGAGGCCAAAAACACCATCCGTTCAAATTCATATATATATATATATATATTTATATATGTGTCCGTTAGCGCGATAACTCGAGCAAAATTGATCCGATTTTGATGAAATTTGGTACAAACGTGTAAACCTACATTTATTCGAACGAGTTCGCGAACCAGCATAATCGGACCATGGGATCAGGGGTTTATGGGGGGTTTTATGGGGTAAAAATGGGGTTTTCTCATTTTTGTCCCTAATAACTTTAAATTTCTAAATTTCTCTCTAGACCATTTTGAAGAGCTTAAAAAAACAAATAATTTAGTATATTGAAGTTTTTTTGAATGTTCATTGACTACAAAAAAATTTAAAAAATTGTAAATTTAAAATTCCCATGTTATTCTTATGGAGAATAATAAACTGTTCTAGTTTGCTTGTTTATGGATATATTTTAATCAAATTTGGCAATTTGGCTTATTTCATACTAAGCTATCAATATTTCAATTGAAAAAACACACCTCAACATCTTCCCCGTAGCAGCAAACCTAACTACTCACTAAAATTAATGTTATTTAAATAGGAAATAAATCTGAAAATTTATAGGGAATATTTTAGTAGAAATCAAGCCGGGTAAATGGAAATTCGCTTAGTATGCAGGTTTGCTGCGACGGGGGTATTTTAATATTTACTGTCTTCCTTGTGAGTAACAACAGTATAAATGAAATATATGTTTTTAGTGTCATAAGATGTTTCTTTTATTTACTTTCCGTAAATTTAATAACACATACAATGCTAATCAAGAAGAAATTTAAAAAATATTTTTTAAGTGTTGGCCTAATAATGAATTGGTAACAGATTACTCACTGTCGGTTATTTGCACACTCATCGAGCTGTTGGAAGAGATGAGTGTGTCAACGCTGTCGAAGATGACGGAGGCAGCAGACGATGTGGCAGATCGTTTACGCCGTACCACGTCCTGTGTTGACTGTGTGGAGGGACCCTCCCCCTCTGGCGATGGGCGCGATATTGGTGACAGAGTCACACGCAGAGGAGTCACTGGGGGTGTTGCTCCTGCAAAGTGAATAAAAATTAAAGCCGTACAAACATACATACAATGTATAGCAAATTTGTAAATACATCCATTGGTTAAAGTTGTTGGTTTTTCATGTGAAAAATACTTAACCTATAAATTTATAAACGTCTACATAGAGTGTTGGCAGGCCTATAGGCTATATGAATTGGTTTCTCAAACACCCAAGCTAATTTATTGGAAAGGAATATAATTGAATGTAAGTACTTCTCTACTGCACTAAAATGACTGATAGTACACCCTAGATAGTTAATTAAGCATCGCATATGTAGATTTATCTTGCTCTTGACCGAAGTCGACCAGAATATTTATATCAAAGAATGGGATTAGGGGGGCCTATTAGTTTTTTGCCAAAGTTTTACTCCGTTCACAGACTTTGGGCGGTTTGAGGGGAACTTCCCCACTACTTTTATACACCCATGCACATTAAGATACTTGAAAAACGTTCCCAGTTTGTGGCGGCACTGAAGAAGCTCTACTTTGAGCAGATGGTCTCGGCTGGCGTGTCCTAGACCTACTGTTTCTTTGCGCGTTTGCTAATGCGTGTATGCCAGAGTATGTAAATGAGTTTTATTTTAGTTTTTTTTGTTAAAATTGGCATGTCTTTTCTTCTTTTCTGAGAAAATGTACTTATATTGTTAAATATGTTTATGTTTAGTTAGATTGAGTAATCCCATTGCATTATTATTTCTATACATTTATGAATGTCAGGTTAAGTGTAAGAAAGGGCCATGTGGCCCAAACTTTGCCTGAAAAAAATAAACAAATTGCATTCATTCATACTTTTTTCCTTATGTTATATAAGGCACAGCTGATTGGTGTTTTTACAATCTCAGCTGTATCATTTTAAGTAGAGGGATAAATTTCTTCTAAAACCGCCTAATTTTGTGAACGGTGTATGGTCACAACATCAATACAGATGTTTAAACATAAACAAAACAGAGCTACCAAAACAAACTTTCTCATTAAAATTTTCAACTAACCACATTGTTATTTTATGACAACTTTTTTTTATTAACTGTCAACAATGTAGCTACATGCTTGATCATCATAATAGGCCTAGAGTAGATCTTTGATAGCAAATTTTCTTGGATTGTCAAAATAGACTTGTTGTCAAGATAGACTTTTAATCGAGGTTTGCAATAACTTTTGATTAAGGATAGCCCAATATAAAGTCAAAGGTATTTGAATATGACTCGTGTTATCAATGTGACTTTCTAGGGCCTTGTTATCGAGGTTCAAATGTAGGCCTACTTACGTAAACTGCCAATAGAGTTCTCAGTCGGAGCCACATTTCCAGCTGGACCGGATTGGCTACCAGATGAAGTTGAGGGTCCTGCATTACCATTCGTTGATTCCGACTGATAAATATTTGTAAAAGTTATTTGTATAGGAACTTCATTGTCGTTAGTTTCTGAAACAGACAAATCCACGAGATGTTAGCAGTATTATTTGATTTACTTAATTTACCAACTAAACAGTTACCGGCATATGTAAAGTCTTATTTTATTGAACCTAACCTAAGTTGCAGGATTGTACAACATTTATCAAATAGCATGGTGTTATAATTTAACAAGAATAACACAGCCATCATCTGTTGTAACTTTTAAATTATGCCTTTGTTTGTTTTGAGTAATAATCTAGTAGGCCAGCTTATGTTTTATCATAGACTAAGCAACACAACACAAGTAGACTCCTCATCCCATTGTAAATTTTGAAGCTTGTTTTTCGTGTCTAGTTCATGTACGTTTACACTGATCGCTGGGGTAGAGGAAATTTTGTTTCTATTATTTTAGGGTTATTTTCAAGATGTGTGCTTTACTTTGGTTATATAACTAGGAGACCAGTTATTGTTTATGATTATATCATTTTAGTTGGTTAAATGAGGTTTTGAATTACTGAAATAACAAGAAACAAATTGTAAACAAAACAAGAACTCTACAGTTGGACGTACAGGACTAACAATAAAATTGGCTTCAGCTGTTCAATAAGGATGACGGATCTACTAAGTTAAGGGAGTATAGTAGGCCTATGTTTTATCTATGGTTTTACCAACAAAGAAAATAGGCTACTGTAGGCTATTAAAATTACAATAG
Source organism: Macrosteles quadrilineatus (assembly GCF_028750875.1). Classification (NCBI taxonomy): domain Eukaryota; kingdom Metazoa; phylum Arthropoda; class Insecta; order Hemiptera; family Cicadellidae; genus Macrosteles; species Macrosteles quadrilineatus. The sequence goes on along the minus strand of NW_026542595.1, from coordinate 135,885,403 downwards.
CTCAAACTTAGTTAAAATATAAATAGGCCTACTGTGCTCACTTAGTCGACCCACAAGAACAGTTGAAAAAACATAGCTCCACTTACCTGATTCCGAGTCAGAGCTGAATGAGGGACGAATGGGAAAACGGTTAGGATTAGACTTATGTCGAGAGGGTCTCTCTGGTCTTTCCATCCTCAAGGCTATCCACTTCTCAATTGTAACACACTAGGCTGCTGAATATTGGTATAAATTAATTCAGTAGGCCTAGTTGTTGAGATTCAGTAGTTTAGTAACTTAGTTTCTGTAGCCTTAAGTTACCTGTAACCAAAAGATGCCATTTCAGTTTTTTCAAAATTTTTGTTCATTTTGTGATGCCTTACTTTCATTAAGTAAATAACATGATAACTTATCATGTGCCTCTGCCTTACCAAACCAAAGTTCACAACATAAACACTTTATACTAAATTATTTGTTTTTTTAAGCTCTTTAAAAAGGTCTGGAGAAAAATTGATAAATTTTGTGTTTTAAGGGTACGGTAACAAAATTAGAAAACCCCATTTTTACCCCATAAAACCCCCCGTTGCCATGGGCCGTTCATGCTGTTTCGTGAACTCATTCAAGTTTATCCCGCCTTACACCTTCAAACCAAATTTTATCAAAATCGGACAAAAATTACTCAAGATATCGTGCGGATGGACACATATATATATATATCTAAATATATCTAAAGGCAAAGCCCTCACTAACTGACTGACTGACTGACTGACTGACTGACTCACTCACTCATCACTAATTCTCCAACACTGCAAACCTTTATTTCAAGAGCTTGGCATCCTGACAGTCTATAGGAACTATGTGTTGAGCTCCCTCCTCTACGTAAAAAGGAATTTAGCTGATTTTCAAATAAGAGGGCAACTTCACGGTCACAATCTGAGAAACAACAACCTGATCTCTATTCCCAGATGCCGCACTTCTAAAGTGAAGGACAGTTTCCCACTACTGGCTTGTAAGATGTTTAATAGACTGCCTGAGAACATTAAGAACCTGGATCCGAAACTGTTCAAAAAGAAGTTAAAGTCGTGGTGTTGCCAACAGAGCTTTTATTCCTTGGATGATTACTACAAAGCCCAGTTAGTTTTTTGTAATATTTTTTATGCCGCCTGACACTCAAGCTAATTAATAATAATTATATGTTGAAGTATTTTTTATTTGTAAGTTTTATGATATTTGTATCATTACTGACGCGACCTATCCAGAAATGGTCAACGGTCAAGAGGATGGTAATTATGGTAAGATAAGTTAGCCTACCTAGTCTAGTATTAGAACTGTTAGAAAAGTAACTTAAGTCACTCCCATCATGACATATGGTGTAAACATATTGCCAGATAAAACTTTTACTCTACGCAGAGGATACGCGTAAGTTAAGTTACAGTTAAGAAGAAATGGCATTCAAAGCAAAATATTTTACAAAAAGTTTAAGTTACCGATGGGATTTGAACCAGGAACCTCCTGCATATCAGCCGAGCACTCTATCCAATACACCTCGAACACCGATGGGTGTAGGCTACATTGTATCGTTGTGGTAGGCCTACAGTGTAGATGTTCCAGGCCCAACAACCCAGTGACGTCACTGCCGGACGCGAAGGCCTATCCTCTGTGTTTCTGATAGACCTAACCCAGACCTAGGCCTGACTTACTCAATAGGCTATCTAAAAATACAGACCCTTCATGTTTACATAATATTAAGACTAGGCTAGGCTATAAGGTAAGGTTGGGACAAATTGACTTGGCAATAAGCAATACGCAATGGTAAACTAACCCCACCTTTAAACTAGCCAGAATTATGACTAGGTAACTTAGACCTAGGCCTAAGTTAAGCAGTAAATTTTAAGTTTATGCCTTCCAGAAAATGGCAGCACGACAAGGTTACATTAACCTTCTATGACTATGATATTAAATATTTATATGTACCACTTTCACACAACTCTAAGCCTAAGTTACCTAATGTAAAAATGACCGAACATTGTAATAATGATACACCAAAACCTAACAACAAAATATTAAGGTTTAATTTTATGGAGAACTAACTTATCACTCAAAACAAACCAAATTCCAATTCCACTCCACAAGTTCCACTCAATATCAAAGTCCAGTAACAGTTAGTTGTGATGATGAATATTGTGGTCGTGGTGTGGATGTCTCGATGTCTGTTGTTAGTAGTTGTTTGTTACTTCACTACAGAGCTAACACAACAATAAAATACCGTTACTGTTACACTGTTACTTACCACAGTAACAGTAACAGTAGTAAGTAAGTAAGAACGAACCAACAACAAAACTGTTTCCTTCAATCCTTCCTTCCTGCTTCCTGGTTTGGTTATCTCTCTCTGACAGTGTTGCCAATCCAAAATGGCCCAATTACCCCCTCCAGAGCAAAGAATTACCCGCTTTTTCTCAAAATTACCCTCAACAAACCAAAAATTCCCTTTTAACACTCTTGCCTGTCTCTAAAAGTAACGAATACAAATCCTGATAAATTAGTTTTGAGTAATCCCACAAATTAAGATGTAAAGAACTAAATATAGGACTTGAGACTTGTAATTAACCTTCATAATGAAATTTTCAATCTTACTGACCTTAAAAAAATAATTACATTAAGTTACTTAGGCCTACAATGATTTGGTTTTTTTTATGATAGCCTATGTGATATAATTATTTAGTAAATGAGAAAGTACTGTTAAAAATTTAATTTTTTATTAGTTTTAGGGAGAAAATATAGTTATTATAACCAATCAATATTATTATTCCCCTGTTTTATGTTTTTCATCCTCTTTAGAAGTAGACTAGAGACTAGACTATATAGTTCGGCCGCTTAGAAAACGACCTGCGCGCTAATGCTAAACCAATGCTGGAGGAGGTCGCTTTCTAAGCGGCCGAACTATAGTACATACGGTATTTTCCTTCCACCATGGTATCAGCCTAAGGGACTTTGTTTTATCTATGGTATCAGACATTAAATTAAGGAAGGCCAGGCAACCAAAAGTTTTTCCACTCCAATCCAAAAGAAAAGACTACAAACAACCGTACTGACTGAAACTGAAACTGAACCGAACCGACCGACTGAACGCTGTAGCCTACAAGCCTACTAGTGACTGAGTGAGAACTGAACCAAACTGATGAAGGTTAAGAGAAGTAGTGTAAAACAATAAAAAGTCTATGAAATTACTTTAATTAAAAAAAAAACACAGGGAAATATTTTTAGTTTAGTGAAATATAAAAGTAATAATACGAAAAACAAATAATATTTGATCAGTTGTCATTTACCCGCTTTTTACCCGCCTATTTGCCATTACCCGCAGCATTACCCCCAGGTAACTAAATTACCCGCTTTTCGGGTAATTACCCGCTTTTTGGCAACACTGCTCTCTGAGCAAGGCCCCACTAGAAAAAATCTGAGTCTGGTCTCTCTCTCACACTCTCTGACTCTCTCTCTCTCTCTCTCTCTCTCTCTCTCTCTCTCAAAAAGAATCGTGATAATTTGTTTTCCTTTTTTTGTATATTATACTAAAGCCTGGTTTGCACGGGTAGAGTTGTTGGTAGTGTAGAGTTTATAGTAGAGCTACTTTCTTGTCCACTCTACCGATTTTAAGCAAGCGACTGTTCACACATAGTAGAGTGTTGATGATAGTTTGTGAACTGTTTGTTCCACCTCCATTCCCAAAATGAGTGTTATAAACCAGTTACAAGACAGTGTCAAGTGTCACTCTACCAGAAACTCTACTCTACTGCCGCGGATCGCGGATCTCATTTACACAAGTATAGTGTGCAGGAGAGTGACAATTTTGCTAGTGGTGGGGGAAGTAGAGTAGAGCTACTATGCCACATGTTGCTAGTAACTCTACTCTACCACCTACTATCGCTACTATACTAGCTACTAGGCGCCAGTGGGTGTTTAGGGGACGCGGAAAGGTCGCCCCCGGAAACATCACCCCCCTACGTCATATTGACGTCAGAGACCGAGGGGTGATGTTTCCGGCCGCGGACACTAAATTTCAGTTGCAGCATGCACTCGTTAATATGACGAGTTATTTTTGAGTTTGCGTATTAATTAGATAATTATATTCACTTATCATATACAATTACCAGATTTTCTAATTAGAATTGATGTTAACCGGATACGTTAACCCCGATCGTTTTCAAAATGCACACCCCGGAAAGGTCCCCCCCTGCCATGATCTCCCCCGGTATACCTGCTGTAGGGCTTGGGCTCGTGACTCGAGCCAGCTATTGTTCACAAGGGTAGAGACTGTCCCATATTACCACCGCTCGATTGAACTCGCAAGAATGGGAAGGATTTGGTATTACGCAAATGTTGTGGATATTAAGATAAATACAAATTAACACTTTGATATTGTGCTTTCTCTAGACATTTCCCCTTAATTTTATACATCAAATGATGTATAAATTACATATAGTTTTTTTTCCGTCAACGTATAAAATGTATTTGAAAAACGTGGAAATGAAATAAAATGTTTATAGTAATAGTGACAATTAAGTAAGGAATCAACTCGTATTAATATGAGCGTGCTTCAACCACTCAACATCATAATACAGTACACACTTGACAAAACTATTTTCACATTTCCTAATTCTTAAATTGTAAACATTGAGCAATAAATGCTGTATATAATTTTATACATTTAAATAATTGTCTGGATTTTATGGTAAAATAAATGCATTGAGAATATTCCTGATTTGATATTGGTGAAGGACTCTTTTCCGTAAAAAGAATTTAGAAAGTAAATATTGGTTAGTTTCTTCGGCAATAAACAGGAAAAAGCTCACACTGTTTACGTATGCGTTGACAGAGAAGCAAGCAACAGTGTCACATTCACTTTATTTCATGATTTCACACTGCTGATATTAAATAACTAAATTGACATTGAAGTAGTACAGTTATTCCATGAAAGGTCGCCCATTGTTTTGAAAGTTACACATTTAAATCTACCAGTAGTTCGCAGAATATTAATACGTATAACTTAAAGTTTGCAAGAGAACGTAATCCTAAGTATAGTATCCACTATTCTCAGAGTATTGATTTATGGAATTCGTCTGTAATTTGCAGACTATTAATTCGTAGAGTACAACTGTATTTATAGCGGGAAGTATTTTTTGTAAAATAGCTTAGACTTCCCCACTTCAGGTATCCCTCCCAGGAATACCTGAGCCAAATACGTTTGTTTAACATGGTCAAGGAAAAGTTTAGTTAGTTATTTACTAAAGTCAGTTTCATCTTTTTACCATAATTCGTACATTAACATAATTCATAATTATCAGTGTTATCTAGCCTATGTACTTAATTAATTTGGAAGGTGTTAATTTGTGAACAGAACGCCTCATTGAGTTTTAAACAGATTTTGAAAAAGTTAATGTAATTTGTAAAAAGTATGCTCTGAAGTTGCACTAACAATAAAATCAGCTCAAAATATGGTAGGGGATTTTCCCCAGTGTTTTCTAGAGACCTGCTACACCGGTTTACATTTTTATAACCCTCGAAATTTTGGTATATCGATATAGACTACACACATTCTACAAACATGACATAACTTTCATGGCATAAACTTATAGGCCTACTTACACAGATTTGATTTCAGACAAATCTTGATTTTACCCAAGGGTAGAAGTATTAGAGATGTATAGTTCAAATATACAGATTTCCTAAATACGAAGATCCGTTACGGTAGGAAAAAACAACATTTAAAATTGAAACAGTATGCGGGCAAACACCGACGATCAATATTTAAGTAAACTACTTGTAACATAAAAACGTCAATGACAGTTTGAAACCAGCTGTTAGTTAAAACAGCACTAAAACGACTTTAAATTATTAGCGTCGGCTGCTAGACTAAAAAAATTAAACTTAAAAAATAAAATCATGGCATTGACATTCCCTTCCTTAGAAAATTATATTTATTTCAACCCAAAAATCACGAAATCGCGAAAGTGGTTGATTCAGAATCCTGAAATGAAAAAAAAACTCTGTCACGTTTAAAAATATAATATATCACAATTAATTGCACACTCTAGTGGAAATCGATGAAATCCACCCATATGAATTCTTGCTTATCCGTTTACTTTTCCACTCTTTGCGTTTGTGTACATGCCAAGTCAAGTCTTAAAAACATTACATTTAAAACAATTGTATTAAATCTTCCATAAATTACAAGAAACAGTGACTCGTCTATTTTCCCCGATTCCGAATATTTGTGCGCAATCTTGGCGACTTATGTTCAGTCTCCAGCATTTTGGAGGTGTTCGCAATTCAGACACACCCGTTCCCATAGTATAGTCCGATTATGCTGGTTCACGAACTCGTTCTAAAAAACTTAAGCTTACACGTTTGTAACATATCTCATCAAACTCGCAGCGTTGTTGCCCGAGTTACCGCGCACACGGTCACATATACAGAGTGTATTTATAATGTCCCGCATGGGCTTAATATTTTCAAAACTGCAATAGATAAATCAATAAGATTTGGTACATAAACACCACACCTAAAAACAACGTTTTAAAGACTGTCAGTTTTCTGTCATATAATGGGGACATCCCGCAAGGAGTCAGAAGGAAATCTTAAATAAGAGCATAGGTTGATATTTACAGGCATATTCTAACACTTAGTAAAACGTTATTTTTTGTATTAAAGCCATTTTTCATTTAAGACACAAATGATTTTTATTTTTGCTTTCTTTATTTGTTGTGCTCTTGGTCTTTAATGTTTACCAGGTTTTTAATGATTTATTTGTTGCCAAAAACAATTTAAGAAAATATTTTTAATTATTTACTTACATTATTTTTTACGTAGTTAAAATGACTAAATATTTGATTTGATAATTTGAAATATTATCAACATATTTTTCAACCTTTTCCCATATAAGAAGGTGTCCAAACACTACCAAATAGGTAAAGGTACTACAGTAGCAAAATGTGTATTTATAAAAAGAAATAAAAATAAGAATAAGAAACGAAACACACAAATTTAAAGTGCGTAACACAAAAAATTTATCTTTATGCTTTTTTCTTCTTTTTGTGCTCTTGATTTTTATTTTGATATATTTTATTGTTTTAAATTATATTGTAAATGAAGTTTGTACCGGTACTGTATAAATTCCTTGACACTTTGTAGAATATTAAATTGTTATTCAGTTATATTTTTGTATTTTCTTTCCATAATTAAAATGTATAGGCCTAATAGACGATTTAGTACTCATTGTGTGTATTTATTTCTCAATTTAAGTACCTGTCTTCCAAACTTTGTTACAAAATCCTAAATTTGTGTTAGCGAATTTCCCCTATAGGGAATAAGCTATTACCGTATTACTCATGGTAAGACCTGGACCCGGGACCGATTTACTTTTTCGTTTTGAGGTCCCTAGATGCCAAAAACACCATCCGTTCAAATTCATAAATTTGATGAAATTTGGTACAAGCGTGTAAACCTACGTTTATTCGAACGAGTTCGCGAACCAGCTTGATCGAACCAAGGGAACGGGGGTTTATGGGGGGTTTTATGGGGTAAAAATTGGGTTTTCCCATTTTTTACACTAAAAACTTAAAATTTAGCAATTTCTTTATAAACCATTTTGTAGAGCTTAAAAAACAAATAATTTAGTATATTGAAGCGTTAATTATGCGCCTAATGGTTACGGAGAAAATTCAAAAAATCTGTAAATTTAAAATTTCCATATTATACTTAGAATAAGTAAACTGTTGTAGTTTGCTTGTTTATATACATATTTTAATCAAATTTGGAAAATGCATTCATTTCATACCAAACTATTATCATTTTACAAAAAAAAAAAAAAAAAAAACACACTTTTTTACCCTCCCTGTTGCAGCAAACCTAAGTACTCGTTAAACTTTGATGGTTCAAAACTGGACCCAGCTGTTCCTGATCATTGGGCTTTAAATAAATGGTCCTGGCTAATGAAACAGCTGATCTAAGTCAGTAACAAAGCTACACAGATCACCTCACACCATTCTACACTCATATTTGGGTTAAAATAAGCACCTAGGTGGCGTCTCCATATCAATTGATATTGATATTGATATACATATTGATATTGATATATGTATATTGAACTAATGTTATTTAAATAGGGAATAAATGTGATATTTTACAGAGACATTTTAGCATAAATCCAATCAGGCAAGTGGAAATTTGCTTAGTCTGCAGGTTTGCTGTGTCGGGGGTATTTTTAATTATAATTGGCACTTTGTGATACATTAATAAATATCGTATATACGAATGTTTCTATCGTTTAAGCGATGTAATACAAGTTTACAGCTCAACATTTCAAATTTTGATTACATATTAAAAATTTGAACTTACGTATATTTTCCCCTTAGTAATTATGAAACATAATTTGGCAAACTTCAGTAGCAAAAAGGTTTTCTAAACATATACATCTTATAACAAAGCTAATTTATTGGTATATCAACACTGATTGCAAGTCCTCTTCTCGATTTAAAGTGATTCTGATATTTTGATTAAACTTTCATTATATTTTGACTCTATTCCAGTGATATGAAACTAGCCTAGGCTGTTTCTGAATAAAGGTACTTTTTGGCATAACCTTTAGAATAGTATCATTTACATATTTGTAATTACTAACAATTAATTATTTCGATAACTTTAAGGGATTAATCCCCTAAAAGATATTATTATGTTTATTCTTATTTAATAATCTGTTTCTAATTTTCAAATTATTAATTAAATCGGGGCCAAACCTAAAGCAATGCGATTCATTTTTAATACATTTAGAAATTATTCTATTTTTAACAAATGTGTTGCTTAACAATTACCATAGGGTGTAAGGTAAGTTTACTGATGTTGATAAGTATAACTCTACCTTTTAATGCAACAGAAAAAATGTATACTTTACGCATTATCGTTGGTTATGAATTAAGTATAAAAGAATCATTTTTTAAAGTCAATCTTTGCTCGCATTATTTAGTTGTCTTAGAAGTTCATACACATCTATATCTACTGATTGATATTCCACCACAGCGTCTGCAATTTTCTTCTGTGGAAAAGCTGTTGTCCAAGCGACAATAATAATGAACGAGCGGCCGACCCTCAGAACAATGGACTGAGGAGGACGGGCAGCAGGTAGGCTGCCGAGCAGCCCAGCCCTACTAGGGGTAGCGTTTCAGGGGGGGACGATTCCGGGGTGTACATAGGGGATGCCTTGCCGGGGAAGACCTTTCCGTTTCTACTTGTTTGAATTAAAATTAATAACATAATTAGTTCATATCAACTAGATTTTGATAAATTACTTGTCAAGCCCTTGGGGGGGAACGATTCCGGTCGCGGACATAGATTTTATACCAGCTGGTTGTCTGGTTTCGTGACGTCACGTTTAGCCTGGGGGGTGATGTTTCCGGGGGCGACCATTCCGGCGACCCGGTGTTTACACGGGTAGAGTTACTATACTAGAAACTCTACTCTACCCATAACTCTACCCGTGTAAACCAGGCCATTGTTGGTTTTCTTTCACTGTCTAATTGTATAACATTTTGTTGTTGTAGTATAGCTATAATATTTTATTAAACAACTTGTGAATTGATATAAAATTCGGCATTGTATTAAATATGTTAGGCTGCGGCCACACGGGCGTTTTTTTCACGCACAAACGCAGCGTGAAAACACGCGAAAAATTAGAGAAGCATTGAAACAAATAGGCGCCCACTACTGCGGGAAAACACACTACGTGTGGCATACCTCATTTCATTTAGTGCTGCTCATATTTCTTGCGTTTTTTCACGCTGCGTTCTTGCGTGAAAAAACGCCCGTGTGGCCGTAGCCTTGAGTGTAACCACAACAATATATTGTAATGTGTTTTAGCGAATTTCCCATATAGGGAATAAGCTATTACCGTAGTACTCATGGTAAGACCTGGACGCGGGACCGATTTTCTTTTTCGTTTTTAGGTCCCTAGAGGCCAAAAACACCATCCGTTCAAATTCATATATATATATATATTTATATATTTATATATTTATATATATATATATATGTGTCCGTCAGCACGATAACTCGAGCAAAAATGATCCGATTTGGATGAAATTTGGTACAAACGTGTAAACGTACGTTTATTCGAACGAGTTCGCGATCCAGCATGATCGGACCATGGGAACGGGGGTTTACGGGGGGTTTTATGGGGTAAAAATAGGTTTTTCCTATTTTTGACCCAAAAAACATAAAATTTAGCAATTTCTTTCCAAACCATTTTGTAGAGCTTAAAAAAACAAATAATTTAGTATATTGAAGCGTTATTATGCGCCTAATAGTTACGGAGAAAATTCCACAAAATTGTAAATTTAAAATTCCCATGTTATTCTTATGGAGAATAAGTAAACTGTTGTAGTTTGCTTGTTTGTGAACATATTTTGATCAAATTTGGAAAATGTTTTTATTTCTCACTACCTATTCACATTTTACAAAAAAAAAGTTTTACCCTCCCTGATGCAGCAAACCTAAGTACTTGTTAAACTAATTCTATTTAAATCAAGAATAAATGTTATATTTTTAAGTAGACATTTCAGTGTAAATCCAATCAGTCAAATGGAAATTCGCTTAGTCTGCAGGTTTGCTGCGGCGGGGGTATTTTGTGCCTGTTGTGATGGAAGATTGGACCATCGAGGTCACAGCAAGGCGAAATAAAGAAATGACAAATGACTCACTCTCTCTCTCTCCCTGATTTATATATATATGTGTGTGTCCGTGAACGCGATAACTTGAGTAATTTTTGTCCGATTTTGATGAAATTTGGTTTAAAGGTGTAAAGCAGGATAAACTTGAATGAGTTAGCGAACCAGCATGATCGGACTATGGGAAAGGGGGTTTATGGGGGGTTTTATATATGGGGTAGATTTTTTCCTATTTTTGAACCTAAAAACACAAAATTTTACAATAACTTTCCAAACCATTATGCAGAGCTTAAAGAAACAAATAATTTAGTATTTTGAAGCGTTATTATGCGCCTAAGGGTTACGGAGAAAATTCAAAAAAATGTAATTTAAAATTCCCATGTTATTCTTATGGTGTCAACTGTTGTAGTTTGATTATTTATGAACATATTTTGATCAAATTTGGAAAGTACATTTATTTCTTACTAAACTACAGTACCTATTAACATTTTACATTAAAACACTTTTTTACCCTCCCTGTTGCAACAAACCTAAGTACTCGTTCAACTAATTCTATTTAAATAGGGAATAAATGTGATATATTTAAGGAGACTTTTTAGTGTATATCCAATGAGGCAAATGGAAATTCGCTAAGTCTGCAGGTTTGCTGCGGCGGGGGTATTTTTGGATCAAACAGCTGACTTAATTCTTTAATTCCCTTTAAATATGAATACTCATAAGGTTAACATGGGGAACTAAAGAGCCACTGGGGCGGAGCCCGAAAGGTTTTGAGATAAGAATATGCCTATATATGTTAATCGGGAATGTGAGCTATCATCATGCCAAATTTCAGCCCAATCCGTCCAGTGGTTTATGCGCCAAATGCGTGATTGAACCGCAAACAAACAAAAAAACAAATAAACAAACACAGAAACTTTCACATTTATAATATCAGTAAGATTTCCTATCGAATGACACCAAGTTCAAAAATATGGAATAACGATGTTTATAGTTGTAAACATTTTGAACAAGGGTGAGCTGGTCAGATTTCATTGCCACATTTCGATTTGTCTCGTGCCTAAATTTTCATTCAAATTGTAACGTCAATGAAATTGATCTGTTAATGCTATAGTTTTGTTTATCCATGAAAATGAAAGTTTGGAATGCCATTTTCAGAACGGGACCAAAATTATTCGGTTTTGGAATTGGAATCATGAATAATAAGCTGTTTAAAAAAGGTGACACTATATGACAATTTTCGTCATAATATAGGCATTTTGGAAGCACAGTCGGAATGACGAAAATAGTCAATAGACAATAGACAATAGACAATATATATTTATTCCTTTAAGCATACAGATAATGCAATAGGACAAGTCAAGAATTATATATGGTAAAATACATAGAGTTGAGACACATAGCTTAAAAACAAGATAAGAGCAGACAAAGATTTAGATAAAGTGTTTACATCAGATAAACAGGTCATGATGTGAGGCGATCGTCCATGAAGTCTGCAACAGAGTAGTAGGATTGGTCCTTTAGAAATAGAGTTACAGTTTTCTTAAATCTATTGAGTGGCAAATTTCTAATAGCTATTGGGAGTTTATTATAAAGAGCGAGTTGATGGTAAACATGACAATGCCGGGTTTTTGCAAGCCTTACATATGGTATAACAAGGTTATGTCTAAATCTAGTGAGGTGATCATGATGAGCATTTTGAGGAGCAAAAGAGTTGATATTTTGTTTGACATATACTAAGGTGTTTAAAATATACACAGATGGCATGGTCAAGATTTTTAACTTCTGAAAGCTAGTTTTACATGATTGACGATCTCTTAAGTTGTCAAGTAGTCTTACCGCCTTCTTTTGCCATCGGAAAACCTTTTTTGCATGGCATGAATGACCCATAATTATATATATCTTAAGCCCACAGTCGAATACCATAGCTGAAAGTAGCATGAAAGAGTCCATAGTAGACAACTAGCAGTGTATCAGAGCTTACTGATTGCTTAAGCCTTCTTATTAGGTACACAATTCTTGATAGTTTTTTACACAGATTACGGACATGAGGTTTCCAAGTGATGAGGTGGTTGTCTAAAGTGAAACCCAGAAGTTTGACATCACTTCTTGCATTACAGGTTGTCGGAATTTCTCTAAGAGAGAAATAAATTAAATCTGTTTTTTGCTCATTTATTACTAAATTATTGGATGCAAACCAGTTTTTGGAAGAGATTAAGGCATTTGAGAGTAGTTGATTGGCATGTTCGAAACAACTATCTGAGCAGATCAAGGTTGTGTCATCAGCGTAAAGTACTGACAAAATAGGAACATTACAATACATATCGTTAACAAAAATCAGGTACAAGAAAGGTCCGAGCACGGAGCCTTGGGGTAGACCAGCCTTAACATCAATGAAGTTAGAGCTAACATTAGTCATACAGTATTGCCAGTCGTAGGGTTGAAGGAGAATATAAAAAAATGTACAGTATATGTAAATAAAAACTATCATGTTGAATGAATGAATTAGATTTATTTCTATATTCCAACAAAGTATATACAGAATATGTACACAAATATTTAAAGGAAGAAAAAAAACATAAGTGAATTTAAGAATAAAATAAAATTAACCTTTACGTTACATCTATGTTATTCTTCTTTTGGAATCAGAGAGCTGTTGTAATAGATAGATTTTGATAAAATTTACCAAATTAATGTAGTTATTTATTTATTGTATTGTTTTATGAATAATAGGCTTCCCTTTGCAAATAAATAAATACATTTATTCTATACTATTGACATTTAACAAAAACACTTTTACCTTCCCGTAGCAGTAAATTTAAGCAATCATTAAATCTAATGCTATTTGAATAGGGAAATATTTTACTCTTGTTCATGGATACATTTTACTTAAAATTCAATCAGATAAATTTAAATTTGCTTAATCAGCTGGTTTGCTGCTTGGGTGATTAATATGAACTACGCAGCTGTATGGTTAAAATGTGAGAGATTTCTTTTTGCAAGTGAAGAAGAAGTAAGAACGTAACACAACAAAGCACAACACATGGTGAGGTGATGTGAATGTCGCCGTCGTCTGGATAGTGCTGGGTTCACAACAGACCAACCGTATGATTCGGTTGTGTGTCGAAGAATATCGAACATGTTGTAAGTCGTATCTGTAATCGCATTGCATCGCATCGCACTCGCACAGGCTAACATTAGGATTGGATTGGAGTGCTGTCGTCGTGTCGTCTGCCGCTCAATTGCAAATGTGAAATAATTGATTGAGGTTACTCAGGTTATGTTTTTATCTATGTTGAGGAATTTCAATAAACTTAGTTTATTTAGTTATTCCCAATTTTAAATGAGTTTGAAAACGCTTTGCCCTATTAGAGTCAAACTATTAATAGCTTAACTGAATCAGCAAAATAAAAATATCAAATCAATTGCGCAAACTATGATGTCTTTTAGAAAACCAATTTAGGCCTTTTACTTATGGTTTCTGAAGTTCAAATATAAAAAACCAAATATTATTACTCCAGAATTATTATTCTAGGTTCCAATTATTGTTTTGGGAGGAGGGGGATTTATTTACATACAATTCCCCCATTGATAATTATATTAGGATGTAGCCTATTTAAGTTAATACAAATAAAATTAAAAGTATGCTGGTCATTTAAAAGAATGAAACTGACACAATAAGTTAAGATAGGTAAGTCATATAGTATGTTGGAAACAGAGCATATTTTAAGGGATTTCCACTGGGCAACAGAGGCGCCGGACTTACCGGGTGTTTATGTGATACCTGGGGTCGGAGGGTTCCCCCGGAAATTTTTGCTTAGCTTAAATTAAAGTGAAAAGAACACATATTTCTACGCATCTTCTAATGAATTTTTCGATTATACTTATTCGCTTGTAAATAGTCCATATAATCTCACTTAATTATGTACCGGAATCCTAGAATGTCATAACAGGCCAAGGCTCCCTTCACAACCTCTTGGGCCAAAATCATAGCTCAATAGCCTACTCTAAAATATTTACATATTTTTTTTTTTATTCGTATACATTTCAAATGTGAATTATTAAAAAAAATATGCTGGCACCACCCATAGTCACTGGCGACAAAATCTCAGCACTGTGTCACCCATTTAACATGTTATTTTATATGCCCTGTGTTGGAATGTAAAATAAAATAAGGCCCTAAATAAAAGCTTGCTTCAGCCTGAAACTTAAGTGTGTTGGTTAGGTAAAATTTTAAAATTTAACAAATTTTACCTTCAAATTAACTCATAGAACACATCTTTTTAACAGGCCCTCTGGTGAGTGGTGAAAAAACAGTAACACTTTACTCTTTGCATGCATCTTTACTAATCAAATTCATTCAATACTTACCTACTAGAAATAATTATTTTAATAAGTCTGGTTAAGTTAGTTATTTTTTTCTGTATACAAATGTTACAGCTTTATTTGTTTTAATCTACTTATGGATTGTAGGCTACTGTAACTTAAAATTGACTAAAATACAGCCACAATTTTAACTAGAAATGTTGGCATTCATTCTTATAATCCCACCAAGATGCCTTAACCTATTAAGGATAACTTAGACTATCTGGGTGAGGTTTTAATTACCTTAATTACCACTGTGTTGCCGATGACAGATGATTTGGATAGGGGTCCTCCAAACAATTGACCTTTAATGAACGACAAGATATCTTATTGTAATTATGTTTATCTTAATTATGTGAGTGTGAGTCAATTAAGCAAATTTGGTTAGATATTGTATTGAATTTGGATGCAAAGAAACGTAGCCTACAATAAAGGAAATGGGATCCACTTTTACAAGTAAGTTTTAAATAATTACTTACTGTATCAAGAAATGTTGTCGCTAACTTAAGCCGGGTCTTTCCTAGGCGCGGAAGTGGAGAGCGGAGAGAGGAACGCGGAGAGCGGACTCCACTTGTCTTAGGTAATTTAATGTTACTGTTTTCCTAGAAACAGAGCGGAACACCATGTTAATCTCTTTTCCGCTCTCCGCGTTCCTCTCTCCGCTCTCCGCTTCCGCGCCTAGGAAAACCCAGCTTTATGCCTAGACTGGTTAGGGCTTCAGATAACTTCTTACTGTTTAAAATCAGAAGTGCATTTTAATTTGAACTATTAATTAACTGAATAAAATAAATTCTTGTATTTTTATTTTGGTAATCATACCTACTAGCATGCTACTACAGTACTGTAAGCGCACGACTTGTTTGCGAGCCGGGTGCGCGGGGGGAGAGCGGTACCAATCTCCCACCACGCAGCCAAAGTTTCTGTAGCATTGGTCGGACTACGCTTTCTAAAAACATTCGACTAGCGCTGTTCGCGTTGTTTTCCTTTTTTGCGTACATTTTTTTTAAAATTTAAATTTGAATTTGACAAATACCAAGGGTTCTATATTATTGTTTTGTTACTGTAGTAGAGTATTTTATTTTGATATAACTATTTTTTTACTTATTTAAATGTACACCAAACGGTAAAATCATATTAGGCCTATATTCCAATTTAATCGTAAAGTTTGACTTTTTAGGTGTAAATTTTTAACGTTTATAGGTGGTATCTTCAGATATAGATATAGATGTATGTAAAAACACATACAGATATATCTATAAACAGAAAACCACAAGGCTTAGTACATAAAATTATGGAAACTTTTGCTTATTTTCATATTATGTACAATAAATAACACCTTAAAATATCGGACAGGTTTTCCGAACACCCTTTAAAACGGTTAATGACTTGCAGTTATTTATTTTATATCCCTAAGTTGATAAAACGAAAGTCGGTCTCTTAATGTCGTACGTAAAGTATTTTATGACATTTTATGATTTTATTATCCTATTTTATGACCAGAAGAGTATTGTATTCTATCGTGTTCTATCAACTGTCAGTTTATTGGACTGTGCTGTTTAGATGAGTAGTGCGGTTGAGTAATTATTGAGTGATTGTTAAGCCGTGGGTTAAAAAAGTGTCAGGCTAGGCTAACATAGATTAATATTATGGCAACCACCCGTAAAAAGGGCAAACCATTCACAGAGAAGCGATGGAAATATTATAAGATCAACAGGTGCCATGTGTTGGTGTTACGCATCCGCTGGGAGTAGAAGCAGTATAGACAACATTTTTAGGGCGACTAGTAGCAGATTGGCCAAGAGCCGGGCAGTGGTGGGGGCCCCTCCTGGCTAAGGAGGCGGTGGAGGGGCCACGCGCAAACAAGTCGTGCGCTTAGAGTAGCCTATACTCGCACCTATACTGACAAGTAGTAGCGTCAGCTCTATTTATCAATCATAGGCCCTTCATAGCTATTATGCTATTATTTACATTTCCAGGTATAGGTGTTGAACTACAATGTATGTGGATTTATGGAAACTAGGCCTAAAGGTTACTGTGAATTAAGTTTAACTATTTTTTAACAATTTCAGATTTCTATTAACTCGCCCAAAGCTGTTGAAATCCTGGGAAAAGGCTGTCAAAAGAAAAAAATCTGAAAGAAACTGTTTAGTATTGATTCTTTGCAGTAAACATTTATCTGATGATGAAGTTTAAGTTAGATAAGACTTGGAGCACTTGTCAAGCTCCTTAAAGATGACGCTGAACTCACCGATTATGTAGGTACAGCAGTTCAGAAAAAAAAAAACACCGCCGTGGACAACTTTTCTATGGATAGCCTGATATTGTTGAGGTAAGATAAGTTATGCTTTTACATCTTAATTATATATTAAGTTAAGGTTTTATCATAATAACATAATGATCATAATAAACCTAACCTAACTCTGCAAAGCGCTGTACAGTGACATTTCAGGGGGTTACAGAAAAACTAAGGCCTAGGTTGTTTGACAGTGACTGACTGACCATTTGAAATGTAATCGTTTGCCAGTGGTCGTGCCCCCGTCTGGTATTACTCCACCAGAGAAGCAGTCCATCTTTAAAATACCGGTACAGTACCTTAAAATGAAAGTCTTCTGTGCCTTAGAAAAATGTTAAGGTTGTTTTCATGTATTATAAGATCGTAGGAATAGGCCTACTTAGTTTTAGGAAAAAATAAGCTGGCATAGCAAAATTTCACAGTCACAGAAATCGGTGTTTATCAGCTAACTTATAACTTATGATAATATTTTGGCCTTAAAACTCAAGCAGACATATAACCCTATCAGAACTACAATACTGTACTACCTACTATAATATTCAGAAATAATTAGGCTGTTGTCCTATTAAAGAATACAATTTAGCCTACAGTGTCAACATTTTCAGGTGCTAAGTGTCTTTATCGTTATTCATGCAATGTTTTAAAGTCCTCAGATTACCCTAAATTTTTCCTTCCGGATCGATATCTGCCATATGAATCTGGTGACAACCTTACTTAACATAGGCCTAACTGCCACAGTGAGAGTAATAGTGACACTAACTTATTACTCTCACTGTGGCAGTTAATAGTGGCTGTAATTTTAATGAAATCCCTGTAAAAAAAAAAAAAAAACAATAAATTGTATTAGCTAATTTTGGTTGCACTTCCATATAAGGCCTGTGGCACAGCTACATGGAAGTATTTAGTGTAAAGTAATTTTGTTATCTAACGGGGTAATTCTGAGCAATTACTTGGTCAACCCCAATTTTTTTCATATTTTACTACGGTCATCAGGAGGTTCTCAGAAAGCAAGAAACATATAATTCAAGGCCCGCAAGGCCATCGTACAGGTTGCCGAGCGATAAGAAGGTTCAAAGTCCAAGCGATAACAGTGGCTTGCGGGAGACGCGCGGAAGGCCAGTTGTGACAGTACCGTTATGGCTATGGCTAGTGGTTCCTCCGACAATCCTTTTCTATGTGACGGGTGTGAAAACACGTTACTTACTTATGTTTTTTTTTAGTCTCAAATACATCTCTAAGGCCAATTGTAACAGTACCGTTACGTTAGGTTAGGTTAGGTTAGGTTAATTAATAACCTAACTTAACCTAACCTAACTTAACCTTGCGGGGCTTGAATTATATGTTTCTTGCTTTCTGAGAACCTCCTGATGACCGTAGTAAAATATGAAAAAAATTGGGGTTGACCAAGTAATTGCTCAGAATTACCTCTAACGGAACTTTGAAACCTAACTATACCTGATTTAGTATTCTATTATTTTTACTTTTATTACTTTTACCTGGTGTCAGCGCAAGTGTAGCTTTGATTTTTTAATTTTTACAGCTCATTTCAGTAGAAGCGAATTATTATCTCACACTCACAGTTTTGTCTAGTTTGGTTTAATCTTGATTAAAGTAAGGACCACCTCTTACTTTTGTAATCGAGTAATGTTTTAAAAAAAACTAAGGCCTTATTTGTTTCAGACTCCAATTGAACCCATGGAGATTAAGACTCCAAGACAAAGCACAGGGAAAATCAAACGGAAATCAACCAAATCCACCACAGCAAACACACTCAAATTGATAGTTCAGTTTCTCCAATGAAAAAACTCCAAATGTAATGACCTAAGACTTGGACAAAAGAAGAATCACTTTGTTTTTGTGAAATGTTTAAATACACTGTATTTGGACTAATTAATTTTTTTTATTTACTAAACCTCAACTTCCTCATCAATAAAATTTCTATTGTGCCTATTGGGGTTTCAAAATTAGTTAAGTTACTCTTGCAAAATATATTTTGTTTTATTTCACAGTCATTGTTTTTTAATATTTTAATTCTTGTAATTTTGAACTTTAAGTTATTCAAAATACTTAACTGTCCTTCAGCATTGGAATTGTGCAATGTCAATGTTTCACAATAATTATAATTGCCTAATGAAGATCTCAACTTATAGCGAAGACAGTCAAATGGTAACAGTGGTAAAAAAATAACATTTTTTAGGACTCCAACATGGATTTTTACATAGCCTAACTTGAAAGAATCTAAGTTTCAGAGGTTTACTGTTTTCATGCGTCTTGTTAATAGCCTAAACTTAATATAATATAAGCTATTTTGAAATTTATTTAATTACCCTTAAAATGGTGATTCTAATCTAGTAAGGAATAATTTCTGGTATTGTGTCTTTAAAAGTATGATATAACAAATTCAAGAATTTTATAAATGTAGCCTATTAGTGAGTGAATCAGAATCATAGCCTACAGTAACAGGCCATAAATTGCATTCATGGTTCATGGTTCACCTTAAAAGGCGTTCATGGTCATGCCTTAATAAAAATAATATATTACTTTTATTTGCTTTTACATACAGTTCTGCAGTGCTAACAGATTGTTATAATCAAAATTATTTTAACTGTATTAAAAAAAAAAAAAAACTACATATCCTATTACTTTCAGGTCATTTATGATTAGTTAGAAACGTAAAAGTATGATTTTTAGCCAGGATATATACTCTCTAGTTATAAAACAAAGGAATGCTTGCCATACTAGAAGCTTGATTATAAATTTGTTTAGAATTTTATTTTGGGCCCCAAGAACTGAATATGCAATGAAAACCTACTCACAGTTCAGATGTTCAAATGCAATTTATCATGTAGATATATTACATGTATCTCTGAATTTTCGGCTATGTCAGGTAATTGTAAATAAGTAGTATTAACAGAAATGTTATCACCACAAAACGCATTTATTTAACTTTTTTCAAGTAAGAACTCGAGGGTTGAACATGCGCTAACAGCCCATTTATTAGCATGCAATTTTAAATTTCGCGCCAACTCCGGCCTCACGCAAATGACGGGCGTATGATTCGGTGGTGGGAGAAGGCGCTGATGGGTGGTGTTACGAGAGACAAGGGTTCGTGAAAATGAAACAAGGTAGGCAACCATATTTATTTCACTTCACTCTCGCTCGTAACGTAACTTACGATAACAACATCGGTTCGATTCTCTACGATTACGATTTCGACTTTCAGTTGATAACAATCGAAACACAACCGAATCATACGGTTGGTCTGTTGTGAACCCAGCACTATCCCCGTCGGATAACCTCAAACTTCTTGTAACATAACCTAAAAGTTTCATGACGATTCTCTGTCCATTGAAATGATTGGTATTAAATGTCAATCGTTATGTTTAGACTGAATTTGTCAATACTAAGAAACTTTTGAAAATTGTTCATTGCAAACTAAAACAACAGCAGTTTTCATTAAAATCAACAATGGAAAACAGCAATGAAGACAAGAGAAAACCTCATAGAGAACGACACTCAGGTAAGTTTAAGGCGTTCACTTATTCTGAAGTCATCATCAATTTATTGTTAATCATATAATCAAATTTACTGACGATCTAAGTTTTATATTGATATGACAACGTTCAATGCTTAAACTGGTAAAAGAATGTTTTTGATATTAGGTTAGGCCTATTTTAACTTATTTTCGAATTTAACTTAGCCTTGGGCCTTTATCAGAATAAGTTATGTACAGTACTTCACATCACATTATGAATTGGAGTAGGATAAAATATCTCTGAATATCATATTACAGTATAAATTTTAAGCTATAGCATAAAATTGGTTTTGATTACAGTGACACATAAAATTTGCATGAAATAGTAGACAATACGAGGCTGGGAAGTAAGGTGCGGTAGGTATGTTTACGGTGTGAGAATGATAGTTGTCATTTGAGTAGGCTACCTTTAAAAACTCCTCAGGCGAGTCGCATAATATAGGCTAGCCTAGCTACTTATTTCCACACTAACAGGGAAAAAATACAGTTGAAATACTGTAAAATACAATCCATACAAACAATCACAACACTGTTGGTAACATACACTAACTTAAAACCACAACAATGTCAACGGGTACAGTGTGTATGTCAGGCCTGTTTGACGTAACTTTTGTATTTTTTGTTAAAAGTTAGCTTAGTTTATGCTACGTATTTAAACTGTGACGACCCTGCTTCAACTGAAGCTTCAGTGTTACTGATGATGGTTATTGTAATGCCAAAACGGCCATAATCTTACTCAGTTGGCCTACAAGACATTGAGCTGGATTGACAAAGAAAAAATCAACTTTTTAATAATAAGTTATCACAGCTCAAGGATTAAAACATGGATTTTAAAACTTTATTAGGTAACTTTTTTTTACAAGCAAATGTTTTGAACCCATCCTAATGTGGCTGATGAAACCCATAATATGTCTCGTTATGATGTAGCATTGTGTAGAGCCTGCTGAAGAAACTCCTATGAGCTTAACTTATGCGTTTTTGAAATAGTGCGCTCTAAGAATAACTTAGTCAGTAAATCTCTTGATTTTCAGCTGTCTTTACTGATTCTTTCTGTAAACACAATAACTTTCCAAACCAGCTAATTACTGTGTAGTAGGGTGAAAATAGTTGTTGTCTATTAAGTTAAATTGTATCCCTAGTAAATTTATCAGATATTTACAAACTTACGGTTTGATTGATATCATATCATCAGTAAACAATTTGTAGTATTGCATCAACTCTTATTTTTCACCATTGGTTCAACCTTTTTTTTCTAGGTCGAAAGGCAGAAAAGAAAAAATTGAAAAATGAACATGTCCAAGAGAAGACCGACAAGCAACGCAACCCTAAAGCTTTTACGTTTAATTCTGCTGTTCGTGCAGAACGACGCTTCAGGAGGTAACTTGTTCCATCAATCTTTTTCATAAGTGTATTTGCAAATTCGCTCCAAAACCCAACTAACTCATATTGTGTGTAAACAATTTGATTGAACAACTTTGGTTATGTGCGAAGACTTGAAATGACTTGACTGACATAATAATAAGTTTCTATGGTTTGAAGACCATTTTTACAGAATCTGAATGCTTACACCCTTACTTTTGTAATCTTAAATACTTAAATAGTTTAAAATAGTGCTTAACATTCCCTATTATCTACGCCTTTAATTATCGGAAAATGGAAATAGAGCTTCAAATAGAAATAACAAATGAAAATAATTAATATATATCCTAATTCAGCATTGTGTCTCTTTCAAGTTAATATGAACCTAGAGTATTTTTGGTCATATAATGTCATCAAAATGGTTTGGTTAGGAACTAAGCTTACCATGAACCCACCTTTTCAATAGGTAGGCCTACTGCACAGCTAGTAGGCCTACACCCTGTACAACTTAAATTAAACTACACAATCTTGCTAATTTTTTCTATTTCAAGTGCCAACATATTTAGTACTATTATGTCCATGGATATAAGCAACTGAATATCTTTTATGTAAAATTAAGCTCATTGTATTAAAACTAATATCTGCCCAGGACTCAAGACATACAGACCAAGAAGCAGCATGTTCCTGTGGTGGATCGCACTCCGTTGGAACCCCCTCCGATCATGGTGGCAGTGGTGGGTCCGCCCAAGGTGGGAAAGTCCTCTCTCATACAATGCTTGATCAAGAGCTTCACGAGACAACCTCTTACTACCATCAAGGGACCTGTGACTGTTGTCTCAGGTTTGTCAAATTAGTTTTTTTTTACACTTTTGCTTCTAAGAATTCACGGTGGTAAGAGATAATATTGTAGACTCACAGTTTTAGATGTTAATTAGACATAAAATTAAAGTTTTATTGTTGGGTGCTGAATTTTAAAAGTGATTTTGCTCAAAAAAGACCTATTTCCCATTCAACGCACTTTCAACAACTCCGCCAGCTGTCACGCTTGCAGCTTCCATTGGTCACAGCTGCTTCTCTGCTCTAGCTCTTCTCTGTTCACCCTGGTTTTTGTACTGTCGCTCTGATGGTGTGTTACAAAGAACCTCCAGACATCTTATAATTGCTGTAGTAATATTTTCAGTTTCGAGTTTTTCATGTAGTTTTAGACATTGTCAACGATGAGGCCTCAAAGCAAAACCAAACCTACAAATCTCATTCTTCTTATTAAAATTAGCAGTGTCACTGTAAAAAATCCCAAATTAGCGTGTTTGGATATGGTTGCCAATAAGGTAATTCAACCTAAATCATTTCCATTATCAATATTACCTTGCTAATCTTTTGTATCTAGTTCAAATGTATTACAGGTCCGTTAATGTTTGAACTATTCAAATTTTGCTGGAAATTTATTTATAAATAAGATTAGGCTGCTACAAAATTTGGGGCTATAGTGGTATACACTCAAACTTGTATAAAATCTATACTTATTTAATACGCAAGCACGATTTTTGTGACAATTACTCCTCCGAAACTACTGAACCGATTGACATGTTTCTGGTGTCATTGGAAAGAGCGTAACGTGAAGTTGTGCAGGAAACTTTCTTTTTAGTTAAATAATTAAAGAGTGCGGCCCTGGGGCCCTTTAAAGTTTCGCATTTCTCCTTAAGATTAACATGGGAAACAAACATTGTTTTGAAACTCCAGCTGTTGTCAGAAATTAAATATTAAATAATTGGTCTCCATGGAAGCATGAGAAAATTCACAATGTTTACATTTGCTTTGACATTTTTTTGTAAACAATCAGAACTGTCAAATGTCTATTTCACAAATTCCGACAGCTGATCCAAAAAATGTATTTTCCTTCCACCATGTAAAACAACTATGTGGTAGGTTTATTTAATCTTAAACTTTATGATAGATTATTTATTATAAATCTATTTCAATGATTATGAAACAGATTTTTCCCGTTGCGAAGCAAAAATTAATTGTGAGAAGAAGAACATAATGTAAAACAGTCAATGTGTAAATTATCTATGTTGTATTAAAAATATGTTTAGTTTTGGATGTTGGTTTGTGTTAAATGATATCGGTTATTAGTTATTGCATTTTTATTCTAAGGATTTGGCATATGAGTAAGCCTATGATAAATAACACCATTTCAGAGTTCTGCCAGTTTTTGCCTAACTCTATCCTGTAGAGATTAGTAGCCTACACCTTATTGTCTAGATATTGGCTAAACAACTTAGGTACGGTAATTTATAAAAGCTGACGGCCTTTTTACGTTGACTTAAATTGTAAGCTTATCTTTTCCCGTACATGGGCAGATTGATTGTTAAAAATTAACCCTTTAAACTAGAATAGGACTGTCATGTAAATTGTGAGTATTTCCTTTAGTTAATAATCTTTTAGTTGACTCTTTTAAAATCATCATAAATTATGACTGTTATTAGTTTTTAAACAAGTTATTTGTTTATAAATAACTCCTGTACTTCTTTGCAATTGCTCGATTTCGAGCAACATGTACACTAGTATGTTTTTAAAACCCTTTCACATAACTATATTTTTCATTGATCACTTAGGCTATTCTTTTTAGCTATCCCGTTATGCTCTATTTTTAATCAAAATTCATGTTTTCGGCCCCTGGACTATATTGTTAAGACAATAATAGGTTTTTTACATACCTCAGTCAAATAGTCCAAAAATGGTATTGCTCAACAGCTTACATGTTTCGTTGCGAAGACAACATTATCAAAGCTTGCAACTCGTCAAAAACACATTTAAAACACGAACACGAACACAGAAGACATTAATACGGTACGAATACACAATTGACATTTAGATAGCGCTATCATAATACTGATTTGGTCCGGCGCGGCGCGGGGCTGGTAGCAGACTGGAGGTCACGTCACATCGTCTCCTCTACTGTTATCACTGATGTTATCAGATCTTCGATCAGCTGTTCCTGAGTTTAATATTGTATTAAAAATCGAGTGAGACTGGAACTGTAATTTTTCGTTAAGGATGTGGTCCTTACACTGTTCGTCATTATAAATTTTATAAATCTCGAACTCCTCCAAGGTGTCAAGTTTGCTACCTTTCCCACAGACATGTAGAATTTTTAAACCATCGTCAATGCTACTCATTGAGTGATTTGAATCAACCAGGTGTTGTGCGAAGGCTGATTTTTGTTTGACCATTTTTGGAGTAGGCCTATGTTCTCTGTAGTGGGTTTCAAATGCCCGACCCGTCTGGCCTATATACTTGCATGGGCAATCTGGGCAACTGATCTGGTAAACACCGGTGTTATTTAATTTGTTGCTAGACCCTTTATTATGCAAGATGTTCCTAGTGCGGTTGGTGGTTCGAAACGTTAAGTCGATGCCTTGCCTATTTAGTTCTTTTTTAAGGCTGTTTTCTACAGAGTGGCTGTACTCCACGCAAACATATTTTCTCTCACTCTTATCTGGTTTAATATCTTGTTTTCTTTTGTTCTTACATTTGCTAATTAATCTGTCTACCAAATCGTGTTTGTACCCATTGGCTGATGCGATATACTTTATTAATGAGCATTCTTTGTTATAATTATCGGGGCTTAATGGAACAGTTAACATTCTGTGGATCATGGAGTTGTAGGCTGCTATTTTTTGCGAAAACGGATGGTAAGAACAAAAGAAAACAAGATATTAAACCAGAGAACATAGGCCTACTCCAAAAATGCCTACAAACAAAAATCAGCCTTCGCACAACACCTGGTTGATTCAAATCACTCAATGAGTAGCATTGACGATGGTTTAAAAATTCTACATGTCTGTGGGAAAGGTAGCAAACTTGACACCTTGGAGGAGTTCGAGATTTATAAAATTTATAATGACGAACAGTGTAAGGACCACATCCTTAACGAAAAATTACAGTTCCAGTCTCACTCGATTTTTAATACAATATTAAACTCAGGAACAGCTGATCGAAGATCTGATAACATCAGTGATAACAGTAGAGGAGACGATGTGACGTGACCTCCAGTCTGCTACCAGCCCCGCGCCGCGCCGGACCAAATCAGTATTATGATAGCGCTATCTAAATTTCAATTGTGTATTCGTACCGTATTAATGTCTTCTGTGTTCGTGTTCGTGTTTTAAATGTGTTTTTGACGAGTTGCAAGCTTTGATAATGTTGTCTTCGCAACGAAACATGTAAGCTGTTGAGCAATACCATTTTTGGACTATTTGACTGAGGTATGTAAAAAACCTATTATTGTCTATTTTTAATTGTTTACAGCTTTACAGCTAATTAGGTTTATTAACCATATTAGTTTCATAGCAGTACTATTTACTACTTCCCACTATTGTTTACAGGCAAGAAACGCAGAATTACCCTGGTGGAATGTAACAACGACATCAACAGTATGATAGACCTGGCAAAAGTTGCAGACTTGGTTTTACTCTTAATAGACGCCAGTTTTGGTTTTGAAATGGAGATATTTGAGTTTTTGAACATCTGCCAGGTATTTGACCACTTTATACAAAATAATCACTGTAAATATTTTAGGCTTAACAAAGACGTACGTATTTGGACATAAATGTGTGGTTTTCACCTTACAGTAGACTCCCTCTTATCCGGACTTCTCGGGACCGAGGCCAGTCCGGATAATGGGTTTTCCGATTAAGCTGACGTCCCCAAAAACTCTTTAAAACGGTCTGTTTAAATGTTCAAATAGTACTGTATTTGACTAAAATTTAGGAGAGCATTGTATTTAGATACGTGATCACTGGTCTCAAATCTTTCCCACGAGAACGGTCGTTTCAGTACTGCCCACTTCCTGCCGATCTAGTCGGGTTAAACCGATGTGCTGATAAAAATTGTCCGGTTAAAGAGATGTAATTTCTGCCGAGTGTAGTCCAGTTAAACCGATGTATCTATTTGATATAGGTAGCCACTTTTATCATAGTAAAATTTTCCTGCATAAAGAAGTTTTTATTAATATGGAACGTTGTAATGTGGTTTCTTGTAACATTAGAAACGTTTCTGTTGCATATACTTCAACTTTCCTACTTATAAGCAATAACTTAAGTGATCTTTTAGCCTAATTTAAGTACTAGGCCTAACTTAAATTGTGTCAGCCTAGTTGATGAACTAAATCTATAGAACACCTAAAGGTATTATATAGAATTAAAGAATAAAAGTCTTAGGCAAACAAAATATTTTGAGGTTTTCATGGAAAAGACACTCTGAAATGTCAAAATCCGCATTATTTAAATTTATTTGTTAACTTTCAGGTCCATGGTATGCCTAAAGTTATGGGTGTTTTGACTCATCTGGATATGTTGAAGAACGCCAAAACACTAAAACGTACAAAGAAAGTACTGAAACACAGGTTCTGGACAGAAGTTTATGCAGGAGCTAAGCTTTTCTATCTTTCTGGACTACTTCATGGTGAATATCTGCGGAATGAGGTCAAAAACCTTGGCCGCTTTATATCGGTGATGAAATTCCGACCGTTGACATGGCAGACGACTCACTCATATTTGCTCGGTGAGAACATTTACTTGGTCTTAACATATTTTGGATTTTTAAGAATATTTTCTAGGAATTTTTTTAAGACACAAACAAACGTTCCTGGAAATGCAATCAATAGCCTATAGCTTGAAATAAAGTAAACATGTGAAATAAATCTTTCGGAAAGATAAAAATAAGAATTGTGAAGAGTTTTTCAGTTTCAGTCCCTAGCTACTACTACCAGTGGCCGCTCCTATGTGGGTAATTCCCCCTTCCATCTTAAAAGTTAAAGAAAAATTTAGACAGGGAGGAGATTACTGGAACTCAGAGCACATGTTCATTCTAAAACTGTCATCATACCAAATTTCAACCGAATCCGACCAGTAGTTAATGTGTGATTGAACTTCAAACAAAGAAACTTTCACATTTATAATATTATAGTATAGTATGATTAAATGAAATAAGTACATTCCACAAATAAATACACAGTAACGTGTTTTTCTAGCTGATAGATTAGAAGATCTTACTCCACCTGAAATGATTCGACAGAACCCGAAGGTAGATAGAACAGTCAGTCTTTACGGTTACGTCCGTGGGATTCCCCTTAACAAGGCCTGCAGTGTTCATATACCTGGTAAGTATACATGCATTTGATGCATTGTTTAGCCTTGTTTGTTTTTACTATGTACAACATAGGTATGGAGGGGAGCGAGCTGGTTTCGTGGTAAAGCCTGAGGCTATGGTCCTCAAAGATCCCGAGTTCAAATCCTACTAATCCCCAATGGAAAGACATTTAGTATGATATAGCTAACTTATTTAAAGAACTGTACATGATACTAGACCCAGCCTCATGTAATGTATTAAACGCTTCCGAAATAGACCCTACCATCTCAGCATGTAGGTGTGGGGAATAGAGTAAACAATGTGATTTATGGTGTACACTGGGTGTGAGTAGACATATTTATTTAGTCTCTGATCCACGATTTCCAAATTATTTAACAAAGCTGAGATCTATATGATGGTATAATTAACAATGCTTGGTTTCTATGAAATATGTTATTTGATCTGAAGTACAAAATGTTTCTCCATCGCAATCCTTTCCATTTCTCTCTCCTTCCCAAGGACCATAGTAGTCTACACTTTTTCATAGGGATGGACGGGATTGAATTTTTACTTCGGGACGGGACGGGACGGGATTTTTATTTCCTTCCCGATTTTCGGGACGAGACGGGACGGGATTTTTTTCTGTGCATAAAAAGAAAGTCTTGAGTATTGCAGTTACCAAAAAAAGGATACAAAATCAATCTTTACCGTTTGTGGCACTGATCTATAAAAACCAAAAAATTGGTAACAATTTTTCAGGTACCTATAGAAACTTGTGACTCACGGTCACGGTGCGATCGTCAAAATGACGGCGGTAACGGGGTGATCGTCGGTATGACTCCGCGGTCAAGTCGTGATCGTTGGTATGACTCCGCGGTCACGGGGTGATCGTCGGTATGACTCTGCGGTCAAAGGGTGATCGTCGGTATGACTCGCGGTCACGGCGCCTTTCGTCGGTATGACTCCGCGATCACGGCGTGATTGTCAGTATGCCTCCGCGGTCACGGGGTGATCGTCGGTATGACTCCCCGGTCACGGCGCGATCGTCGGTATGACTCCGCGGTCACTGCGTGATCGTCGGTATGACTCCGCGGTCACTGCGTGATCGTCGGTATGACTCCGCGGTCACTGCGTGATCGTCGGTATGACTCAGCGGTCACGGGGTGATCGTCGGTATGACTCGCGGTCACGGCGCGATCGTCGGTATGACTCCCCGGTCACGGCGCGATCGTCGGTATGACTCACGGTCACGGCGCGATCGTCGGTATGACTCCGCGGTCACGGGGTGATCTTCGGTATGACTCGCGTTCACGGCGCGATCGTCGGTATGACTCCCCGGTCACGGCGCGATCGACGGTATGACCCTGCGATCACTGCGTGATCGTCGGTATGACTTAGCGGTCACTGCGTGATCGTCGGTATGACTCCGCGGTCACGGGGTGATCGTCGGTATGACTCACGGTCACGGGGTGATCGTCGGTATGACTCACGGTCACGGCTCGATCGTTGGTATGACTCCGCGATCACGGGGTGATCTTCGGTATGACTCGCGTTCACGGCGCGATCGTCGGTATGACTCTCCGGTCACGGCGCGATCGTCGGTATGACCCTGCGATCACTGCGTGATCGTCGGTATGACTTCGCGGTCACTGCGTGATCGTCGGTATGACTCCGCGGTCACGGGGTGATCGTCGGTATGACTCGCGGTCACGGCTCGATCGTTGGTATGACTCCGCGGTCACGGGGTGATCTTCGGTATGACTCGCGTTCACGGCGCGATCGTCGGTATGACTCCCCGGTCACGGCGCGATCGTCGGTATGACCCTGCGATCACTGCGTGATCGTCGGTATGACTTAGCGGTCACTGCGTGATCGTCGGTATGACTCCGCGGTCACGGGGTGATCGTCGGTATGACTCACGGTCACGGGGTGATCGTCGGTATGACTCACGGTCACGGCTCGATCGTTGGTATGACTCCGCGATCACGGGGTGATCTTCGGTATGACTCGCGTTCACGGCGCGATCGTCGGTATGACTCTCCGGTCACGGCGCGATCGTCGGTATGACCCTGCGATCACTGCGTGATCGTCGGTATGACTTCGCGGTCACTGCGTGATCGTCGGTATGACTCCGCGGTCACGGGGTGATCGTCGGTATGACTCACGGTCACGGCGCGATCGTCGGTATGACTCCGCGGTCACGGGGTGATCTTCGGTATGACTCGCGTTCACGGCGCGATCGTCGTTATGACCCTGCGATCACTGCGTGATCGTCGGTATGACTTCGCGGTCACTGCGTGATCGTCGGTATGACTCCGCGGTCACGGGGTGATCGTCGGTATGACTCCGCGGTCACGGGGTGATCTTCGGTATGACTCGCGTTCACGGCGCGATCGTCGGTATGACCCTGCGATCACTGCGTGATCGTCGGTATGACTTCGCGGTCACTGCGTGATCGTCGGTATGACTCCGCGGTCACGGGGTGATCGTCGGTATGACTCACGGTCACGGCGCGATCGTCGGTATGACTCCGCGGTCACGGGGTGATCTTCGGTATGACTCGCGTTCACGGCGCGATCGTCGTTATGACTCCCCGGTCACGGCGCGATCGTCGGTATGACTCCGCGGTCACTGCGTGATCGTCGGTATGACTCAGCGGTCACGGGGTGATCGTCGGTATGACTCGCGGTCACGGCGCGATCGTCGGTATGACTCCGCGGTCAATGCGTGATCGTCGGTATGACTCGCGGTCACGGCGCGATCGTCGGTATGACTCCGCGGTCACGGGGTGATCGTCGGTATGACTCGCGGTCACGGCGCGATCGTCGGTATGACTCCCCGGTCACGGCGCGATCGTCGGTATGACTCCGTGGTCACGGCACGATCGTCGTTATGACTCCGCGGTCACGGCGCAATCGTCGGTATGACTCCCCGGTCACGGCGCGATCGTCGGTATGACTCCGTGGTCACGGCACGATCGTCGTTATGACTCCGCGGTCACGGCGCAATCGTCGTTATGACTCCGCGGTCATGGCGCAATCGTCGAAACGACTTCGTCTCCTTCGTTCGCGGACCTATCGCTCGCAATAGCGGCGTCATCGGCACTCGCGAAGCGGCAAAATCGCCGGCGATCGGACTAAATCCCGTCCCGAAAAATTCCCGAATCAAATGTAATCCCGTCCCGATAATCGGGAATATTTTTTTCCCGAAAAATTCCCGAAATTTCGGGACCCGTCCATCCCTACTTTTTCATTCCTCATCGTTTACCTGGATCATCTTCAAATGGTCCAAAGTCGTTTGGTCCACAGTTTATATTGCCGTTCGTTTGGTCCAAAATCGTTTGGTCCAACAGTTAAAAACTCGTTCGTTTGGTCCAAAATCGTTTTATCCAATTTCATTTGGTCCAAAGTCGTTTGGTCCACAGTTTATATTGCCGTTCGTTTGGTCCAAAATCGTTTGGTCCAACAGTTAAAAACTCGTTCGTTTGGTCCAAAATCGTTTGGTCCAACAGTTAAAAACACGTTCGTTTGGTCCAAAATCGTTTGGTCCAAAAGTACAGGCCAAACTAGAAGTAAAATGTTGCATTGTAGAGTAAACTTATGAAATATACTGTACGTTTATATTGCCGTTCATTTGGTCCAACAGTTGTAAAACAGTTCGTTTGGTCCAAAATCGTTTGGTCCAACACATTAATACGAGTTCGTTTGGTCCAAAGTATAAACTATTGCGTCCCTCACATTGAAGGCGTTCAAATATCCGCCGTCGTATACAATAATAATATTAATACAATTTTTGCTTTAAACTTAAACATGTTGACTTTCTATGTTTTTAACGTTAAAGACGCCATGTTTTGTTGTATTCAAACCACTAAAGCGTACATAAACAAACTTAAAGCTCAATAGTGTATCATACGGTTGGAAATCTTATAAATTAACAGTTTTTATCACATTTGGCGACCTTCTAATATACAGAGTGTTCAGTGGACCAACGTGTTTTAAATGTTTATCATACACCTTAATTTGTATTGTTGTACCGGTACCTATTTACAATGGAGTGTTTACTATTGATCATGGTTGTCTATAATTCTTAATCAAAAGGTTAAAATAGAACATGAAAATTACATTTATTAGCCTAATCATATTTTCTGGACGTCCACAATTTCCTGGTAAAAATTTTGTCTTACAGAATTATATATAAGGATCTTATTTTCTTATTTTAAAATTGATGTTCTTCTGTATAATGTCATGTTTAGCAATATAACGTTCCATTACGAACAGTTATATAATCTTAATATTACAGTAACTCTTTCAATCATTTCTTATTGCATTATGTTATATCTATTGTACTGGTTGGTGTCTGCCTTTTTGACTACTTTTGCCCATATTTTGTCTTATTATTCAATACTGACAGATCATCACGAGATTATTGTTATACATGTGTATTTAATCATTGGACAATTTCCCATTATGTAATACGATACAGAATAATAAAAGTGCAGAAGGCTTTTACAGTCTATGAAAATGAATGTTAAATAGGCTACTTTTATTTATCATAGACATATCATTAAGGTACATCAATTATAGGTCTACTCTTTGTGATATGCATAATTGTCTGAGACAAACATTCAGGCACGTTGCCCATATTTTTTTAAAAATAATAGTGGTTTTCAGTAACTGGATTAAATTGTTAATAATTTTATGAATAAATGCATGATAAGTTATAGAAAGTTATTAATCCTAAATTCCAGTTTATTACATACTTTTAGAGAGTTTACTTTGATGCATTCATTCAGCTTAGTGAAAGAATACACAATGGAGTCAGTGAATGTTATTCAACTAAAGATGTGATGGTCGAACAACGGATCTAAACCTCACTATACACAAACAATTCGGAAACACAACAGTGTCATCACATCTCATCGCATTTGCATAATTTTTTACCAAGGCTGGACTAGGTTATGGATTTGGTTCAGCAAATGTTCAAGATTTGTGGTCAAACTTCCTACAATTATGGTTCATTCCATCCACGAAATACATGCACAGCTTTATGTGATCGATATGGCCAAGGCAAAACTACCCCATAAATAAACGAATTATCAAGTAAGAACAGGATGATTAAATACATGGGTCAATATGGCAAGAGAAGGAATAAAACCAACTATCACAATTGCTTATTGGTAATTGCTTAGATCGAAGTAAGAATGTTACTGCTTTCTGGAGAATCAGATATTTTTATCAAATAAAAAAAAACTAATTTAATATGCTGATAAAATTCTGTATTTTTATGACCAAAGATGAAAATTTACTTATAAATCCGGATACAATCTGAATGATTTTCCTAAAGCAGATGGAATTAGTTGTTAGTAATAAATATTGACTCTTTCCGTAACATGATAGACCAATTATATGAACTCATTCTCCCATCTAGTGAAAGTGGCTTTGACATGAAACAAACTCATGAACAAACAATTATAAGACTCCTAAAAAACCTTTTGGGCAACCAGCCGATAAAAAGGTAGGAAATATTGTGTTAAACGAATTCATCAATCACGTTTTTTAGGGAACACAATCGTCACCCTTACTATTGCTTATCCTCCCTTCATTTAACTAAGATTTTAATGACCACTCTATCTATCACAGGAAGCTGAATTTACATAAAACCTCAAGATTAACCGTCGATTTCGACGGGGTTCCACTAGCATATATTATTTAGAAACATATCACAAAACAACAAATAATAGGCCTCGGAAGGCAGGCGGTTGGGTTGACGACGTGACGGCGATTATTTGAACGCCTTCTATGTGAGGGACGCAATAGTTCATACTTTTGGACCAAACGAACTCGTAATAGAGTGTTGAATAAAACGACCCGATCGAATGGTCCACAGTGAAACGTACAGTCTATTTCATAAGTTTACTCCACAATACACAATCGTAATTCTGGTTTTGCCTGTACTTTTGGACCAAACGATTTTGGACCAAACGAACTGTTTTAAAACTTGTGGACCAAACGATTTTGGACCAAACGAACTGTTTTACAACTTGTGGACCAAACGATTTTGGACCAAACGAACTGTTTTACATCTTGTGGACCAAACGATTTTGGACCAAATGAAATACTCCCCAACTGGATCATAAAACGATTTTGGACCAAACGAACTGTTTTAAAACTTGTGGACCAAACGATTTTGGACCAAACGAACTGTTTTACAACTTGTGGACCAAACGATTTTGGACCAAATGAAATACTCCCGTTTACCTCTTCAACAATCAACTTGTTCATCTATTTTTTTCCTTTGTTAAGCCTTGATACAACAGTTATCCTATAAATCAAGATATGCCTTGTTTTATATTTTTCTCTCAATACTCTCTTGTAGGATGTGGTGATTCTGTGATCAGCGATGTCTGTTTTCTGCCCGACCCTTGCCCTCTGCCTGATCGACTCAAGAAGCGTTGTCTTGTAGACAAGGAGCGACTCATCTACGCTCCGTTTTCCGGTGTGGGCGGCATCGTTTACGACAAAGACGCTGTTTACATAGAACTTGCCGGTAGCCACTCTCATCACAACCAGGTGATTAAAAGCCTGACTTGTTGTAAATTAGAAAAAACTTGATTACAAGAAAAATGATTAGTAAGTTCTCCATAACAATTAACAATAGTCTCAAGGGGATAATGTATTTAGACTTGTCACAAAGATGCACTTAATATTGTCATTATAAATTATAAACGTAATTGTTGCTGATCGTTAATAGTAGTAAGCAGGGTGTGCTAGCACACATGAACCCCTCCTCTACCTCTGTCACTTTTGTTTTTTTGACAGTCATCTCAACAATTAATTGCCATTGCACTAATGTAATACTATTGTCATCTAGTGGTGTGCCTCTTAGTGTTGTTGGGAGTCTCTCCCTCATCCCTGTTGATCCTAATTGATTATTGTCAACTACTGCCATAGATATCTAGAAATTAGAAATGAAACTTTTGAAATATTTTTTTTTTTACAAAACTGCTAATCTAGGTGCAATAATCTAAAGTTAAGGAAGTATGTTTTTGGTATGAATGAGTAACATGAGCCAGCCAGTGGTTACTGGCTTCAGTATACCCTTACTGAAGGGATAAGAATGTGCCTAAGGCTGATCTCATACTTTACCTATGTCTTTCTTATCAGCCTACGACACCACTGATTTAATGTGTGCGTTCTATGTATCCTCTTTCAATAAAATGTCATTAATTTTGTGTTAAAATAACTTCTACTACACGGTAAATATATTAAAAAATTGTACAAAGACATATTTGCTCTTTGAAGCTGATATCACCAATTTTCATGTTTTAGGTCACAGGAAGAGATGAGTCAGAGAGAGGTTTAGTTTCCTCCCTGCTAGATACCAAGGAGACACTGGACGCTAAAATTGCAAAGAGTCAAATGCAGATATTTTCCAACACTGCGCCTATCACTGCGGATGATTTCCAATCGTATGTCAATCAAATTATTATGAACCATTGGAAAGGGAATGCAACACAGGTTTAGCTGAGTGGTCATAGTGCTCGCTTCGTAATCACTCACCAATTTGATCTAAAAAAAAAGACAGTTCTCAGCTTTTTGATAGTTCTAAACTGGATCAAGTCCTTGATCACTGGGCTTTTAATAAGTGATTCTGCCTAAATAAATCGCTGTTCTTACTTAGTCAGAACACAAAGCATCTCACTGAACGATCATGCTTCTCTCATAGTTAAGGGTTTAAATAATAAAAAAAGCCAGTAGGGTATCATTTGTCATAATAATTACAATAATGGTATAACCTGTGTGGTCATAGTTTTTTTATTTAACTTGACTAATTTACATTTATTTGTTTCTGTTTCTTCTGTCAAGTGTATTGATTTTTTATTAATAAAATTTTATAAACATTTACTGTAGATATATTGATATATTTTTGCCTGTTGAATTAACTTTTACGTAATTGTTTCAGGAACTCAGTTAAAAAGGTAAAAAACACAATCACAGAATTGAAAATACCTGATCCAGAAAGTGGGCGTGATAGGAGAAAAGCTGTTTTTGAAACAGAAGATGATGATTTGGATATTAAATCTGAGGACGAAGAAGAAAGTGACGAAGAAGATGCTGTCGTGGAACAGTCTGAAGATGAATCAGATGAGGAGGAAAATAATCAAGAAGAGGAAGATAGTGAAGACAGTGATGAAAACGAGAGTTCAGATGATGAAAATATGATTAATAGTAAAATGAAGAAGAATGGCGGTACCAGTAACCGAGTTGAGGAGGATAGTGAAGACGAGAGTTCAGAAGATGACAGTGTGATCCATAACACAAAAACGAAAAACTCCAGTACTCTTAAAATAAAAAGTGGAAAGATAAGTCTAGGAGCTAAAAGTGCAAGTGTTGGTTATTCATCAAATACCAAAGAAAAACATAAAAAAGATGAGACCGAAGATAAATCAAATAGAAATGGGAAGAAACGTAAATCCGTAAAGAACTTGGGTGCGGAAGATGATTCTTCTGGCAGTGATGATGTACAAGAAAGCTTAGTCAGTAAAAGAAAGAAAGTTACCGAAGAAGAAAAGAAAGAAGAAGTAAGGTGAGATAAGCAAAAGTTTAATTGTAAAACAACATTATCCTAATTAGATCTTGTATTCATTTACAGCCAAAATGTCCACCCTTTAACTAAAACTTTTTTATTCCAAATGTTCAAGGTTTTTTTACTGACACAGGCCAAAACATTCCTATTTCAAAAACGAAACCCATGTGATGTTTTGACTTCTTGAAAATAATGTACTAGACTCTAGAAGTTGGAGGTATTTTAACATTTGAAACTCATTTTAGAATAAACTAATTCTGTCCAGTAGTAATTTGATATTTCTTAAAAAGCTATATTATATTGACTTCTAGTCACCACTAACTTAAGTTTAAAAATTTTTTAGGTACCATGCAACACAGTCTGACAGAGACAAAGAAATCAAGACTAAAATTGCTGAAGCGCTGCAAAAGCTTCAAAATCCTAAAAAGAAGGATTCCCAGTCTGGGTTGACTGATAGTGCATTTTCTGACGATGGAAGTTCAGAAGCTTCAGGAAATATCTCACAACCTGAGAGTAGTGAAGATTCTGATGAAGAATCTGGAACAGAAATGAAGAATGTAGGTAGTTCTGATGAAGATGAAATGTCCATCAAATCAGAGCCAAGTAGTGACGATGATGAAGATACAACAGCTTTTAGTTGGAAGGCAAATCTTGCACAAAAAGCTGCAGATGCATTTGTTGAGAGACAAAACAGCACAGCAAACCTTTGGAAATTGGTTTATGGTGAGATTCAATAGAATTACTTAAGATCTTCACCTTATTTCATCTACATATTTTTTTCTTAGTTTATACCGTGTTAACTTTCAGTAAGATATTATCTCCAGGATTGCTATTGTAAGTAGATTTATCCATACAAGTCAATTTTTGGGGTCTGACTTAGGGGAGGTACGAATGAGGCATTAGTTCAAAATTCCTCCGTGAACAGCGCTGTAGTAGAGAGCACTTTGGCAATGAAGATTTACTAATCGGAAAAATAGTTCTGTTCATAAAGTAAAATTATAAATGCCTCAAATTCAATTTCATTATTTTTTAATTATAAAATTAAACTATCATAACCTAACCGAACTAACCAAACTTGCTGATAATTAAATAATATAGGTAACAAAAGTTTAGTAATAGAAAAAATAATTCTGTTTATTAAATAAAACTAGAAATTGCTCAATTAAAATTTTACAATGACTTAATAATAAAATTAAACTCTCATAACCGAACCAAACCAACCAAACTTGCTGATAATAAAAAAAATCTTGGACAAAAAGTGAATGCCACCAGCGGGATTCGAACCCGGGACCTTCAGCATACCAGTCCAGCATGCTAACCATTAGACCACCCAGCCTGATGGCTACAGAACGTTTTGTTACAGTAATGGCGTTCCCTCAGCTAATAAGAAGCCCACAGCTGTCATCGTAGCCTCTTCTATACCTCCCCTGAGTAAATACCCAATTTTTGCTGTACAAGTACATACTAATGCCTCATCAATGGAAGATAGTGAACCTTGCAAAAAATATACCTTTAAATGATAAACCACTTAGGCTCACGATTATACTATTTTTCAAAAGCAACAAATTGAAGTACAAGAACCGCCATGGTAAATTGAGTAGTAGTACTTTAAAGTCAATTCAATCATGGTACCGACATGAATAGAAATTAAGGATTTGGTATATACATGCATATAAGGTGGTACCAAAAAAACATGCAATTAATTTTTCAGGTCAAGATGAAAATGAGCAACCTCAAGAAAACAAAGAAGAAGAGGATGAAGAAGTTGCTGGGCTTTTCAGAGTTGTTGGGAAGAAACAAGAAAAGAAAATCCAGGAGAAGGATTCGATGAATGCGCCCGACTCTTCTAAATTTGTTCAATCTCAGCTGAGGGATTGGTCAGCCGAGGCAGTGAGTTTTGTCTTACATTTTAACAAATTTGTTTTTTTTGTCGTTTTTTTTTTTGCAAAATAACTAACAAGTATCATAAACTGTCTTTGTATAGCCAACACCGTCATTGTTTTTCATGATCGCAGCCAAATCTTAATATAAATATATCCTGCGTTCATGTAGACATGATCATCGTCTCCCGCTGTCATGGAAACTCGTTATCGTTTTCCTTGATTGCAGCAACATCTTGTACATCATCCACGGTCTTGAAGACATCATCATCGTCTCCCGTGGTCACGGGAACAACGTCAACTTTTTCCACAACAGTGCGAACATCTTGGATAGGCCTATCTTCTTTGGTCTTGTAGACATCATGTTCGTCTCCCGCGGTTGCGACATCTTTTTCTGAGACAGCGACAAAATCATGAATATCTTCTTGGTTCTTGTAGAAATCATGTTCGTCTCCCCCAGTCACGGAAACGACGTAATTTTTTTTTACGTGATTGTGGCAAAATCATAAATAACTTCATCGGTCTTGTAGACATCATCTTCCTCTTCTGTGGTGACATTCGGACCTCAGTGCCCCCCCCACCCCCCGAGTTGTTATTGCCACTGTGTATAGCAATTCCTCAAACCATGCAACCCTTTTATTTTGGCCAAAGTTATATTAATTGTGATATTAGGAAAGTTTGATTCATATCCGTAAGTTTTTAAAACTATAAATTGTTTCAGGTGAGGGAAATGATCAAGGATTGTTTTGTGACTGGGAAGTGGAAGAGTACCGAGGATGCTGGAGAATTGCTCCGTTTGGATGATATGTCTGATGAAGAGATGTACGGGGATTTTGAAGATCTGGAGACAGGGGAAAAGCACACGTCTAAGGGTAAAGGGAAGGATGTGGCTGAAAGCGATGGTGATGATGATGATGAAGAAAGTGAAGGTGAATGGAAATAATTTTAGCTTTCTTACTGTAATTATAATTTGATCACCTAAGTAGATTTTTTTACCAACTCTCTGTATGGGTACATGATTACCTACCACCATAAACATTTGGGTTTAACTGTATTGCAATTTACAATCCCTTTTATAATGTTACAATATTCTCAAATCAGGCATAGGGGTTGTTAAATTCTCTGTGAAACCTGCACCGAATAGTGAATATTTGAGCTGTATTTGTTTTCAGACATAGTGTAAAGCAAAGTGGCAACTTTCATGCAGCCTAACTTTCTTATCTTAACGAAAAATTGAGCTGGGGCAAAACTTATTTTTTTAATACATTTAAATGAGTCTAGTTTTTTTTTTAAATTTTTGTTAGAAAAATGATATTTTAAGTTTGCAATTTTGTTTTAAATTTATGTTCCACTCTGCTTTGTAGAAAAGCCTAATGAGAAACCAATGACAAAAGCTGAGTTAATAGAAAAGAAGAAGAAGTTAAAAGAGAGGTTTGATGCTGAATATGATGAAAAGGACGGGGGAGAGACGTCATTTTACGATGACTTGAAAAAAGAAGCTTCTCAACAATCTGAGGTATGTACTGGAGAATTTTGTCAATTGATAAGTTTTACAAAATTAAGACAAATTAAACAAAAAAAAAACACTTTTTTTGTTGCCAAAATTGTGGATAGACACATATTATATGAAACATTATAGGTATCATCCCAAACCATCGTAGTCTTTCTTTCAATCATCGTTTGGTTCAATTGTCAGATTAATATAACCCAAGATGAACTGTTTTCCAGTTGAACCGTAGCCAGTTCGAAGGACTGGATGACGCAGTGAGGGTGCAGCTAGAGGGGTTCAGAGCTGGTATGTACGTACGTGTCGAGCTGCAGCAGATGCCTTGTGAGCTGGTGACCAACTTTGACCCGACCTATCCCCTCATAGTTGGTGGGCTGCAGCCTGGCGAAGAGAACATTGGATATCTCAAGGTTTGTACTGATTGTTCGTAGTGTTTGACGTTTTGATCTAGCTTGATGAGTTGTATCATTCACTTGACCAAAATTTTTAGTTTGTAAAGGATTTAGATTTCTTTGTTCGACCTGAAATCCTAATTCATCAGAATCGATGAGTTTGAAACAAATATTTAGCTTTATACAGTCCAACCTCAGTATAACGAATCTGAAGGGACCGAACTGAATATTCGTTATACCAAGGGTTTCGTTAAAACGAGGTTCGTTATATAGAGGTTATGTTTGCAGGAATTTCGCTAAGTCGAGGTTCAGAACCAGCGTCGGTCAATTTAGGTCGGGATTAGACATCATTAAAACACAGTTAAAGTAGCATAGGCTACAATACTTTACAGTACAGTGTTTACATTGTACAGTAGAACCTAAATTATCCGGCATAATAAAGGGGAGGGATCTTGAATATTGCGCAATCATGACAATGGCATTGACCTTGCTTGGTACAGGTTAAAAAACTGTAAGTTTAAAATCACAGCTTGTTCTAACCCTCCTAAAACCTAGCCAAACACTGTATTGCGTAGTCATTAGTCATAAACCATGTAAAGAACAAAACAAAACAGTAGTAGAAAGTTTTGTAAGCTACTGCTCGTGATAGGCCGGTAGGCTACTTACAAGGGTGGCGTCGTTATGCTTTCCCTGAAGGGTTTGAAGTGGAAGCGGGTGGATGTTCCAAATTGGTTGTCTGGTAGTTTACTTCAAGATAAGCAATTCGAATTTTGTGCCTGTAGCTATATAATTAATGGATTTAAAATTTTGGCAATTGGAGTGTATAGGTCACCTAGCTCAGATTGTGAAATATTTTTAGATAGATTAAGCATGTTAATTTCCCACTTTTCCAAAAAGTTTGTTAATATAATTTTAGGAGGGGATATAAACATTGATGTTCTAAAAAATAACCCTAATCATAAATTACTAAAAAGAACACTAAAAGTTCATAAAATGTGGTATCTGGTCAATTTCCCAACTAGAG
The DNA here is from genome assembly GCF_028750875.1 of Macrosteles quadrilineatus. Lineage (NCBI taxonomy): Eukaryota > Metazoa > Arthropoda > Insecta > Hemiptera > Cicadellidae > Macrosteles > Macrosteles quadrilineatus. Next base: position 135,843,642 of record NW_026542595.1, on the reverse strand, counting down.
TTACTGAGGAATCTGAATCGGCAATTGATAACTTTATAATTAAAAACTGTCATGATTGCAAAGTGACTGTTGAGGGAATTGTAACTTGTCTATCAGATCATGATGGGCAATTGCTCCTTATAAAAAATAAAAACCTAAATAATACAAAAGAGGTTCAATCAACTATAAAACGTACAACTCGTAACTTCAATATTCAAAATTTGAATTTATTTAAAAACCTCTTGGAAAATGAGATTTGGGAGAGTGTTTACATGGCTCCTGTTGAAAGAAAATATGATGAATTTTATAGTACATTTAAGCATTTTTTTGACATTTCGTTTCCCAAAATTACTGTAACAGAAAAGAAACGCAAACAAAATTGGATCTCAGAAGACCTGAAAAATGAAAAAAAAGAACTACTACAATTGGCCTTAAAACTTCGTAGAAACAAAAATCCTGCCTTGAAATACGAGTTAAAACAAAACAAACTGAAATATAAGGCAAAACTAGTCAGAGCTAAAACAAATTATTTTGAAAATAGAATACAAAAATCAGCCAATATACAAAAAACAGTATGGCAGATTATAAATTCTGAAGTTGGGAAAGGAAAGGGAACAAGAAATAAAAATATTACTTTGAAAGAGGGAAATTGTAGCTTAAGTGATCCTAGAACTATTGCTAACATGTTCAACAAATATTTTACTAATGTTGATCAGGATGTCAGTGGCAACCAATGTGAGAGCAAGATTGAAAATCAAAGTCTTATTGAAAATGAGCAATGTATTAAAAGAGGTTTTGATTTAAAATTTATTGATGCGGGGGAGGTGGAAAAAGTAATTAACTCTTTAAAAAACAAACATTCTGTTGGACACGATGATGTCCCTATTAAAGTTATAAAGCATGCCAAAAAATGTCTGAGCCATATTTTAAGTCATTTAATAAATTCATCTTTTGTATCAGGAATTTTTCCAAATCAATTAAAAAAATCTAAAATAATACCAATTTATGAGAAAGACGACCTAGAAACTGTGTCAAATTACCGTCCTATTTCTCTCCTACCAGTAATATCAAAAATTTATGAAAAAATTGTTAACAGTCAGTTATTAAATTATTTAGAAGAATTTAAACTATTAAACAATACTCAGCATGGATTTAGGCCTGGAAAATCTGTAATTACAGCAGCAGTGTCATTCATAGAATCTATAATTGAATCGGTTGATAAAGGGGAGTTCATAATTGGAATTTTCATGGACCTAACTAAGGCATTTGATAGTGTCAACCACACCCAACTGATAGATAAATTACTCATTTTAGGGGTTACAAAAAATCAATAAAATGGTTTCAGTCATACCTAAATAATCGTTGTCAGTTTGTAGAAATCACACATAATCATGATAACAGAATTACGACATTTTCTTCTGAAACTGAAAGGGTTAAATGTGGGGTACCCCAGGGGTCAATCCTTGGCCCCCTGTTGTTTTTATGTTATATAAATGATGCTGGTGGTGCACTCTCATGTTTGCCTCAGAACAATCTTTGTTTTTATGCGGATGATACAAATCTCAAAGTATCGGCTGAGTCAGTGCAACAAGTTGAAATTTTGAGTTTTGTTGAATTGGCAAACATTGGAAACTTTCTAGAGCAAAACAAATTGAAGCTTAATCCCAAAAAAACTAACTTTTTAACTTTTAAAACAAATCAAAACAAAAAGTTAATTAAACCAAATATCATGTATAATGCAGAAGAAATTGAACATAAACAAAGTACACAGTTTCTAGGTCTAATTGTAGACCAAAATTTAAACTGGGATGAACATGTTGATAAACTCCTTTCAAAATTATGTTCAGGACTATATTCACTCTCTAGAATGTCTTATTTTTGTAACCATAAAACATTAAAAAACATATATTATGCTAATGTCCATTCGCATTTATCCTATGGTTTGTGCCTTTATGGTTCAACTACAATAGCAAATTTGGATAGGATACTTAAACTTCAAAAAATAGCAATAAGAATAATTTTGAAATTAGAACACAACGAAAAACAAAAAAAAAAAAAAACCAAAAACAAATTCAAAGAACTGAAAATTTTAACGGTATATGGCCAATTCATTTACGACACAATTATTCTAGCAAAAAACTCCTTGAGCACCTCTGAGACAAATTATCACCCATACAACACTCGGCATAAAAAATTCCTTATTTCTAGTAAACACAAATTAAAATTCTATGAAAAAAAACCATCCTATATAGGATTAAAATTTTTTAAGCATCTTCCTAATGAAATCAGAAATGAACAAAGCAGGAAGAATTTCATGAGAAAACTAAAACTTTATTTAGTAGAGAAAGCGTTATATCCCTGGAAGAGTATTTTTCCACCTCCCTTCTTAGCATTAGTAATTAATTCAGTTTTGATTATTTTCATTTCCTGGTTCTTGGTTTTTAATGTACATAATGATCCAAGATATGCAAATTTTTAAATTATTAATTAAGATAGATTTAAGTTTGTTGACGCCATTCAATGTACAAAACTGTACTTTATGAATAAAGCATATTTGATTTGATTTGATTTGATTTGAGTACAGTTCTGATTTATCACAACAGAGGTATGTCAATAATAATCATTAACTATAGCATTGGTGTTGCTAGTTGAAACAAATCGTATTGAAAACAATACAGTAAATTATTAGATAAGACATTATAAAAGTGTATAATCATAGCCAACTTAAAGATAATAAAAAAAAAACTCGAAAAACACTCGAAAAAGGAATGTTAAAATAACGATGTTGCTATTCTTTCTCTTTGGTTTTTGTTTTTATATTCTTTCTTAGGTTTCTCTTCATCCAAAAATTGTACAATTCACCATAGTTACTTATCGCCCAATGACAGCTTACTAAACATTACATCGTCATCTCAGTCCTCAGTGAATGAAATCAGTTCTCAGTTGCAACATAGCGCGCGCAGCGAAAGCAGACAGAGATGTGTAAAACCACGTAAAACGGAGCAGACGAATGTTAGCGCAAGCGATGACGTCACCTTTCCATTTCATTTGATAAAGAAACAAATTTTTCAAAAACAATAATGGGGTGGGGGATTTGTTATATCGAGGGAAAGACGTAGACAATTCGTTATGCAGAGGTTAAATTCGCAATGTAGAGGTTCTGACAATGATAAATTCGCTATATTGAGGTGTCTTATTTTAGCCGAAATCACGAAAAATTCGTTAAATCAAGGTCATTGTTATGGTTTGTTCGTTATGTAGAGGTAAAATATACATTGTGTCTTATGGAGAGTTCTAGGGGATTTAAAAAAATTCGTTATATCAATGAATTCGTTGTATCGAGGTTCGTTATATCAAGGTTAGACTGTACATACACTAATTGATGCTAGGTTTATGGGCAGAGTGTTTTAGCTAGATAAGTACATTTTAAATTCTGTACATCAAGAAGTTTTGAAATGTTATTTTTCTGCCTCTACTTTCATGGTTGTTTGAGGTTTTTTTCTTCCTTTCCTTCCTGATCTCACTATTTATACCAGATTCATTTTTTCAAATCCATTTTCAGTCTTTTTGTTAATTGAATAAAGCTATAATCGATTTATTCCATTCTCTAACATGAATGCAAAACCTTAGAGCACCCAGTTGATTTTGTGATTAGTTCACCAAGATAATAAATGCTACCTAAAATTAAAATTGTTACCTCTTATTGGTTCCTGAGTATTGGGTAATGTATAATTTTATCAGCTCAAGTCCTAACTCAATTGTGGTTCATGGAATGATGAATTTAATTTTAATAATTCTCGCTTGTTATAGGTCAGAATAAAAAAACACAGATGGTACAAAAAAATCTTGAAAACCAGAGATCCTTTGATAATTTCTTTGGGATGGAGAAGATTTCAGACGTTAGCGATATATTCTAAACTTGAAGATAATCTCAGGCACAGGTAAATAAATATATTTGTAGACACAAATTATGTGGTCTAATATTTATTTATTTTATTTGTTAAGTTTATTTAGACTTTTATAAGTTTATATTTAGTTGTTCTTAAAAATGACGGGTTTGTTTTTAGGAGAGCGATGTCGATGACCTTGAAATTTAACAAACGTAGGTTTACTACTACTGCTATTGGAATACTATTTATTTAGTTTGAATGGTAGTTGTATAACATCTGTTTATAACAAATTACGGAAAGTAAATAAAAGAAACGTCTTATAACACTTAAAACATATATTTACGCTTATACTGTTACTCACAAGACGGTAAATATACAAAAAAGATGGTAAGTGGTTACCAATAATATATGTTAAAAGTGTTAAATTAAATAGTGTTAAGTGTTAAGTTAAATATATGTTTTAAGTGTTATAAGACGTTTCTTTTATTTACTTTCCGTAAATTTAATAACACGTACAATGCTGATCAAGAAGTTATTTATAACAAATTGTAAAAGATGTTCACAAGGATGCATTTATGCAAAGTAATTGTTATCAAGGATAGTGAGATGAATTATCAGATTCAGTACTCCAGGTAGAATTGTACTGTCATGTTTTCTTAGGTTAGGCTTGTCTTGTCACATAGTTTGAATTTCTCGTAGTTTTCAGTAAAATTGATATGGAATAATATTTTATTATTTTAAGGATTTTACTAAATTTAATATTTTAATTGTCCTCAGAATGCTGAAATACACTCCTGAACACGTGGTTTGCATGGCTCATATGTGGGGACCGATCACCAGGCCTAACACTGGGTTTCTGGCTGTGCAAGATGTGGCCAGTAAACAGGTTAGTTACAAAAAAATCCCATGTAGATTGATTACTGGTACAAGTGGGTAGCATATTTCATCAAAAGAGTGGCTTGAATAGATAAGCAAGTTTGACAACCACCTTTGGAAAAAATGAATGTGCGTATAATTTCAATAACTCAAAAATTTAGCTGTCTATTATATAAAAAATTAATAAAATTCAATAAAAACAACAAAATAAATAAACAAAAATAATAACAATAATAAAAAATATTTTGATAATGCCTATTTTTCTTGCTGTTTTGCCTTAATGGTTCGAGTCGTTTAATTCTTCTTTCTCACCATGCCCCTATTTCAAATTGTTAGTTTTACCTAACTGTACAAAATTTTTGTTACTAATAAATACTTACCCCGCCAAAAAAACTGAATACACTTAATACAGAGGGAAACAGACAAACCCCGCCAAAAAAACTGAATACACTTAATACAGAGGGAAACAGACAAACCCCGCCAAAAAAACTGCATACACCGAACACAGAGGGAAACAGACAAACCCCGCCCAAAAAACTGAATACACCTAATACAGAGGAAAACAGACAAACCCCGCCAAAAAAACTGATTGAAAACACAACAATCAATTCCACACTGGACCTGGGCCAAACAGCCTCTCTTATTCCACTCAGTGACGATGAAGATGCTGAATCCACCGAAACAAGAGCACATCCAGGGAAATTCATTAGGAGTAAATCTGTGAACACAAACAGCGGCAGAGTATCTATGATTACAGAGGAAGACCATCGTAGCCTCGAAGGACAAAAGATTTTTGCATTTCCACCAGAAGATACCCCGCTGATAAGCACACAATTAATGACAGATGAGGATCTACAGCACACATGCCGCATCCACCTTATTGACACACAACACCCAACATCATGTGAATACAAAACACTGCCACCCGAAGCTAGACCTACTATAATCAGGAGACTACAAAATAGAAACCTATCCTTTAACAACTTTATTACAGCTCAAGACAACGAGGACAACACTCACATTGTCATATGCTCAACAGGAATAAATGGCAATTGGAAGAGGAAACTGTTCCGGTTCCTTGAATTGGCAAACGATTGTATAAAATTCCCAGTACTTTTCTCTATCAGACTCGAAGAATTCATAGAAACTGCCAGCCTCAGCAAACTACACATCAGAGAAATAATACAAATACTACTACAATATTCATGTAATGCCTACCTACATCGTTTCCGGATTTATACACAAACAAAAGACTACAAAAAAATTATTGATGATCTCATTGACCACACTACAGACAGGGTACAAAGGAAAATAGCAAAAATATTCCCAGGAAAAGAAAAAACCTCGTACTACAGTACTTGGAGAACAACTCGGGGAACGTACACAGGAATTAACACCTATCAACCTCCATGTCTACCATCCAACAGTGAGGAAAGCTTCGCTCAAGCAGCGATGCTTGAGCAAAGAGAACTTTGGAAGTCAAAGGAATCGATGTTGCTACACCACCTTAACACCATATACAAGGAGTACAATATAAGCAGCCTCCAAAAAGACGACCCTAAACTCCAAGACTTCTGCAATAGAACCAAAAACAAATACGCCATCATAAACCTGAACACTGGAAACTTCCTCACCCAACAAGAAACAACACACCCAACACCTTACCAATTCGGTTTCGATGGAGCACGTCTAGTGCAACTACTGAGGAAAGGTAATGGAAATTATGCAACTGCCCCAAACAACATAGCAATTAATCAAAACATCTTAGTATCAGACGAGACAATACTCCTAAACGAACTACATCTCTATAATAGCACAAAACACATTGACATTAAAAACTCATACAACACTAAACTGAACTTAGTCCAAGGTGTGCCAGGATGTGGGAAAACAACTTTCCTACTCAACAACTATGCTACAGGGGACCTCATCCTGTTTCCTACAAGAGATGCGGCAATGGACTTCCGACAGAGATACAAAACCAACCACCCAGACCATAGCCAGGCAAAATGCAATGACACCTTCCGAACCGTGCATTCATTCATAATAAACTCCACCCAACATCTTAAGAGAGGAAACACCTATAACAGGCTCTTCATCGACGAAGCCCTAATGATGCATGCCGGAGAAATACTCTTTGCAGCCATTTTATCAACTGCTAAAGAAGTATTGCTTATTGGCGACATTAACCAAATACCATATATAAACAGAGCAGAGAACCTAGAAGTTAAATACCACAACATTACAGAAATAGCCACAACAACAAAAATACTAAACACCACATACAGATGCACAAAGAGCACCACAGCCATCCTCTCAAAATTCTACAGCCAAGGAATGCAAACCACCAACCAGACGGAGAAAGAACTGGCGACACAGCAGTATCAGGGACTAGAAAGCCTGAACCTCACTCTCAACAAAAATAAATACAAATGCTTGGTCTTCAAACAAGCTGAGAAAAGAGAACTAAACAAGCTAGGTTTCAACGCATCTACGATACATGAATTTCAAGGACGGCAAGCAGAAAACATAGCTGTCATACGAACATCTGCTAAAAGAGAAGAAATTTATGAATCGCAGCACCACTGCATCGTTGCTATCTCAAGGCACACACACTCATTCCTTTACATAACACCCAGCAGTAATGATAAACTAGGCCGTTGGATACAACAAGCAAACTTGCTTAGCTCCCAGGAACTTTCCAAATACCACATCAACATTGAGAAAATCGCAGAACCACCCCTCCCAAAGTATAAAAACACACTACAAACTAACAAAAACCAAAGTTGCACACAAGAACCCCTAAACACTCCCACCTCCCAACATCATTTTTTAGAAGAACACCCTCATCCCAGAGAAAAGCACAAAAACCAGCTCAAAGATGTAACACATCCCCTCCGACACTCCGTACAGTAAAATTCCAAACACCTAATAGCCAACAAGGACTTAAAATTCTACACCAAAACATAAATTGGTTATCTAAAAAAACTGATAGACTAGCACACTTCCTCCAAGATGAAGACCCGGACCTGATCATAATAACAGAGCACGGCGTAGCACAACAAAACTTGCAAAACACGTGGGTAGAAAATTACTCACTTATTGGAGGCTTCTCAAGGAAATCCCATGTCAAAGGAGGAGTGGTCGCTTATGTAAGAAGTGGCTGGGAAAAGCATGTATCACTCATATGCACAAGTAGCGAGGAAACAGAACTAATTTGCGAAACTGTGCTCTTTGAACTGAAGCTAAACAGGAATCCACTGCTGGTCCTCGGAGTATACAGGCCACCAAGTGCAAACCTAGACCAAGCCATCGATATACTCTCTGAACTATATAGTGGTTTAAATTACCTTGTTACTGTCAAAACGATCCTTTGTAGTTAGTAGACTACAGCTGTTTCATGCTACGAATGGAGCACATCATCAGGTCAGAAGAATGTCAAGTAGTCATCATATTCCTCGCAGTGGAGTTCGTCAAAAGTTTAATAATAAATAGAGAACAAAACACATAACACACGGAAACACGAAACATTTAATATTGGTCGACCAGACGACGGTAACAACACACGTGATACGGCGCCGGTAGAGGGTGAGTCGCGACTGTCACGTGCCGTCGGCGTTGACCCCTACTCCTACTCCACTGTTATCCTTATCTCGTTCCTTTGTTTTCTGTTTATTGTGTATATGAATAGCGGTATTGTAGATGATGTTTGATTCGAATGATAATTGTTCATTTAATATATTCTCTGAACAACTGGAAACAGTGCTCACTACGGATAAGCAAATATTAATAATGGGAGACATCAATGTAAACAACCTAGTTGATGACAATGAAAACGAAAAAATTGAAGAACTCCTAACCTCCTTCAATATCTCAAGACTGAGGCTACCTCCCACTCGAATTACAAGTGACTCAGAAACATCAATAGACTGGATATGCTCAAACATTGATAATCAACAAATAGAAACCTCAGTTATAACATCAGGACTATCTGACCATACCGCACAAATCGCAAAAATCATCACTAGAAAACCGATCATCAACAACATCAAAGAAAATAAACGAATCTTCAACAGAACAACAATAGATAACTTTAAGACACAGCTACAAGAACAAGACTGGGAAACTATAATACAAACTCATGACGTAGATGAAGCCTACAACAATTTCAGCAACATCATCCAGACAACACTAAACCACGCCTACCCTCTTAAAACGTCAAGAGTTAAACAACATAAAAGGAGACAGTGTTGGAATCAAGAATCGGCTAGACTTAAAAATGAATATATAAAGGCCTTAGAAAAGGAGCAAACAACCGGACTTATGGAAGACAAAGCCAGAACAACTATTAAAAAAAGGGAGTACGACCAGCATTTGAAAATGCTTCGGAAAGAAAACAACACAGCTCACATAAACCAGGCTGAAAACAAGTCCAAAGCACTGTGGCAAACAATAAACCGAGAAAGGGAAGCGAGATCAAATACTGAAAACCAAATCCATCTTCAAGTCAACAATAAAACAATAGACGACCCAATAGAAGTTTCAAACTGTTTTAATGATTTTTTCTCATCAATAGCCGACCGAACACTCCAAAATAACAATAACTCTAGAACCAATGCCTTAACAGACCACTTACCAGCAACACATCACACACTCCAGTTCAGACGGGTCACACAAGAAGAAGTGCAAAAGGCCATTCAATCTCTAAAGATGAAAAATTCATCCGGAACTGATGAGGTATCAGCTAAACTTCTAAAAAACTGTAAAAATGAAATAGTAATACCCCTGACAGACCTCATAAATAAATCACTCTCACAAGGAAAATTCCCAGATAAATTAAAAATAGCTAAAGTCTACCCAAAATACAAAAATGGACCAACGATAGAAAGAAACAGCTACAGGCCAATCTCCCTAATATCAACATTTTCAAAAATAATCGAAAAGATAGTACTAGCCCAACTCCTACACCATCTTCAAGAACACAACCTTCTCAATAGTCAACAGCATGGATTTATCAAAGGCAGATCGACAGCCACAGCCTTAATACAACTGACGGAGCACATACTAGACCAACTAGAAGAAGGCAGCACTTCAACAAGCCTCTTCCTAGATTTTAGTAAAGCTTTCGACTGCCTAAACCACGAACTTCTTCTACTCAAGCTGGAAACACTAGGCGTGAGAGGAAGAGCAGCAGAATGGTTTAAAAGCTACATTAGTAACCGGAAACAGCTTGTGGAAATAGCCTACATAAAGAACAACACTAAGTATAAGGCCCAATCCAAAGCTGTAGACGTGCAAAGAGGAGTACCCCAAGGATCAGTACTTGGCCCAGTCCTTTTCCTCCTTCTCACGAATGACCTACCTAGTTGGATTGGGGAAGATGGACACACCACCATGTACGCAGATGACACGGTTCTCACATTTGCGGACAAAACAATGGAAAATCTGGAAGAGAAAACCAACACACAACTCCAGAGAACAAAGCAATACTGTACCTCCAACGACCTAGTTCTAAACGAAAGCAAAACCGTTCAAATGACTTTCACCACCAAACGCAACAACACAGACATTACAATACCGGGACTACAAACACAAAACACCACAAAATACCTAGGCATCATAATTGACTCCAAGCTATCATGGAAACCCCACATAGACCAGCTCTGCAAAAAGCTAAGTTCAAGTCTCTACGTTATACGTAGGATCAAGCAAGCTTGCAGCCCAGAAGTAGCCAAAGTTGCATATTTTGCTCTATTCGAGTCCCACCTCAGATATGGCATTGCGACTTGGGGTGGAACATCAAAAGGCAACCTGGAAAGAGTACTCCTAAAGCAAAAAAGAGCAATTAGATGCCTTGCCGACCTGAACTACAGAGACAGTTGCCGAGAAGCCTTCAAGAACCTTAAAATTCTCACATCAATTTCACTCTACATAAGAGAAGTCATTATCCACACCACTAAAACAGCCCAGCCAAGACACAGAGACATACACCAGCACAACACACGACATGCCGCCAATTTTTCCCTCCCACAACACCATCTGAGTCTGTACGAGAAGAAACCATCCTACAAAGGTGCTCTGTACTTTAACAACCTACCAGAGCACCTCAAGAGAGAACAACCCAATCTGCTCAAGAAGCACCTGACAACATGGCTTATGGACCGGCCGTTCTACTCTGAGGATGAATTCTTAAACAATAAGCTACCATGAAAAAAAGAAGAAAAAAATTATAATTGTAATTGCAAATTACTGTAATAGTTTACGTACATACTGTACATTTTATGTACCTGACGCATGAATGTTCTCTAGGAATATTTCAATAAAGATTTTGTCTATTGTCTATTGTCTAATATGTCTTTCTAGCGACGCTTTGACAACAAATTTGTTAACCTTCATAACCTTACATAAAATAAAGTTATTTATCATGCAATCTGTTTCTCCAGGCAGGTTTCCGCATAGTTGCCACTGGGTCTGTGGTAGATTGTAACAAGTCTACCGATGTTACAAAGAAACTGAAGTTAACAGGAGTTCCGTTGAAGATTTATAAGAAAACTGCCTTCATCAAGGGAATGTTCAATTCTGCGTTGGAAGTCGCCAAGTTTGAAGGAGCTCGAATAAAAACGGTTTCAGGCATCAGAGGAATCATAAAAAAAGCTGTCAACAAACCCGAGGGAGCTTTTCGAGCTACTTTTGAGGACAAAATTCAACTTAGTGGTTAGTAGAAGATTGTAATATACAATTGTCAAATTTAGTAAAACCTGATCCAGCATCAGATTGAGAATGTTTTACACTGAATAAGTCTTTGAGGCATGCTTTGCAGAGTTTGCAAGTCATTGGCTGAGGTCATGGGTACATAGCACTTAGCTTAGCAGTAATTTTTTCCCTTTTCCCATACTTTTTTTTATCTAGCTTCTACTCATCAATGCTATGGTACGGTGCTGCTTTGTCATGGAACTGTATCAAAATATTTTACAAAACCACTTAGGTAAAATTGCTATTATTATTGTTTTTCTCAATACCGAAATTACAATAGGACATGAAAAAGTGATCTGTAACCTATCAATAGCCCGTGTACCCTCTATTAGTGATATTTATGCTATTCTTGCATTACCACTTTTTAGGGTGATCAGTTTGAACTTCCTTTTCAATTATTTTTGAAAATAATCATAAACAAGTAAAATTATTTGACAGACATAGTGTTTTGCCGAACATGGTACCAAGTGGACATCCCGAAGTTGTACAACCCTGTGACATCGTTGCTGTTACCTCCGGATCAGAAGAATCTGTGGCGAGGGATGAAGACTGTTGGTCAGCTCAAGAGGGAACGAGGACTGCGAAGCGAGCCTCAGAACGACAGCTTGTACACGGTGAGTATTGCAGACTATACTAACTTATTCTTACTCCCATGCCCATGTGATACCACCAAGATAATACTTGGCCTTACAAACCATATGCTAAAGCAGTTTATACGCATTAAATGTTTGATAGATTTATATAGACTCCAGCCTATCCCTAGGACGTATGAAAGTATGATTTGAAACAATATTTTACTTCAGGCCTGAATTTTGAACTCTTTTCCATTCAGGTAAAATCAAAAAAATCTAGGCCCTTATGCTCTATGATGTTACATCCTCAGTTTGAGGTTAGGAGTATTTCTGGAGCGTGCACAATTTCCTTGTTACTTAAACATTGCTGTCTTTCACAGCCTGTTGAGAGAGAACCGGTTGCCTTCAAACCACTGGTGATACCTAAGAAACTCCAGAGGGCTCTCCCTTACAAGGACAAGCCCAAGGTTTTGGCCCCTGTGAAGACCAAAGAGAAGGTGGCTGTGATCAGAGATGTGCAGGAGGCCAAGGTAAATATCTTGTTTATTCATGTAGTTTTTACAAAGTACTAGAGTATGGTAGAAGTTATGGAATAATAATTATTTTGCTGTAAAAGAAAACCAACTAACTTAAATAAATAAGTTGTCTCCATTATCTGCCATTTTGTCTCATCCCTGTGACAATTGAGTAATCCTGTGCTATTCCATATATTACAACTGTACAATAAAGCAATTACATTGAGCCAACACCGTTTGTCGCTCCTGTCCTTACTTGGAAAATATGGGCTTCGCTTTCTGAACCTTAACCTTTGACTATGGATAAAGCTAACCTTTCTATTCCCATGTTAAATTTGTTATCAATTACTGACAATGTAAATGTTAGTTCTGTTGAGTACACCTACTTTTTAACTACCCCGAACCGAAGACATATTATTGTAAACTCTAGAATTTTTAAATAACATCAACATTTTTTATCATGTTTACTCACAGTAATAAAAACTAAGGGTGAAAATAGAACTTAAGACTTAAGTACACCCTATGAGTTTTACTCAACTGTGTACTTTTTAATAAGAAAATGGCCACAGCTGGTGTATTTTGATGGGATGTCTACTTTTTTACTTTAGTATCCAAAAGTCAACACCTCAACTTGACTGTACCATCTTATTGTTTTCGTGCGCTGCATGACAAATTGTTTATCTAGCCCTCATATGTGCAATGTGCATACCACGTAGTCAAAGTGCAAAAGTAGATCTGTGGATTAGGATCCCAGACCATTTACCCTAGCATCAACACAAAGCTCCACTGATTTCCCTTGCTTCGTTTGCTCTAAACCTGGACACAAAGTATATTCCTGTACTTTATTCAAAGAAAAATCTCCTCAAGAACGGCATGAACTAATCAAATCCAAGCAACGTTGTTTCTCTTGTCTTGGAAATCACAAAGTCAGTATCTGCAAATCGAAAAACTCTTGTTTTAAATGTCATAAAAATCACCACACCCTGTTACATTTAGAACCATCGAAAAACCTCACATCAAGAAACTCAGTATCAAACCCTTCTCTCACCTCCATGTTAACTGTCTGTGATTATGAACATCATTCCTCCTTTCCACGGTTTATCAAACAAGAAGAAACTTCCTCATTTTCTAAACAAACTGAAGACAACATTTTGAGAAAAAGACATTTTGTGAAGACTTATTCTAGACAACATTCTAGTATACACCACGATAAGCTACCATTCAAGCGTTGTCACCCTCCTCCTGAAGACTATTACACCACTAAAACAAGATTTTTCCCACTAGAAAAGAAATTCAAACCTCGACTGTCTTATAAAGAAGCAATCCAGAACTCTCAATTTCTAGCTCCTCTCTCAGCAGATCCATCAGACCTATCTTCACCAACACCTGAACACTTTCTGCATAGTACACCTCATGCGATAAAAGTCAAAAGATGGCATCGATGGAGACTACCTTCATACTTTGAAAGAACGCAACAAGTGGAACAAGCAAACACCAAACTTGAAAGTTGGTGATCTCGTTGTGATTCAAGACATCCTTACACCTCCGATGTGTTGGCCACTGGCTAGAATTGTTGAAACTCACCCTGGTTCAGATGACATTACAAGAGTTGTCACAGTGCGTACGAAGAGTGGCCTTCTCACAAGACCGGCAATCAAGGTTTCCCCACTGCCTGTACTTGAAGACTAAATTTTATTACAGTTCCGCCCCTTTTGTTGCTTTAACTTTCTCTGTTTTAATTAGGCCTACTGTTTCTGTACTCACTTGTTAAATTAATTCATTGAACCTGCGGTTCAAGGGGCCCGGCATGTTTAGTATTCTATGGTTTATTTTATTTCAGTCTGGCTTCAACACATGTTTTGGGGGTTTTCAATTTTACTACATGTGATTATTGTTTTGATAATATCAATGTTGTTAGAAATGGTCAAGAAATACATCACAGTTTTTTCCTAATTCATTTTGCATTTATTTGTTGGCGATTTTCTCTATAGATTATGTAATTGTATTTTAAAGTTATATAAAGGACTTTCTCATTCTTCGACAATATTAACCTCAAGACTAAATTCAAGATTGGTAAGATATAATTACTTATTCATGGTAATCTCTATTCAGTTCCATTACATCAAGCCTAAAATTATATTTTACAGTGCCAGGAACAATGTTTTACTGTATGGGGTTTTTTTTTGTGATGTTGGCTTCAAAGCAGGAAAATAAATGTTTCAATGGATAATATTCTTTAGGCCCTAAGCCTTGACTAAGTTGGATAAAAGAGAGACATTTACTAATTTAAAAACATTTACACCATTCTTTTTTTAGGTTGCATCAATGATGAAAAGACTGAAGACAATATACAACCAAAAACAAGAAGATGAAAGAAAAGCTAAAGTAAAACGGCTGAGAGAATTGAAGAAGAAAATCGAAGCAGAAGAAACTAGAAAGCTACAGAAGCAGAGGACAATGAAAAAAGAAGTGTTCAGGACCTTAAGTAAAGCAGACGCTAAAAAAACTAAATTCTGAATGTAGCTTTTGTGAGTTCCTCTTTTCACACTCAAGGTGTAAGATAAGCACATATTTTTATCGTCTTGAGGTATTTAATTTTATAATTTGTTGACAGATCAGAACAACCACTTAAGTGCCAACAAAATTAGAAAAGTGAACATTAATAATACCGTTAGAAAGTGTTATGTTAATGAATGATGTATCATAAGACACAAGGACCTAGGTTTTAATTTATAATGATTTCCGTTTTGTTAGCAGACTTACTTGAGGGAAAAACATCAAATACCAAAAATTAACGCAAATAGGTACACCAAAATACACGAGAATACAACATAAGCAGAGACACAGAATTTATTGCACTGTATGAGGGGGCAGACTCAGGTTCCCGGCCGTCAACTGAAGCTTATTGCGCATTTTGTTTGTATCAGTTTGTTTTGTACTCTTTCCTACTCAGATAAGCCTGATCCCAACTTAACCCCTTATAAATATTAAATCTGAAGGGAAGATATTAAAATTGCTTGTATTTTAAAATTTTTGCTTCATACAATTCAGCTTCAGTAATATTGAACCACATCATTTAACTATATTTATTGTACCTACTAATTATTTTGAAAGACAATAGACCACAAGATTTGTCATACCTTGTACAAAGGCCAAAAAATACAACTGTTGTTTTTTATCATTGAAGTTACACGTGAAAGTGACTGTTATTTTTTTATAAATGGTTGAAACTGTTTTGTAAATACAATATTTTAAAAGTAACCAGTTTTTTACATGTTAATTCCTGACCCAGTGTAATCTGTAAGAATATTTACAGATTTTTTTAATTTGCCAGGGCACCATTTGCAAAGATGAAGTCTTTCACACTAGCCAGGAAGGGTTTTATGTGCCACCAATTTTTGTACCGACCACTTAAAAAGTATGTGCCCAGTGGTAACTATTTCTTGTTGTTGAGCATGTCACATTTCCATGAGGTAGGCGTCTTTAACAATGTCGATCAGTCTTGCTTTTTTCCTGAGGATGAACAAATAAGGCGATCTTTTCCAACAAACCTTTCACTCTGAAGGGGGTGCTGGTGGAACCCACTGGAAGTGAGACAACGACTTGTGTAATCAGCTGATTTCCTGTAATTATGTGTTCGTAAAACTTCGTTAAAAACGTGACTTTTTCAAGGAATAGGGTCTGCTAGCAGCATTCTTAATATAAATACTGTATCAGGTACAATTAGGCAAATATTGCATACTTTTTTGGACAACTGAATAATATATTGAAACAGTTAATTTACGGTTAGATTTCATCATTGAATATATGGTCCACAACGAGTTGGGTGTAAAAGTGGACAAGAGGTTTTCAAAATAAACCAAAAGCACATTTTCATTTATAAATTTAAATTTGACCTTATTTTGTTTCGTCCATTTAATAAATTGCTGGTATGTTATTTCATACCTTTGTTTCGATTATGGTGGCAAAAGATTAGCACAAACAGTTTGTGCTCTCATTTCCATCCCGTCAACCTCACTTTCACGATCAGACATTTTTAAATCTGTGTAATCTACCTTCCTTAAACTTCCACTAACTTAGGTTAAGAATACGAGAGTATCAACAGGAACAAGTCGGATCAACGATTAAATTGGTCAACTGATCAGCTGATAGTTGACGTTCAAAACAGTACCATTTTACTTTTTTCCTCTCAATCCTTGAACCTAATTAGTCTGTTACCCATGTTGTTATGAGAAAAGATATGCTGTTATGAAAGTAAACAGCTGTTAAGTGATACTTTTCAATTCTAAGAACTGAACTGAAAAGACTACTTAAAAAAAAAACGGTCGTAGTTAATACAAGGCGAGTGCCTTAAAAACTTCTATGAGTGACGTTAACACTATTTACACAAGTTGAGTACACTACTTTACCTACGACAGTGTTTTAATTGATAAAAACCACTACTCATAACTTCTAAGAGTGGTTGTGTTTATGTTTGTAACCTCTCATTGCCACTGACAGTGATGCGACGAAACATCGTACCAAACACTAATTGCACCACTCAACAATTAAATTGGCCTGAACGGCTGATTAGTTGAAGTTCGAATAGTTACAATTATATTTCTTCTCTCTCAATCCTATACCTGATTCAAGTATGAGTCTATGGTGTTATGAAAGTAAACAATGCTGTTATGAGACACTTCAATTCTAAGAACTGTACTGAAACGGCTACTTTAAAAAACGGTCGTAGGTAAAGATATTTAGACAATGCAAAAGGAGTATTAGCATTGTTTAGATAAAATATAGAAAAGTGGTCATACATTACAAAAAAAATACATTATTTATCTGTTGTTATTTATCCAATCTTAACAAATAAGGTTTCATAGAAAACTACATAAAATTTACAAACTTTTGTCTTTTGCAACTTTTGTGTCATGTTAAAGGTTTTAGTGAAATTTGGCATCAAATACTTTAAATAGTCGCCATTTTAAAATGGTTTACGATTTTTTCGTGTAGTTTTAAACAAAAATAGGTACTAATAATGTTACATAACAATTTTGCAAAATATCTACGCTGTATCTCAAGCCCTTTAGGTGTTATTAAATCGCTTGTAAAAACATTAATACTGACTGTCGGAAAACAAGGCACCACAGACCCATGTTCCTATGGTGAAATGTGTTTGTATTGGCCTAAGTAATAACGACTATGGGAAACCCGTCTAAATCGAAAGTTACTCTTGAGGTGTAAATTCATCTAACTACGATGGATAGAGTGAAGTTATTAAAATCTTAGTTAAATGAAGGGAGGATAAGCACAATAATGAGTATGGCGATTGTGCACCTTAAAAAACATGATTGATGATTTAGTTCCTGTCATTTATCGGCTTTTGTTTAAGTTGTCCTAAACATTTTTTGAGGGGTCTTATAATTCTATAATTGTTCATGTTAAAGCCACTTTCACTGTATGGGAAAAGGAGTTCATATAATTGGTCTGTCATCTTACGGAAAGAGTCTATATTACTAATAACTGATGGTTACATCAACTTTAGGAAAATCTTTCAGGCCGTATTTGGATTGCTAAGTGAATCGCCATCTTTGGTCATAAAAATACAGAATTTCATCACCATATTAAAATGTTTTTTTTTTAGCGAATTTCCCTATAGGGAAGTAGCTATTACCGTAGGTGGCACGGTAAGACCTAGACCCGGGACCGATTTACTTTTTCATTTTGATGTCCCCAGAGGCCAAAAACACTATTCGTTCAAATTTTTATATATGTATATATATATATATATAGACTTATATATATATATATATATATATATATACGTCCGTGAACGCGATAACTTGAGTAATTTTTGTCCGATTTTGATGAAATTTGGTTTAAAGGTGTAAAGCGGGATAAACTTGAATGAGTTCGCAAACCAGCACGATCGGACCATGGGAACGGGGCTTTACGGGGGGTTTTATGGGGTAAAAATTGGTTTTTCTCACTTTTGACCCTCAAAACACAAAATTTCCCAATTTCTCTTTAGACCTTTTTAAAGAGCTTAAAAAAACAAATAATTTAGTATATAAAAGTATTTTTGTTCGATTATTAGTAACGGAGAAAATTAAAAAAATTGTAAATTTAAAATTCCCATGTTATTCTTATGGAGAATATTGTCAAATGTTGTAGTTTGCTTGTTTATGAATATATTTTGATCAAACTTGGCAAATTTATTTATTTTGTACTAAGCTATCAATATTTTACTCAAAAACACACTTTATTAGTTTCCTTGTAGCAGCAAACCTAGGTACTCGTTAAACCTAATGTTATTAAAATATATTTAACTGAAAATCAATTCAGACAAATGGAAATTCGCTTAGTCGGCAGGTTTGCTGCGGCGGGGGTATTTTTTTTTTGTATTTGATAAAAATATCTAACTACATTCATAACCTAGTCCGGCTTTGTTGGCAACAAATCATGCAAACGAGATGAAATGTTATGGCACTGTTGTATTTCCGCATGTTTGTATGTAGAGAGGCTTAGATGCATTGTTCGCCCTAGCAACATAGTACATGTAGTATATGTACATCAAAATAAAAACCCTGTACACATTATTTTAATACAGTAGAGTCCCGCAAACTCGGCGTAATGTGGACTGGAAGGGCGCCGAGTTTGTGAAATGCCGGGTTATCAGGAACTAGGGTTAAGAATAAGCTTTTTAATCGCCTTTTTTATTCATATTTATTTTACAAGTCAGTAACAAGTCATCAGATGTAGTACAACAAATCCTTGGTACGAGTTGTGAATGATTTGACTTGAGCTGGCTTGAGTCCATGTTTAACTGGGACTAAAAAAATCACTAATTTTCTGAGCCAGGTGATGGCCGAGTTATCCAGACTGCCGGGTTATCGAGTGCCGAGTTTGCGGGACTCTACTGTACTTGATTTGACATTAATTCACCGACTTCACTAAACCCATATAGATAGTGTGAACTTTTGGAAACAATATGATTTGGACAGATCCTTCTTGAAAATTATTATTCATGAAACATTAAGAGGTTCATTGACCATAATGAGAAATCATCTATATGGCAAACATCAAAATTAATCAGTATTATAGCTGTATAATCCTTTGATATTTTATGTGTACTATTTTTCTGTGTCATTGGCAACCTTATTTTTTAAGGCAGAGGTATTTATTTTTATAAATAAATTCTTTTCTCTCATACTCCCATGGTTAGTCTATTCCAAAACTTGGAACACAGCTCACATCTTCAATGTACTAATTTACAATGTTGAAAGTAGACCAAAAAAGGCAAGTACCTACCAACCCCACAATAAATATAATCTAACGCGATAAGGAATAGTTATATGTTCCTTTGACATTGATAAATCCAACTTATTTAATAATATAACATTGTCTAAGTGCATTAAATTCATGATTTTGATCAAACTATAGAAGACTTGCCATGCAGTGGAGAATAAATTTGAAAAATTAAAAATAACAAGTCAAGATTCATCATTATGAGACAAAATTATATTAAACAGAGGTTTGTTACCATAGATACAAGACTTCCTTCCTTAAATTTTCTATGAAAGCGAAGAATTTTTATTTAGCTTGAACAAAACTAAATTGCACTGTGAAAATGAGCTTGATCCATCGAGTGTTTTACACTGTGACTGTGGCAGCTGTGGTTCTCAAGACTGCTCACTCTATAAAAAATGTCTACGAGTACCAAAAGGAGGAGGCCTTGTACAAAAGAATAAACAGGATACCCGAAAAACCCAAGAATGCTAAAAAACCCCCTACTGATCCTGCTCGTTAAAATTGGGGCAAGATGTTCAAATTCCTGTTGAAATGGAATTTAAGAGTGGAACCAGTTTTTTTTTTTCAATGCAAGCAAAATTTATGTAGTTTGCCACTAATTTCCAGACTGATGATTTGGCTTGCGGAACTGGATGAATGAATACATTTTACAAATTTGACTTCAAGTGGCCATTTCAAGAGTTGTTTTGTGAATTCGCAACTTGATTGTTTGGCAGATCCTGCTAGAAATCTTCAGCAATGCTGGAATCTGAGGAGAATCTTTTCCCAAGAAGTTCATCATTCGATTGAGGTTTTCTTTCATCAGTTTCCTAGGAAGATTCACAAGTGTTCTTTCGTATCATGGAGGAAACAGCCTGATTCGATCACAGAAGATTTCCCCAGAACACTATGTTGATATTCTTCATCGACTCCTAAGGCCAACTGTAAAGTATTTTTTCATGATAGAGTAAACATCCAGGATTCAATCAGAGGAATGTGCCACAACCTCTAATCACATTATCTTAACATCCTGGATTCCATACTAAGAAATCAATGTGGAAAAGCTACGCAGAAGAAGATGAAGTCGGAGGTCTACGAACTTCTCAAGTAAGTTCTCAGAAGAGGAGTCACAAGGCAAGATGCAATCCACATTGATTTCTTGGTATGGAATCCAGGATGTTAAGATAATGTGATTAGAGGTTGTGGCACATTCCTCTGATTGAATCCTGGATGTTTACTCTATCATGGAAAAATACTTTACAGTTGGCCTTAGGAGTCGATGAAGAATATCAACATAGTGTTCTGGGGAAATCTTCTGTGATCGAATCAGGCTGTTTCCTCCATGATACGAAAGAACACTTGTGAATCTTCCTAGGAAACTGATGAAAGAAAACCTCAATCGAATGATGAACTTCTTGGGAAAAGATTCTCCTCAGATTCCAGCATTGCTGAAGATTTCTAGCAGGATCTGCCAAACAATCAAGTTGCGAATTCACAAAACAACTCATGAAATGGCCACTTGAAGTCAAATTTGTAAAATGTATTCATTCATCCAGTACCGCAAGCCAAATCATCAGTCTGGAAATTATTGGCAAACTACTTATGTTAAATTCCTCAATTTTTTGTTTCATTAAATTAATTGCATTTTTTTAAAAAGGTCTCGTTTCTGTGAATTCATCTAACAAATCCTTTTTATGCATGAAGAAAACACAATGGTGTTCTACAGTGACAAACTTTTAATAGTATTGAAACTTTTATAGATGTAACTTATCAAATAACTGTATCACAAATACTAAGGATAGAGTTAACTCCAATCGTAGAATTTGACTAAATTTGAAAACACATATTTTAATATTTGTAGAAAAACAATGATATTGTGATCTTCAATACTGTACCATATAATCTGTGCCCGTTCTACGTACGGGGATCTTAGTAAGTTGAAACCTTCTTATATTCAGAACAGGAGTTGTTTGTGTATTTTATGTGCATTTTCCTTTCCAGATATGCTGGCAAAACTAACTATTTTGTCAGTCATATAAAAAAACAAATAACTTTAGATTAACTGAATACCGTGTTGTTGGGAGCCTTTCCAACAACCAAACCTTTGAAACAGCTGACATTCAGGTCAACAACCTGGCCAGTTTGACTGGTCAACTAAACTGTTACTATCCTGACTAGTGAACAAACAGAGTTAATTGTCGGTTGAGAGATAACCAAAAAAACTAGTGGCTACTTGTGTAGTCAATTCTTATTGATACTGTAGCATTAAGTGAAGGTTAAAATAACAACCCATGTATATATCATTATTAGTTTATTTACAAATAATATATTTACACTCATGTTTGTATCAATCAATTCCAACACAATTTATCACATTTTCTAACGATTAACTGTAAGCATTAAGTACATGTATTATCACGAACTGTGCTACTAACATAAACTTAATCTGACACTGGTGCTATGCAATTCTGCGTCCACAAGTACACAAAAGTTTTTGTGTATCGGTGAATTGATAAGAACACCTACAGGTAGACATTAAACATAGAGGTTCCAAACGTTTAGTGAACATAATAAACGGGTTTCCTACACTGACGGATAGAGAAAATAATAATGTTCGCTTCCGATCCAAGACTTTAGGAACTATACAACTTTTACTATGGTAATATCACAATCACAACAACACCTGCGTTGATTCATTACGAAATAAGGCTTGTTATTTTTTGAAAAATTTATTACAATTCGCATACAACTATTTCAGTCTCATTCTTTGACTTAGTTGGAAAAAACATTTAGTGAGAAAGGGAAAGAAAAGGTCTGCGCTGTTTTAAAACTAAAATAGAAGAATCACAAAATGAGATTGAACTTTTTTTAATTCACTAAAACAAATTTAACAGTAAATGAAAAAAATTGGTTTTATGAAAAAAATTGGTTTTATGAACAAAAAAGAAATTAGAAAAACAAAATACTCATTGCTACCCGAAGAATTAATTCAAACTAATTGAAAAGGTTGCACAAGAGCTGACAAATAAAAATAAGTAGTGGAATTTTCAAAGAAATATTAAGTAGACACTTCTATTCACTTAGATGACCTATTTTATTCTTAGCACTGAATAGTAAAAACAGCCCTTGCTTTAAGGTCCCAGCTTAAAGGTTATTAAAATTAAATGAGATGGTAAAATAATACTGTAATTTTTTTCAAAGATTTTAAGAGTCATAAATTTCAAGTTAATGAAAGGCAGAAGCCTCATTTCTGTAAGATGGTATAATAAATTGTTTATTATGGCAGTGGTGTTAAGTTTTAGCTTTGACTATTAATACAGCAATCTGTATCCAATAGTCAATGGTTTTAGTCACAGAATCGTCAGTATAACTTCAGCGGATCATAAATCACATAATAGCAAAGACTGGAGCAAAGATCTGTAGCATAAAAAAAAGTAATCGGTGAAACTCTGCCGATAAGGTTTCAGTCATAAGCTATGACCATTAATTTAATCTGCTGTTATAAATTGTTATCCTACCATGAAACATTAAATTTGATTTATACTGTACCTGATAGGAAAATGAAAACCAACTCTTTCAATATACGTTAGTTTACAGTAATTAAATAAAGACAACATTTCATTAACATTGCTAGAATTCCTCTTATTTATTTCTGATAAACAAAGGTTGAAATGTTTGGATAGTTATTTACTTTTTTCCAAAGTAATAGTGACACAACAACCTATTCAATATTGGTTCAACACATAATACAGACGGAAAATTCTAAACACATAAAAAACATAAATGGAAAATTCTAAACAATTAACTACTTTTTGAATGGTACATCAAACACAAACAACATGGAAAAGCTTCCTACAAAAAACAAATTAGTTTTCTTACTAAAGTTGTAACCGAAATACAATTTGACTCGTATACAATCTACTCTCTAATGAATCTGTAACTATTACTCAACTTCTAACCTACTTGAGCGATCTTAAAATTACTTCATGAAAAATTTGCATGTAGGAAGAAAACAGATTATATAGTGTTTAGTGTTAAAGATCAACACTCATTTGTTTTAAGCTTTTTACCATGCATACTTACTAACAGTTCTTAATAAAAATGTGATTTGTACATTATTAAAAATCTTTCCTGTCAAACGGGTTTTGTTTGTAAGGTAGACAATAAATTGTAAGTGACGCTTAAACTTTGAACGTTTGAAAATTTAAAAAAAGAAACACCAGATCATTTGGTATGTAACACTTGCTTCTATGTTAATTTAGCAATGTAAAAAAAAATAAAACAAACAAAAGTTGAGCTAACTTACTATGAGAGAACATAAATCATGTTTAAATTGTGAAACTATGAACTGTCTGACAATAAAATTTAAATATAAGTAAATGTTAATTAATCAGCAATAATCATAATCAAAACCCCCAATAGACTTATTAAATCTATTAACATTTATGCAAACATTATTTACCTTTTGAATGAACATCAGGAAATGTTCAAATTTGAAAAAAAACTAAAGCTACAACTTTATTACTAACAGTGATTATTGATTTGTATTCTGTATCACAACAGTTGCTATATTGTTATTATCTGGTTATATGAGAGCAAAAAATGCTTTGTCAACATTTTATTTTGTGCAAAAATGTCCGGTTTGAAAAGTATAAAATGGTATGATCAATCCTTAAGGGTAAAAGGATAGAATTTGATCAAATTGTTTGAAAAGAAGATAAATTTACAGTCACAAACACTAAAAACTAAAAGAACTCACAAAGCTGACAAGAAATCAAAGTTTCTTTAAAATGTTTATAAGGAAACAGACTGGGTGGGCAAGTCTTGTTTGTTTGCCAAGAGAGGGGATTGCGAGCCAGATCCGGGCTCGGAACTTGGAAAATTCTCCGTATCCCTCTCCAACAAAGCCTCACAGACAGCTTCTTTGCCTGAATCATCACAGCCTTCAATCTGTCTGTCTTCGCAATCTTTTCGGAAATCCACGCGAATCTGAACTGGATTTTGCGAATCGCTTTGTTCACTTGCAGGTTTCATTTGATCATAGCTGTTCTGGACTAAGTCGATAACTATCGGGTCACTCATGTCTTTTTCTCTGCTGTCAATCTGAATATTGAGCGATGTGTCATTGTTTCTATCGTCAATCTGTTTATCGTCCAAAGCTGCTAAGTCGGTGCCACTGGATTTCTGACCAAATTTGATAACTATTTCTGCTTTCTTGATCTGCAACTTCAACACAGGAGATTCGTTCATTCCGTTGGCTGTGTCGTTGTTTTTGACAGCCAATAGCTTTTCGTTTCTCCTGGCGACTTCTCCAACTTCTGAAGGAACGATTGCTCCGTAATTATCGTCGCGGTTGTTCGCTATAACCTCGTTACTTTTTCCGTTTGGTTCTTTGCTCTTGCCGATCTTGATGTGCCAAGATGTTCCATGGTCGGCCTCGTTTGACTGGGAAGAACAGCCTTCACCAGCGTCGATGTTTTCCAAATCAACAGTGCATGATTGCACGTTATCTTTTTGTACCCTGATTCGGTTTTCCTCATTGAAGAAAATGTGTAAGTTGCGTACACCTTTGAGATCAATGCTGGTTTCGTCTCTGCTGCCGTCCTGGTAGGGTTTGAAGTGGTTGTCAGAGGATGTAGGGAAGCTAGCTGCAGGTTCACTAAGCTGCGGAGGATACACTGCAGCTTGTGATTTTACCACTGTCTGCGCCGCAGGGGCTGGCAAGGTCGGCTTCTCAGGAGCATTTTGAACATATATCACTCTGGAAAAAAACTTCCTATTTGTTATTTAATCAAAATTCACAAGGTAAACTGTCTGACATGCAATGGCTTGCTGTAAGAATGTTAGTACATTACTACTTAATGAAACTGACAATTGGCATATTGGACAATCGTACAATAATTGACAAAGCTTGCTGTGATATTGAAATATTCCAATTTCTTTTGTTTATAGTCTTTGACTATTGATACAACTGGACATTAAATACCCATGTTGTTATCGAACCCAGTTTTAAAATCAAATTCGTCATAGTTGATGTGTGCCAGCCGACAGATTTCGCTGATCTAAATTGCTAATTTCTATCGAATACACTATGGTTTTTTATACCAAGTAAAACTGATGGAACGACTTATTATGTTCTAGAGCAACTGTTATGATCTATAAACTATGTCAGCAACAAAAATAAGGTATAAAATAGAATTTTAGACACTAGCACATTCTGTGACTGGCTCACACAACCACATTTTTTAAAATAAAAAATTGGTTACAGCTGGTCCATATAGATTGGATGTCTACTTCAGAATCCATTAGTCAATGTGTATAGTGTATAGGTAGTATAGTGTATAATAGTAGAATAGTATTACTATACTAGTAGTAGAATAGTATAGTGTATATGTATAGTGTAGTAGGGTTTGGTATTTGTTGTTCAGGCAAAAAAAAAAAAAAACTGAAAAATCTTATTGAGAAGAATTGCAGGATAACTTACTATTTATAATTAAAAAGATCAATAAATAGTATTTTATAACCACCAGCAATGATGTCAAGGCCGAATGGCAATGAAAAAACTGAAAAATCTTATTGAGAAGAATTGCAGGATAACTTACTATTTATAATTAAAAAGATCAATAAATAGTATTTTATAACCACCAGCAATGATGTCAAGGGCCGAATGGCAATGAAAAAACTGAAAAATCTTATTGAGAAGAATTGCAGGATAACTTACTATTTATAATTAAAAAGATCAATAAATAATAACCACCAGGAATGATGTCAAGGCCTAAATAATAGTCAGTCAAATTTCACTTTCACTATCATTATTCACTAACCTGTTGAATGCCTTCCACCGCTGACATATCTGGAGATATGCCTTGCACTGGATGTACATGAACACTGCACCTCCAGTGAAACCGATGGCCACCACAATCAGTTTAGTCCAGAACGGCCACTCCAACATTCCGTTCTGTATCTCCTCAGCCGTGCGGTCGATGAGAACGTACAACGACCAGACTACACAAGTCAGCGCGACCGCGTGGAACATGACGGCGCAGAGTAGCTTGCGCCTCTCGAACCCAGACATCTCCAAGTGTTCCCACTAAAACAGTATAAGAATTTTTTGCCATTTGCTTTATTAATATTAAGAAATTATTTTAATACTCTGTTATTTTACTTCAGAAAGATGGTATGAGATGCCCAGATATTTGTTCAAATATGACTGGAAGAAGGTATTAGATGCCTCCTGTAGCTTTGTACCGACTAAGAACTTAGCTATATAGCTGGACCATTAATTTAAATCGTATGGGTCAAAGACAGCTTGGCTTTGTTTTAAATTTAAAAAAAGCTGCAACATCACCTACAACATCACAACATCACTAGTACAATAGACAACATCAGAAAAACAACGGTGAAATATTCTAGAAATTTTCCAACAGAGTAAAAACCATGTCATGAATATTGGTAAAGTTTTACATATTACAATACAGGTGATTTACTAAGAAGTTGTATTTGGCTAAATTTACAGATTTAATCGTTCCAACCAACTTTACGATAAAAATGTCTAACTAAATTATATTTGAATCCTCTTGATGTTGTAACTGTGTAAATCCTTACGGTCAACAAACAAGGATTTATTTTCTATAACAGACCAGTAAGTTGTGAAATATAACATGGCTCTGATCAACAGTGCGACTAACCACTTGGATGATGAAACATTCTAGTGATACATACTCAGAAGGAACAAAAAAACAATATTTTAGTTTTTCAGAGACAGTTTAGTGGCCTTGTTGTAATGAAGAAAAAGAATATAAATTTTAAACAAATTACCTCGCTAAAAGGCTTGGTCTTGGTCTGCATGATGAACTGGAACTTGCAGAGTTCACAGCATCGTATGTTGGACGACTTGATCCATTGCTGCAGGCAAGCCTGGTGGACGTAGCGTAGTGAGCCGGCACAGTAGCACGGAGCAATGAGAGGCACCTCACTGTCTCCTTCACAGTGACAGATCCTGTCACACAACATACATATCATAACATTTTAACAGGTGTAACGACTACCTTACAGGTAATCTACCTTACCTGCAAAAGTAATCCAAGTTCCTTGAATGGTCTACCAATTTCACATGGAATCTTCTTCAGGCAAACGCAAGTGGCCAAGTTTAGAGAACATTGAGTTATACCACAAAGGGAGAGAAAGACTTGTACACTCACAAATTATATGTAAAAAACATTTTACCAAAAATATTGGCAAAAAGGACACCACTCAATGGCCGTCTAGACTCAACTTTTGGGCTGTAAATCCGCCCACATCGACACTGTGAGAGTTGTGAAAATGAAGCAACTAAGTCATCATCAAAGTTAAACCAATCACCCTGAGTTGAATTATCAATAAGTTCCACTGTATTAAGAATCAAAATAACTAGGCATGCATTTTACAGTGAGATGTGAGATTGAATGGCAAGATAAATCAAACATGAATTAGGAAAACTGACCTGCAAATGTCATAGTTATTAGAGGATAGGCTGGAAGACTGGGAATCACATCGTCTTGAGAGTTCTTGATTTATATATCTCCCTGGCACCTAAAAATGAAGATTGTTTAGAAAATAAATAGGCTACTTATAAAATTAATATTTACAAAGTCTGAGCACAAAATTCTTTGATAGCCTAATATGCAAGTTAAACCAGAAAGTAGATTTTAGCGGAATGAATATTTCTCATATATATGCAAATCCTCTGTTTAAATTTGAGGTCAAAAATGAAGAAATAGTCAAATAATTTTGTCAGAAATGCTGCAGCATCGACTTTGTAAAATAATCAAAAATTATAGACCCCTAGTCCAAATAATACAAAACTTTTGACTATTTGGTTATTTTTACAAACTAGTTCTCTTTTACAAAATTTCCCCAAAGGGAAGAAGATATTAGCATAAGTGGACCTAAACGTGGAACCGATATGATTTGTCATTATGGTGTCCCTAGAGGCCAAAAATACTAGGCCTATTTGGTATTGTACCTAAAAATGATGTAAATAAATTTACAAACTATTCCAACATGTATTCATTCTAGTAACTAACAGCATTGTTTTAGCTAATAACTTAGGTTAGTAACTGTTTTTTTAATCATATCATATTTTTATTTCAAGTTAACTTATAATTGACATAAAGTAAACAACAACCAATGACCAAGGTAGAATTACAGGAAAGTACAATTTTTTAAACATTATGTCCCTTTGTAAACTAAACCACAATTATCATCATATTATCTTTTAACTGTGCAATGTAGTTCTTCCTTCCTTGTTATTGTGCAGTTTTCCTTTTAAGTTATAGTTTTCTTAATTTTGAAACCCTGTATGAATTCCTGAAGGAAAAAAAAAACAATTATTGTTCTATTTCATACAAGTAGTTTCATTACAAGCTGATTTGATTCAAAATACAGTACAATAAAATGAATCCCAGCCAAACTAGAAAAGTTAGAAGTACCTTAGAAATAATCTACAATAATAATTGAATCTTAATGAAATTATACCCTACATTTGTTCCTATTCCAAATTAATTACAGTTTGCCTCAATGGGCTGATTACCTGATGATGTGTAACTGTGCCAGAGTTTTCGATTTCGTCAGATTTCCATTCAATTGGCGATACGTTTATTGTCTGCAGGGGCATTATTAGGACACAGGTCAATTGAATTCATGCATTTTGTCTGAAACAAACAGTCAATTCAGTTTATTCAACAGGTATAAACCATATATGATAGTATAAATCACTATCTACCCTAAGAAATTTTGTGGTGTGCCCCTAAACATGTATTTTATGTCTGGTGTTCAGGGACATTCTCATATTATTGCTTCTCTAAGGGTATAAATGAAAATGTTACCTCATAAGCATATAGAAAATGTATTACAGCTGCTATAATTCAACAAGATAAATTTGAATTTAATTTAACAGAAAATTTTTCTAAAATTATTACAAAGGAGGGGAGCACAAACACCAAGAGATCCCAAACCCCCATAAAAATCTATTGGGCTTGTGGGGCATTATCTTTGAGGGTTCACAAAATAAATGTCCGTCAGTGATCCTATAAACCATTTACTTCAATAAGTGATCCTGGGCCACTAAGCATAATTAAATTACTTTGACTTAGAATACAGTACCTTTTCATCTGTAATATACCACATACTCTTTCAATAGCCTACAGTAGAAAATAACAATTTGATTTCTATAATTTTTCAAAGGAAAATAAACGTATAGT
Source organism: Macrosteles quadrilineatus (assembly GCF_028750875.1). Lineage (NCBI taxonomy): Eukaryota > Metazoa > Arthropoda > Insecta > Hemiptera > Cicadellidae > Macrosteles > Macrosteles quadrilineatus. The sequence goes on along the minus strand of NW_026542595.1, from coordinate 135,813,544 downwards.
TTGATACCAACCATTTCAATTTGGAACTTCACTTAAGATGTCAAAACCAATTTATTGGAGCAAACAGTCTACTTTATCCTGTCTCCTTTATCAAAGAGCCGGATTGGTTTTGTAAAAGCAATCAAATACATAAATTTTGTTTTATTTGTTTGAGACAAATTAAATGGTTTTAGGTAGATAAAATTGTTGTTTCTGTAACATAGATTTTGGTAAAAACATAATTAAATACTTATTTGAAAAAAATATAAATTAATCATGATGGGTTTGGTTAAAAATCCTACATGATTATTTTTATTTTCCTCGACTCAGAGAATCCGCAGGAATGAAGCTATCCAATAAGCAAGAAGGGTGGCAATCAATCCAACGCCTTGTCAATAATGTTTTGTTGCACACAAATCAACATTCAATGAATATTTCACGCAGTGAATCTGGAAATGGATAGTCTACTACAACGTATCTGGTTCTTCGTCAACAAAAATATAAGTTTTGTTTTCGTAAAGTTATGTTCTGTAACATAAAGCCTTGTAGGCACAATAAACCTCAAATATATCTAATAAAAATTTTAAGTAGGCCCTACTCTTGAGGTTTACAAATAATTATTTGCACATAATATGTGTTCAAAATTACAGCCTATATAAGAGTTAGAAATATTATCAGGGATTAAATTCAATTAGATTACGGTAAACCTAAACTGGCACTAGGATTTATTTTAGCCCTGAAATAAGTAGTTGGCTGGTCAGTGTTTTATTTCTATGAATTTTACTACAACTATGAATCTTACAACTAATGGTCTATGAATTCAATGCAAGAAAAATAAATTCAATACATAATTCTTCTGAATTACAATGGTAGTTCTGTGTTATTAAATCTGTATATTCAGCTACATAGCATATTATATTATCATCAGACTTATTTAATGTAGCTATCCCTAATCCCTCTAAAGAAGACAAAACCACTGTATATAAGTCAAGTGTATGCCTATATATTACTGTACCTATATATAAGGGCCCCTACGGCCCTACTCAAACTTGGAAATGCAATTCACAGTTTTTTCTCACAGTAATATATCTGTACTAGATACTTTAACTATTTTATGTTTAGTTTTTTATCAAGCAATTCTGGGAAAATATCAGTAGTTCAGTCCATCATCTATTATTCATTTACAAATGTTTTCACTACATTTAACTAGAAACCACTAAACTCAACCAACAAAGGTCCTATATTAATTGTCATGTATTATGGTTATCTTGTTTTACAAAAGCATACATCTAACCTAGTGAAAGGAACAAGATTAACCTAGAAACTAGATAAACTTGCCTTGCGTCACACAAACTAAACAAAAACAAAAACATATTCACACAAATAATTAAATTGATTAATAACGATAGGCGTCAAATCATTCACATTCAATATAAATATCACAGAATGACCATGTATGATTCAAACATTATAGTGTAAAAATAGCTAAGTAATCTTACTATTACAACTATTTTGAAAACAATTTTATCTGAAGGGCAAAGTTGATTGAAAATTTATCTTTCAACACAGATAACGTGGTATGTCAATGAACTAGTAAAACAAACTACAAAAGAAAATAGCTTATGTATAACATATTTAACATTATGACTGGCCTTTATTTTAAACACAACAGGAAAACAATAATATGAATTGATAACAAAACCGACCATGTGAATAAATGTTTATAGGACCAAGTACGGCCTATGTTAGAGGTCAAGGTGCTTGGTACAATGATGTTTATATGCATTTAACATTTACATAAACACTATTGTGAGTTGAGAATTTTTTCCAGGACAAGTAGGTTAAATTTTTGATAACCGTAGAATGCAAGCAGACAATTTAAGTAGCAAAAACCTAATATTTGCTTAATTTATTTCAAATTACTGCAGCAAAAACAAATTCAAAACAGTACTTTTCAGCTAAAAAGACGATGCATTACTTGATTAGTTAATTGTTCATTAAAATAAACATGTGTCTTTATACTCTTAAAATCAAATCCCTTATAACAGCCAAATATTTGTCAAAACAACAAAATAATTTTACAACGCAATACTTAACTTAAGAAATACAAATACAACACATTAGCCTATATACTTTACCAGCGTTTCACAAGATTCATTAAACATTTTTACCAAATGCCTACATCAAGGTCATTAGATGAGGGACTGTAACTTAACTTTTTACCTAAATGACAAGTTAAGCTTTAACAAGACAAAACACTCACTATATTGTGCTATCCAATATTCTTAGATAATAGCTATTTATTATCATCTAACCTAAACTGTTCTGCAATATCAGGAAAGAAAAATAGTGGTAGAGTAAACTACTGTAAAATAGTTGGTAAAAATAGAATCGAAAAAAGCTAGGCTACTAACAATTTTACACAAAAATCTTCACCCCTATTTTGTTATATAAATTTGACAACATTGATAATTTCTTGGATTATTTTCACAAAGACTACTTTAACCCTAGCAGTATTTACAAGAGGACAGTTAGGCAGGAAGGTTACCTGACTCAGTTAATGTATTTTAAGTTACCTTGCCTGTCTACTGGATTCTAGTAAACACGGCTTATGAGCCCCAGGACTAATATCAGGCATAGTTTTCCGCTGTTTTGTTTAGTTGGGCTTGCACTAACGGTTGCAGATTATTTTAGATTTACAGCTTCACACAAAGGTGCATATTTTAAGGTAAATATGTGATTTAACTAAGGGCATTTCAATTTTGTATTAATGTTTTACTGGTTAAGTTTAAGTAAGATGGTTTTTTATTTTTTTTGTTACATTACACAATTGTTTTCTGTGATCCAACCATAGGCAAACTGAAAAATGTGACTTTCCTTTTTGTACACTGATGGTCATGCAAATTACAATTATTGTTTGAAGACTGAATAAATGATTATTCACTTACAAGTGAAGGATGATTACCTAATGAACGAATTAATATCATAGCTTCATTATTGACCATCATCATTTTATTAGCTGGTTTTTAGCCAAAACCATTAATCAAAAGCTCATGGATCAAGAGCTTATTTTATTAGAATTTCAACCAGAAACAAAAACTTATCAATACCAAAATGAAACTTAAAACAGACAACACTGGAAATCCCAAATTACTGAGAACGCATCATAGGAAACATTTCAGTTACGGCAGAGATAATCAGGTTACGTCGGTTATGACTCTTATTGAATCCATCACGACTCGGTTGTAAGGTTTCCGAAGCCTTATCACTTCACTCTTTGATTGCTTACAACTACTCGGAGTGAATATAATGAAAAATGTTTGTATGGCTTTGTAAAATGACCCATCTATATTCAGAAATAGAGATGGACATTTACTAAATCTACATAATATATTTTATCTTCTTTGCCATTACCTAAAAAAAAAAAAAAAAAAAAAAAAAAAAATTTGATCCAAACATACTTTATACTTTTAGTCAAGGCTCGATTGAAGGATGGCACATTTGAAAAGCGTTCAAGGAAGGCTAATTTTGTGTACAATTTTACTGCTAAAATACAATAGTACAGGGGAAACGGAATGAGAAGGTTAGTTGAGGGATCCTAGGACCCAAAATAAAGTTTACCTAAAGATTGAAATACCGAAGTAATAAAGACAGAATAAAACATTCAAGATGTGTCAACTTTTTAGAGACAAAAATTCATTAAAGGCTGATAAATAATTTACACTACAGATCAATCGCATAAATATTGGACAGCAATTTAAAGTGCCGTCAGTAAAAACAAACAACAAACAAGTCAGTTCAATACAGAATACATACTCAGATAACATAAGACAGTGACTGCTTGTTCTGCAATGTTTATAAAATGATGTTAGGTTGGATAAACACTTAACATTGATATTTTGGAAAGTGAATGCTCATAAATAGTTTATTAAACATTATGGTTATGAAACATAGCTTGAGGAAGTTGTATATAATTATTTCTTTGTTTAAAATAATTTAGAATTAGATTTAGGTTCATTAAATGTTTTTTAGGTAAAAAATGTCATGACTTTTGAACTCTTTGGTGCAGAAAAAAATTTACAAAAGGTGTGGCGTGCAAATTCAATCCACGGATGATGACCAATAAGGATTTTATTATTATTTTATTTTTAAGGTTTCTAGAGAGCACAAGAGTAAAAAAGTTTTTGCTAGCCTAAGCCTAAATGTTGTTGTAGGTACTGCATATTTTATAATCTGTGGATTAAAGAAGCACGAAACTGGAAACTGCAAAAATATGAACGAATAAAAGGAAAAATTCCTAACTTACGTCTAGGGAACAATTTTATTTTGGAATGTCTAGATATTAAAATTTGAATCAACTGTGCTGGGTGGATTAAATTTTAAGCTTAACACACACTGGCGTGTCTTGAGTAATATTTGTCTGTGACCTACAGAAATATATGCACTTTGATCTGTACAACAACCATGAGTTAATGTAGGGAAAACTCAAATAAATAGTGAAAGGCACACACTGATGTCATATATACATCGTCTACAGCTTTTGTGTCCAAGGCACGTGAAACCGACTTGTTTTTATCTGAGCTCCTTGCAACACAAGTTTGTGAAATCATCTGTATAAGTTATCGGACATGACTGTGTCGAGCGAGGCCAATTAGGCAGTGTTTGGTGAGACAATTCGTACAACATCAGGCCTGGCGCTCATCCCTCGAGAAACAAGGCTATTCAACTGCATACAAAGTAGGTTTTGATTAGGTACCTAAAGATAATTAATTATCACATAGCTTAGTGATATTTCATTGTGAAATATTCTTGAAACATGTGTGATGGTTCAGTTGTCGGACGTAATAAATTGGTTTGTATTATAGAATGGGTTAACCATATTTAAAACCCTGCACCATCGACGGCAAGGATAATTTACCACTTTCTTGTCAAATTCTGACAACATAACTTATCGTGTTTCATTGATTACACAGATACAGTAGGCCTTTAGGCCAAGTACTGAAATACTTTTATCTCAAATGGCAACTATACAAAGGTAGGCATTAATGGCCAAGTATGAATGGAGATGAGTGTAGGATGAGTGGCATGATCTTGTAGTCTTGTTACTGTCTAGGCCGACATCTTCCTTAGACAGGACTGTTAATTAATAGCCCATACAGCCAATAAACCAGAAACTACAGCCAACCACGGGACAGTAGCCTACAACCTAGTAGGAGAAATGTCTCATACAAGCAAAAGACATGAATGTTTCTTGCAATTTTATCAGACACGGCAGCAGTCCAGATTTGTGACTGTTTGCAGTTTACAGATAGACAGCCAGCTTGACACATTATCTGAGCTCAAATCATATATTTGTAGGCCTATACTGAAATAGATAACTAAAATATTAAGTAATTTAATCAAGTCTTCAGACTTTTAATTTATTGAAATGTGATGACTTTGTTTTACTCATGGCCTGTTTTAATGTGATAGACCTATAGTAGGCCTATTCTAGAACCAATTTAACATTCAGATAGGTTTATTAAAAAAGAGGTATAGACCAATTAGGCCAAGTTGGTTGATTTGAGATATATATTCAAGATTAATAAGTTAAGCCCAAATTAAAATTTAACACTCGCTAACAGTAAATTATACTTAAGTTACATGAGCTTAAGCCTGACTCATTAGTTTTAGCATCTAAATCTAATCGGCCTACAAGATTAACATACTTACAGTCTATTAATTTGTAATGTATTCTGTTAATATAAACAGCCTAATTTTAGCTAAGTTAAACTTATCTTAAATAGTTCCTTTTACATTTGGAAATACCTGAGTAAAAATGGGCCTAAGCTTAGAATACCCTATATTTTTTATAAGTTACTTTACCAATGCATTTGTTGAAGTACAATTTATACTTTAACAGCTCCTTAGCTCAATACCACTGAAGGTTTTAAAATAATGCCTAAACTTCAGTAAGTTAGTGAATTAAAGTTATAACCTTTAAAGTTTTTTATGTACTTACACAGCCCCAATAAGTTAGCAAAACTTGTAAGAGGCTATTAAAAAGGAAGACAACGTTTATTTGGCAATCAAAGGGAATCCGGCTTTCATGAAACAAACTACACCATGTCGCCCCTTATTGTTTCATAAATAGACCATATTCTTATGCACACCAACCTCTGTGGGAACAAAGAGTCGTCGATGAAATGAAGCAAAATTAGAACTACTGCACCAACACCAACCAATCGTGTAATTTCAGAGCAATTAATGTTTGCTAAATGAAATAAAATAGTATACACACACACAGAAGCAATTAGCTTAGTAAGTAAAATGAAAATAGAATAACTACATTAACTACTTAACTTACTTTGTCAACTTTGGTTTCTTCCTTACCTTACCTTTTTGTTCACACTTCTCGGCTCGCCGTTTGGTGGCTGGTGCTGTAGTAAACATCACTCAGCTCAGCTGAGGAACAGCTGCTAAAACATGTGAAGCAGTGTTCAGTTGCATGGACACCAACTGAGAAAATGAAATACAATTCTTGAAAGATAGAGATTTTAATTTATTTAGCCTATTAAATTTTGATGGATGGAATTTACTTAAATTACTGAATTAAATCATTAAATTTGTGTATTTTGTTATCCATTGAAAATACTAAATAGTTAATTACAATTTTGAGGAACATTTAAATTGAATTTATTTGTTTTGTTCTGTTGGTACAGGATATCAATACCAACTAACCCCCCTCCTCATGGTCTATTGTGGTTGGTTGATTTGATGCAAATTTTGAGCTGTCTGCTGTCTGCTAGTGTAAGGCAAGAGTTTGTATGTAATTTGATTAATGCGTCGGTCCATACGACGGGGATGACGGAGCATAAACAAAAACAAAGTGTTTTTCATCTTTAAATCAATCTATGTTTATAACTGTGTAATTAGTCTGAACATTTGTTAACAGTTATGGCGGATTTACGCAAAAGGAAAGTGGACACTGAAGAAGAAAAGTTATTAGAAAAGCAAACTGCCTCAGGAACAGAAAGTGACCATGTAAGTTCTAGGACGAATATCAATAATGTATACTAACAACTTAATTGTTGTAAATAAAGTTGGGCGTATTAAGTTATTTAGTTACTATAAATAATGGCTTCGATTATTATGATACAATGATAGGCTAACTAAAGAGAATATATAAAAAATGATATTGTATTTCAGCAGACATAACACAACTACATTAAAATTAAATGGATTTTCCATGGAACTTACGATTTAAAATCATCCTAATCTTAGGTACAGCCAACTAGCAACTTATAGGTACCTTTAAGTTTTAAAATAGTTTCAACTTGAAAGTGTTGTGAATGTCAAATTTTTCCTGTCGTTTATTGAAGTCAACTATATTAGCCTTTAAACACGTAAGTTATACCTATGGTTTCTTTAATCATAGGATAAATTAAAGAGCTTAAAATTATTGTCAACAACGTTCATATAGGAAACCTGCCCATTCAAAAAATTCATTTTAAGTATTGGCATGATTTTTGGCAGTTAAGCGGACAATTAACAGCTGATCGAAAGAATGTTAAAAACTTACCAACAATTTTAAACTCCTGACCTATGAAACCTTTAGATTAACTGGGGTCTATCAGTGACAGGTCTAGGACCTCGTCAAGGGGAGGGCTACTGGAGGATTTGGGGGGTGTAGACCAAAAGGATGGGGGCCTGGGGTTCCCACTTTATGAAAAGTTTGTGTTTTTAAAGCCGTTTGGTGATTTTCCTAAGTAACTTTATTCCCAAGAAACTTTATCCAAAAACCGCCGTTACATTTGTAGGCCCAAATTAACGTTTAAAAACCTATTTTTCCAGGATCCAATGGGGGAAGGTTAGCCCCTGTAACCCCCCCCCCTTACATCCACAAAGCTGGGGACTTTAATAATCCTACCTTATTAGGTACCGGTAACTTAAAACCCTTTATTGAACTTTTATTGAAGTAGCTTAATGGGCCCTATTTGAGGTGTTGGTGTGTGTGTTATTCAGAAGTAAGGTTGCATAGGCCTATTGTTACTTGGGTTGTGGTGGCTGTTTTCAGCTTTATTGAGTTAAATGTCTTTTTTCACTATGGTTTAGGTGTTGATTTCCCTTGGTCTGATTGTCCATGATCCTATCAATGTTTAAATGAAGCTTTCCAATGCTACCTCCGCAGAGTAATGATTTGTTCCGCAGGAACCTAGTCTCTTTCAGAAATGTTTAACTGGTGATCAAGTTCATAGTGGGAAAAATAAATTTTAAGTTACACTGCTGCTAATAATTTGAGTTGCTAATGATTTGTTGCATAGCCTATTTATTTAATTTTTGCCATGTTTAACTTTTCTCTGAAAACATCATCACTTTAGTTATTGTAGTGTTACCTGCTTAGTGATGATGGAAATAGTTATTTGTGCAACTAGTGAGAAAAGTGAGCAATTGACTCACTCGAGAGAAATCCTTACTCATGAGCCGTAGGCGAGTGAGGAATGGTTTCTCGAGTGAGGCAAAGTACTTTGCACTCGAGTTGCACACTATACTTTTCCTACAGTTACCATAAAACAAATAAATTGGTAAAGAAACATAACCTATTTTTACACAGAAGTGAACTTTTAATATAACATTTAATGTGAAGTGACAAATACAACAGCTGACCAGCTGATTTACAGCCAGTGCTGCCAACGTATTTCGCGCGCATACGACGTTGCCTGCATGCTATGCGCTCATTATTTCGTGCCTTCACGTTGCAAATCTGGAGTGAGACAAAGTAATTAGAGTGAGACAATGTTAACATTGTCTCTCTGATGAGCGAATTGGCCACTTTGCTTTCTCAAATCAGTGAGAGAACATGTACATTGTTAGGTAACTGTAGGAAAAGATAATTACTTGTCACACAGAGTATTATTTTGCTTAACTGTTGTTATTATATGTATTTATCATATAGGTTACAATAAAACACTTATAAAGAGCAGATTTCAGGAAAATTTTAAACTTCCCTGGTAACTTTACGGGTAGGTAACCTTTTATACAACACTATTGTATTATTGGCATTGCCGTTGTTAAATGAATTAATAAAGAAATAAAATAGTGTTGATATAGTTATTAATCAATCATTGAGATGGGGACGCTACCTAGGTGTGTATTTTAACCAACATATAAGTGGAGGATGAATGTAGAATGGTGTGAGATTATCGTTTGGCTTTTTACTGACTAAGATCAGATGTTTTATCAGTCAGGATCATTTATTTAAAGCCCAATGATCAGGAACAGCCGGGTCCAGTTTCAATCCATCAAAAAGCTACTGACTTTTACCTATTAATTTGATCCTATTATTTTGACATTTTTTGTCTCTGATTTCACTTCAACCCTAGAGGTTTTTAAACTGCTTTTGAAACCAGTTAATGGATTCAATTTGTTAATTAAGAATCTGACCCTCTCCTTTCTCTAAATTGCCAGACAATGGTAAACCAACTGTCCAATGGAGGAGATCAAGCTGCATAAGCTGTTCACTTATTCTGGTGGCTTTTGGTTCCACATGGTTTTATTTTGAGTAATTTATAACACATGTTCTTTGGTGTAAACAGCTGGTATTATTTGACCTATTCAAAAGTTTTCATTTCATTGAAAAGTTTTTGTATTGTTTAGTAGGGGCGGGTTTGATTCCTGGCAAATCCCCAACTCATGGTTTTGGAGCGTTTTCCCACAAAGCATCAAGTGAACACTGTACATTGTTTTTGTCTTAAAAGGCCATTGGTGTTGAAATGAAAAAAAATCCAGGGATTAGGTTCACTTCAAATTGAGCACTGTTTACTTTGTTTTGAAAGAATTTTGATTTTTGGCCCATTAGCGTTTGGGAGAACTTAATATCAGTAAGAGTGGCTGGGAAGATAAATGGTTATAGTGCTTTCTTGACAATTAAAAGGTCACTGGTTGGATCCTGAGAAAAGTAAAATATTCACGTCTCAGTTACGGTATATTGCTTTCTAATTTTTTTTCCAACTTTCTTCAACACATTCAATACCAGATATCGTTAGACTACACATACAGAGGAGTGTTGACGTCTAGGTGAGAAATTTTTACCTAATCAATTTTACCAGCTGTTTCTTATAATTGGGCTAAAAAATAAATGGACCTGGTAAATGAAACAGATTATCTTATTTAGTTACAAAGCTACACAGATCATCTCACACCATTCTACACTCATCTGTCACTCATATTTGGGTTTAAATACACACCTAAGAGACGTCCCCATCTCAGTTGATAGTTGATAATTAATTAATTCATAATAAAGTCTCTAAAAAAACCCTAGACTTAAAGTTTTTTTTTTATTCATAGAAAGAGGAAATTAGTTAATTTGGTGAATTATGAAAAGGTTTCAAGCTTCTTAAATCTAACAATCTGATATTACGTCTCTGACCTGTAAAAGCTCAGCCGATTTAGACCTATCTTTCTATGTTATCAGGCGAGATAAGATACAAACTGGTTACATACCACAGATGTCCTTGATCATTGCGCTTGCAATAAAGTGATCTGCTATAAAATGTTAGCTGGTTTTAATTTGCGAATCTATTGTGTTGTTTATTCTATATTCATCTTCACATAAAGTACACACCATAATTGTTATTTTTGTAATCCAGTAGTTTATTATATTAAGAGTTATTGGTCCTTCTGTTAATTGGAAATAAAGTAGACAGTCGTTGGATTTGTTTATGTTACGGTACAGTGAAATTAATTAAATGTTGAACATATTCCATCCATAATACGTATGACAGGCCTATAGGCTTACCTATATTAGAATTTATAAACCTTATTTTCTGTTACTGAAATACCTTTAAGTCAACAATTTTTAGAATAGGCCTACATAAAATTTAGGAAGATCAATTCTCTTCACATTCTTTGTAGGCCTACTCTATTGTGTCAGGGTGGCAATTTTAACTAATCAATCAAGAGCTTAGCATGAGAAGGGGTTGAAATCCCCCTCCCTTCCACCCATTGAGTCACATAAGAAGATTCCATAAGGGGTGGACTTATGTGACTCATAAGTTCTTCCGCTAAGATCAAGAGCGAACAAAATACCCCCGCCGCAGCAAACCTGCCGACTAAGCGAATTTCCATTTGTCTGAATTGATTTTCAGTTAAATATATTTTAATAACATTAGGTTTAACGAGTACCTAGGTTTGCTGCTACAAGGAAACTAATAAAGTATGTTTTTCAGTAAAATATTGATAGCTTAGTACAAAATAAATAAATTTGCCAAGTTTGATCAAAATATATCCATAAACAAGCAAACTACAACATTTGACAATATTCCCCATAAGAATAACATGGGAATTTTCAATTTACAATTTTTTTAATTTTCTCCGTTACTAATAATCGAACAAAAATACTTTTATATACTAAATTATTTGTTTTTTAAGCTCTTTAAAAAGGTCTAAAGAGAATTTGGGAAATTTTGTGTTTTGAGGGTCAAAAGTGAGAAAAACCAATTTTTACCCCATAAAACCCCCCGTAAAGCCCCGTTCCCATGATCCGATCGTGCTGGTTCGCGAACTCATTCAAGTTTATCCCGCTTTACACCTTTAAACCAAATTTCATCAAAATCGGACAAAAATTACTCAAGTTATCGCGTTCACGGACGTATATATATATATATATATACATATATAAAAATTTGAACGAATGACGTTTTTGGCCCCTGGGGACATCAAAATGAAAAAGTAAATCGGTCCCGGGTCTAGGTCTTACCGTGCCACCTACGGTAATAGCTACTTCCCAATAGGGAAATTCGCTAAAAGACAACTATTACACAATAAAATATTTTAACTTTGCTGAGTCCAATTGGCATTCTGTATAAGTGTATCTTAACAAAATAGTAAACCAAATTAGGATTAGTTTACTCTCTAATTAGAATATATTACAATATTTTTATAAAATTAGAAGCAAGTATTTTCGTGAGACATTGTAGCTTTTTGTCAGTAGCTCTGTGATGGTTTAAAACTGGACCCAGCTGTTCCTGCCTGATCATTGGGCTTTAAATAAATTATACTGGCTAATGTAACAGCTGATCTTAGTCAGTAACAAAGCCACACAGATCATCTCACACCATTCTTCACTCATATTTGGGTTGAAATACACACATAGGTGGCGTCCCCATCTCAACGATTAATAGTTGATTTAAAAATTTTCCCCAGTCCACCCTCCCACTATGACAGGTATATCTGAATGTTGGTCATAGAAAAAAATCCTTAAACTTAAACCAAAATTTCCTTTGGAACGTTGCAAAAATGTAAAGTCATTAGGCATCTTGAATAATCTTTTAGCCCATCCTTCTTGCACTGAGTTACTAAACACTAACCTGTGAATTATTTAAACAAACATTTGTAGTTTGATCTTTAATTTTTTGTTTGATTTGAAAATGATTACTCAGGTTAATTTAGAAACAAAATATCCACCTATAGTACTTGCATACCACTATATTAATGTGTAACTGACAATTAAATTGTAAATCGTAATTTCCATCATTGTTAGATATGTTCAATTTATTTATTTCAGCAGACTCTTTATTTTTCTCTTCTTACTGCCTTTATCAAAGAGTAGTCTAGCCCTGGTTTGCTTGATGTTATCAGCCAATAATTATAACATTGTCATCACCCCTTCTATGCAGATAAGAATAATGACACTAGAACTATTTGATTACTCAGAAGTCTTGTGTAGTGTTCAAATGTGCCCATTATTGGATGAGGTTTGTGTTTTTTGATTGGTTGCGAATAGCAATTGCCTTTGTCACCTTCATATATGGTTGAAATTTCTGTTGTGATAACATATTTATAATTCCACACATTAAATGCATTTAAGTAATTTGTTTTTGAAAAAGCAGCATGTTTTACAATTATTCTTCAAACAATTGATCTTTAGCATGATATTATTTGAGATAATTATAAACGTGAGGTATACATACTTTCCCTGTAAGTGTAGACCATTTGTTTACACTATGCCAACCTGGCAGTGATTTTCCATCGTGTGTTGTGGTTGTGTTCACTTAAATCCTTACTGTTTTTTTAGGTTTGTGAAATTGGTTTAGACAAGGCATACAATGATACAATTGGTAGTAACAAGGACATAGTATGCTGAAATGCATGTATGAAGTTATTTATGTTTTGAGTTTGTCAAAATTTTATGTCGTTAGGGAATTTCAGGCATACAAAACTCAGTTCTGTGTGAAATACATAGGCCTACATAGATTCTAACAGAATAAACATAGGAAACATAATTAAACACATACCATCTATTAAACTTTTCCAACTATATGTTTGTCAACTTACCAGGATAACCAGAAATAAACTCAAATCATTGGGAAATGCATGTTCAATAACAGTTAAATGTATAATATTCAAGAAAATGTAACCATGTTCTCTATACATTTTGTGGTACACTTTAGGCTGATCAATAAAACAGCGATTTACTAATGAACATTAAAAATTAAATGCAAACATTAACTATAATACTAAATTTGCTATCTATCTTCATTAAATTTACACTAATGTATGTAGACATCTGCTCTATATTGTTCAGACAAAAATTATTCGGCTACAATCAAAAAGTAATTTTTTTTTTGCAAAACATTTTTTTCTAGATAGCTATAAGCCTATAGGAAACATAAGCAAGAATAGTTTCTGGAAAGTTGTTAGATAAATTTTATCAAGAGTAGTTAATATGTCCTATTCATGACTTACTGTTTATCATAATTATTTCACAATTTACCTAATATGAAACCGACCAGAAGAGGTTGGTTTCCAGTCACCGACACACTGAAAAGTTATGTCTGGATTTCTTATAATTTGCCCTGAAATTTCTTAATCTCGTTGAAACCCGTATGAAATCCAAAATTAGCATTGTGTGTTTTTCCATTTTAGGAACTATTGTTGATGATAGATACGCTCACTGGTACTGTTGAAAAATCGTTAATCGATGAATACAACTACCCTCAACTCTAAAAAATGTAATTAATAATAAATATTTTAAAAGCAGCCTTGCTGATTTTCTGATTAGCAAAACGTATTACAGTGTTAATGATTACCTCAATGAAACTAACCAATCAATATGACTCTATTTTGTATGACATAGAAACTAATTTTTTTTTCTGTCATCGTTTAACTAATTTTGCCAACTTGTTTACAAACATTTTTTATGCATAAGACATATTGTTGTACATTAGGTTAAGTTAGTAATAATTTTGACAATGTCATCTGTTTTTTAGCTGTGCTATGATTTAAAACGTTGATGTGACAATAAAGAATTATTTATTTATTTATTTATTTATTTACAATATTTTTTAAAAATGGAAAAGAATATTAATTAAACTTATTTCACCAACACAGAGAGAGAGCTATAGTACTTTAAAACAAAGAAAATTGAAAAACACCAATAACAATTAACTATGCTAAGTAAAAAAAAATTTTATAAAAATATACAACACTTTTGTAGCCTAAATATCTTAAACATTTTGTTGCCCGAACATTAAATGAACAAACCCACAAATAAGGGCCTGAGTTTGGCCCGCTCTACAAAACCTTAAAAATTACCTGGCTTGAAAAACAAGTTTTAAGGTACATTAACGTATTTGTCTTTCCTTAGCGGCAAATGATTAATGCTTCGCTATTTTTGATACCTCTAACTCACCTTTTTAATGGACTGTAAAATAACAGCCGTTAGATGATATTATTGGTTAGTGATTCCGTTACTTAGATTTTCAGGATCCAACGATTGAAAAGTAAAAAACAAACCCATGTTAGTTGAGTTGTCAAAATGCCAAACGTGGCGTATGATGTTTCTACTCGTAACTTGTCGAGGCTTGAGTTGTATAAGATTAGGATTGTGACTGTTCTTTTACACCTGATGCCCTTTCTTCTACACTGGTTCGGTATCTCGGCTGTCAAACAACTGATACAAAGGGTGAGTCGGTGTGGAAAGTAATAACAAAATATTCTTAAGAGCTTTCCGTGTGATAAGTTAATTGGTTTTTGATAAATTTTACTCATTCTCAGGCTGAACGTTCGATAGGTTAGTTAATTTCTACCCTGACACAATGAAGTGCGCTGAAGGTAAAGAAGATTGATCTTCCTAAATTCTAAGCATCCTAAACATGGGCTAAAACATGATTTCAGTAACACAGGCTACATGGTTATCTAAATGCCTTGTGACCTAGTGGTCATTGAAGGTAGATTCAAAAAGTACTTCAACATTTTTTAAACTGAACACAGAACTTATAGATTATTGGACAAGCACTTTGCTACTCAGTGACCCTGTCAGAGTCGTGAAATTTTCTTGAAAATATGTTTGAGGCAAAAGCAAACTCTTAACAGACATATGGAATTTAATAATTTGTCCTGAATAAAGGAACAGCTGTTTTTATTTTGTAACAAAGCTGCATAAGACATTTCATTCATCCCACCCTCATCTTGCATGTTTGAGCTAAATATGCCTTAGTTGTGTCTTTTGTCCACATCTTGTAATAGCG
This sequence comes from Macrosteles quadrilineatus, assembly GCF_028750875.1. NCBI lineage: Eukaryota > Metazoa > Arthropoda > Insecta > Hemiptera > Cicadellidae > Macrosteles > Macrosteles quadrilineatus. The sequence goes on along the minus strand of NW_026542595.1, from coordinate 135,798,056 downwards.
ATGTTCTCCGTAAAAGTTTTGTGTTGTGTTTTCAATGTACGGTAGCTAACTGGCTACTCCCACATGAACGGATAAATCATATTCTTGCCATCTGATACAGTTGTAGTCAAACATGTGGTAAATAGTAAAGCTAAGGAATTTTTGCCACAAAGGTGAATAGCCTACAGCAGTCCTAATTGTAAATTTTCATCCGTTTTACTTTTTTGCTGTTTCAGAAGGACGATGTTGATTCTGAGGATGACAAAGTGTCTCAGGACTTGTCCAAGACAGTTCCTCAAGGAACGGACAAGGTACCGGACGTCCTGGACTCAGCTTTGAAAGGACTTTCTACCAAGTAAGTTTATAATTCTGAGGAGGAAGGCCAGAATGCATGATATTCACAAATTAGCCGACTCATATTGTGCAAAAATCCACTTTAGCTCATTAAAATTCTCACATGGTAATTTACTATTTCAAATCCATCTAGATTGGTGTGCTTTAGTACAGCTGTCCTTGGTCATCAGGCTTTTAATAAATAGTTGTGACTTAAGAAACCTGCTAATGCTAGTCGGAAATAAAGCTGCAGAAGTAATCTCATTCATCCTACACACCCCTGTTCATATTGGGTTAGAATACACCTTTATAGTTGCGTCTCTATCTAATCATATTGATATAATGATACCTTCTGGAACACCGTGTGTCTCGTATCTTATTAGTTTCTAGCCAACCGGTATTGAATGTTATGTTTTGTTTTCCTTGTTAATTTGATGATTTTAAACATCTGACAAATTCATCCATGATTTTTATGCTAATCATAATACATAAGACATAAGACATATTTTATTTACACAATACGTTCTTTATAAAGTACATTTCATACATAAGAACAGGTGTTTTGTCATAGTGATGTACTATATAGTAAAATTAATAGTTAAAATAATTAAAATAAACTCATGTAGGATATCAGAGAATTTTTATCTACATTATAGGGTTCTCCAAAAATTCGTCAAGTGAATAGTAGGCTTTCTCAATTATTTTATCTTTTATTTTATCTTTGAATTGAGTAGCATTTAAATTTTTAAGATACAGGGGTAATTCATTGTACAATCTAAGTCCCATATATTGAGGGCTGTTCCTAAAAGTCGTCAATTTGTGATGTGGTAATCTGAAATTATATTTATTCCTTGTATTATAATTATGTGTAAATTTGACTGCATCTGACAAATTTTCCTTAGTGTTATGTATCCAATTTAGAATTTCATTTATGTATAATCCAAAAATGGTGTGAATTCTAAGATTTTTAAACAGGTTTTTACATGATTTTCTCCTTCTTGATTTGGTTAAGATTCTAATAATTTTTTTCTGTAAAATTAGTAGGGATTTGACTTCTGTTGACACTCCCCACAGTATGATTCCATATCTCAAGATGGATTCAACGTATCCATAGTAAACTGTGATACATGTATCCTGAGGTACACAGTTTATCAGGTGAAAGAAAGCAAAAGAAATAGATCTTAGTTTGCCTTTCATCTTATCTATGTGAATCTTCCAATTAATATGAGTATCAAGCAATACACCCAAAAATCTATGAGATTCTACTAAATTTGGAATTTTATCAAGAATTACATTGTTTTTTAAAGAAAATTTAATTATATGAGTTTGGTCAATATTCACCAATAATCACCTTGACAATGTTGCCCAAAATTTGCCCCACTTTCTGCAGCACAAAACATCTGTAGTATTATTAACCTAATGGATCTGTGTTTGTGTGACAGATGGCGGAACTGGGTGATCCGAGGGATCTTCACATTTCTCATGATTGGAGCTTTCTGTCTCATCATCTATGGCGGACCTCTGGCTCTCATGGTTACGGTGAGTTTTAACTCCTTTTTGTAATTTCGCTGTCGTAAAAATCTGTGTTTCATGATTCACTCCCTTATATATTTTCTCCTAGAAATGGAGCCCTTTTTCTTCTTAACAACAACACATTAGAAAAGCAAAACAACTCAATTTGTATATACTACATACAGGTTTCACAAAGCTCAATTACACGTCATACGGTGAGTTTACAATTAACCGGCAAGTTTAGAAGCAGGCTTATCGGCAAACACAACATATAACTTTTGCGATCAACCAATCCCTGGAAATCATGAAAACTAATCTACTTGCCATATTCATAAAAGAGGTATTTTATAAACTTGTCTATTATTTTATTGCAACCTCCCTGAATTCAAACCTTATCTTAATACCTAGTTTGGGTCAGAAACACTTCTGACACAAAACCACAATTTTATTTTTGTTCATACATCTCTTGTGACTTGTCTCAACCGAGAAGGCTTCAGCTATGTAGGCGTATGTATTGATTGTTTAGAAGCCTGTAAAGTATATAAGCTGCTGTCTGGTTTCGCATGTGAACTACTGAGCTGTGGCTAATTGTTCACACCTGTTCAGTATTACTTTCTAATTATGAGACACTAGCTGTACCCGCGGGCTTCGCCCCGTTTAACTTCATAAGCATTCGCATGGCTCATTCACGTCCTGGTTGAAGTTCGTTCGCTACGCTCACTCACCTTTAGGTTGGAGCTCGTTCGCTGCGCTCACTTGCCTTCAGGTTTGCTCGTTCGCTACGCTAACTCGCCTCCAGGTTGAAGTTCGTTCGCTACGCTCACTTACCTTTTGGTTGCAAATTAGCTATTGTCATAAATTAAAAAAAAATAATAGTGCTGCACCCTGTTGGTAATCCTTGTAACTTTTATGCTATTAAAGATCATAGAACAGAACCAACTTGTTTAATTGAAACAGCTGTTAAGATTCATTAATTCCTTTTAAATATGAAAAATCATAAGATTAACATGGGGAACTACAGAGCCACTGGGGCGGAGCCCGAAAGGGTTTTTGAGATAAGAATATGCTTTAATGTTAATCGGGAATGTGAGCTATCATCATGCCAAATTTCAGTCCAATCCGTCCAGTAGTTTATGCGTGATTGAGCAACACACACACACACAAACACACACACAAACATACACACAAACATACACACAAACTCACAAACTTTCAGATTTATAATATTAGTAAGAAAGATTAACATTTTTTGTCATTTATGATGGGCCAATGTACAATTAATTCAGTCAAATTTGGTATCTTGTTTGCTATTTTACTAATATTTTAAAATTTGAAGTTTTGTCTTTATTTGATAACACTGTATCTACTGAACTCATTGAGTACTTTTAGGTTAATAATTTTGAGTTCTCATTTAACAATTGGTTACTAGAGGTTAACCAATAGTAGCACTGTGTTTGAATTGATTTTCTAAAATACATTTAATCAGCAGATAATGGATAATACAGTTAAACCTCGTTTGTACGAACCTCAATAAAACGAAATTCTCGATCTGACGATTTTTTTCATCGCCTTGAAACTTTCATATAGGTCAATGCTAAAAACGCCTCTATACAGGGTGTCACAAAAAAGTGTGATGGGCTATACAGGACCTAATTCTACATGCAAAAATAAGTCAAAAATGAAGAATAAATTTTGTTGGATTTCGGCTTAGTTTAGCCGTAATCCGCCATTTTGTTTTTTGGGGAAAATATTTATTACCTATTTCAAAATCCCTTTGAGATATTTTTACGAAACTTGGCAAAATTTTTTACACTATAGTAAGTAACATTTTATAAAAAAAATTATTATTTTAACTTTCCAAATTTCAAAATGGTGGCCGTTTGAATTTTTTAATGCCAAATTTCATGAAAACCGGTACCTAAATCAAAATTTTGTAAGAGACAAAAGTTTTAGTATTTATTATGACAAATCCAACAAAACAAAAATGAATAAAATCGGCTCATAAATAAAGAAGCTGTGTTTATTTTAGTAATTTAGACTGAAATTACTTAATACGTTACATAAATTATTACATTACATTTAATACATTTTAATATTAATAATTTCAGTCTAAATTACTAAAATAAACACAGCTTCTTTATTTATGAGCCGATTTTATTCAATATTGTTTTGTTGGATTTGTCATAATAAATACTAAAACTTTTGTCTCTTACAAAATTTTGATTTAGGTACCGGTTTTCATGAAATTTGGCATTAAAAAATTCAAACGGCCGCCATTTTGAAATTTGGAAAGTTAAAATAATAATTTTTTTTATAAAATGTTACTTACTAAAGTGTAAACAATTTTGCCAAGTTTCGTAAAAATATCTCAAAGGGATTTAGAAATAATAAATATTTCCCCCAAAAAACAAAATGGCGGATTACGGCTAAACTAAGCCGAAATCCAAAAAAATTTATTCTTCATTTTTGACTTATTTTTGCATGTAGAATTAGGTCCTGTATAGCCCATCACACTTTTTTGTGACACCCTGTACAATGTAGTAATTAAGTTAAAACCCTCCATAAGACGAATTTGTTTGTGACATGGGCTAGGACTGATTAACCTCTATACAACGAATATTCTTAGGACAAAACCTCTACAAGACGAACGTGACCTCTATAAGACGAATTTACCATAATCTTAACCTCCATAGTACGTAGTTTTCAAAACAAACAGAAGCTTGTCTCAACATTAAACCCCCACCCATCCCTCCTCCTTCCTCATTCATTGTTCGGAGAAACCTTGGAGCGAGGAGAAACCTCTATAAGAAGAATAACAGCTGCATTAAACCTCGATAAAACGACCCTCTTTATTAAGAATACCTCTATAGTACGTATTTTTCCCGTACCCCTTGAAATTCGTCTTATAGAGGTTCAACTGTATTAGTTTTTACTTTCTCCCTCTACACAAAGTATAAATATGGAGAAAGTAGTTTTTTTGCCAAAATTTTCAAGTTTTATTTTGAGTGGATTTATCCGTCTTGGCCCTTCTTGGTTTTGGAAGTGCTGTGTGTGTGTGTCTGTATGTGTGGATGTGTCCAGAGCTACAGACTACACCTGTGGTCCGATTTTGATTTTTGTCCTAATCCATGGTATCTCCAGGCGTTTCTTTTAATTTTTTTTAATTTTGATTTTAAATGGTGATTTTCCTAAAAACCCATAAAATAACGGCAAAATCGCCTTTTCTCAAAAATGGCCCAAACGACTTTGATAAAAATTTAGTATGCTGTAGCTCTTTAAATTCTAAACAAAATGGTAGAACTCCCATTCCTGTAAAAATTGTTGTTCAAAAGTAAATTATACTATTTTTCCATAAAAAACCCCCCATAAAATAAGAGAAAATCGTATTTTTGAAAAAATACCAGTTTTTATTGAAATTCGCATTTGATAGCCTATCCTTATAATTCTTAACAACATAGTACAACCCCCATTGCTGTAAAAATTACGGTTCTAAAGTTATTGTAACTTATGTTATTTTCCCATAAAAACAACAAATGGTATTTTAGGGAAGAAGCTGGTTTTGATTGTAATTAATTTGTTAATGGTCCTTATAATTTAAAAAAATAGTGCAACCCGCCTGCTGAAAAAATTACGGTTCAAAGGTTATTGTAACTTTTGTCATTTTCCCTGTAAAATATCATAGATACTCGCACCACTCATGAGAAAGGTCGTTTACAAGCCAATGGGAGAAAGTATGTGTCAGATTGCTGATACAATTAATTTTTTTAAGTTACAATACCATGATCTGCCATGTGATTCTATTTTGAAGTTTAAGAAATATTAGTCAGCTGTGAAGGGACCAAGCTATATCAGTTCCTGAGTGGCAGCCAGAAATAACAACCGTCACTTGTTGTTGAAGCTGCAGAATATTCATCACTCATTGTCCAGGGTCGAATAATGGGCTTGTGAATAACAGGCTGTATCTATAGAATCACTTCGCTAATTGATATGGAATTGTACAATGTACATGTAGGCCTACAATTTGTAGTAAACGTTTTTGAAACTAAGTGTATTTTCACATTCGTGTGCGTTCATAGGGACATCGAATGTTGTTAATTGACAATATAAATTTTATTGCAAATGTATCTATAGATATATTCTTACAATGTATGAGAAATGTATTTGAACTACTTTGATTTTTAATAGTGATTTTCCCGTAAAAACCTATGAAATAACAAATTTTCACAAAAACGGCCTGAACGGTTTTGATTAAAATTTAGCATGTTATTGTCCATTTAACTTAAATAAATAATAGTACAACCCCCATTAATGTAAGAATTGTGGTTAAACAATTACTGTAATTTATGTGACTTTTCTATAAAAAATGTAAAATAACGGATAAATCTGATTTTGAAAAAAAACAGCTCAACCGATTTTAAATTTTAATACAAATTTAGTATGTTGTGATCTGTATGATTCTAAACAAAATGGTACAACCTCCATTGATGTAACAATTACAGTTTGAAATGTATTACAACTTTTATGATTTTCTCTTAAAAATATCATAGTTACCTCCATGTTTTACCCATAATAAAGGTTGTTGACAAGCTAATGGGAGAAAGTATGTGTCAGATTTCTGATACTGTTTATTATAGAGTCCAGAAGAGTTGAAAAATCATAATTTTTGTATCCAAACCTAGCTGAATTTCTTCTTCCGTTTAAGCCCCTAATTTCCTTGGTAGAGGTCCCCATTTTAGTATTATAGCTAAGGGCCCCAAATGGTCCCAGTCCAAGCCTGCCTACTATACCGGGTGTCCGAAAAATAACTCCCTAGTTTTGATAAACGATTGTTTATTGTAGAGAATATATATTCTTATATCTAATACATGAAATTAAAGAGGGTTTACTCAAGTTTATTTTGACATTAGTACACCTCGATATGTGACCCATTTGTAGCTCTACAGATATCTAACCGGTATTCGATCTCTCTCCAAGTGTTAGTTAACATATCAGGTGTCACTGATTCTACTGCAGCTACGATTCTTTGACGAAGATGGTCAATGTCACGTATCTTTTCTGAATAAACCAAGTTCTTAACGTAACCCCACAGGAAAAAATCCAGTGGTGTTATGTCTGGGCTACGCTCGTTTCCCGGCAAGATGGATGGGGAGAGCTGGCCCGATCGCGTGGCCTCCAAGAAGCCCAGACATAACACCACTGGATTTTTTCCTGTGGGGTTACGTTAAGAACTTGGTTTATTCAGAAAAGATACGTGACATTGACCATCTTCGTCAAAGAATCGTAGCTGCAGTAGAATCAGTGACACCTGATATGTTAACTGACACTTGGAGAGAGATCGAATACCGGTTAGATATCTGTAGAGCTACAAATGAGTCACATATCGAGGTGTACTAATGTCAAAATAAACTTGAGTAAACCCTCTTTAATTTCATGTATTAGATATAAGAATATGTATTCTCTACAATAAACAATCGTTTATCAAAACTAGGGAGTTATTTTTCGGACACCCGATATTTATAAGTTACTAGCTTTGCAACGGGAAGAGGACACAAAATAGAAACATTTTGATCTTTACATCAGTTGCATATAGTAATTACACATCCGCCAAAGCTTTTAGAAACAAAATTAAACATTTATGGCCTTAATAGAAAGGTTTAAATTATGATTTTTAAATCTCGTAAGTAGTGGATACCACCATTTTGGTTTTGATTAATTTTAAATCTTGTGTAGGCTGATATGAGAAAAACTGACCAAATTTTCGAATTAAACTTTCACATACGATTTACCTTCATCTCCCTTAATTACATATCTTTTTATTTATAATTGGCATTTTAAATTTCAATTTTGAAGTTGCAAAAATACTTATTATTAAATTTAAATGGACATTTTTTTTTAAATTTCACTCTTCTTCATAATAAATAACAAATCCTTCAATCTTCAGTTTCTTCACTCACAATAAATCATGAGCAAAACTAAGTCAGCTGTTATAAACTTTAGAAATATTCTTGTGCCTTATCAATACAGTCTTTTGAAATATTAAAGAAACTATATATATACTATAAAAAATGTTAAACAAATAATTTAGCAATAAAGACAGCAGACAAAACTAATATGATTATCAAAGCGTCGAGGACTAAAAATGTAATAGCAAATACAGTATATGTTTCATTGCATCTCTGATTCTACTCTACAAAAATATCAAGAAACAACTTAATATACAAACCAGTTCTTTTAATCAGTTCCATCATCCATTGCCTTTAAATTTTCACACTTACCATTAAGTAAACATAGGTAGTAACATATATTTTATTGATTTTATAAACAAAAGAACACTGTGTACTGCTTAGTTTTATGATACTTTCCTTGGTTTAATTTAATCAGTGGTGTGGCAAAACACAAATAATAAATTTATCAAATAAAGTAAATGTGAACTAAAAGCTATGTTAAGATAAATAAGAGTATTTTGTATTACCATTTGATAATTTAATATAGTTACACATATACAACAGATTTTAGAACACAAAATCAATGACGTACAATTTTGTTATTGATGATATTCTTTAGTTTAATTTAAGCATAGTTTTAGCAAAAAACAATAACTAAATTTACCTAAATATACATATAAAAAACCATGTGATGTGCAAGTTATGTTAAGTTAATCTAACACATGTAAAGCAGTTCAAATTTATTTAAAATAGCCTCCAAATTCATACAAAACATCTATAGGGATTGTAATTTTCATACTGTATCCATGAAAACATATCAATAACATTATTTTCATAACTGAGACGAAAAATCCAAAGCAGAGCCGGAGTTGATACAGCAACGGTTATAGAATTTTTTTTCTATAATCATTGACAGTTTTAGAATAAATAATCCATGATAAAAGGTTAGATTAAAATAAACCTACCTCATAGTTATGGAAAATATTATATTTAACTTCTTTGTATCAGCTGTCTGAAATTGTGAAATATGCAATTTAGCAGTTCTTCTTGTTTACATTGAATTGAATCAAATGTAAACAAACATTGTTAGTGTTCTAATCGCAGTCATGGAGACCAATCAATATTTACTTTTAAAATCCTCACCTCAGAACTGTAAAAGCCAAAGGGGCAAAGCCTACGGTCAGTATCAAAATGTGAATAGTCCTATAATGGTCCTTGGTATGTTAGCTATATTTTTGTAAAATATAAGCTTAGTTGGTTCAGTAGTTTTTGCACCTATTAGTAATACACATACAGACAGACACCATTAGATTTTTATATAATAGTATAGATATATGCTACATAAGTACGTATATCAATACAAAAGTGGAGGGTATTAATTTTGTTACCCTAAAACCGCCTAAATTTTGCGAGTTGTGGGGGGGGGGAGTGTAGTAACTAAATGCACAGCAAAATATTTTATGCATTTATCAAACACTTTGCATTGCCAAACAGGAAAAACAGCTGATTTCAATAATAGAAATAAATTGCAAACACTAGCACCAGTAGTGAGTAAATGGAGAACTGATTGCTAAAGAAAGTCCCACCCATTAACAGAAGTTTTGGTCTTCTCAAGGGTGTGTATATTTCTTCGCAAGTTAAAGCAAACTTGTTTTGTTAATTAACAATAAGTTTTGATGTACATTGTAAGTTTATAAATAATTTGTTTCTTAGATCGTTGTAATCTATTGATTTATTTATTACTTGTTGAGGATTAAAGATTTATTATTATTTTATTGTTTATTCAGAGCAAGGGCAAATCAGCTGATTGTTGTTTTTCTTGCTCTAAATTAAAGCTTGGGAAACAATTACTTTCTTTGATGTCAGCTGTTATTGAACATTGCAACTTTCTGTAAGGAGTGAAGGAGTGATGACAAAATAGTTCCAACCTGCTATCTACACAGAATCTCTAATGAAAGCAATTTCTCCTTGCGTTTTACAACATAGTTGTTATAGTTTGTTCCCCTCTCAGATTCTCACTCTCTGTTTTTTCCCAGACGCTGATCGTCCAGGTGAAGTGTTTTGAGGAGATCATCAACATCGGCTACACAGTTTATCGTATCCACGGTCTTCCTTGGTTCCGATCTCTCTCCTGGTATTTCCTCATCGCCTCCAACTACTTCTTCTACGGAGAAAGTTTGGTCGACTACTTTGGTGTTGTCATCAACCAGACGGTAAGATCTTGTTTCTTGCATGATTTCCAATAAATTAATCTAAATCTCTGTTCTGAACTAGCTTTTATTTTACATTTAAGGTTTCTAGAAGTTGAGATAAGCACATACTTAAAATGAATGTTCAAAACTGTTAGTTTACTGTTATGTTTTACCAAACTAACCTAACTACCACTGTGATTTAAACACATAAATCAATAGGCCAACCCAGGCATTTTTTTAGCAACAAACCGTGCATCAGGCTTGTTAACAAAGAGAATTATTTATCTCATTAGGTTTACTGTATAAAATAGTTACAAATCCACTTATTATCCAAAAAACCAAACCTAACCAAACCAAACCTAATTGATCGCCTAAGTTAGATCCAGGTTAAGGGTAAAAATTCCTGAAGACATCTAGCACAAAAAATAAAAAGTGGTGATGAACCTACTTACCTAATGTAAGATACAACAAATTTGTCATGGCCATTTGATTGATCGGTGTTGTATATTAAAAAAAACACACACACATGAAATAGATGTACAGTAAAACCCCTGTTAATCGATGGTTGAAATTTTAGTTTAAAAGAATTAAAACATTAGTTTTTTATGCTATTTATGTTACTGGCATCTTAAATTTTATAACCATATACAAAAAATCTATTACTTAGAATAACAAAATTGTTTTCTGAGTTTTATCTTTATTACAGATGATATATGTGTTGTCGTCTCCTCCATTACATTCTGTTGTCTAAGCCGGGCCAACTACCTGTGCTACTGCAGACGATTCCCATTGCCTAGCCAATTTGCCAATTGATTTGAATTTTTTATTTATATTTGAAAAGTTAGCAATATACAGTACCATATCTGTATATTTCAGGACTACCTGAGGGTTCTGGTCACCTATCATCGGTTCATCTCGTTCTGTCTGTACGTGGTCGGGTTCGTGTGGTTCGTTCTCTCTCTAGTCAACAAGTACTACATGAAGCAGTTCTCCCTGTTTGCCTGGACACACGTCGCTCTGCTCATCGTCGTCACTCAGAGTTATCTCATCATTCAGAACATCTTTGAAGGGCTTATCTGGTGAGTAGTTCTAAACTGTTTGCAGTTCATTAATGTGTTTTTCACGCCAAACCCCAGTCTTGATGCCTTAGACTATTGGCAGAACAGGACATCCAGCTCCATGTATAAGTTGTCGCGACTCAAAATGGACGGAAAATAGAGTCCAGAATATGCTAATGTAAATATCTAATTTCTGTCAAATATGTAAATTTTAACTGATGGGGTGCCTTATTGCAAGCTGTAGAATAAAACATGTCACATAAACTATCTCAGACAAATAAACTAAGGGGAAAATATAATTTAGGACTGCAATGCATTCTGTGAGTGACTCATTAAATTATGTTCTTAGGCTCCAACTAGTCCTTATAGATGGCCTGTCTTTCTATTTTTTTAATTTATCTATTACTTTTCTCTTCAACTTGCTCTCTGAAAAAGTTCTACATCTAGACAAATTGTCAGTGTTATGTTGTGTACTTTTATTTATCATGTAGCCCCTGTACTATGATGTTATTATAGAGCTAGCTAAAAATGCCTAGTTGTATCAATAGTCTATATATAACCTAATGTCGACCTTTTGTGAGATGTTATCATTAATGGGTGTCCAGTAACAGTGTTCAAAATATCTGGAATTCTGAAAAGGGATAGTTTGTGTTCAGCTAGATAACCTGAGGAAGAGTCCAAGGGCTGATATGTCCACAATAAAATGTTACAAAACATTAGACTTACAATACATCCTATAGTATAACTATAACATTGAAGAGAAATACCCTGTGAGAAATTACACTTCTTTTTGAGACTATTTCTGATAGCTCAACCTAATGCTTTAAAGACCTGGGACAAATTACTAAGTCAAAGTATAGAAGTGGTAATATACCTATGTCAGCTAATATAGTCAGTCCATCAGTTCTTGTGTATTGCAAAGACAAACAGGCACACTTATTTTTTTTACTGTTAAACATTGCTACCTGTGAAGGCTATGTGTTAAAAAATGTATCTAAACCCTTAACCGAGCAGAGCTGATCTGAATTGTAAATACTAAATGATCCCTTTGCAGCACAAGCATTTAATTAATGTTTGCTTTTTGGATATTAGCATCATGAGAGATGATAAATAAATAATGAATATATTCCTATTATTTTGAAGTTTGTATACCACAAAACAACAACGTTTCTATAAATTGGTTTAAATACCTGCTTCTGTGTAATCCAATAATCGCAATTAATGTCACGCAACTAGTTTCCACTTCATGAAGAAGTCATCTTCAGGCTCCAGTGGATGTCAAAATAATCACTTCATCAGAAGATCGTTGATATACATATGGTACATTCACACACGTCTGGACGCCACATTCACCCGGTCGTGACGCATCATCCTAAAGTTACCATTAATTTGTCTTATTCTCATTGTAAATGTACCTTTTTTATGTAACTATGTCTGTGTTTGTGTGTGAATGTACCATATGTGTATCGACGACCTCCTGATGCAGTGATTATTTTGACATCCTCTGTAGCCTGAAGATGACTTCTTCATGAAGTCGAAACTAGTTGCATGACATTAATTGCGACTATTGGATTACACAGAAGCAGGTATTTAAACCAATTTATATATTCAGCGTAATCCGGAGGCTAACATAAAAAATGAAACGTTTCCTTAACTATCTAAAGGTTTATGATGTTTGTAACTTTAAATCTGTGATGTTCAAGGTTCATTGTACCAGTGTCGATGGTTGTCTGTAACGATGTTTGGGCGTACTTGTTTGGATTCTTTTTCGGCAGAACTCCTCTGATCAAACTGTCACCGAAGAAGACTTGGGAAGGATTCATTGGAGGAGGTTTTGCTACCGTCATTTTCGGACTTGTGGTAAACAGTTTTTTTTTATTAATTATTAAAATACTAGGGAATCTCTTTGAAGATTGATTTACGAATGCAGTTTGTTGGGTCAACCTAAGAAATAAAGATTTATAGATAAAAAGTGTTGCATAATGAACATTGTTTTTGTGTTATCTAATTGACTTAAAAATCTGTCTTTCCCTCCTTAATTGATAGAAGTAAATTTTTTTCAGGTGATAAGTACACCTATAAGGGTATGATGAAAAAGTATAACTGTCTAGTGCTTTGTCCGATATCATTAGTTTTGCATAAATGCTGATAAATAGAAGATTACATGATAAAAACATGATGCAGTCAGGGAAATTTACAACAATAGTTTAGGAAAAGTCATGCAAATCAAATCACTCTTATCAAAATATCACAACATTACTTTGTTTGTAGGTATCCTACTTCATGTGCCAGTACAAGTACTTTGTGTGCCCCATTGAATTCAGCGAGAAGCTCGGCCGCATGACCATGGAGTGTGAGCCGTCCCCGTTGTTTCGTCTGCAAGAACTCAGACTGCCAGAGACTTTCCATAACATCTTGGCGTTTGTGAGTTCATACATGATTTTAAAATTTAATACTAAGTGATTTTGATAGCCTACATATACAAATCTGTTTCAAAAATAAATATTGTTGGTACAGTAAGAGTGCCACTATTCCTGTACGGATTAGCGGGAAGTCGGGATAAGCAGATTGTGTAATAATTGATCAGGGCAATCACGGATGATGTTCACGGTTTTGCTGCGATCGCAGAAGACGATGACGATGCAATCGCAGAAGATGTTCATGATTTTGCCGTGACTGGAAAAGATATTTTCCATTTTTCCATGACCGTACAATTTTGTAGTGACCCTGATTTTGTGGTGATGGTGGTAGTGGTGTTTTGTAACCTCAGAAGACTCTAACAACTATGCCGTTACCGCAACGAGCTTTTGTTTTTGTGATCTTTCGACATGACCACAGAAGATGTTCTCATTTCCACCATGATTGTGGAGGATGTTCTCGCTTTCATGTGTGCTTCGTACTAACTTCTTAAATAAATATAACAGCCTCTAAACTTAAGTTTGAATAGGCGGATTTCCCAAAAGCGGGACTCTGTTGTATTGACATGTCTAAGCCATCAAGAATATTTCTTGTCTAATAGGAAAATTAAAGTATTTGTTTGTAGTTTATACCAGCTATGTTTCACATAATAACATTGTTCAGAAAACAAATCACAGCGTATTGACCTACTTATTAAAGTTATTAAATATAAATACTTATTTATAATACCAATATAGTATAGATTAACTTTATTACAATTTTTTTATATTTTGTTCCAGTTTGGCTACGAAGGTGCAATAAGGATCTATCCCTACATGTACCACTCTTTATCCTTGTCAATCTTCAGTTCAGTCATTGGACCATTCGGAGGATTTTTCGCCAGTGGATTCAAGAGAGCTTTCAAGATAAAGGTAGGTTGAATTAACCGGTACATTTTTTATAGGACATTTTGGTTCTAACAGTGTTTTGTAGACCTTGGTACCATCCCAGCTAGTCTTAGTCAATTAGTGAGTTTAAGTCTTGTTCACCATTATTAGTGTTATACTAGGCGAAACCCGTCGAAATCGACGGTTACTTTCAAGGCTTACGTTAATTAATCTAACTGCGATGAATTGGGTGAAATATACATATTTTGAGCATTTAGCAATAAGTGTAAAACAATAATGATATTAATTGCATTAGTTGCCAAATTTGGTTGATCATTCAATGAATAAAATATTCCCCATACCGTACGTCATCGGAGTTATTATTAGTATGTTATATGGTATCTCTTCCTTTGGAAGAACCTTTAAATAATATTAAAATCGTATTGGTGGATCTTTTGTAGTTAAACACTTCCGTGATTTCATCAGTGTAATATGATTTTATTTCAAAAGAAAATATTTTTTGGGAAGACATATTCTAACTTCAAAGGGAGGTATATCCGTTACAGTGTAAGTTAAATTTTTCCTTCGTCACGTCGCGTCAGTTAATATCGTACTTCTGTGCCAATGAATGAACCCTCTAGCATAGTTTTGAGAAATTGATTGTGGGGTTACCGTTAAAGCTGAAATTCCTTGACATGGGGGATGTCAGTTAGTTTTCTCAGCCTTATCAATAACATAAAATTGTCAATATAATCTCTCTACGGAATGTTAGATGTAGTGGAATAGTTAAAGTGAAGTTGGCTTTTATTCTTTAACTGTTAGGGGCCTCCTAGTTTATACAGGGTGTTGAAAATGTCTGGAACCAACATTATATCTGGTGAGTTGTTAAAGAAAAACAACTGATATTTTGTGTACGGATATACTATGGTTTTACCTATCTTTTGGTGCCTTATGAAATTTTTTACCACTTATAGGGAACATCCTGTGGAGGATGCAGTAAAAAGTTTTAATGGAAGCCTATGGTAAATGATACATCATTTTAAAGGCAATTTTTTTCTGAGTAAGGAGCCACAAGTTTCATCTCAAAAGGGCCACCCTAGCAAAAATGGCGACTGTTTGAAATTTAAAAACCCACTTATAGGGAACGTCCTGTGGAGGATGCAGTAAAAAGTTTTAATGGAAGCCTATGGTAAATGATACATCATTTTAAAGGCCACTTTTTTCCGAGTAAGGAGCCACAAGTTTCATCTCAAAAGGACCACCCTAGCAAAAATGGCGACTGTTTGAAATTTAAAAACATTGCTATCCGAACAGTCGCCATTTTTGCTATGGTGGTCCTTTTGAGATGAAACTTGTGGCTCCTTACTCAGAAAAAAAAGGCCTTTAAAATGATGTATCATTTACCATAGGCTTTCATTAAAACTTTTTACTGCATCCTCCACAGGACGTTCCCTATAAGTGGTAAAAAATTTCATAAGGCACCAAAAGATAGGTAAAACCATAGTATATCCGTACACAAAATATCAGTTGTTTTTCTTTAACAACTCACCAGATATAATGTTGGTTCCAGACATTTTCAACACCCTGTATAGTCTTGCGGCTTCGTTGGCAACAAATAATGCAAATGACATAGCAATGGGACATTTCCAAACAGCAAAAATACTGTAAATTGGCTGTTACGTATATATTGACGTTTACATATTGTCAATCAACGTATCTTATAAAGGATTATGTGATTTAGTTTAAAAGGAATATGACCTTTCTGTCATGACAGTAGCTGCTTAAATAGTATTTTATCTTTGTACCATATTTTACAGCCAAAATGTCGTGTTATTTTCAACAATGTTACCAACCCAGTGCGCCAAAGTTCGTAATATAGGCAGGTGCAAATAATTTGCCAAGATGGGTACCATTTTAGGCAAGGTTTCTATGTTTGGATTTTATTAGACACGATAAGAGCAAATATTGCTACATAAATATTTAGGGATGGACGAGATTGGATTTTGAGTTCGAGACGAGACGAGACGAGATTTTTTATTTCTCATAAAATTTTGAGACGAGATCGAGACGGGATTTCCCTTCTCATACACAACGGGAAGTGCACGTTCGGAATTTTTACCTGATTTTGTAACATTGTTAGATGACTGTTTAAATAAAAAATAATGATAATAGGCAAGAATATTTACAATCTTTTATTAAAAAACATCAGTATAACATTTTTTTATTAATCACGCCTAAATTATTAAAAATGCCTACGATGAGGAAACATAGTGATATCAGTTAGGATAGAACTGAAGACTAGACCTTATCCTAAAATAAAATAAATCATAAAATAAAATATTAATTTTTATAAAATAGTTACTTGTTTTGACTTTTTTTATAGTAATAAAACGTTCCTCACACTGCTAACACTTAACAAAACTTCTCAAATGTTATTAAAATAATTAAAGTAATATTTACATTTGAAGAATTAATTAAATAAGAACGCCTTCACAAAGGAAACGCAACTACAACACGCTCCTGTATTGCGGGTATTGCATTGACTTTCTGCAGGCGTTTTTAATTTTTTTTTTTAATTTTTTTTTTAATTCTCGTCTTGATAAAAATCTCGGCCAAAAAAAAATCTCGTCTCGTGTAACGAGATTTAAAATTTCCCGAAAATTTCCCGAAATTTCGAGACTTGACCATCCCTATAAATATTTGATATGTGTAGAATAATATGATAAAATGTAGGCAAAAGTGGTGAAAAAGGTAGACACCAACCCGTACAATAGATATAAGATAGTTCAATAAGAAATAATTTAATAATTGCTGTGATAGGATTTTCCACTGATTTCGTAATGGAACGTTATATTGCAAAAAAAAAATGACATGATAAAGAAGAAAATCAATTTCTAGATCAGAAAATAATATTGCAAATACTTATTTGGTAGAATTCAGTAACTCCCAATATGTCTGTTGTTTGAAATACAATTTAAAAATGAACAGCTGTTTCATTAAAAAGTATTATTCACATGGCCAAAATGTAAACAACTCTGTGGAGGGATCTTTAAAGGCTTCTGGGGCAAAGTCCTAAGGGATTTTGCTTAGGTTTTTCTTTTGATAACTCATCTACAGACCAAGACCTTTCTTTGGACACCTCTACCAAGTTTATACGCCCAGCCGTTCTCTCAAATTAGTGAAGACAAAGTTTCCAATTAAATATTTAGATTCCCCCATGTTAATCTTATGGGAGAAACTCCAACTTTGATGGCCTGTGGGGCAAAGCCCGAGGATTTTTATTACAGGAATTTGTGAAAGAGGGCGTCTACACAAAAAATATTTATTTTGACACGTCGTTTGTAAAAATCCGTCCATTATTAACGGAGGAGTAGTGTTTTGTAGAAATTGCCTTCACGTATTATATATAAGGATTTTGTTTCACATATGTTCTCATAGTTAGGATCCTAGTGTAGGAAAAGTGTTCTTCCACAAGGTATCTTTACTATGAAATGCTACCATTTAGATTTAGAATAACTCTTACTTAACTCTTCCATCCAAACTGAGCCATTATGAACTTGGCCAAGTGAATAACTCTTAACACTTACATATGTTTCAGGACTTTGGAGACGTCATCCCCGGCCATGGTGGCATCATGGATAGGTTTGACTGTCAATATCTGATGGCGACTTTTGTCAACGTTTACATTTCATCTTTCATCAGAACTTCCTCACCTCAGAAGCTGCTTCAGCAGGTAAGCTACGATGTACGTTTCTCCTGTTAAATTTAGCTTCATTTAAGTGTGTAAAAGATGTTACAGCACATAAAAAGGATCGAAGAAGGAAGCATATGGCTACAATCTGGCTCGAGAAATGAATCGGTAAGAAGTAGAGATGTGTCGAATTTATCAAAACTTATTGATTCTTGATACTGATACCTATACCTGAAAAAAAATTTCTTGGTACTGATACTGTACCAATTTTATTTTATGTTAACAAATTTTCTATATGGATTCATCATACTACACCAACCGCTGTCCTTATGCTTAAACAAAGTAATTTTGGGGCTACTGGGTGTTTATTAAGTAATGAGCAAGAAGAGAAGTTATTGAAATAATTTTTTATTTAGTCTGCAAATGAACACAAGTGTTTAAAGTAAATTATAACATATGGTTTATTGTTTTTATAATGTTTGTTTACTTGTTGTAATGTATTCAGTTTGTGATTTTGTCAGTAAAACTACAAGGAATTATTTTTGTTAAAAGCAGATTTTTATTTAAAGAGAAGTAGTTTACAAAGACATTAGAAGTAACAGTAGATAGTAAGTAGTTATTGTCATCATATACCAGGCAACAGGAACGTTATCGTCTTCTTCCACCATTGCAGCAAAATTCTGGTCATCTCCAGCGACCGTGGAGACAGTAGACTTCATTGTTGTCTGCCGCGGTTATATAAATGGCGAAATGTTATTGTCATCTGCAATTGCGGCAAAATTCTGTTCATCTACTGTGGCGTTATGGGCATCATCATCATCTGCTGGGGTCACGGAAACGTTATTGTTGTCACACGCTATTACGGCAAAATTTTGATCATCTCCCGCGGATGTGTAGACATCTTGGTCCGCTGCAGCCACGGAAAAGTTATCGTTGTCAGCGATGGCGGCAAAAGTCTGAATTTTTCTATAGCTGTTGTCACCAAATGCTGTCAGTTTTACTGTAGTTTGAAGCTGAGGCTCCGCCTATGTAGCATCAAAAAAGGGTCAGAGAACTTTCTCTATATTGGAGAATTCTTTCAATTGGGTTTAACTTTAATATTTAAATGTTGCAGGTATTCAGCCTGAAACCTGAACAGCAGTTGCAACTGTTCTACACCCTAAAGACGGCGCTGGAAGACAGAGGTATTCTGACGACACCATAGACATCTGCGTCGTTCTGGCCAGACACGTCGTCGGCCCAACCACTCATCTTTTGATCTTTCCCTCTTGATCTCATTGGGTATTGCTAAAGAGGTGATTGTGTGTTGAAAATCACACAAGGTTAACATTCTAAACTTAGGTGACTTTTATGTTCTTCCATGACAACCCTGTGGAATATTAGTGCAAAATGTTATCTTTAGTAAACATTTTTTCACCATTTGATGATTAAAATCAAAATGTTTGCTTTGAAAACTAAAATATTTTAAGTGTAAAAGTTTTCCAGTTTTTTAACATCGAATGTATGGATAAGGTAACGTTTAATAAACAATGTTTCTGTTAAGGTTATTTATTTTGTTGGTGTTCTAAGTTAACTTATTTAACCTCGGGTGATTGGAAGTGGTTGGGCGTTTCTCTCAGTATTTAACTCTGTGTTGTTTCTCGTCAATCGTTGTGTGTCCAAAGAACAATCTATTTCCGTGTTAGTCAGCTGTTCACGGACGTATCGTGTCGATGTATATATTAGTGAATATTTTGTTTAGAGACTAACATTCCAGGTTTGTTGGTTTCCAAAAGAGCTTTTGTATATTTTTTAGTTTAAGTTTCACTCAGGTTACCGTTACCGTACATTTGTTGATTATCAAATGTTTTCAATCACTATTTTACTTTTGCCTATCTAAGAAGTTTATTTGTATCAATGTTATTTTATTTTGGTAATTTTTTTAAACACCGTTTGCCTGGTGGGGTTTACACTCATTCTAGTTTTTGTGGTTATGTACCATAGAATATGTATGGTTTCAATACAAGTTATGGCTAAATAAGCCTTTAATTTGAAAACATTATGTTTCTGAGATACTTTTTAATTTAATAAACTTGACTTGTATAAATAAATTTGATAATTCCTTTTCAAATTTAAATAATTTAAAATTAATTTTTAAAAAGTATTTAGATAAAATCAACATCTACTGTTGGCATTCTTAAACAAGGTTAATGTAGATTGGCGAATTTTAAAACCACAATATATTGAAGTGTTTCCATTAAAAATAATATTCCAATGGTGGTTGGAAAATCATAAAAGCATTTGAAAAATGTTATATAGTTCTTGGTTTAGCATTAACGCTCAGGTCGTTTTCGAAGCGGCTGAACTATAGCAAAGTGTTTTCCATTTTATTTTTAGACATCTTGCCTCTTGTTCTTGTTTTGTCCTAAAATAGTTTTGTGTTTGTCACTAACAGAAATATATATGTTTATTTTTTATATTTTTATTGGTGCAATATCGGACTATTTTTTACTTTGTTTTATAAGATTTTTCACTGAGGAGAAAAACTGTTGTGTGTGATTTTTTCTGACTTTTCAAGTGCATTAGAAACTATTTCATCGATTTAATTGCATCCCTTCCCTAATTTTAGCCAATTGTTGCAGATTTGAAGTATTGGATTTACAAATATTTAATAAAATAAAAGATATTTATATTTGTTAATTTAAAACTGTTAATTGACCAGTGCCTAGTTATTAACATTACATATTTTGCATTTAATTTAGTATCCAAATTCCTAAGTAAAGCTAATCTCTTAAATAAAATCAAATAATTTTTTTCAAGAAATAATGTTTAATTAATTTTAAAAACTGTATAAAAGTCTGCAAAACTGATTACTTAAGTATGTCAATGATGATTTAAACTTGAAGTATCTTATAAACCAATAATTGAGTTATAAATAAAACTTTGGTTAATTGTTTGTGAAATAAATCAGCAATAGCGTTTTCAATCACTGTTATATTTATTTAGCACGTATAACAACCTGGATTCTGAAAGAAAAGGTGGTGCATGTGGTAGGCTCTCTGTTAGTGTTATTTTATGGATCAGCTGGAAAATGTCCATGTAGCTGTTGATCGGCTAGCAAGTTTCTATATAGCCGGAGTAGTTGAACAGCTAGCAAGTTTCCATACAGCCGGTGCTGTTGATCAGCTGGAAAGTTCCCATGCAGCCGATGCTGTTAGTATTTATCTCACCATAACCAAATGCAATTCTATATTCCTGTTGTATGTAGATATATTGTATTGTTACAATGTTTAGTTACTTTTGTTGTTAATAGTTACCACAGAAATGATGTATATGTGAGAAAATAAATAGATGTTTTTTGAAAATCATGAAGTGTCAGTTCATGCCTTTAGTTTTGAATTGGTTTATCAACTTTCTGCTTGAAATTTTGTGTCATTGCTACGCCAGTAGCTTATGATAGTATCTAAATCGTACAGTTGTTATGATTTTTTTCTTGTAGTTTTGTGATCTTTTGGGTATACAACTTCAAATTTTACTATAGTGGTTTATATTACATTGTTACTGTCCAAAACAATCCTTTGTAGTTTACTAAGACTATACTACAGCTGTTTCATGCTTTTTTGTTTTGTTGTTTCTGTGTTATGTGTCATGTTATTTGCATACTAAACTTTTGAGGAACTCCACCACGAGGAATATTTAATGCCATTTCGACATTCTTCTGACTGGTGATGTCTTAGTAAACTATAAAGGATTGTTTTGGACAGCAACAAGGTAATCTATAATTAATTTGAAACTGTTTTTCTTTGTCACAGCTAATTTGAGAGAATGGCTGGGCGTAGAAACTCGGTAGGGGTGTCTAAAGAAAGGTCTTGGTCTGTAGATGAGCCATCAAAAGAGAAACATGGAAAATTTCCTTGGGGCTCTGCTCCAGTGGCCTCTAAATTCCCATCCCATGTTATTCTTATGGAGGAAAAACGGGGTTTTTGTCACAGCTAATTTGAGAGAACGGCTGTGTGTAGAAACTTGGTAGGGGTGTCTAAAGAAATGTATTGGTCTGTAGGTGAGCCCTCAAAAGAGAAACAAGGTAAATTTCCTTGGGGCTCTGCCCCAGAGGCCTTTAAAGTTCACTCAGCAGATCTGTTTACATTACGACCATATGGATCATTTTACACTACTACTTTTAATGAACCAGCTGTTAATATTAAAATTGTACTCAAAGGTCTACTGAAACTGTCAAAACTAAATGTTTACACATTATTATTTATGAGTTAGTTCCAACAATACCCCCGCCGCAGCAAACCTGCAGACTAAGCGAATTTCCATTAACCTGATTGGATTTACACTAAAATGCCTCCATAAAAATAGCACATTTATTTCCTATTTGAATAGAATTAGTTTAACGAGTACTTAGGTTTGCTGCAACAGGGAGGGTAAAAAAGATTTTTTTATAAAATGATAATAGCTTAGTAAAAAATAAAAGTATTTTCCAAAATCAATCAAAATATGTCCATAAACAAGCAAACTACAACAGTTGACTTATTCTCCATAAGAATAACATAGGAATTTTAAAATTACAATTTTTTTGAACTTTCTCCGTAACAATTAGGCGCATAATAACGCTTCAATATACTAAATTATTTGTTTTGTTGCTCTACAAAATGGTTTAAAAAGAAATTGTGAAATTTTGTGTTTTTAGGGTCAAAAATGGGAAAAACCTATTTTTACCCCATAAACCCCCGTTCCCACAGTCTGATCATGCTGGTTCGCGAACTCATTCAAGTTTATCCCGCCTTACACCTTCAAACCAAATTTTATCAAAATCGGACAAAAATTACTCAAGTTATCAAGCGGATGGACACATGTATATATATATTTATATTAAATAAAAAAGAATATAAAAAAAAAGGGTACTCATGTTATTTTACATATTATTTATTAAATATTTATATATATATTCTTGAGAAGATCTTGATAGAGTTTATGATGAATGAAACATGAAACATTGCAAATTTTCGTTTAATACAAACGTTTTCAAGCAAAGAGAATGAAAAATGTAAAGATGAACAAAACTTTGATATATAAAAATTTGAACGAATGGTGTTTTTGGCCTCTGGGGACATCAAAATGAAAAAGTAAATCGGTCCCGGGCTTAGGTCTTACCATGAGACCTACGGTAATAGCTACTTCCCTATAGGGAAATTCGCTAAAATGAGGAATTTATGATACGTTTTAAATGTTTTGTTCAAAAATCTATGCTTTATTGCTTTAACGAAATTATGAAATCAGTGCGACATATCAGTTTCAAAGGAACATATAATTATTCCTTATCGGGTTAGCTTCTTATACATATTGTAAGGTTCAAGAATATTATTGAATTCAAGAAAGGAGACCAGAAATTCATTTATTGGTATAAAAGTTTTTGATAATCGGGTTGAAAATTGTGTCATAGATGAGTACGTTGGGAATGAGAGCTGTGTTCAAGTTTTGGAATAGACTAACTACGGATTATGTTTCATCTATGGTTTTGGGGAAGTAGGTAGGCTAAATTAATGTCAATTCAGGTATTTAAAAAAAATTGTACAGGGTTTTTACTTTGATGTACACATCTAGCTAGGTCGAACAACGCATCTAAACCTCAATACATACAAAACATTCGGAAACACAACAGTGCCATCACATCTCATCGCATTTGCATAATTTGTTACCAAGGCTGGACTAGGTTATGGATTTGGTTCCGCAAATGTTCAAGCGTACAATTGGTCAAATTTCCTAAAATTATGGTTCATTCCATCCACGAAATACATGCACAGCTTTATGTGATCGATATGGCCATTGCAAAACTACCCCATAAGTTAATCAATTAGCAAGTAAGTACAGGATGATTAAATACATGGGTCGATGTGGCAAGAGAAGGAATTAAAATTGTTTGGATCGAAGTAAGAATGTTACTGCTTTCTGGAGAATCAGATATTTTTATCAAATACAAAAAGAAAAAAGATTTAATATGCCTCCCGCTGATAAAAGTCTGTATTTTTATGACCAAAGGTGATGATTCACTTATACAATCCAAATACGATCTGAATGATTTTCCCAAAGCAGATAGAACCAGTTATTTTAGTAATATTGACTCTTTCCGTCAGATGGCAGACCAATTATATAAACTCCTTTCCCCATATAGTGAAAGAGGCTTTAACATGAATAAAAGTCATGAACAAGAAACAATTAATTGTAAGACTCCTGAAAATCCTTTTGGGTGACCTAAAGCAGATGAAAGGACAGAAAATATAGAATTCAACGAATTCATCAACCACATTTTTTAAGGTCCACTATCGTCTTACTCATAATTATGTTTATCCTCCCTAAGATTTTAATAACTTCTTTCTATCCATCGCAGTTAGCTGAATTTTTGTAAAAACCTCAAGAGTAACCGTCGATTTCGACGGGATTCACCTAGTATAAAGATCATTAATTTAAAACGATCCAGAGGCCAATCCATTATTAAATTTAAATTTATTTTGCCCACCTGTTCAACATATGTAGGATACTGTAGTTTTAACAGTCATCTTTGGATGCAGGTGTTTAGGATATAAGTGTAACATAAGATCACAAGGGGGGGTTAGGATTGTTAAGAGTATGGATGGAAAGAGTCCGAACTTGCACAAGAAACTCTAAACTTTACACTATGTACACAAAGCATTAGAATATTCACTGTCACTGACAGCATTTTCAACTAAGGAAGGTAGAGTTTTTCATAACAATCTTAGGTCACCATTAAACCTGAAAAAACTCATCTTTAGTTAGACTCTTTCCCATTTAGGTTAGCACTTAAATTTATATTGATTTTACCTTATTATTATCTTGTTACTGTAACTGATGATGCCTATTGTAATCATTGTATTACTCAATGGAGAATAAACTTCTTGATTCTTGAAGTATGCTATCCTCACTAAAAATGACGTTGGATGTAGTTTATTTTATAATGATATCCTAAGATATCCTGACAAAGACCAAATGCCTGCTAAACTAGTTCTAGACAAATTTTATAATCTCAACAGTGTAAAAGCTCAGAGTAATATTAGCTCAGATTCATTAAAAAACAGCGATACTTACAGTAAATTTAATTTAGTAATGCACTACAATTGTCAAGGGTTAAATTCTACTAAAATATCAGAGCTCAATTTATTTTTATCACAGTCCAAATTAAATATTAAAGTCATGTCATTAAATGAACTTTGGTTAGATAATGATTCTATTTCTTTACTCAATACAATAGATAATTTTAGAATTGCTGACTCTTATGTAAGAAATAGTAGCCTAAGGGGTGGTTCATGTATATTAGTTGATAATAATTGTAAATACTTAACTGTACAGGAGTTTTCTTATTTAAATGAAGATTTTATTTTTGAATGTTCTGCTATCGAACTTGTAGATTTCAATTCAGTATTTTTTTCCATTTATACAGTGCCAAATTATAATTCAAGTAAATTGTTTTTGGACAAACTTGAAAAGCTACTTGTTAGTTTACAAAAAAAAGCCAAAAGGAAAAATGTTTTTATAACAGGGGATTTTAATATAAACATTTTAAAGGATGATGCAATCACAAGTAGGTTTAAGGAAATTGTTGAATGTAATGGTTTCTGTTTGCAGTTTAATGAGCCAACTAGAATAACTGCCAATTCATTTACTTGTATAGATAACATGATTACAAAAAAAATGTATAAAGTAGACCACAAATTGAATAATGATTTAGGTTTATCTGACCATAACGCCATATTCCTGAGCCTCCCTGGGCAATATAAGAATATATTGACTACTGGTAATAATAATAATACAAGTTCCTATACCAAAAGAATAATTTCAAATAGAAAAATTGATGAATTTTGTACATATTTAAACCAAAATATTAATTTTACATTTGATCCAGTCCTGAACCCAAATGAAAACTTTAGTAACTTTTTAAGTGATTTTCTTTTGACTTTTAATTCTATATTTCCTCCAAAGTTTCTTAAAAATAATAGTAATAATTCTAAAACCAAGTCTTTCTCTGTAAACTGGATTACTCAAGGTATAAAAATTTCAAGTAAAACAAAACGACAATTGCACATGCAAGCCAAGCTCAGTAATGACCAACAGTTTATTACATA